>NC_059198.1:11992761-12710261 GCF_020615455.1 Coregonus clupeaformis
ACACTGTGTTAACAAACCTCCAAACAAGCTTCAACGCCATACAACACTCCTTCCGTAGCCTCCAACTGCTCTTAAACACTAGTAAAACTAAATGCATGCTCTTCAACCGAACGCTGCTTGCACCCGCCCACCCGACTAGAATCACTACTCTCGGCGGGTCTGACCTAGAGTATGTGGACAACTACAAATACCTAGGTGTCTGGTTAGACTGTAAACTCTCCTTCCAGACTCACATTAAGCATCTCCAATCAAAAGTTAGATCTAGAATCGGCTTCCTATTTCGCAACAAAGCCTCCTCCACTCATGCTGCCAAACATGCCCTCGTAAAACTGACTATCCTACCGATCCTTGACTTCGGCGATGTCATTTACAAAATAGCCTCCAACACTCTACTCAGCAAATTGGATGTAGTCTATCACAGTGCCATCCGTTTTGTCACCAAAGCCCCATATACTATCCACCATTGTGACCTGTACGCTCTTGTTGGCTGGCCCTCACTACATATTCGTCGCCAAACCCACTGGCTCCAGGTCATCTATAAATCACTGCTGGGCAAATCCCCATCTTATATTAGCTCACTGGTCACCATAGCAACACCCACCCGTAGTATGCGCTCCAGCAGGTATATCTCACTGGTCATCCCCAAAGCAAACACCTCCTTTTGGCCGCCATTCCTTCCAGTTCTCTGCTGCCAATGACTGGAACGAACTGCAAAAATCTCTGAAGCTGGAGACACTTATCTCCCTCACTAACTTTAGGCGTCAGTTGTCAGAGCAGCTTACCGATCACTGCACCTGTACACAGCCCATCTGTAATTAGCCCATCCAACTACCTCATCCCCATATTGTTATTAATTTGGCTAATTTGCACCCCAGTATCTCTATTTGCACATCATCTTTTGCACATCTATCATTTCAGTGTTAATACGAAATTGTAACTATTTTGCACTATGGCCTATTTATTGCCTTACCTCCATAATTTACTACATTCGCACACACTGTATATATATTTTCTGTTATATTTTTGACATTATGTTTTGTTTACCCCATATGTAACTCTGTGTTGTTGTTTTTATCGCACTGCTTTGCTTTATCTTGGCCAGGTCGCAGTTGTAAATGAGAACTTGTTCTCAACTGGCTTACCTGGTTAAATAAAGGTGAAATAAAAAAATTTAATAAATTATTTTGGAACTTTTGTGAGTGTAATGTTTACTGTAAATTTGTATTGTTTATTTCACTTTTGTTTATCTATTTCACTTTCCCATGCCAATAAAGCTCTTAAATAGACAATTGAATTGAATTGAAAGACGGTTACATACACAAACACACACACAGAGTGAAAGACGCATTCACGTTCTTACATACACACACACACAAAATACATGTACATGCTTATGGACACACACAAACATGTTTTGAGCAAAGGGCAAGCACGGGAG
Source organism: Coregonus clupeaformis (assembly GCF_020615455.1). Taxonomy (NCBI): domain Eukaryota; kingdom Metazoa; phylum Chordata; class Actinopteri; order Salmoniformes; family Salmonidae; genus Coregonus; species Coregonus clupeaformis. Next base: position 11,994,200 of record NC_059198.1, read on the forward strand.
CAGAAACGGGCAAACATGGTTAACGTGTACACACACACACGTGTACACACACACACACACTAACCACAACCCCTCGTCCTCCCCTCCTACCCCCCAGAAGCCTGCAGTGTCCCTGCCTTGTCATCCCCGTTGTCCCATAATCTGCTCCCTGGGGAGCAGCAATCTGTTTCTGATTGTCAAGAGAAAGGGTCCTGCCTGTATCACGTACCATTAAGCAGGCTGTCAGAATGCATCCATCCATTGGCCCAATGGTAGTAAGGCTGGGGGGTTGGGAGAAGTGGTGGCCCCTGGGGGATCCAAACCTTTCATCCACCGACTATACAGAATGGAGATAATAAGGGAGGAAGGAGGGAGATGGAGGGGGGGGATGAGAGGGAGGGAAGGGGGAGGGAGGGAGGGATTTGTGATGAACACAGCCCTCGGCTCTCTCTCTCTCTCTTGCGCTCTCTCTCTCGCGCTCTCTCTCTCTCCTCTCTCTCCTCTCTTGATGGTTGGACAGCTCCACTAATAAAAGCCAGCATGCGTTTGCTTCAGCTCCTCTGCTCCCTTTCTTCCCTCTGCCCCGGAGCACACACACATTCAGACGCTGCCAGTGCCCCTCGTGTGTGTGTTGACTAGGGTCTTCATGGTATAGGGTCTTTATGATATATATATATATATATATATAAAAAATTTTTTTTTTTTTTAAGTTGGATATCGTAACCTAATACATCCGGTGCTTACATTTTAATTTTTTTGTCATTTAGCAGACGCTCTTATCCAGAGCGACTTACAGTTAGTGAGTGCATACATTTTTCATACTGGCCCCCCGTGGGAATCGAACCCACAACCCTGGCATTGCAAGCGCCATGCTCTACCAACTGAGCTACAGGAGGCCTAGGGTCTTTATGTTATAGGGTCTAGGGTCTTTATGGTATAGGGTCTAAGGTGTTTATGATATAGGGTCTTTATGGTCTAGGGCCTTTATGGTATAGAGTCTTTATGGTATAGGGTCTTTAGGGTATAGGGTATTTATGGTATAGGGTCTAGGGTCTTTATGGTGTAACTTCTTTATGGTATAGGGTCTTTATGGTATATGGTCTTTATGGTATGGAGTGTTGATGGTATAGGGTCTTTATGGTATAGGGCCTTTATGGTATAGGGTCTTTATGGTCTAGGGCATTTATGGTATAGAGTCTTTATGGTATAGAGTATGGTCTAGTGTCTTTATGGTATAGGGTCTTTATGGTGTAACTTCTTTATGGTATAGGGTCTTTATGGTATAGGGTATAGGGTCTTTATGGTGTAACTTCTTTATGGTATAGGGTCTTTATGGTATAGGGTCTAGGGTCTTCATGGTATGGAGTGTTGATGGTATAGGGTCTAGCGTCTTTATGGTCTAGGGTCTTTTTGGTCTAGGGTCTTTATGGCATAGGGTCTTTATGGTCTAGGGTCTTTATGGTCTTTATGGTCTAGGGTCTTTATGGTCTTTGGGCTAGGGTCTTTGGGCTAGGGTCTTTATGGTATAGGGTCTAGTACTCCAAGATGGCGTAGTAGTGCGGTCGTGTATTGTGTTGTGTCCTCGTGTTTTTTTTCCGTATATATTTCTCTATCTTACTTTCCATCCTTTAATCTAAATATACTTTCCTGCAACCCGCCTCACCCAATGTGGAACGAATTCTATTATTTCTTTATTTTTTATCAAGAACCTACGGCTGAAACTAGCCAGCTAATTAGCTACTTGCTATTAGCCACCGTTAGCGGCCTTCACAACTGTCCGTGGCCTGCACTACCTACCAGCCAGCTCTAGCCTGGACAATTATCGGATTTTCTTCCGGAATCACTGGACCTTAACTCCGGACCATCGCAACTAGCTAACTGCAACAGAATGGCTGTTGTTGGCTAATATCCACTTCCAGACGTACCAGTTAGCCTTGAGCTAGCCTCGAGCCAGGCCCATCTCCCGGCTATCTACCTCTCTGTCAACCGGACGGGACCTCCTAGGGTCGACACGGAGCCCCGCCGATCCATCACGTCTGGTCTGCCGTAATCGTCTGATGTGGTTTCAACAGGCTTCGCGTTGCGACGACCACGAAGATCCATCTGCTAGCCCCAGCCCGCTAGCACGCGCAATCAACAGCCGTGCCTCCTGCTCGCCTGTGCTTTAGCAGCCTACGATCTGCTCCCGGACTTACTTAGTGCTGTTCACTGGACCTTATGATCACTCAGCTACACAGCTAATGCCTGCTGGACTGTTCCTTTACACGGTACCCCATCCTGTTTATCTGTTTAGCCTCAGCCCAAACTTTCGTCGCCATTACCATTTGTTATCTTAGCCCTCTCGAATAACACCTGTGATTGCGTTATGCCTCTCTCCCATGTCAATATGCCTAGCCTATTGCTGTTTGGGTTAGTTCTTCTTATACAATTTCACTGTAGAGCCCAAAGTTCAGCTCAACCAGCCTCAGAGAGCTCCTTTGTCCCACCCCCCATACACACGGAGACCGGCTCAATCGGTACCTCCAGTGATGCTATCTCTTTCATAGTTACCCAATGCTTAGGTTTACCTCCACTGTACTCATATCCTTCCATATTATTGTCTGTACATAATGCCCTGAATCTATTCTACAACGCCCGGAAATCTGCCCCCTTTCTCTATACCCAACTCATTAGAAGACCAGTTCTTAAAGCCTTTAGTCGTATCCTTATTCTATTCCTCCTCTGTTCCTCTGGTGATGTAGAAGTTAACCCAGGCCCTGTAGCCCCCAGTATCACTCCTACCTCCCAGGCGCTATCATTTGTTGACTTCTGTAACCGTAAAAGCCTTGGTTTCTTGCATGTTAACATCAGAAGTCTCCTCCCCAAGTTTGAGTTATTCACTGTGTTAGCACACTCTGCCAACCCTGATGTTCTAGCAGTCTGAATCTTGGCTTAGGAAGGCCACCAAAAATTCAGAAATCTCCATTCCGAACTACAACATTTTCCAACACCTACCCGTAGTATGCGTTCCAGCAGGTATATCTCACTGGTCATCCCCAAATCCAACACCTCCTTTGGCCGCCATTCCTTCTAGTTCTCTGCTGCCAATGACTGGAACGAACTGCAAAAATCTCTGAAGCTGGAGACACTTATCTCCCTCACTAACTTTAAGCATCAGTTGTCAGAGCAGCTTACCGATCACTGCACCTGTACACAGCCCATCTGTAATTAGCCCACCCAACTAACTCATCCCCATATTGTTATTTACATTGTTATTTATTTTGCTCATTTGCACCCCAGTATCTCTATTTGCACGTCATCTTCTGCACATCTATCACTCCAGTGTTAATACTAAATTGTAATTATTTTGCACTATGGCCTATTTATTGCCTTACCTCTTACTACATTTGCACACACTGTATATAGATTTTCTATTGTGTTATTGACTGTACGTTTTGTTTTTGTTTATTCCATATGTAACTCTGTGTTGTAGTTTTTATCGCACTGCTTTGCTTTATCTTGGCCAGGTCGCAGTTGTAAATGAGAACTTGGCTTACCTGGTTAAATAAAGGTTAAATAAAAAAAATAGTGTCTTTATGGTATAGGGTCTACGGTCATTATGGTATAAGGTCTTTATGGTATATGGTCTAGGGTCTTTATGGTATAAGGTCTTTATGGTATAGGGTCTATGGTCTTTATGGTATATGGTCTAGGGTCTTTATGGTATAAGGTCTTTATGGTATAGGGTCTATGGTCTTTATGGTATAGGGTCTAGGGTCTTTATGGTCTTGGGTCTTTATGGTCTAGGGTCTTTATTGTATAGGGTCTTTATGGTCTAGGGTCTTTGGGCTAGGGTCTTTATGGTCATGGGTCTTTATGGTATAGGGTCTTTATGGTATAGGGTATTTATGGTATAGGGTCTAGGGTCTTTATGGTATAACGTTTTTATGGTATAGGGTCTTTATGGTATAGGGTTTTTAGGGTCTTTATGGTATAAGGTTTAGGGTCTTTATGGTATAGGGTATTTATGGTATAGGGTCTATGGTCTTTATGGTATAGGGTCTAGGGTCTTTATGGTATAAGGTCTAGGGTCTTTATGGTATAGGGTATTTATGGTATAGGGTCAAAGGTCTTTATGGTATAGGGTCTAGGGTCTTTATGGTATAACGTTTTTATGGTATAGGGTCTTTATGGTATAGGGTTTTTAGGGTCTTTATGGTATAAGGTCTAGGGTCTTTATGGTATAGGGTATTTATGGTATAGGGTCAAAGGTCTTTATGGTATAGGGTCTAGGGTCTTTATGGTATAAGGTCTAGGGTCTTTATGGTATAGGGTATTTATGGTATAGGGTCAAAGGTCTTTATTGTATAGGGTCTAGGGTCTTTATGGTATAGGGTCTAGGGTCTTTATGGTATAGGGTCTAGAGTCTTTATAGTATAGGGTCTTTGTTATGTAGATGTTGCCCTGAGCAGTGGTTTACAATTGCGCCGAATAGCTGTAAACATATTGCTGTGTCATGTTTGCCCAGATCTGAGATGCAGAAAGAACAGAAACATGGTGAAGTGCTGTTTCTCTCAATGCTTTCATCAATTTGTGAAAGGGTGGAGGAAGTTAGAAGTGGTGACAGACAATGGCCTTAGGGTGAAAGAAGTTGGATATAATATCTCTGCTGTAAATGTCCTAAAGAGTGATAAACTGAAGGAGTGAGAATGATTGCGCGACAGAGCACTACTTGGCAGAATATTGTCTTTAAGGAGTGGTTGGCTTAAATACAGTGTGTTAAGGCTGGCAGGTGGTGTAGTGTGTGCCAGGACAGATAAAGGTAATTGAATTACAAATGATGCTACGCACGCCTCAGAAAGCCACACGCATAGCGCCCAGGGCAATAGAAAGGAGAGGAGTACAAATGACAGGTTCAGTACGCCTAAGTTTGACTGACTGACTGTGTGTGCGCATGTCTGACTGACATAAAGTATGTACTCACACATGCACAGACTGTCGATGAGTTTGAGTGCAAGCATGTGTAGGCCCATGTGTGAGAGACAATGAGAGACATGGATAGCGGAGGGGAGTGAAATGCATAGAACAGATGCCATGGGGACGAGAACACAGAGATTAATTTTTTTACAAGCGCTAGGTATCATGTGTTACTCGTGGCAGTCATGGCTGTAGATTGTTTATGACAGCCTGGGTCTGGCAGCCTGGTTCTCAGGGTCTCTGTCTCTCTGGGTTTCCTGAGAATACGCCTGCACATGCTCCACATTCTGGGGGTGTAGCGTTTCACGCTACCGTTCCCGGGACACAGGCACATTAGCCGGGAGCTTGCTGATAGAGCTGCTACCTCTGTCTGTCTGGAATCCACAACTGTAGCGTGAAAGAGTAGAGGACGTTTTCAGCATTCATAAATGTGTGTGTTTTTTGTGCACACATGGAATCCAGAGTACATTGAGATGTATAGTGTAATTAATACTGCCTGCAGTTCCTTAGTCTATATCAGGTGATGGCATGAGCCCAGTTGTATGGTGCAACTGCAGTACCCTAGTTTGTATTACACTAGTTTGTAGTACCCTAGTTTGTAGTGCTTTCATCTTCAGTACCATAAGACATTGCACAGGAAGCGTTGGGATGTAGGTTTTGTTTTTGCTACTCTGTTGATTGACACATGAGCTAATTAAATGTATAAATTAATTAAATGGCTCTGGTTACTCTGTAGAGAGAATTGGGATGCATCCCAAATAGCAGCAGTGCACTACTTTTGACCAGGCACCATAGGGAATAGGGTGCCATTTGGGACGCACACTTGTTGTATCCAACAAAGCACTGTGAAACCTCTTGTGTTAATCCTGGTGTTTGGATTACACTTGAAGTTGAACTCCATTCGTGTGGTTCCTGTGGTGTAGCAATTTGTCATACACACACACACACACACGCAGTCCACAAAGTCCACAAACAAGCCCCAAATTGCTCTATGCCATGTCAAAACAATTGTCCTGCCCTTTTAAACAAGTCTGTAGAAGTGGCTCTGTTCTGGAGGAGGAGCATTAATCACTTGAGAAAGACTGTTCGCGTCCCAAATGGCACCCTATTCCCTGTATAGTGCACTACTTTTGACCAGAGCACTAAAGTCCTTTAAAATATGGAATAGGGTGCCATTATTATTTGATATGCAGACTTAGTTTTGGTCATTAACTAGTTCAGCAGAGTATTTTCTTACGCCTGTGTCAATGAATAACCTGCTCTAAATAGCAAGCATGGCTATTCCCACTGATGACACATCTGAATGACACACGCTCACTCTCACTCACAGCTGAATGACTCAACACCAGGGCCGATCCTTAGTCCAACAACTTGTTCCTTATAGCTTCTCTTTATTTCTCTCCTTCTCAGAAAGAAGGCCTCATGTTCATGAAAGAGAGATTTTAGTCTTAAGACTTGAATCTGTGCCACACTTCTCAAGTCAGTGATCAGTGCAGCAACATTCATTCCGGGTGGGTAAAATACAGAGCTTTTATTTAAAAAAATGCTACTGCCTCGCTTTGGTCTCTCTCAATCTCTCTCTCGCTCTCGCTCTCGCTCTCTCTCTCGCTCTCTCTGTCACTCTCTCTCTCTCGCTCTCTCTCTGTCGCTCTCTCTCTCTCTCTCTCTCTCTGTCGCTCTCTCTCTCTCGCTGTCTGTCTGTCTGTGTCTCGCTCTCTATCTCTCTGTGCCACTATGCTGCTGATTTCATGGAAAATAAGTAGATGTCTTTATTCTTAACAATGACCTCAGTCGAAACCCATTGAAACAATTTGCTCCACTTCTTTTTTGTGGTTTTGGGGAGTCATTTATTCAAGAAATATTTGATTGTGGCACACAGAGAGGAGAAAGCCACCCATCACGAGTGCGTTTGACTGACAGATTTAGTCCATAGACTGTTTTAAATGGGAGAACCTGGTTTCTGTCCCAAATGTTACCCTATTTCCTATGTAGTGTACTACTTTTGACCAGAGGCCATATGGTAGTGCACTATATACAGCCGTGGTCAAAAGTTTTGAGAATGACACAAGTATTGGTCTTCACAAAGTTCGGTAAAAAAAAGGTTTTTGTTTGTCCACCTGCCTCTTGAGGATCGACCACAAGTTCTCAATGGGATTAAGGTCTGGGGAGTTTCCTGGCCATGGACCCAAATGTCCATGTTTTGTTCCCCGAGCCACTTAGTTATCACTTTTGCCTTATGGCAAGGTGCTCCATCATGCTGGAAAAGGTATTAGTCGTCACCAAACTGTTATTTGATGGTTGGGAGAAGTTGCTCTCAGAGGATGTGTTGGTACCATTCTTTATTCATGCTGTGTTCTTATGCAAAATTGTGAGTGAGCCCACTCCCTTGGCTGAGAAGCAACCCCACACATGAATGGTCTCAGGATGCTTTACTGTTGGCATGACACAGGACTGATGGTAGCAGTGTGGGACTAGTAGAGACACCAAGGCCTCCTGCGGACCCCTTTAGGTTGTCATTGGTTGAGACATAAATAATTATATTTTTATATTTTTCTCTTAGAGGTTAGCCTGTATCTTGGAAGTTGGCTAACAATGATTAAATGCACACAATAATACAATCATTGTGGATAGTCAGATTAATATAATAGTTAGTTTAAAACGTTTACATGCTTTGCAAGAAGAACAATAATCCTGTTTACATGGACACATCTGAAATCAGACTACCTGATGGGACTTAAATAAATGCAGAAAATCTCCAATCAAAATAAACGTTTTACCACAGCGACCATGTTATTTTTTATTCTGAGTTCTGACATATAAAGTTTGTGTGTGAAAACTATTTCTAAGATGCATACTTTCAGTTTTTCCGAACTCACTTCACTCATGCATAAGAGGGAGGCTTGCGCTACCAGTGATGGCACATGCGCAGATCAAAAACACAGCTGGAATGCCGATTAAGCAGTTTACATGTCCTAATAATTCAAAAGATTGCTCAGAAAACCAGGTGTTTTAATAGGCGAATGCTTACTTACATTTTGACCTTACGCCGATTTAAGATAAGCAGAGTAAGGTGTTTACATGACTATTGCTATACTCGGCCTATTGCCATAATCAGTTCAATGTCGAATTATTACTGTGCATGTAAACATACTTGATGTCTACTGTTCATTTGCAGATGGCCCACATCTGAATGGTTAGGGCTGTGGTGTGGTCCTGGTTGGTTGATTTATTACTTAGTTAAGCAGTTTGTTAGCTATAGTTAGGCTTACATGTTAGTTGCATGTTAGCTAGCTTGTTGGCTAGTAAGGAATGTTATTGTAACTGAGAGACATACTATGTACAGTACGTTGAGAGGGAGAAAGTGTGCATCTTTCAAACACACACATACACGTTCTCCCTCACAAACACACAGTACACACACAGAGTCAACTCCCGACTTTTCCGAAACAGCTGCCCTCTTGTGTTTTAATCATTTCCCTCTTAGCGTTCTCAAAGCCCCTCAGCGTTCCCAGCAAAGTTCCCAACGGACCACCTGGTGGCCGGGCTGCTTCAGTCTTTGATGTCCGTGGGAGCTGGATTAATTTAATGATATATTTACATGGACACATAATTAATGATGATGGGCTGGCAGCCTGGGGCTGGGGATGGGCTGTAAGGGCACTACAAAGGGGCTCTCTAAGGGTCTCAGGGCAAAGGGTGTAGGGTTTAGGGGTTGAACTCAGGCCACCGGTACATATTCAGGTTTCATACAACCAAGGCACCCCTTTATTTACACAACCGAAGTGTTGGTGTTGCTGCAATCCAAATCTCTGTTGATTTATAGTTTTCAGAAATCAGTTGTCAATACTGGACTTGAATCATATACCTCCTTATTTTGTGACAGAAGTGTCACTGGAGTGTATTGGTTTGTGTGTGTAGCTTTGTGTGTGTGTGTGTGGTAGCTAAGGACACTCCTTCAGTCCATGGGCTGGACAGCAGTGTGGGGGGGAGCTCCTGTCTTGACCAGTATTGGTGGGCACCGTGCCCTACCCCACTACTCCCCTCTACTCCGGCCTACTCAGGGCACCCTGGGCCCTCCTCACAAAGACTCTCCTCAGTGTACCAGGCCCTGTGGCATGCACCCAGCCAAATTCCCCTACAGGATTAGAGCAGCATTTGGAACAAACCTCAATATTAAGCTGATGTGGCTCCATAATAATTTCCCCCCTCTGAAAAACAAGTAGGAGTAATCAAGGCTGGGCTGAAATATGGGAGCGGTGTCAGAACCAAATCAGGAGATTCCCTGTTTCTCCCTCTTCTACACACAAAGATATTCCTCATACATTCTCTCATGTTTTATTTGTCATCTCTGCAGGCACACATATTCCTAATCCATTCTCTCTCTCTCTCTCTCTCTCTCTCTCTCTCTCTCTCTCTCTCTCTCTCTCTCTCTCTCTCTCTCTCTCTCTCTCTCTCTCTCTCTCTCTCTCTCTCTCTCTCTCTCTCTCTCTCTCTCTCTCATCCTTCATTGCTACACAGCCCATAGCTCTCTTTCTCAATAGGTGGAGTCCCTCACTGAACTACAGTACACTCAGAAACTATGGCAACCCTGACCGTGCCCTGACCTGAGTGGTTATGTGGCTTTGATCGAGGCTAGTTTAGACTAACCTCAGCCACCTGTGCTGGGCTGGGCTACACACAACACACACACATGGGTTACAAAGGAGGGGGGGAATGAGTGTGTGCTCAAGTGTGTGAAGTCCACCCAAGCCCAGGAGGTAGGGGGAAACCATTACAAGCCCCAGAGGGACAATGGTGGATTGTGGTTAAGGAGCTTTGGGAAGCCCTCTGATTGGCTGTGCATTCCTTACAGCCACAGCTAACGCACAACACTCACACACACATACAAGACCGCTAGCGCACGACATGGCAGACGGATTGCATCTGGCTCAGTCTTCTGTTTGGCAGCACTGTCTTGTGCATTTATCAGTCATTACTGAACAATGAAGAAAATATAACAATGGAGGAAAGAGGAGGAAGAGGGACATGAAACAAGACACTGATTGATCCTTAAAGATCCTCATCTTTCCCCTGAAAGTCAACTGTCCCGATCATCAGAACCCCTTAACCTTCTGGAACTAGAACCCTCCATCCATTTTGTTTCTTGTCTTGCTGAACAGGAACAGTTCTGTTGGAGGAGAGGTTCTAAGGGTCAAACCTAAACCAGATGTCACTGGGACCCTGAGGTAAGTCCCTCATTCATAAAAGGCCTGCTCGTTAGGGACAATGGCCATTTCAAAGCACCTCAACCCCCCCTCTCTTTCCCTCTCTCTTTTTGATTCTCGCTCTTTCCCTCTTTCTCCCCCCTCTCTCTCCCTCAATGCAGAAGAGAGGAGGAAGTAGGGCCTGATGGCATAGTTAGCATTCTGCGTGCTGCTGGAGTGTGTAATGTATGCTACAGGACACAGACCATAGCTGTCTCTCGCTCCCTATACAGCTGCAATGCTTTACTTGTAATGCATGGTTAGTAGTGAAGGGAGGGGTTGTTTTATATCGGGGGTGAAAGAATAAGACATTAGTCATGAAAGTAAAGATTATCATGGTGTCTCCCAATTAGCACCCTAAACGGCACCCTATTCTCATAGGGCTCAGGTCAAAAGTAGTACACTATGTAAGGGAACAGGGTGCCATTTGGGACGCAAACTCAGTGTTGATGGCCATTAATCTGAAAATTGCACATTTCGTACTCCATCTGGCAGCTGTGGACTGACTGAAACTCCATAGTGCCGTTTTTGTTTTGGTCGACTTTGAACCCCCGCCCCCAGGCCCTTTTCTTCTCCTGGCCGACGGGCCCGTCCCCAATATTCTACCACTGCAGCTGAGCCCTTGATGAGTACAGTAAAGGAGTAATGAGTAATTTAAAGGCTCATTAGTGGAGCTAATCCTCCAAAACAATTAGGAAGCAGAAACAGTATGACTCTGTAGAAGTCAGGTTGAGTCCCAAATGGCACCCTATTCCCTACGGGCCCTGGTCAAAAGTAGTGCACTAAATAGGTAATATAGGGTGCCATTTGGGACATAGACTCTGGGTCTGGCATAAAAGACCTCTTGTTTTCTACAGATGTATAGAACCATGGGATGTTTGTGGGGGGAAGATAAATGTTTTTGCCCCTCTTGCTAAGTTGAGGGTCTTTGGTCTGTAGTTCGCTTTGGTCGGGTTCACTTAAGCTTTCTCAAGAGGTCATTCCTTTTTAAATGTGTCAGTTTGGTCTGAAGGTAAAGGTTAAGAAAAACAATGCTGCTCTTAGAGAGAAAAAAAGTTATGAGAAATTCTTGACTTCTGATCAAGAATTCTCATATTTCCTTTACATTTGGAGACTTTCTATCACTCTTCTGAAATATGCCAAATACCTTCCATATGCAGAGCATTTGTAATGCCAGATAACAGAATAATACATGACAATATTCTAGTAAACTATTCCCTCAGGTTTGAACACATCCTGAAGGTTATCATTATGTGTATCCCAAATGGAACCCTATTAACATAGGGCTCTGGTCAGAAGTAGTGCACTGCATAGGGAATAGGGTGGCATTTGGGGCATACTGTGACTTCAGAAAGTATTCATACCCCTTGACTTTTGCACATTTTGTTGTGGTACAGCCTGAATTAAAAATGGATTAAATATATTTTTTTCCCTCACCCATCTACACACACCATACCCTTGGCCTTGTGTTTTAGGTTATTGTCCTGCTGAAAGGTGAATTAATCTCCCAGTGTCTGTTGGAAAGCAGACTGAACCAGGTTTTCCTCTAGGATTTTGCCTGTGCTTAGCTCCATTCAGTTTCTTTTTTATCCTGAAAAACTCACCTGTCCTTAACGATTACAAGCATACTCATAACACCACTATCCATGAAGATATGGAGAGGGGTACTCAGTAATGTGTTGTATTGGATTTGCCCCAAACATAACACTTTTTATTCAGGACAAAATGTTAATTGCAGTATTACTTTAGTGCCTTGTTTTTTTTCTGTACAGTCTTCCTTATTTTCACTCTGCCAATTTGGTTAGTATTGTAGAGTAACTACAATGTTGTTGATCCATCCTCAGTTTTCTCTTATCACAGCCATTAAACTCGAACTGTTCAAAAGTCACTATTGGCCTCGTGGTGAAATCCCTGAATGGTTTCCTTCCTCTCCGGCAACTGAGTTAGGAAGGACGCCTGTATCTTTGTTGTGACTGGGTGTATTGATACACCATCCAAAGTGTAATTAATAACTTCACCATGCTCAAAGGGATATTCAATGTCAGCTTTTTGTATTTTCACCCATCTACTAATAGGTGCCCTTCTTTGAGAGGCATTGGAAAGTCTCCCATGTCTTTGTGGTTGAATCTCTTTGAAATTCACTGCTCAACTGAGGGACCTTAAAGATAATTGTGTGGGGTACAGAGATGAGGTAGTCATTAAAAATCATGTTAAACATTATTATTGCATACAGAGTGAGTCCATCCAACTTATTATGTGACTTGTTAAGCACATTTTTACTCCTGAACTTATTTATGCTTGCCATAACAAAGAGGTTGAATAATAACAATTTCTAAAAACATAATTCCACTTTGACGTTAGGGGGTATTGTGTGACAAACAAATCACTATTTAATCCATTTTAAATTCTGGCTGTAACACAACAAAATGTGGAAAAAGTCAAGGGATGTGAGTACTTTCTGAAAGTACTGTAGTCAATTATCTCTGCTATGAGCCTCCATTGTTCCTGGGTCTACCCCAAGGCTACCCATGCACTCTCTCTTTGTCTCATCTCTCATGGTAACACAGGAATGTCAGGACATCATGACTGTCAGGGGTTTGAATCTGGTTGTCAGAGGTTAAAGGTCAAGGTGTGTGTGTTTAGGGGTCTCGTAGATGAGTGGGCATCATTGTTGGAACTTCACTTGAGTATTAGAAATAGCTGAGTGCGTAACATATTTGCCCTGAAGTTGACCTATGTTCTCTGAAGGTAGAAAGTCAGTAGAAATGTGAATCAAATCAGGTCAAATTTAACAGTGAATCATGTTCAATTTAGTTGAGTTAAAGGGAGAGGAAGGTGACAGAAGGAACTCCCCTGTCTGTCCCAAACGGCACCCTATCCTCTGCACTACATTTGATCACAGCCCTATGGGTCCTGGTCAAAAGTAGTGCTTTTTATAGGGAATAGGGTGCCATTTGGGACACAGTCTTTGAAGACAGCTGCCTCAGCACAGCACAGCGTCAATATGCTCCCCCATCCCATGATCAAGTTTTATAGCATTGTATCAGCGCTGTAATTCCAGTTGTAAGGAGAATGTGGCTATTCAGGGCTGTTAGCGTGGCATATCACACAATGACACTCCTTATCTGCCTCTCAGCTTCTTAATTCCTCAAGAAGTCACATGAAAAGACCATTGCTACGGATCATTGGTGTGGCTAATTGATGATGCATCCCAAATGACACCCTAGTCCTTATATAGCGCACTTCTTTGACCAGAGCCCTCTGGGGCAGCCTATGGGCCCTGGTCAAAAGTAGTGCACTACATAGGGAATAGGGTGCCATTTGATTTGGGACGAAGTGTGAATGTGGGTTGGGTGCTAACATTAGACAGGACCTTTTGAGTATTGAGTGTAGCCTCTTGTTGGGTTGGTTAGAGTCTTCCAGTGACAGTGTAAGGAGTTAAGTGGGCTTCATCGTGCGTGTGTGAGTAGAGTGTTTTTTTTCCGCAAGGCTGTGTGTAATCCAGTGTTTCTAACATCCGGTGTGTGTTGTGTATGTACACGTCTGTGTTTTCGCCTGCGTGTATGTGTGTGTGTGTGTGTGTGTGTGTCCCCTGCCAACCCTGCCTGAGGGCTGAGGGTCTGTCTAAACAGCGCCAGTGTTTGTACAGGGCTGTGAGGATGACTGGGCAGGCTGTCCCGGACACTGCCTGTCCGAAATACTCTCCAAAAAAGCTCTTACTGCTCCATCTGAGATTTGCATCCCAAATGGCACCTTATTCTCTACATAGCGCACTATGGGCCCTGGTCAAAAGTAGTGCACGATATAAAGAATAGGGTACCATTTGGGACGCATACTGAGAGCTGCTTATTATCACCACACATCTCTATGGGGAGACAAGCAGATTCTTTATTTTTTATTTCACCTTTATTTAACATTTTAGTCATTTAGCAAACACTCTTATCCAGAGCAACTAGGGTTAAGTGCCTTGATCAAGGGCACATCGACAGATTTTTCACCTAGTCGGCTCGGGAATTAGAACCAGCGACCTTTCGGTTACTGGCACAACGCTCTTAACCACTAAGCTACCTGCCGCCCCAGGTAAGCCAGTTGAGAACAAGTTCTCATTGACAACTGTGACCTGGCCAAGATAAAGCAAAGCAGTGCGATAAAAACAACAACAACACAGAGTTACAGATGGAAAACCAATGACCAACACAGTTATGCAGATATAGGTTACATCCCAAATGGCACTGGTCGAAAGTAGTCCACTATGTAGGGAATAGGGCATAGTTAACACAAATTATGTTTAGAGGGAACCAAAAACAGAGATTTAGGCTATCATGATTTGGTGACCATCTGTTTTGACAGACAGATCTATGAGTGATGTATATTTTGGACCGACAGACGCTAGCTAGCTATGATGAAACACAGTGGTCAGATTGTTGAAGTTGAAAACCTCCCTTATCTCACTTATTGCTGATTATGAAGGAAAGAAGATACAATGTCTGTGGAATGGTGGAGAAGGTAGACATTGATGGGTTGATTACAAAAACAGTGGATAAACTACTGTAAAGTCCAATCCCAGGAGTAATACAGCCATCACGGCAGCTTGGATTGAGGGTGTGAGGAAGGAAGGTGGACCATGATGACCATGACATTGTAATAGCAGCTCCATCTCCCAGTGACAGGAGACCTTCTGGACAGCCATCTTGCTGAGTGGCACCATACTGATCTAATGAGCTGGAACAAAATGGTGGCTCTACCACACCTGAGCCTGGCCCTCCCCCATGGAGAGACCCTCCTCTCTGGGCCAAAACCCCACTGGGTGTCCCTGCCTCTGTCCCTGCCTCTATGTGCCTCTCTACTTCAGGAAACAGGCCCAAGGCCAGTTCCAAACCTAGCACTAGGGAGCCAAGAGGGAGTGATGGCTGAATGACGGGCTGCATATCAATATCTTTCCGTGTTTTCCTTCATGATCAGCATTAAGGGAAAATATAGGATAGGTTTTCAACTTTAACTTACTCACCATTCCACATACAGTTTACTCTTAACCCAACAGTAGGTTATGTCTCCAGTTTAAAGTCAGTCTATTAGGTCATATTAACAGACAATACAATTTATTTATTCCTCGTGTTATTATTTTTCTATTTTTCTCTCTGCATTGTTGGGAAGGGACTGTAAGGAAGCATTTCACTGTTAGTCTACACCTGTTGTTTATGAACCATGTGACAAATAACATTTGATTTGATAGACTTGACAATGTTATCAAGAGTGGAATAAAACTGTATACCCAGTCAATACCAGATGTAAAATTCTATCAACCCCAGTGGACCATAAATCAACGTCTTTCCAAAGCTTCAGAGACTCATTGGCATCTTTCTGATCGTGGTAAATGTAGGAGAGGCAATAAGCCAGTGGTTATTTATACTGTGGTTATTTATAGTTATACTGTGATCGACAGTGACATCACAAATGGCACCCTATTCCCCACCCACCCGCCTCCCCTGTCACGCTTGACGGGCTTGGGGTGCCTGTTGACTGACAGGTGGGAGGGAGGGCTGTGATTGGTTCAGGGTGGGGCCTGTGGGAGGGCGTTGGAGCGTGAGCAGCCAATAGCGTGGCTCTGCTGTGGTGATCTAAGTTGAATGCTACACAGTCCAGTCCAGTGCAGAGAGAGAGAGAGGCAGAGATGGAGAGTTGGAGTTAGTTGATGTGTGGTAGAGTTGATCAACACTGGGAGAGAAGCAGATTCAGGCCTCTAAACTGGATGTGTCTTCTAGTGGAATAAGAAAGGGTTAATAACAAGATTATATTATAACACTGATGACGTCAACTCAGGTGAGCTCTTCTTAGTTCCCTAATTGTTGCCTGAAGATTGGTCAGTGTCTGTCGTTTGTGTTTCTCTGTGTGTTCTTGTCCAGGTTCAGGCTGGGTTGAGGTTTCAGGGGCTGATCTTTATTTAAGGGTTGAATATTTCACTCAACACACAGCACATGCTGGAACTGTTATAGGCTGTGTTCCAAATGGTACCTTATTCCCTTTATAGTGCTCTACTTTTGACCAGGGCTCATAGGGCTCTAGTCAAAAGTAGTACACTATATAAGGAATAGAGTGCCATTAGGGACGCATTCATAGTAAGGTTTTTCAACGTTTGGAGTGGCTCACTGAGGATGGTCTTCAGGTCTGTTTGTTGAAGGATATATAGTCTGCATATCAAATGGCACCCTATTCCCTACTGCTTCCCATAGGGCTCTGGTCTAAAGGAGTGCACTACGTAGGGAATAGGGTGCCCTTTGGGAAACAGGCATAGTGGAGTTGGGTTAGGATTTGTGAGCTGATGGACATAACTTCTGGGAAGTAAATATGTTTAAATGTCCTAGCGGTGAATCTGGGACGGTTGTTGACTGTATTCTGGAAAAAGAATAGACTGTTTTACTAATGCTTTGAAAAGACAGTACTAAACCACTTTTTCCTCTATTTATCTCACTCTTATTCTTTCTATCTACACTGAGTTTACAAAACATTAGAAACACCGGATCTTTCCATTATATAGACTGACCAGGTGAATCCAAGTGAAAACTATGATCCCTTATTGATGTCATTTGTTAAATCCACTTCAATCAGTGTAGCTGAAGGGGAGGAGACAGGTTAAAGAAGGATTTTTAAGCCTTAAGACAATTGAGACATGGATTGTGTATGTGTGCCATTCAGAGGGTGAATGGGCAAGACAAAATATTTAAGTGCCTTTGAACGGGGTATGGTAGTAGCTGCCAGGCGCACCAGTTTGAGTGTGTCAAGAACTGCAACGCTGCTGGGTTTTTCACGCTCAACAGTTTCCCGTGCATATCAAGAATGGTCCATCACCCAAAGGACATCCAGCCAACTTGACACAACTGTGGGAAGAATTGGAGTCAACATGGGCCAGCATCCCTGTGGAGCGCTTTCGACACCTTGTAGAGTCCATGCCCCGACGAATTGAGGCTGTTCTGAGGGCAAGAAGGGGGGAGGGGGTTCAACTCAATATTAGCAAGTGTTCCTAATATTTTGTACACTCAGTATATCTTACTGTCTCACGTTCACTCTCATTCTTGCTCTCTCTCTCTCTCTCTCTCTCTCTCTCTCTCGTTGTCTCTTTAATTACATGTTGTCAACAGTACTCCATCTCTCCTAACTCCTCTTCTCCTTTGTGTCTCTCTGTCTCTCTCGCTCTCCTCCGACGACTTCTCAGAAGTGAAAGCTCCAGTGGGTTTCCTCCTTCCCTACACCATGCTGCTGGTGTGTGTGGCCTGGCTGGGCCTCCTGTCCCTGGGTTGGGACCAGGGCTGTTCAGCCTTCAGCACCACCAGAGCCCAGGGAGGCCTGAGGGGACGCATCCAGAGGGACCGCAGGAACATTAGGCCCAACATCATCCTCATCATGACCGATGATCAGGACACGGAGCTGGGTAAGACTGTCATGCTGACCCCCTGGAGGTCTGGTGGTGGTCCTGTTAGCTGTATTTTGTAAGAGCTGCCTTAGCTGTATGAATCTGGGTTGTATTCATTAGTGCTCACTGTAGCAAAACGTTTTGTAACAGAAAATGAGAACAAGCATTTTTATTGGACAAATTCAGGTAGGACCTTCACTCTTTCTGCCTGTTTCCTTCCATTTGGTTCCTAGTGTACATCTCTCGGTCTGTCCTATGCAGGTCTGGAGCTATAGTGGTTGTCTTGTATTGGTCACTACCACTATAAGGGGCTCTGTGGATCAGTGTTGTAATCTACAGGGTGTATGGTTGGCCCTGCTATCTACTGCACTGGGACTGAGAACCTCCTCACCTCGCTCTCTCTGTCTTTGACATTAAATATTACATTGAAAACATAAGCGAAAACAGACAGAGGGGCTATCTGGCCTTGCGGAGCGGTGTACAGTGTAAGTGTAATGGATTATGATTACTTCTTACTCTGACAGAATAGGATGGCATGTGAAAAGCTCTAATCATAGTTTGACTGCAATGTTTCCCCACAGGGAAATGTAATGTTGCAATCCTCCTCTCTGACAAAAATCCATCTCCCACACTGTCTCTCACTACTGAGCAGCAGTTTAAAAACTCAGGAATGAAGATCTATAAACTGAACAGTGTAAAGTCAGGCAGTCCAGAACTGTCTGAACTGTGTCAATTGGAATGGACTTAAATGGGTCACTGTTAAGTCCATAGCAGACTGCAGTCTGTCATGATTGGTGTCAGCGACACATAGAAATGTTTCTGAATAACTGTTTCTTTAACTTGGTGTATTATCTTTTAATGTCGTTCTGTCCTCATTTCTCCCTTCTCCTCTCTACTCCTCCCCTCTAGGTTCTCTTCAGGTGATGAATAAGACTCGTAAGATAATGGAAGATGGAGGTACCTCGTTCACCAATGCCTTTGTAACCACGCCCATGTGCTGTCCGTCGCGTTCATCCATGCTGACTGGGAAGTACGTTCACAACCACAACACCTACACCAACAACGAGAACTGTTCTTCGCCATCCTGGCAGGCCCAGCACGAACCACGCTCCTTCGCCGTCTACCTCAACAATACAGGATACAGGACAGGTAAGGTCGTACAGAGTGGCACACACACTCCCTGCCAGAGTTCAGTCAGTCACCAGCTCCCCAAATGCCCGGTTAGGCTGCTGACATTCACCCCTGTTATTCAAACACACATTTTTTACGGGAACCGTCCCTCTGTTTCTGTCTCTCTCCCTCCGTCCCTCTCTTCCTCCATCCCTGCCTCCCCCTCTCTGCCTCCCTCCCTACCTCCCTCCCTCTCTATCAGCCTCCCTCCCTCCCTCTCTATCTGCCTCCCTCCCACCCTCTATATCAGCCTTCCTCTCTCCCTCCCTCCCGATCTTCCGATCTTCCCCTCCCTCCCTCTCTCCCTGCCTGTCTGTCCGCTGTGAGAAATGCAAACATGGTGTGGGTGCCAGGCTCCTGTCGGGGCTCATCAGCTAGTGTCTGAGTGATGGCTGGGCGGGCAGGCGGGTCGGGAGGCGTACAGGCTCTGGGCTGGGCAGCTCAATGGGGTCCTGTGGCTTGCAGAGCGAAGAGGGCTGTGGTTTTGGAGCTGATATGTTGGTCTACAATTAGCTCTCTCTGGGTAGACTGGCCTCGCGCCCAGGAGGCTTCTACTGGGGAGAGATAGAGGGATGTTTAGTTAGGAGAAGAGAGACACAGGATCGAGGGACAGCGGGGGACAGAAAGGGACAGAGAGGGACAGAGTTAGAGGCATACAAACGCAACACATTGTCACTAAAGTCAACAAACAGTTCCAGGTACATGATTCATGGGGCTGAGGTGTTTGTGGGGCGTTAGGGTCAGAGAAAGGTCACACAACAGGGAAAAAATTGCTGATATTTATCAAGTCAGTTCACTACCCAACTCTGTGGTTATGAGAAACATTGCTCATCAAGCTTCCAAAAATTGCCCGTGAATCATCAGCTTTTGAGACATTTCTTACAGGTTCTTACAGACAATAAATCAGAGCCAATATATAATCCTCCTGTCATCCCGTCCTCTTTTCGTGAAGCCAAAGACACATTTCTACATAAAAGTTGTTCTAATTGTAACTCTCTTTTCCCTCTCTCCTCTGTTCCATCGCAGCTTTCTTTGGGAAGTACCTGAACGAGTACAACGGCAGCTACATCCCTCCTGGGTGGCGGGAATGGGTGGGGCTGATAAAAAATTCCCGCTTTTATAATTACACCGTCTGTCGGAACGGTTACAAGGAGAAGCACGGCGCAGAGTATGCCAAGGTATGTCTGCATGCCTGCTAGTGATGTTCCCTGTGTGTGTGTGTGTGTGTGTGCGTGCGTCCAAGCCTTGTCTGCCCTTAAAGATGCCCCATTAATCTCAATTACTTATTTGTTCTTCCTTTACGACTGAATGTAATTGAATGTAAGGTCTTTTCCCTACTAATTGCAGGGTTCCTATTGGTTTATGTCTCTGGCTTGCCCTAGTCAGGCTAGGATTCCTGGGTAAATTAAAGGGGAAGTGTTGAAATGAATAATTTGAAGTGGCGTCTCGGGAGTTTGCTCTGAGATACAGTTTTATTTTATTGTGGCGTGCCACAACGTTTAAAGATTGTAAAGCAGACGCGCTGGCTGCCTCCAGGGGGTTAGAAGTTACAGTACTCTTAGAAATGACCACCCTGCTTTAGTTTTTTCACTCTCTCTCTCTGTCTCTCTTTGTCTCTCTCTCTGTCTCTCTCTGTCTCTCTTTGTCTCTCTCTCTCTCTCTCTCTGTCTCTCTGTCTCTCTGTCTCTCTGTCTCTCTGTCTCTCTGTCTCTCTGTCTCTCTGTCTCTCTGTCTCTCTCTGTCTCTCTCTGTCTCTCTGTCTCTCTGTCTCTCTGTCTCTCTGTCTCTCTGTCTCTCTCTCTCTCTCTGTCTCTCTGTCTCTCTTTGTCTCTCTCTCTCTTTGTGTCTCTCTCTCTTTGTGTCTCTCTCTCTCTCTGTCTCTCTCTCTCTCTGTCTCTCTGTCTCTCTGTCTCTCTGTCTCTCTGTCTCTCTGTCTCTCTCTCTCTCTCTCTGTCTCTCTGTCTCTCTCTCTCTCTCTCTCTCTCTCTCTCTGTCTCTCTCTCTCTTTGTGTCTCTCTCTCTCTCTGTCTCTCTCTGTCTCTCTCTGTCTCTCTCTTTGTCTCTCTCTCTCTGTCTCTCTTGCATTCTCTGTTTGTTTTTATCTATCGTTCTCTATATTTCTCTCTCTTTCTGGGGTTGTGGAGTTCGTCTGCTTCTGTTAATCTTTCTTGCTTCCCTCCATCTCTTTCTCTCTCTGTCTCTATCTCGCTCTCTTTCTGTCTCTCTCTCTCTCTCTCTGGGTGTTGTGGAGTTGCTCTATGCTACATCTCTGGATGGCTAAAGGAAGGGGAATAATTTTGTCATGTCAGTGTCAGACGCTGGCTAGGAGTGAAGGGGTAACTCCATGATTGTGGAGGGGATGGGGCTTCAACACACACACACACACACACACACACACACACACACACACACACCTGGAGCTTCAGCATGGCATCAGGAGGGCGCCCCTCTCGCCCATCTCTCTCTGAGTATTGGTAAAAGCTGTCAGTCTTTCCCAGAGCTGGAGTGCAACTCAAATGGCACCCTATCCCTATATAGAGCCCTATGGACCCTGGTCAAAAGTAGTGCTCTACATAGGGATTGGGTGCCATTTGGGATGCACACCTGCTCTGTTTCAACATCCTGCCAGCTAACGTAGTCCTAAGGGCATGAGAAATTCATGGTTTGGGTTCATGTTGACCAGGGTGTTTTAGTGCCTGTCTGAAGGATGGGTAAATAAATGCTTGGCATGGTACTCAGACGTCAAATGGCTTGTCTTGTTGAGTTAGACGGAGGTGTAAAGTTACCCACGAGTTGAGGCTGAGGTGTTTATGAGATTGGGAGACGAGTAGACGAGCACGTTGTGGTTTCAGACCCAAGAGGACCCTATAAATTAAAACCACTGCAGTGGGCAGTGGACACACACATACAGGCAAGCACGCATACACACATACAGACACACACACACACACACAGACACACACACTAGCCAGATCCCATTATGTAGACTTGTGGACAGTGACAGTGATGGCAGTCCTCCTATGTACAGTTCACTGGGGAGTCACCAGTCACAGTGGGCAGTAGAGGGTCAATAGAGGGTGAGAAGTTCAGGGAACATCTCTCTATGTGTACAGTTCACATACAAGGGCAATGCCAATGCATCGTCAAATTCTGTTGATTCGACTATGCATTGGCCCAATCATGACTTCACTACCAAAAACTGTCTCCATTTTTAAAGCTCTGAGTTGGGACTAAGGATGTGATACACATGCCCAAGGATTTCACTCCCCCCCTCCGCTTCTCAAGTTTTTTCAAGCTTGCCTCTCACTCCATGACAGGCTGACTGCCCCATTCAGCATCCCTTCAAGCTGAACTTTCTAAAGAAATTGTTAAGAGAGCTGTAGTCTTCATGGGAATGTTTTTTTGCCATAACTATTAGCTAAGCATTGCTTTAACCTGTGGCACAGTGGCACGTTAGCATGGCACCATTGCACACTACTTCTGCTCAGCCCTGCCAGGAGCCCTGCCAGGTCAAAGTGAACCCAGGGTTAGCCGGATTTCCCTGAAATGGTATAAATCAGATTTAACGTGATTCATCTTGGAGCTATTAATGGTTTTATAGCTGACTTTAATTACTTACTGGCTCTAAGGGAGGGAGAGGCTGGTAGATTGCACGCACATGGCATTACCATGGTATTACCGACCTACTCTCCTCCAAACCACTGTGACTCTGACCTGAGTTACCCTCCAGCAGTCCCAAATGACACCTTATTCCCTATATAGTGCACTACTTTTGACCAGGGGCCATAGGACACAAAAATTGTGCACGATATAGGGGATAAGGTGTCATTTGGGACGCAGGGTGCAGACTTAGGTTAGTTAAAGTGATGGGAAGGTGGTGAACACTCTGATGTGAACTTCCAAGTAGATGGATTAGAGTTTCTCTGGCTTTAGACATATGGGATGAATGGGTCAGTGGCATGACATACCACTGCTAATGTTGTCAAAGTAATGAACGAAAATAGGCACTCTGTCCAAGAGTGGCTAAATATCTCTTCCACATTCAGCTCTGCTGAAGCCTTGGAGGACGAGGTCTCTGCCTCTAGATAACAGCCTTAGAGAGAAGACACATCATAACCAAAGTCAGGTCCTATCGCATCTGACCACAGAACATTGTGCTGTTTCCCAACGGTTCACCACCTTTGGTAGACACCCAGCAGGTGATCTGCTGCGCATAGCTGTTCACAGCTGACGTTCGTTCCCTCTCGATAGAGAGGGAGTGAGAGAGGGAGTGAGAGAGGGAGTGAGAGAGGGAGTGAGAGAGGGAGTGAGAGAGGGAGTGAGAGAGGGAGGGAGTGAGAGAGGGAGGGAGTGAGAGAGAGAGGGAGTGAGAGAGAGAGGGAGGGAGTGAGAGAGGGAGTGAGTGAGAGAGGGAGTGAGTGAGAGAGGGAGTGAGTGAGAGAGGGAGTGAGTGAGAGAGGGAGTGAGTGAGAGAGGGAGGAGTGAGAGAGGGAGTGAGTGAGAGAGGGAGGAGTGAGAGAGGGAGTGAGTGAGAGAGGGAGTGAGTGAGAGAGGGAGTGAGTGAGAGAGGGAGGAGTGAGAGAGGGAGTGAGTGAGAGAGGGAGGAGGAGAGAGGGAGTGAGTGAGAGGAGGGAGGAGTGAGAGAGGGAGTGAGTGAGAGAGGGAGTGAGTGAGAGAGGGAGTGAGTGAGAGAGGGAGTGAGTGAGAGAGGGAGGAGTGAGAGAGGGAGTGAGTGAGAGAGGGAGTGAGTGAGAGAGGGAGTGAGTGAGAGAGGGAGTGAGTGAGAGAGGGAGTGAGTGAGAGAGGGAGTGAGTGAGAGAGGGAGTGAGTGAGAGAGGGAGTGAGTGAGAGAGGGAGTGAGTGAGAGAGGGAGTGAGTGAGAGAGGGAGGAGTGAGAGAGGGAGGAGTGAGAGAGGGAGTGAGGAGAGAGGGAGGAGTGAGAGAGGGAGTGAGTGAGAGAGGGAGTGAGTGAGAGAGGGAGTGAGTGAGAGAGGGAGTGAGTGAGAGAGGGAGTGAGTGAGAGAGGGAGTGAGTGAGAGAGGGAGTGAGTGAGAGAGGGAGTGAGTGAGAGAGGGAGTGAGTGAGAGAGGGAGTGAGTGAGAGAGGGAGTGAGTGAGAGAGGGAGTGAGTGAGAGAGGGAGTGAGTGAGAGAGGGAGTGAGTGAGAGAGGGAGTGAGTGAGAGAGGGAGTGAGTGAGAGAGGGAGTGAGTGAGAGAGGGAGTGAGTGAGAGAGAGGGAGTGAGAGAGAGAGGGAGTGAGAGAGAGAGGGAGTGAGAGAGAGAGGGAGTGAGAGAGAGAGAGGGGGAGACTTCAGTGTTGTCATAACACAGTGCCGGCTGAGAGCACTGACCTCCTCTCACCATCAAGTGTTAGTGTCAACACCGGTGTCACAGGCAATACTGTCCCCCCGGCTCACAGAACCACTCATGAGGCAGCCGCTTGCACACACACGCACACATGCAGAGCTCACATGCACACACACACTGCAAACACACATGGGCGAGCAGCCAGCTGCTAACTCAGTTGATTGCTACTGGATTGAGTTAGGAGGAATTAGGAGAGCAGTATAGTGGTTTCTCTATATATGAAAGAGGAATTTTCATATGACCTCTTCTGTGCAGATCTGTCTGCCCTGCTCTGGTCAAAAGTAGCACACTATTTAGGGAAGAGGATGCCTTTTGGGACACAGCCCTGGATAGGTAAAAACAAAAAGGCATTAAACAACATGTACAAGACAGCAGCCATGTTACTTTGACCTGTTGTTAAAGGACCATGACATTGGAAAATAAGAGACTTTGAACTTTTGGGGCTGGCTTCCCGGAAGCAGATTATGCCAATTCCTAGACTATGAAGCACCTTCTATGGATAATCTCCATTTAAACATGCTCTGAAGTCCAGGACTAAAGCCTAGAGTATGGGAAACCGCCCATTGTGGCCTAACCTGTACAATACAAACCATTTTGTCCACACAATGAGTATTAAAGATAATACTATGTTTTTCCCCTTTGCAGGACTATTTCACGGACCTTATCACCAACGACAGTATCAACTTCTTCCGTATGTCCAAGAAGGTTTACCCTCACCGGCCAGTGATGATGGTCATCAGCCACGCTGCCCCCCATGGCCCGGAGGACTCAGCCCCACAGTACTCAGAGATGTTCCCCAATGCATCACAACACATGTGAGTCACACACACACACACACTATGTATGGACACACACATGCGTGCAGAGATACATGTATACACACACAGATACATGGATTCACACCCAAACATGCAAGTACTCTATGTATTGCTGCAGTGGGGAATTTTCCCCAAGTCTGAAGTGTTGTGGTTTATGATTTGGCAGCCATTATCCTCTAAATATTTTCTAAACATTATTACAGTTCTGTGTACTCCAAGTCTCTGTCCTAAACGGCACCCTATTCCCTATATAGTGCACTACTTTTGACCATAATCCCATTGGACCTAGTCAAAAGAAGTGCATTACATAGGGAATAGGGTGCCATTTGGGATGCTGCCATTTTCCTGGTCGTTAGATGATGACAGGCTGCTAAAACGCTCCTCTGGCAAACACCTCTGACTGGCAGCGTGAAACTGATGTGATTTATCATCTAAGAATAGTCAGGGAACATTCCTTCCTGGGAGAGGACAGGGAGCTCTCATGCCAAGCCTGCGGTAGGGGAGCTCTCATCCAGGAGCATCAGAACTGTGGTAGCCCTCCGATTATAGAAATAGAATCATGATAGAATTATGATTATATTCCTATGGTTCCGAACAGGGCTAAGCTAGGCCACTCCATTGGCACTAACCCAGCAGCCTCCCTCCCAACCTCCCTGCACTATATCCCTCCTCAGTTCTGTGCTGCTCTCCTCCACTCCTGGAAGTTGTGTCCTGAGGCTAGAAGACAGAGTGGGAGACCATGGTCAGGTTTAGGCAGTTTTTTCTCTCTTTTTGTCCCTCATTCACCCCCTCTCCCCCTCACCCTCTCTCCCGCTCTCCCTTCATCCCTCCCTTCCCTTCTCTGTCCCTCTCTCCCTTCCCCCTCTCTCTCTCCCTCCCTGTCTCTCTCTCTTTCTGCTTTGTAATTCCCTGGGACATCCTGACCCTGTCTATATCAATCAGCCCCTTCTCCCCAGGGCTGCAGGGATGTGAGGAATGCATTGTATGTTCTGGAGCAGGCAGGCCTTTGACATTATTCATGTGTTTTTGCGTGAACCTCCAGGCTGGTGAGGGGGGGTCGGAGGTGAGGCAGGAGGTAGGTGGCTGGGGGTACCAGGCCCCCGGATGGGTGAGTGGGTAGAAGTAGGGAAAGAGAGGGATATTTGGGGAGGGCTCTAGGCCTCCGTGGGGGGGGGGAGGTCATGGGGGGGGTCATGGGGGGATTGCCAAGGTTCCCGTGTGTCGTGGTGAGCACCAGGGTCAGTGTAGTGGGAAGAGGAACAGGTGCCAGGCATGGTCCGATGTGGGTGGCATGTCTTGATGGGCATTGATGCACCATTGATGGTTCCTCTACCCAGATATTGTGAGTTACATCAAACCAGCCTTTTCCAAGTAGAGGTCTAGGTTGCAGGCTTAACGTCTTACTACGGAAGTTCCCCTCTCCTCTCCTCTGATTGAGTTGTGGTAACTCCTGCCCTCCTCTCCTCCTCAGACCTCTGTTGTGTTCTTCATCGCCCAGCTAGGAGGTCTAATAAGCCCCACAAAGAGGCTTGTTTATGGGCACAGGGCCACTGGGGGCTGGGGTCCGGGCTGGGCACCTCTGAGGGAACCAGGAATGTTGGGGTCAGGGGAATGAGCCCAGCTTATACAGGGAGAGGCCTATAGGACACTGTACACCTGTCACACTATACCTTTATACATCAAGGTTCTCTGGGTCAGTGTCTGGCTGCCTCCCAAATGACACCCATTCCCTATATAGTGCACTACTTTTGACCACAGCCTTATCGGCCCTGGTCAAAAGTAGTGCACTACATAGGAAATATGGTGCCATTTTGGACACAGAATACATCTAGCCTGGGTTCTAAAGGGTATTAGTCCGGGATTACCTCTCTGGCTCTCAGGGTTAGTGTTCAGCTTAGACTACAACCTCACCATACAATTTAAAGGGCTATACGCTCAGCCTGGGATAGCGCAAGGGGTTAAGGCCCTTAGTTTAAGGTTACTTTCACCCTACAGCTAAATGTTCAGCTTTGTCTTGCTCAGACACCACACAATACCGAGGTGTAGTTAGCTAGAAGTCCAAATATGTTTAGACATTTACTGCCAGTCTAAGTGTATTCGTACACCCTAACATGTACTTAAAGAAATAAAACCACTTCTTGTGGTTTTCTGTGAGGGTTTGTCAGGTTCCTAATTCCCATCCCAGTTGTTCCCATTCCCAGGGTGCGTCCTAAATGGCACACTATCCCCTATGGGCCTTCATCAAAAGTAGTGCATTAAATAGGGAATAAGGTGCGATTTGTGACGCGGAGGGGGAGGGGGAGGGGGAGGGGGAGAGGGAGAGGGAGAGAGAGGGAGACCTACCTGCCTTGGGCCAGGAATGTTAATGACATTAACATCAAAACTCCCCTTCCACAGCTCCCTTCAAAACTACAGACGCCTGTTTTTGATTTACAACAGACAGGGTCTAGCTGTTTTACTGCTTTATTGTGCAACCTTCTCACAGCTACATGCACTAAGGATTAGCATCATCACTTACCAGGTCAAGCAACAAACTGAACAACTAGCACGGCATGTAGTGTGAAATATCCTTGTCTGAACCTTTTTCCCTACCTAATGTTGCCGTAACATTCCCCGTCAGCATCTAAACCAAAAACACCACAGTAGACAGGTGTACTGAACCTGTATCCATACACCTCTTCACAGCTACCAGTAACAACACACACACACACACACACACACACACACACACATCTGTACCAGCTAATGCCACAGTAGACACATCTCTTTACACCTCCACACCTACCAACAACTCTCTCTCTCTGTTTACCCACGTCTTGTCTTCACAGTCCAGGGCTTGTAACCAACTTGACTTGTGGGCCCAGAATCCAACACGGCTATTATTTTCTTAAGCATGTGCCAACCCTCAAATGACTCCTCTGAGCCAAGAGGTCTGTCGACTCAGTGTGAGGGGAGGGAGGGAGGGAGGGAGGGAGAGAGGGAGGGAGGGAGGGAGAGAGGGAGGGAGGGAGGGAGGGAGAGAGGGAGAGAGAATTTCCCTCAGTAAACATCTTAGTTATGGATGCTTGTCAAACAGAGCAGACAGCATGGTAGAACCCACAGACACCTGCAGCCCAAAAATGGCACCCTATTCTCTACATAGTGTAGTAGTGTACTACTGTATGTAGGGAATAGGGTGCCATTTGGGATGCAGCCATAGACACCTGCAGAAGGCTGAGAAATGACAGACAGGTGGTTGTTGCATACTACTGCTGAAACCTTAAAGGGTTACACACATGCGCGCGTGCACACACACACACAAAGGGTGTCTTTATGGCTAGTTGGTATTCTGATGACTCCTGCATGTTTTGCTTCTCTTGCCTCCTAGATCACCTGGACTGCTAGTGAGGGTTGAACAGACACACTGTGTTTCTTCTGTCTTTCATAGCCTTTGCATTGCAAGGTCTAGGTCCTAATAGGGAGAAGTTGGGGTGCATCTCAAGCAATGGTGGCTGGTGGCACTTTTAAATGGAGAGGACGGGCTCAAAGTAATGGCTGGAACGGAATGATATCAAACAGATCAAACTTTACTCCAGCCAATATTATGAGCCGTCCCCTTCTCCAACAACCTCTTCTTCATCTAAACTGATGTAAAGAGAACAAAATGGGTAAAAATATTATATTTAACTAACTATTTTGTGTTTCCTCTCCTCGCCGTAGCACCCCCAGTTACAACTACGCCCCAAACATGGATAAACACTGGATCATGCAGTACACCGGCCCCATGAGGCCCATCCACATGGAATTCACCAACTTCCTACACAGGAAGAGACTACAGACACTCATGTCAGTGGACGACTCTGTTCAGAAGGTAAGACAATCTGTTTCTAGTTAAGTTTTCTAGTTTTTATTTAAATGCCTTTTTATGAAAAATGTGTAGGGAGGGAGATACAACTGTCTGCATAATGCTGTTCATCTCTCACCTATGATTAGGATTTTGTTATTGAAATATATGTACAGTGCATTCGGAAAGTATTCAGACCCCTTGACTTTTTTCACATTTTGTTATGTTACAGCCTTATTCTAAAATGGATTAAATAGAACATTTTCCTCATCAATCTACACACAATACCCCATAATGACAAATCGAAAACAGGTTTTTAGAAATGTTTGCAAATGTATAAAAAACAGATACCTTATTTACGTAAGTATTCAGACCTTTTGCTATGAGACAGATCTGGGGAAGGGTACCAAAACATTTCTGCAGCATTGAAGGTCCCCAAGAACACAGTGGCCTCCATTATTCTTAAATGGAAAAAGTTTTGAACCACCAAGACTCTTCCTAGAGCTGGCCGCCCGGCCAAACTGAGCAATCGGGGGGAGGGGGGTGTAAGGGCCTTGCAGGGAGGTGACAAAGCTCCAGAGTTCCTCTGCGGAGATGGGAGAACCTTCCAGAAGGACAACCATTTCTGCAGCACTCCACCAATCAGGCCTTTATGGTAGAGTGGCCAGACGGAGGCCACTCCTCTTTACTCAGTAAAAGAAGACTTGAGACTGTAATCGCTGCCAAAGGTCCTTCAACAAAGTACTGAGTAAAGGGTCTGAATACTTATGTAAATGAGATATTGTCGTTTTCTTATTTGTAATACATTTGGAAAAATTACTAAAAACGAATTTTTGTGTGTAGATTGAGGGGGGAAAAACCATTTGATCAATTTTAAAATAAGTCTGTAACCTAACAAAATGTGGAAAAAGTCAAGGGTTCCCAATACTTTCCGAATGCACTGCACAGTAGTAATAAGCTTATGAAGTGTGAGTTTCTGTCGATTTGTCTCTTTGTCTGTTCCTTGCTCACGCAAGACTGTGTTTTCCCCAGGTATATGAGATGTTGGTGGAGAGTGGAGAGCTGGACAACACCTATATAATCTATACTGCTGACCACGGCTATCACATCGGTCAGTTCGGACTGGTAAAAGGGAAGTCAATGCCCTATGACTTTGACATTCGAGTACCCTTCTTCCTCAGAGGGCCCAACGTCGAGCCTGGAGCAGTGTAAGTAAGCCTTGTCCAAGCCAGAATGGGCCATAGGGTAGCGTGAGGCTGCTTGATGTACAAGTACACCCCCTGGACAGGACGCTAGTCTGTTGCAGGGCTTTACCCCCAATCTATCTCCTTAAAGGACAAATCCACTCAAAAAACGATCTTACCATAATCAACAACAATACCAAATTACACTGAAAATGGGACTCAATGCCTCTCTGTTTGGCACTCAGCATTAAAGGAAAACTCCACTCATAAACGTGGTATTTTTTTCATTAGTCCACTGTTGATACAGTCCCAAAATGTTTTGCACGGCAGCAGTCAAGTTTTCAATATATTGGACTTTCAAGAAGCAAAGTGTCACAACATTTGGTATTGTTGTTTTCTAATCAAATCAAATCAAATTTTATTGGTCACATGCGCCGAATACAACAGGTGCAGACATTACAGTGAAATGCTTACTTACAGCCCTTAACCAACAGTGCATTTATTTTAAACAAAAAAAGTAAGAATAAAACAACAACAAAAAAAGTGTTGAGAAAAAAAAGAGCAGAAGTAAAATAAAGTGACAGTAGGGAGGCTATATATACAGGGGGGTACCGTTGCAGAGTCAATGTGCGGGGGCACCGGCTAGTTGAGGTAGTTGAGGTAATATGTACATGTGGGTAGAGTTAAAGTGACTATGCATAAATACTTAACAGAGTAGCAGCAGCGTAAAAAGGATGGGGTGGGGGGGCAGTGCAAATAGTCCGGGTAGCCATGATTAGCTGTTCAGGAGTC
Source organism: Coregonus clupeaformis (assembly GCF_020615455.1). Classification (NCBI taxonomy): domain Eukaryota; kingdom Metazoa; phylum Chordata; class Actinopteri; order Salmoniformes; family Salmonidae; genus Coregonus; species Coregonus clupeaformis. Next base: position 12,024,939 of record NC_059198.1, read on the forward strand.
TTATGGCTTGGGGGTAGAAGCTGTTGAGAAGTCTTTTGGACCTAGACTTGGCACTCCGGTACCGCTTGCCGTGCGGTAGCAGAGAGAACAGTCTATGACTAGGGTGGCTGGAGTCTTTGACAATTTTGAGGGTGTTGTTGTTTATGGTGTTGTTGTTGTTTATGGTGGTGTTGTTTATGGTGTTGTTTTTTCCTCCACAGCAACCCTCAGCTGGTGTTGAACATTGACCTGGCTCCCACCATCCTGCACATCGCTGGGCTGGACACTCCTCCGGACATGGACGGGAAGTCCATCCTCCAGCTACTGGAGCATGAGAAGACTGGCAACAGGTACACATGGACACATCTTTTTCTTCTATTTTCTTATTCATATCTTTATCAACAGGTACACATGGACACATCTTTTTCTTCTATTTTCTTATTCATATCTTTATCAACAGGTACACATGGACTGCCATCTGAATTTCACCACGATGTCCCATAAGGACAAAGTTTGTCTTATTATACAAGAGAAACGTATAGTATGTTTTTTTTATGTGAGTGAAATCTGGCCCCCAAAAGAGGCTAATTGGACAATCTTTGCACATTCATGGAATCTTAAAGGGACAATCTGGGATTGATACATCCACTTTTTGGTTTGAATGCCAGATGCCCCTTTACGTTTTTAGCATTATAGCAAGGAAAAGGAAAGTATTTTATCCTCTAAGCCAGTGATTCAGGGTTTCATGTTCATACAGAACAAATTTCACTTCCTTATCGCTTCTCCACAAAACCATATTGTGTAATAACTTGCTCTGGCTGGCTGTACACTGAAGACCAACATAGCTCAAATGGCACCCTATTCCCTATATAGTGCGCTACAGGGTAACCCTATGGACCCTGGTCAAAAGTAGTGCACTAAATAGGAAATAGGGCGCCATTTGGCAGGCCCATGTGAATTATATGGACTAAAGAGGATTTTGTTTTTCCAGATTCAAACCCAATCGGAAACCCAAAGTCTGGAGGGACACATTCCTGGTGGAGAGAGGGTAAACTGATGTCCTTTATCCCTACCCCCTCCACCCACACACACACACACACACACACGACACATGCATGCATACACACACATTCATTTTCCACACACACATTGTCCTAAACAGACACGCATGAACGCAAAAGGCACTACACCACAGATCCATGTCAGCAGTTAGTGCAGAAATGTGTGACAACAATTGTACATTTCATTGAATCCCAAACGTGTCAGGCAGTGGACGAGCATTCACACATCCTTCGTCCCAAATGGCACCCTATTCCCTATAGTGCACTTCTTTTGACCAGGGCCCATAAGGTTACCCATAGGTTTGTGAATGCTCGTCCTCTCAGCGGTCCAGCCATTCTTTCCACTTATTTACTACACACACACACACACATTTTCTGCCTGACAGACGCTTCCAGACCACAGTGGGTTGGGAAGACCATGGGTTGGAAGACTGTGGGGGAGACGGTTGGGAATATAATTTTGAGCATTGTTTGATCTATGTTAGGAGCTATGAACGCCTGCCTGGTGCATCATGACAGTTCACACAGGCAGGCGTTGACACACAGGGCTTTAAAGGGACGTCTTTTTCTGTCAGCCTGCTCTTTTGGGCCTGCATTTCCAATGTGGGAGACAGAGGCTGTGACCCAAATAGTACCCTATTCCCTATATAATGCACTACCTTTGACTAGAGCCCAATAGGGACAGCAATAGAAAACTTGATCACAGCCAAGCCCTGACCCAGACCCCTGTGCTGTGTGTCAGTAAGACTCAGAGACTCAGAAGCCCTGGTCAAAATTAGTTCACTACATAGGAAATAGGATGCCATTTGGGACATATACATTGCCTTTGTCCTCCTTGTGTGGGGCCTGTATTGCAAGTGTTTAAGGCTGGGAAGAGAGACAGTGGCTGTGTCACAAATGGCAAAGTGATGGATAGCTCAGTAGTTTTGAAACAGGAACAGGCTAACACTGACAGGGCTAAAAGTAAGTTGAGGTTGAACACAGACCACAGTAGAAGCATGATGGAAGGCTCAGTAAATTCTCTCCATTGTTGAGTAACAGAGCGAGGGGGTGTCTCTCAAATGGCACCATCTTTCCTATCTAGTGCATTGTTTTTGACCAGGGCCTATTGGGTTATGGTCAAAAGTAGTGCACTATATAGGGAATAGGGTACCAATTGGGAAGCAGACATACAGTAGCACTGTGATGGATAGCTCCGTAGATTCGCTCCATTGTTGAGTAACACAGTGGAGGGTCTGGAGAGGCTTATCTCAGCAGTCATAAAGTATGTATGCATTCCAAATGGTACCATATTACCTACATAGTGCACTACTTTTGACCAGAGCCCTATCGGTAAAGTGGTGCACTATATAGGGAATAGGGTGCCATTTGGGATGCAACCGATGAATAAACCCCAGTGTTCAGGCGTCATACACATGGTGGATTAATGTGGCTGTGGATTAAACAGCCTAAAACCCTACAGGTCAGAGGTCACCAGTCTTTCATTTCAGGCACAGCAGTGTTCTGTCGTTAGTTACCCCGTCACACAAACAGCAGCTGGAAGGCAGGAGGCCTAATGCAACATCAGTCAATGGCTGCATCTCAAATGGGACCCTATTCCTTATAGTGCATAACTTTTGACCAGGGCCCTATGGTCAAAAGAAGTGCACTATATAGGGAATAGGGTGCCATTTGGGACGCAAACCATGAGAGTAGAGGGCTGGCATGGGAAGCTACTTCTCCATACATTTTCAGACACACGGCTTGTAAAAAAAAAAACGGACTACAACTTCTAACTCCCCCTGTCCCTCCTGTCTGCAGTAAACTCCTGAGGAAGGAGGAGGATGGAGGAGGCAGTCCAACCACCCAGCACACCAATAGCCTGCCCCTCTTCTAACCCTCACTTCTACCACTATCTTAACCATCACCTGTCCCCTAATCTGACATGTCCCTTTACAGTAAACTCCTGAGGCAGAAGGAGGATGGAGGAGGCAGTCCAACAACCTCTCACACCAACAGCCTGCCCAAGTACAAGAAGGTCAAAGAGGTGTGTCAACAGGCAGAGTTCCAGACGCCATGCCAACAGCCTGGGCAGGTATGTGTATTCACACACACATGCACGCACGCACAAACACACACACAAACCCACACACATTCACACACACACACACACTAGGGTTGAATATTTTTTCCATCCCGAGAATAAATCACTTTTCTCCCGGGTAACCCGGTATTTCCCACCAAAACTGGAAGTGTCATTCAAAAGCATTATAAAGCATATAAGGCCTATGTCTATATTTGATTAGAGCTTTGATCGAAAATTCAAGCCTGATGCTACCTGAGCCTGATGAGCCATACATTAAAGACATTTCATGAGCCCTACATTAAAGACATTTAATGAGCCCAAGCCCAAAAAAGCCAAAATGATTGTGTCTTTATCCAATACATATATAATAAAGGCTACTGCACATTACGCAGGACAGAAAAGCATAAAAGCCCATAGATGTAGCTATGTCCAGCAAGCTATTCTAGTCTAGCTTTTCCTGCACGGGACTCCAAGAGCTAAGGAGCGTTTTTTAAGGCCAGCGGAGCACAGGTGCGTGCGTATTGCGCAAGAGACAGACGCTATAAATTAGAAGCTTACTATGGAAAACCCATCATTAATAAGCTAAATATGATGCTAATACTGCATTGAATTTATCACCTGGAAAGAGGTAGGCTAGGACATCTATCTATCTATCTATCTATCTATCTATCTACACTACCGTTCAAAAGTTTGGGGTCACTTAGAAATTTCCTTGTTTTCGAAAGACAATCATTTTTTTTGTCCATTAAAATAACATCAAATTGATCAGAAATACAGTGTAGACATTGTTAATGTTGTAAATGGCTATTGTAGCAGGAAACCGCTGATTTTTAAAAAATGGAATATCTACATAGGCGTACAGAGGCCCATTATCAGCAACCATCAGTCCTGTGTTCCAATTGCACATTGTGTTTCCTAATCCAAGTTTATAATTTTAAAAGGCTAATTGATCATTAGAAAACCCTTTTGAAATTATGTTAGCACAGCAGCTGAAAACTGTTGTGCTGATTTAAAGAAGCAATAAAACTGGCCTTCTTGAGACTAGTTGAGTATCTGGAGCATCAGCAATTGTGGATTCGATTAGAGGCTCAAAATGGCCAGAAACAAATAACTTTCTTCTGAAACTCGTCAGTCTATTCTTGTTCTGAGAAATTAAGGCTATTCCATGCGAGAAATTGCCAAGAAACTGAAGATCTCGTACAACGCTGTGTACTACTCCCTTCACAGAACAGCGCAAACTGGCTCTAACCAGAATAGAAAGAGGAGTGGGAGGCCCCGGTGCACAACTGAGCAAGAGGACAAATACATTAGTGTCTAGTTTGAGAAACAGGCACCTCACAGGTCCTCAACTGGCAGCTTCATTAAATAGTACCCGCAAAACACCAGTCTCAACGTCAACAGTGAAGAGGCGACTCCGGGATGCTGACCTTCTAGGCAGAGTTGCAAAGAAAAAGCCATATCTCAGACTTCCCAACTTAATCTTTTATTTTTATTGGCCAGTCTGAGATATGGCTTTTTCTTGGCGTCTACAAAATAAATAACGGAAAAGTGGTGCGTGCATATGTATTCACCCCCTTTGCTATGAAGCCCCTAAATAAGCTCTGGTGCAACCAATTACCTTCATAAGTCACATAATTAGTTAAATAAAGTCCACCTGTGTGCAATCTAAGTGTCACATGATCTGTAACATGATATCAGTGTATATACACCTGTTCTGAAAGGCCCCAGAGTCTGCAACACCACTAAGCAAGGGGCACCACCAAGCAAGCGGCACCATGAAGACCAAGGAGTTCTCCAAACAGGTCAGGGACAAAGTTGTGGAGATGTACAGATCAGGGTTGGGTTATTTAAAAAAATATCTGAAACTTTGAACATCCCACATTATTAAAAAATGGAAAGAATATGGCACCACAACAAACCTACCAAGAGAGGGCCGCCCACCAAAACTCACGGACCAGGCAAGGAGGGCATTAATCATAGAGGCAACAAAGAGACCAAAGATAACCCTGAAGGAGCTGCAAAGCTCCACAGAGGAGATTGGAGTATCTGTCCATAGGACCACTTTAAGCCGTACACTCCACAGAGCTGGGCTTTACGGAAGAGTGGCCAGAAAAAAGCTATTGCTTAAAGAAGAAAATAAGCAAACGCGTTTGGTGTTCTCCAAAAGTCATGTGGGAGACTCCACAAACATATGGAAGAAGGTACTCTGATCAGATGAGACTAAAATTGAGCTTTTTGGCAATCAAGGAAAATGCTATGTCTGGCGCAAACCCAACACCTCTCACCACCCCGAGAACACCATCCCCACAGTGAAGCATGGTGGTGGCGGCATCATGCTGTGGGGATGTTTTGCATCGGCAGGGACTGGGAAACTGGTCAGAATTGAAGGAATGATGGATGGCGCTGAATACAGTGAAATTCTTGAGTGAAACCTGTTTCAGTCTTCCAGAGATTTGAAACTGGGACAGAGGTTCACCTTCCAGCAGGACAATGACCCTAAGCATACTGCTAAAGCAACACTTGAGTGGTTTAAGTACATTTAAATGTCTTGGAATGGCCTTGTCAAAGCCCAGACCTCAATCCAATTGAGAATCTGTGGTATGACTTAAAGATTGCTGTACACCAGCGGAACCCATCCAACTTGAAGGAGCTAGAGCAGTTTTGCCTTGAAGAATGGGCAAAAATCCCAGTGGCTAGATGTGCCAAGCTTATAGAGACATACCCCAAGAGACTTGCAGCTGTAATTGCTGCAAAAGGTGGCTCTACAAAGTATTGACTTTGGGGGGGTGAATAGTTATGCACACTCAAGTTTTCTGTTTGTTTCACCCCAAAAAATATTTTGCATCTTCATGTTGTGTAATTCAAATGATACAACCCCTCCAAAATTCCAGGTTGTAAGTCAACAAAATAGGAAGCCACTGTATTTATCCGGGGAAAAGGGAGTGGTTTTGGGCGGTAAATCTCGGTAAACGGGTTCCCGCTATTCAACCCTTACACACACACACACACACACACAACAAAGAGTGTGTAACGAGGTTCCCTGAAACACACACCCACCTGAATGTGGCCAGAGTTTCCCCTGTTGCTGTCTGTAATGAAGGATTACGTCTTATATGTGCACACTTACAAGCTGCCTGGTTCACATTAGAACGCCCTGCAGGCTGCTACCTGAACATTGGACCAATTTGTATTGTTCAGGTCTGCCAACTCTGTGGCTGTATACCAGTGGTTAGTAGCTGGTCTAACCACTAAAGAGAGTGTGTGTGTGTGGCTGGTCTACCAGGCCCTGCCAGCCCTTTAATGGGCCTGGGATGAAAGGGAACGAGGGAAAAATTAGTCCCTCGTTCAAACGGTACAGAAATGTCCAATTATTGGACGATTGCAGTAAATGGCTATTTGACTTCTGGATGGCTGGCTGAAGGGTCTATGGCTGCTGTGTGCTATGGCTGGGACAGACTACAACACAGAAGAGGAATTATACTGTATGGAAAAGATTGTTACTGAAACAAAGAAGTTGAGGAAATCCAATTTGTTAGGTTACCGTGAGGGGAAAAATATATTTGATCCCCTGCTGATTTTGTACGTTTGCCCACTGACAAAGAAATGATCAGTCTATAATTTTAATGCTAGGTTTATTTGAACAGTGAGAGACAGAATAACAACAACAAAAATCCAGAAAAATGCATGTCAAAAATGTTATAAATTGATTTGCATTTTAATGAGGGAAATAAGTATTTGACCCCCTCTCAATCAGAAAGATTTCTGGCTCCCAGGTGTCTTTTATACAGATAATGAGCTGAGATTAGGAGCACACTCTTAAAGGGAGTGCTCCTAATCTCAGTTTGTTACCTGTATAAAAGACACCTGTCCACAGAAGCAATCAATCAATCAGATTCCAAACTCTCCACCATGGCCAAGACCAAAGAGCTCTCCAAGGATGTCAGGGACAAGATTGTAGACCTACACAAGGCTGGAATGGGCTACAAGACCATCGCCAAGCAGCTTGGTGAGAAGTTGACAACAGATGGTGCGATTATTCGCAAATGGAAGAAACACAAAATAACTGTCAATCTCCCTCGGCCTGGGGCTCCATGCAAGATCTCACCTCGTGGAGTTGCAATGATCATGAGAATGGTGAGGAATCAGCCCAGAACTACACGGGAGGATCTTGTCAATGATCTCAAGACAGCTGGGACCATAGTCACCAAGAAAAAAATTGGTAACACACTACGCCGTGAAGGACTGAAATCCTGCAGCCCAGAACTTCCCCCTGCTCAAGAAAGCACATATACAGGCCCGTCTGAAGTTTGCCAATGAACATCTGAATGATTCAGAGGAGAACTGGGTGAAAGTGTTGTGGTCAGATGAGACCAAAATCAAGCTCTTTGGCATCAACTCAACTCGCCGTGTTTGGAGGAGGAGGATTGCTGCCTATGACCCCAAGAACACTATCCTCACCGTCAAACATGGAGGTGGAAATATTATGCTTTGGGGGTGTTTTTCTGCTAAGGGGACAGGACAACTTCACCGCATCAAAGGGACGATGGACGGCGCCATGTACTGTCAAATCTTGGGTGAGAACCTCCTTCCCTCAGCCAGGGCATTGAAAATGGGTCGTGGATGGGTATTCCAGCATGACAATGACCCAAAACACATGGCCAAGGCAACAAAGGAGTGGCTCAAGAAGAAGCACATTAAGGTCCTGGAGTGGCCTAGCCAGTCTCCAGACCTTAATCCCATAGAAAATCTGTGGAGGGAGCTGAAGGTTCGAGTTGCCAAACGTCAGCCTCGAAACCTTAATGACTTGGAGAAGATCTGCAAAGAGGAGTGGCGCAGTGGTCTAAGGCACTGCATCACAGTGCTAGCTGTGCCACTAGAGATCCTGGTTCGAATCCAGGCTCTGTCGTAGCCGGCCGTGACCGGGAGACCCATGGGCGGCGCACAATTGGCCCAGCGTTGTCCAGGGTAGGGGAGGGAATGGCCAGCAGGGATGTAGCTCAGTTGGTAGAGCATGGCGTTTGCAACGCCAGGGTTGTGGGTTCGATTCCCACGGGGGGCCAGTATAAAAAAATAAAAAATAATGTATGCACTCACTAACTGTAAGTCGCTCTGGATAAGAGCGTCTGCTAAATGACTAAAATGTAAATGTAAAATCCCTCCTGAGATGTGTGCAAACCTGGTGGCCAACTACAAGAAATGTCTGACCTCTGTGATTGCCAACAAGGGTTTTGCCACCAAGTACTAAGTCATGTTTTGCAGAGGGGTCAAATACCTATTTCCCTCATTAAAATGCAAATCAATTTATTAAATTTGTGACATGCATTTTTCTGGATTTTTTAGTTGTTATTCTGTCTCTCACTGTTCAAATAAACCTACCATTAAAATTATAGACTGATCATTTCTTTCAGTGGGCAAACATACAAAATCAGCAGGGGATCAAATACTTTTTTCCCTCACTTTATGTGGGGGAACCCGCTTTAGTCTTTATGTAGCATGCGAGATTGTGGGGGTGATGGTTTAGTGTGTGTGTGTATGTAACGTATTCAGCCAGCGAATGTGTAGTTACAACACATACATGTGGAGGTTTAGTCCTAGCTAGCTATAGCCCTTGTCTATTATTTAACCTAGTCTCCTAGTTAGCAGCCTACCTCTGTCTCTGTGGGGTCTTCCTTTAGAAGGAATAATATGGAGGGAAAGTCTATTAAACTCTTAAAACAGCTGGTTAGAACACACACACACACACACACACACACACACACACACACACACACACACACACACACACACACACACACACTGGTCTGTGGTCAATAGACACCTGTCCACCAAGGTTCAAATCCATGATTTAAAGGGGAAGGCTAAAGCTCAAAGCCTTTGCGGTCAATGTATTTAAAGGGGAGTAGACTACACCAAATGTTACCTAAAGGACATGAGACATTGTAAGTAGCTTAGTAACCGAAAGGTCGCTGGTTCTAATCCCCGAGCCGACTAGGTGAAAAATCTGTCGATGTGCCCTTGAGCAAGGCACTTAACCCTAATTGCTCCTGTAAGTCGCTCTGGATAAGAGCGTCTGCTAAATGACTAAAATGTAAATGTAAGTGTTTTCAGAGTGAAAGGGCAGTATGACAGCCTATAGAACTCTGTGACTGTGAGAAGAATATGAGTGGTTTAGTAATGTGGTTGTGTCCCAAACTATACCCTATTCCTTATATAGTGCACTATTTTTGACCAGAACCCTACCGGTCCAGGTCAAAAATAGTGTACTACATGGGGAATATGTGCCATTTGGGACAAGGTCATTTGTATTTATAGATGTCATAAACTCAAGGTTCCATTCGGTCTTATTCTATACAAGACTCCCTTCCTGCTGGCTCTCTGCTCTGATCTCCCACCCAGTTCATTTGCAGCAGGCTATCTCTCAATCTGTAAATGAATTAATAATGTGTGTCAGTCTGAAAGAGCTGTAGCAGTTTGCGTCTGCCACTTCTAGAGCAAGTCTCAACTTGTAGGGTCTTCCCCACTTTAACCCCCTCTCTCTCACACACTCCCTCTCTCACTCACTCCCTCTCTCTCTCACTCCCTCTCACTCCCTCCCTTCTCCCCCTCTCCCTCCCTTACTCCCTCTCTCACTCCTCTCTCACTCTTTCTCACACTCCCTCACTCACTCATTCACTCTCTCACTCACTCATTCACTCTCTTACTCACTCTCTCTCTCTCTCTCTCTCTCTCTCTCTCTCTCTCTCTCTCTCTCTCTCTCTCTCTCTCTCTCTCTCTCTCTCTCTCTCTCTCTCTCTCTCTCTCTCTCTCTCTCTCTCTCTCTCTCTCTCTTTTTCACTCACTCACTGTTTTCAACACTGTGGAATGTGGCTGAAAAGTCCTAAAAGCACTGCATGCCTCTCTCTCTCTCCCCCCCTCCTCTTCCTCCCCTCCCCTGCCACCCTCCCCTCCTCTCCCCTCCTTCCTACTCTCTTCCTCCCTCCATTTCCCTCTTGATATAACATGGCTGTCAGGGCCATCTGTCAGTCAGCTGTCTGTCAGTGAGCGTCTGAGCGAGTGGTCCACAGAGGAAACCCGATCCTACCCATAGCCCTTTGTTTGGAACTCTCGTTCCCACGCACCGCCACGGTCCACAGATATGTCCCCCCCTCTCCAACCTGCATCCCAAACAGCACCCTATTCCCTATATAGTCCACTACTTTTGACCAGAGTCAAAAGGTAGTAGGCCCTGGTCAAAAGTAGTGCACTATATAGGGAATAGGGTGTCATTTGGGATGCAACCCCAAACACTTTAAGCCAAATTATCACATGACTTACTTAGCCGAATGAGCTTTCACTTTTTTTGACCCCTCCCTTTCAACTTGACTGATTCATGGCATTGGGGGTAGGAGACATTGTGGATGTGCACCACTAACTAGATTATGCTGGTGACGCAGCCAGGGGTTTGACAGACAGACAGACAGACAGACAGACAGACAGACAGACAGACAGACAGACAGACAGACAGACAGACAGACAGACAGACAGACAGACAGACAGACAGACAGACAGACAGACAGACAGACAGACAGACAGACAGACAGACAGACAGACAGACAGACAGACAGACAGACAGACAGACAGACAGACAGACAGACAGACAGACAGACAGACAGACAGACAGAGCGAGACAGACAGAGCGAGACAGACAGAGCGAGACAGACAGAGCGAGACAGAAAGAGCGAGACAGACAGAGTGAGACAGCGAGAGACAGAAAGAGCGAGAGACAGAAAGAGCGAGACAGCGAGAGACAGAAAGAGCGAGACAGCGAGAGACAGAAAGAGCGAGACAGCGAGAGACAGAAAGAGCGAGACAGCGAGAGACAGAAAGAGCGAGACAGCGAGAGACAGAAAGAGCGAGACAGCGAGAGACAGAAAGAGCGAGACAGCGAGAGACAGAAAGAGCGAGACAGCGAGAGACAGAAAGAGCGAGACAGCGAGAGACAGAAAGAGCGAGACAGCGAGAGACAGAAAGAGCGAGACAGCGAGAGACAGAAAGAGCGAGACAGCGAGAGACAGAAAGAGCGAGACAGCGAGAGACAGAAAGAGCGAGACAGCGAGAGACAGAAAGAGCGAGACAGCGAGAGACAGAAAGAGCGAGACAGCGAGAGACAGAAAGAGCGAGACAGCGAGAGACAGAAAGAGACAAAGAGCGAGACAGCGAGACAGCGAGAGACAGAAAGAGACAAAGAGCGAGACAGCGAGAGACAGAAAGAGACAAAGAGCGAGACAGCGAGAGACAGAAAGAGACAAAGAGCGAGACAGCGAGAGACAAAGAGCGAGACAGCGAGAGACAGAAAGAGACAAAGAGCGAGACAGCGAGAGACAAAGAGCGAGAGACAAAGAGCGAGACAGCGAGAGACAAAGAGCGAGACAGCGAGAGACCGAGAGAAAGACCAAGGGACAGCAGACTGATCCAATTCATTTGATGTGGTGGTTCTGGTTTCTTTCCCTTCAGTTTTTGGATTCTGTTTCTTTCCCACCGCGTCTGTTTGTGATCTGGTTGAGATGTCTGTCTGTCAGAAGCACTCTGCTCTCTGTAAACGCAATGCAGAGGAAAGGAAAAGGCCTTGTGCTCAATTAGGAATCAGTGTCTCGCTCCCGTTTTCCCACTTTCCATATGAGACTCTAAGAGACAGTTTGTTTTTAGTCCAACTTTTTTACCATTGAATACAGTAGTCAACATACGTGTTGTTCTGGCAAGGACTCCGAGAAAGCGTATCTGTTGACAAAGTTGTGTCGAAAAAGATTGCGATTTCATTGAGAAATAGTAGCGGTTCTCGCGCTGATCACAAAGCACAAAGAGTCACTCTGTTTCCCAAATGGAACCCTGTTTCCTATATCGTCCACTACTTTTATAGGGTGCCATTTGAGACACGTTCAATGTCTTCAAAGACCTTTACATTGGAGTGGAGTAAAACCCATAACTCAAATCATCCACCTCTAATATAACCATATTCTCTCTCTCCTTGTCTCACCTCTACAGAAGTGGCACTGTGTGGAGGAGATCACAGGGAAGTGGCGTATCCAGAAGTGTAAGGGAGGTGGTCTGAAGGAAGGCCCCAGGAAGAGGGCCCGGAGCCTGAGGTCCCGCAGCAGCTACGACAGCCGGCAGAGGGACCCCTGCGACTGTGGCCCTGACAGCAGCCTCGACAAACCCTCCAGGTCCGACCGTCCGGGACGCTCACACCGCCAGTTCCCACCTTCCTCTGGAGGACGAGGTGAGTAGGGTGGAGGGATGGGGAATGGGGGTGAGGATGTGGATGGGGCTGAGGGTGGTCCAGTCCAGGGAATAGTTTCCTGAGCGGGCTGGCTCAATGATAGCTGGGTAGCTGTTGTTACAGGGGCATAGAGATTAGAGATGGACAGTTATGGTAACATAAATTATATCCATCTGCGGACTTACCACTCTGTATTTAAGGCTGTGTGTGGAGGGCTATGGGAATGATGTCCAGGTCTGCCAGAGCCTAAGCTTTGATTTACTGTTCAGGATTACTCTGCCTCTAAAGAGACAGATGCAGGGAAGAGACAGAGGCACGAATAGAGCTCCTGACATTAGATCACTGATCTGGTGGAGGTATCTCCTGACATTAGATCACTGATCTGGTGGAGGTATCTCCTGACATTAGATCACTGATCTGGTGGAGGTATCTCCTGACATTAGATCACTGATCTGGTGGAGGTATCTCCTGACATTAGATCACTGATCTGGTGGAGGTATCTCCTGACATTAGATCACTGGTCTGGTCATTTGGAATGTTGTGGCACCATCTACTGGAACAAAGAGCCATTGCAACATTTTGGTCATGGAATTTTCACATTCAATTCAGGTCAATATCTTTATTGACAGGAAAGGGCCATTTGTTTCCAGATTAAGTGACAGGACAAGATCTAATGACATACATACACAATTACACATACTGAATACATGGGTAAAGAAATTAGAAAAGTCGGTTAATTAACTCTCTGTGATATTTGGTTATCTATTAGGCTACAGGCCACGTTTCGTCCACACGAGATCCACCAGATCTCTGTCCGTGGAGTTCGAAGGGCAGATCTATGACATTGACCTTGCGGCAGACGACCAGTCGGCGGTCCAGAGACGTGTCATCAGAAAGCGCCACTATGAGCAGGAAGACCAGGAGTTGGCTCTGGAGTCAGAAGACGGGTCAGAGGAGATGCTGGCGGACGACACCAACACCGTGGGGTACCCCAACTCTGTCAAAGTCACACACAAGTATGTACCCCAACTCTGTCAGTCACATACAAGTATGTACCCCAACTCTGTCAGTCACATACAAGTATGTACCCCAACTCTGTCAGTCACATACAAGTATTTACTCCAACATATACCCCAACTCTACCAAAGGCACACTAGTAATACATACATGTAGTTCCTACCAAAATAATTTTTCGCAGCCCTTGTCTGCTTGACTTGCTTTAGGGGGGGGTTTGGCCTGGGTTGTAGTTTTTGGCCTGGACTGCAGTTAAGTTGCCTGGCTACCCATCCACATGGCTCCGGCCAAACGCCACACCCACTAACGTTTCTTCTCTACCATGAGTCTGGATTTGCTTCCTCCCCGACTTGATGAGAATGTGAATACACTCAGACTGCTCTAATTGATCACAGAAACCGATGGGTTGGGTCAGAGCCGGCCTACACAAATCGTGAATCAGCACAAACAACTTCTAGGATAGCAGGTTTAGACTGATGTACGGAGTAATCGTTAGAGCAACGAAATTGAATTCAGGATGAGTCATCAGGCAAGCAGTTAAGCCCTTTGTGACAAATAAGGTGAATGCACCAATTTGTAAGTCGCTCTGGATAAGAGCGTCTGCTAAATGACGTAAATGTAAATATATTTGGTTAGTTGATTGATTCCTTTCTGTCCTTTCTCTCCCTTTCTGTCCTCTCTCTCCTTCTCCGTCCCTCTCACAGGTGCTACATCCTGATGAATGACACCGTCCACTGTGAGAGAGAGATCTACTCTTCGTCCAGAGCCTGGAAGGACCATAAGAGCTACGTGGACCAGGAGGTTAGTTGGAGTCTGCATCTCCTCTCCTCCTCCCCATCTCTCCCTCTCCTATCCTCCTCCCCATCTCTCCCTCTCCTATCCTCCTCCCCATCTCTCCCTCTCCTCTCCCCCTCTCCTCTCCCCCTCCCCATCTCTCCTCTCCCCCTCCCCATCTCTCCTCTCCTCCTCCCCATCTCTCCTCTCCTCCTCCCCATCTCTCCTCTCCTCTCCTCTCCTCCTCTCCTCTCCTCTCCTCTCCTCCCCATCTCTCCCCCTCTCACCTTGCCTACCCTGCAAGTTGAAGTAGATGTTGCCTTCCATTACAGATAGAAGCCCTGCAGGACAAGATCAAGAACCTGCGAGAGGTCAGGGGTCACCTGAAGAGGAGACGACCCGACGAGTGTGACTGTGGCAAGAACAGGTCAGTAATGTACCTCATTGGGGGTCCCCAAATATGTGTACTATTCTTAAATGTAGAACAAAAAGTAAATCTGCACACTGGTATAATGCTCCCAAAGTGACAATAGTGACTATGACAGAGGGGACTCTAAGATTAAACCCTATTATAGTGCATTGTCATATCTGCTGTTGTCCGTATGGCCATCTCTCAGTCGTTTATTGTGAATCTGACAATTCTTATGTAGGCTGCGTTTACACAGGCAGCCCAATTCTGGTCTTTTTACACTTATTGGTCTTTTGACCAATCAGATCAGATCTTTTGACAGTAATTGGGCCAAAGATCAGATTGGGCTGCCTGTGTAAATGCAGCCTATGAGTCATCAGTCCTTTATTATTCATCTTGACTCTCCTGAGTTGAAGCTTTCGTAGAAAGGAAACAAAACAACCGCCATATTTAGTTGCTCTTCCCTCTGTACTAAAACCAGCTACTATAGCAAAGGAGAGAGAAACAGAGAGAAGGCAGAGAGGTTGAAGAACAAGAATGATCAGCTCCATCCCTTTAAGTGAGTTCGTCCTCTCCTTTAATTCAGTCTGTCCGTGTTTGCCGCATATCGTCCATCGCCCATCCCTGTTCGTCTCAACCCCATTAACACTGAGGTTGTATCTCAAATGGCACCCTATTCTCTATATAGTGCACTACTACCCTATAGGCCCTGGTCAAATGTAGTGCACTACTACCCTATCGAGGGAATAGGGTGCCATTTGGGATGCAAACTGAGCCTGCAGTCTAGAAGTGCTCAACTGACCAATAGAATTTCATAGATGTACTGCATCTCTAATACATGAGTGTGATACGTTTCACTGCCAGTGTGGCCCCATTTGTCTTGTGTGTTATCTTGTCTTGTGGTACATCTGCATGGTACTTGCATGGACTGTGCATGCTCTCCAGTCAAACCCAGGCCTGCCTTTCAGTGCAGGGATCTGGAAGTAATCGTCCCAAGCAGCAGCATGGAAACAAAACAGTGACTCAGTGGAAGGAGGGAAACAGCCCGTCCCTCTAACAGCCATTGCCTTGCACCAGGTGGTTGAGTCACAAACTTTTCATCAGGGTCCATAGGGTTCTCGTCAAAAGTTGTGCACTATATAGGGAATGGGGTGCCATTTGGGATGCGCACCGAGGCACAGGGAACGGATTAGAATGCCAATGCGAAGCAGCGGTGTTATCCAGTGACTGTTGTGTGTTTAGGAAAATGGGGAGCGGGAGAAGGGTAGAGGCTAGAATGGCCCAGAGAAAATGGATAATGTGGTCAGAGAGGAGCTAGAACCTGTCATGTTCTTGGCTCCACCAGAGAGGAGTCTGGGAGTTCCCTCCGATGATTCCATCCATCACCATGGTAACTGACTGGCATCATGGAGAGGTCACTGCGAGGGCAGAGAGGGTGGGTGTTGGGTCGTTACTGTAATCTGATTGGTGGGTGTGTCTGTCCGTCATGCAGGGAGGTTGTCCAAGAAGTGGATGGGAAGACCCAGCTGTTGAACGAGATCAGGAGGAAGAAGAAGGAGAGGAAAGAGAGAAAGAGGCAGAAGAAGGGGGATGACTGTAGTCTACCTGGTCTGACATGTTTCACTCACAGCAACGACCACTGGCAGACTGCCCCCTTTTGGAACCGTACGTTACTATGTTACTACACCTAAATGTAACTGCACTAAGTAGTTACTACACCTAAATGTAACCGCACTAAGTAGTTACTACACCTACATGTAACTGCACTAAGTAGTTACTACACCTACATGTAACTGCACTAAGTAGTTACTACACCTAAATGTAACTGCACTAAGTAGTTACTACACCTAAATGTAACTGCAATAAGTAGTTACTACACCTAAATGTAACTGCACTAAGTAGTATCGTATATGAAGATTATGACATTGTTAATGTTTTAAGTGGAACCGGAGAGGACGTTGATTTTAGTATCAAGAGGGAATGTTTTAGTGTAACGCCACATACAACAGACAGGAAGTGTGTTGTAGACAGGGGATTGGACAGTAGAGGGAGCCACCCACATCTTGGGGAGATTATATATACTGGGGGAAAAACGAAGAAGAAGTCAGAGCGACCATTGCAATCCGGGCCGTCGCTCTCCGGATGTCATGACATCTGTCACTTATGCTGAAGCTTGTGATATGAATAAATCTTATGATCCAGGTTCAGTATGAGCGGACTCCTTTGTTCATCAGCAATAATTGCCAGCATTCACCCGATACGACAGTAGTTACTTCACCTAAATGTAACTGCACTAAGTAGTTACTACACCTACACGTGTACAGTACTAAGTGGTTACTACACCTACACGTGTACTGTACTCGCATACATTCTAATTTTAGTCATTCAGCACTGTGGCCTACACGGTAATTAAGCCACATTCACACACACAGATTTACCCACCTCTGCCACAGGTCAGTGAATACCATTGGTAGAATAAAGTGTCTATCATCAGAACAGATGACCAAGTATATCAGTCTATTGAAACAGGCTATTAGTTTTGTTTCCCCCAGTTAGAGGGTTCTCTCTCTCTGTGTGTGTCTGTGTGTCTCTCTCTGTGTGTTTGTTAGTGGTTAACCCTGTCCTTCCTCTCCTTCAGTCGGAGGGTTCTGTGCGTGCACCAGTTCCAACAACAACACCTACTGGTGTGTGAGAACCATCAACGAGACCCACAACACTCTGTTCTGTGAGTTCGCTACGGGCTTCCTTGAGTACTTTGACCTCAACAACGACCCCTACCAGGTGAGTGGACCATAGACATAGAATCACTTCTATTATCTTCTATTTTACTCATTTTCTATTTCTACGGAGTGGACTACTCACAGGCACCTTTCATTAGTAGGTTGTGTTTTCTGCCAAATGTTTATCTATCAAAAACTATGTATTAACGTGTGTGTGTGTCTGTGTGTCTGCGTCTGTATCCGTCGGTGTGTGTAGCTGACCAACGCGGTGTACTCGGTGGACAGAGAGGTGTTGAACGCCCTCCATGCTCAGCTGATGGAGATGAGGAGCTGCCAGGGACACAAGCAGTGTAACCCCCGACCCAAAGGCCTGGACACAACAGGTAAACACACAGATACAACAGTAGTAGTAGTAGCTACACTACTACTACTACTACTACTATTACTACTGCTATTTCTACTGGGTTACCTCAGAGTAGGGCGAAGTTGTCCCTAGACGCTGATTTTGGGTCAGTTTGTCATTTGCCCCTTTAATGGTTAAGGTGAGGATTGGAGAGGGGAAGCTGATCCTAGATCTGTACCTAGGGGAAACTTCACCCTTGAGCGGGTTACCTACATCTGGTCTACAACAGGTGACTACAACAGAACAGAGACTGAAATGGATCTGAAGACTAGCCACTGTAGTGGTTGATTAGGGTAAACACGTTGTACATACATAAAACATGTTTTTCACTTTAGGATTAAAAAATTCCAGTAACTTTCCCAGGTTTTTCAGAGCTACCGGATGGAAGATACCTGGAATCAGGACGGAATAAGCAGGAAATCCGAGTACAAAGTTTCTGGAATTTTGAAACCCTAAACTGAAACACAAAATAATAGGCATATGAATAGAACTATTTGACCCAGTTTCAGTCCTGACCGGTACCTGCATGTCATTAGTAGCATGTAAACGGGGGTGAGTCGCTCACTAATGTTCGCAAACGTTTCAACATAGGAAGGTTGACGGGTCGTCATTAAGTCCTCTATGTGTGTCTCTCTTATGTCTCCATTGTGTGTGTTTCTTTCTCTCTGAAAACACACACACACTCCCTGATCTGTCTTGGTTCTGACCTCAACGATGTCTACTCCCCAGGGATTTGCGTCCAGTCCGCAGCACCCACGATGAGACACACTATGACCTTTTTATACTTTCACAGGAAATTGGACATTTATAATGTTTTCATCACTGCATGATTTGAACTCCGGTGTTATCCAGAGTTTATGGTTATTGGATTTCTCCAGGGTTTTACAAAGTGAATCACTTTGTTTTGTATTGTAGTCATGACACACACAGGGAAACCCTCTGCAGCCAAGCCAAGCCAGTCACTCAGAATGGTATGGCAACAACCCGAAATAGAGCTTTGAACTGGTCTCTGATGTAATGATAACCTAATATTGTGTCCCTCATTTCAACTCCTTCTGCTGTGGAAGTGGTTTAGTTTGTATCTCAAATGGCACCCTATTCCCTAAAGTTTGAGAATGACACAAGTATTGGTCTTCACAAAGTTTGCTGCTTCAGTGTTTTTAGATATTTTTGTCAGATGTTACTATGGTATACTGAAGTATAATTACAAGCATTCCATAAGTGTCAAAGGCTTTTATGGACAATTACATTAAGTTTATGCAAAGAGTCAATATTTGCAGTATTGAACCTCCTTTTTCAAGACCTCTGCAATCCACCCTGGCATGCTGTCAATTAACTTCTGGGCCACATCCTGACTGATGGCAGCCCATTCTTGCATAATCAATGATTGGAGTTTGTCAGAATTTGTGGGTCTTGAGGATTGACCACAAGTTCTCAATGGTAATAAGGTCTGGGGAGTTTCCTGGCCATGGACCCAAAATGTCGATGTTTTGTTCCCCGAGCCACTTAGTTATCTCTTTTGCCTTATGGCAAGGTGCTCCATCATGCTGGAAAATGCATTATTCATCACCAAACTGTTCTTGTATGGTTGGGAGAAGTTGCTCTCTGAGGATGTGTTGGTACCATTCTTTATTCATGGCTGTGTTCTTAGGCAAAATTGTGAGTGGGCCCACTCCCTTGGCTGAGAAGCAACCCCACACATGAATGGTCTCAGGATGCTTTACTGTTGGCATGACACAGGACTGATGGTAGCGCTCACCTTGTCTTCTCCAGACAAGGTGTTTTCCGGATGCCTCAAACAAGGGGATTCATCAGAGAAAATGACTTTACCCCAGTCCTCAGCAGTCCAATCCCTGTACCTTTTGCAGAATATCAGTCTGTCCCTGATGTTTTTCCTGGAGAGAAGTGGCTTCCTCGCTGCCCTTCTTGACACCAGGCCATCCTCCAAAAGTCTTTGCCTCACTGTGCGTACAGATGCACTCACACCTGCCTGCTGCCATTCCTGAGCAAGCTCTGCACTGGTGGTGCCCCGATCCCGCAGCTGAATCAACTTTAGGAGACGGTCCTGGCGCCTGCTGGACTTTCTTGGGCGCCCTGACGCCTTCTTCACAACAATTGAACCTCTCTCCTTGAAGTTCTTGATGATCCGATAAATGGTTGATTTAGGTGCAATCTTACTAGCAGCAATATCCTTGCCTGTGAAGCCCTTTTTGTGCAAAGCAATGATGACGGCACGTGTTTCCTTGCAGGTAACCATGGTTAACAGAGGAAGAACTATGATTTCAAGCACCACCCTCCTTTTAAAGTTTCCAGTCTGTTATTCTAACTCAATCAGCATGACAGAGTGATCTCCAGCCTTGTCCTCATCAACACTCTCACCTGTGTTAACGAGAGAATCACTGACATGATGTCAGCTGGTCCTTTTGTGGCAGGGCTGAAATGCAGTAGAAATGTTTTTGGGGGATTAAGTTCATTTTCATGGCAAAGAGGGACTTTGCAATTAATTGCAATTCATCTGATCACTCTTCATAACATTCTGGAGTATATGCAAATTACCATCATAAAACCTGAGGCAGCAGACTTTGTGAAAATTAATATTTGTGTCATTCTCAAAACTTTTGACCACGACTGTACATAGGGAATAGGGTGCCATTTGAGATGCAGACCGACTAGTGTGTCCCTCAGTTTAGCTCATTCTGCTGTGGGTAGTGGTGTAAAATAAGCGTCCCTCTAAATCGGCATCCCATGTGGCAGCCTATTCGCTATTAAGTGCACTACTTTTGACCGGGGTCAATAGGTCATTTTGGACTTCACCCAAGTCTTTTGCCACGTTGCCTATCCTATTGTGTGCTCTGGCCAGACACCCTGCCTTCAGTGAGTCACACAGAGTGTTAACTATGAGAGCTTTGTCAACAAGCCTATTGAGCCTGTCACTTTACACCAGATTAGCCTGGCTTCTCTGGTGACTACATCTAGTTTTTCACCACCGTGACGGCTATTTACAGCTGAGTGTCCCCAAGAGATGACATCACACTAGCAACAGTTAATAACATTGCCATGATGATATGAGCTCTTGGTTTTAGACTTGCTCTCAGTGAACTCATTATACCAGCACAGTAGACGCACAATAGTCCACAATAGTTCATATTTCTGTGAAGATATTTGGGGGGTTATATTGGCTGTGTGCTACTAAGTTTAAGAACAAGTTATCATATCACTGCCTGATGATTTGGAAACTTTAATAACATCATGTGTTTGTGTTTTGGACTCACCCATGGGCATCACATCATCATCACCTGACTGACTGAATAACTTTTTTACCTCCAAGGGAAGCCGGGAACCGTCATACAATCTCTATCTATCTATCTATCTATCTATCTATCTATCTATCTATCTATCTATCTATCTATCTATCTATCTATCTATCTATCTATCTATCTATCTATCTATCTATCTATCTATCTATCTATCTATCTATCTATCTATCTATCTATCTATCTATCTATCTATCTATCTATCTATCTATCTATCTATCTATCTATCTATCTATCTATCTATCTATCTATCTATCTATCTATCTATCTATCTATCTATCTATCTATCTATCTATCTATCTATCTATCTATCTATCTATCTATCTATCTATCTATCTATCTATCTATCTATCTATCTATCTATCTATCTATCTATCTATCTATCTATCTATCTATCTATCTATCTTACAAAAAGAGATTGCCGTTTTGAAACTGCAATAAAGGTGCAGTAACTGCAGTCGACTGTGGTATTTTGGACGCAGTAATTGCAGAATAACTGCAGTGCACTGCAGTTGAACTGCACACTAACTACAGTTACACTGCAAAATTACTGCAGTAAAAAAAAAACGTATTTTGGATGCAGTATTTGCAGCATACTGCAGTTATACTGCACTCTAACTGCAATCTTTTTTTGTACGGGAACCCAAATAAATATACCTTCCCCCCTCCATCCCTATCCATCCCCTCCACCCTCCCCCAACATGCACCTCCTCTCCTCCTTGTTCTACCCCTCTCTCTCTCCATCCATCCATACTCAAATTGCACCATCATTTCTCCTCTAGGGGCCTAGCGGTCTGGTCTGTCCTGTTCTGTGCATGAAGAGGCATCTCCAATGTGAATGATTCATTATTTTCTCTTATTCCCCCTCATCTCTTATTTGATTTGAGACATTAACATTGGAACTGCTCTTATTTTCCTGATCAGGAGGTAAAGATGGAGGCAGCTATGAACCACACAGGTATCCACACTTCTTTTATGATCTCTCTGGATACGTCCCAAATGGCACTCTATTACCTATGTAGTGTACTACGTTTGACCAGAACCCTATGGGTCCTGGTCAAAAAGTAGTGCACTACATAGGGAATAGGGTGTCATTTGGGATGTAGCCTCTCTCTTTGAAAGAGGCTTCTCTTCCTAATAACTGCATGGGCCAACTCATTGACTCATTCGCACTAATAATCCGTAAGGCGTCGAGCTGCTTGGTGTGTGACTGCATGCCGGGGGAGCTGCCTACGCTAACTAATAATCGATTGATTAGATCTTTTGATTTCTTCTTAATTGAAGGTAGCTTCTTCCACTGTCATCGTGAAGTCTGAGGGGGTATCATCTTTCTACAATACAGCATTATTCTCCATAATAACAACAGAAAAATGTTTACCCACCTGAACCCCCCAGATAGCACACCACCTTATCTGCTGTTTGAGTCAAACACCAACGTGCAGATCTGTTTCTGTAGCTCCTTGCACCACCACATGCATCAGTCGTATCTATTTAGAACATCTGTCAGACTGAAAAGTCACTTTTTGGCCGGTCTTGGCTTGACAAGTAAGCTCAGAGAGCTCAACTGGTATGCCCGACTCTCACACATTTCCATGTTGGCCACTCAAGTTGCGAATAAATGTATATTTAGTCAAACTGAATTAGACCTTTCTGGTCAGTGTGGCAATTTAATATGTATTATTACAGTATATAAGTGCAAAAAAACAGTTTCACATAATGAACCCCCCCCACACACACCTGATAAATGTGTGTCACCTGCATGTGAATGAAAATGCATGACAGCATATGGAGTCAATCATTCATTCATGGCATTCATCCATTTCATTCATGCATCGCACGATCACGGACATGTTACTAATATAACATCACCATCTTCCACACTACGTGACCAAAGACATAGGCTGTGTCTAAAATAGCACCCTATTCCCTATGTAGTGCACTATTTTTGACAGAATTTTGTCAAAAGAAGTGCACTATATAGGGAATATAGTGTCTGTCAATTGGGACGCACACATACATAAATACATCAACTTACTTAGTAAGCCATAATGATACTCAGTCATTGTACTTGTGCAACATGGCATCATTCAGAATGGCATCCATTTTCCTCATGGCATTATTAGAGTAGTAGAATGGGCACTTGAGTTGCTGGGACTTCGTTGTCCCTCTTCCTGACCTCTGACCTATTGACCTCTGTTTCTGGGCACCTGCTTACCAGGCAACAGCGGCATCGAAAGTGGTCAAAGAGGAGACCAAGCCAGTCCTTTCTGTGAGTCTCTTAGCCTATAGTATACTTATATATAAAACCCTCCCCTATTTTCCCTCTTTATAGCAGGGTGACTTAAATCTGGACCTCGAGTCCAGTTCCACTGCTTATTTTCAGCCCTTTATTAAGGGACTGATTTAGACCTGGGGCACCAGGGGAGTGCAATTAACTACCAGGTAAAAATGACAAATGGAACTAGTCCAGGTTTGAGTATCCCTGCTCTATAGTATTTCATACACGCATGTAGGCCAGAGTGGTTTGAAAGCGCTCCCTCTAGCAATCAACAATGAAACAGGGTGTGTATCAGGTTTGGGGGGGTCAGTTCCATTTCAATTCAGTCAAGGACTTTTCCAATTGTTTTAATTTAATTGACTGAATTGAAATGGAATCAACTCCAACCTTATTGATAGTAAGCATATACCCTAACTATGATTCCAACCTTAGTATATCGGCCCTAACTGTATTTTTCTAATACATTTTTCTTTTCTTTTCTGGGAATACACCACACAGCAGGCTCATCTCTCTCCTTCCTCAACACTCCTTTTTTCCAGATGTTCATCATCCCTTTTTCTTCCCCTCCTTTACTTCCCAGATTCCATTTTCTTGTTTCCAGGTTACCTGGATATTCATTAGAAAACAACAAGCCTATCATCAGTCTTCTTTTTTAGTTTAGCTAGTCTAATGGCAGATCTGAACATTTTATGTATCTTTGAGGAAATATTGTCATTTTCTGTCAAGATGACTTGTGTTTGCTCTGCTGCTTATGGCTTCAGCTTGGGTGCTGTGTTTACTGGGCCAAACTCTGTGTGTGTGTGTGTGTGTGGGGGGGGGGGGGGTTGTGTGTGAGTGGGGGAAGGGGCACTAACCCCAAGGAGCTGACTGCCATAGAGGAGGCTGCAGACTGGATACTGCTGCGGGGCATGACTGCATGACGTGTGACCAAACACAACACAACCACACACTCCCATACACTACCACACACTCCCAGTCCCATACAACATTACCCCAACTCTCCCACTCACACTCCCATACACTACCACACACTCCCAGTCCCATACAACATTACCCCCAACTCTCCCACTCACACTCCCATACACTACCACACACTCCCAGTCCCATACAACATTACCCCCAACTCTCCCACTCACACTCCCATACACTACCACACACTCCCAGTCCCATACAACATTACCCCCAACTCTCACACTCACATTCCCATACACTACCACACACTCCCAGTCCCATACAACATTACCCCCAACTCTCCCACTCACACACCCATACACTACCACACACTCCCAGTCCCATACAACATTACCCCCAACTCTCCCACTCACACTCCCATACACTACCACACACTCCCAGTCCCATACAACATTACAACCAACTCTCCCACTCACACTCCCATACACTACCACACACTCCCAGTCCCATACAACATTACAACCAACTCTCCCACTCACACACCCATACACTACCACACACTCCCAGTCCCATACAACATTACCCCCAACTCTCCCACTCACACTCCCATACACTACCACACACTCCCAGTCCCATACAACATTACCCCCAACTCTCCCACTCACACTCCCATACACTACCACACACTCCCAGTCCCATACAACATTACCCCCAACTCTCCCACTCACACTCCCATACACTACCACACACTCCCAGTCCCATACAACATTACCCCCAACTCTCCCACTCACACTCCCATACACTACCACACACTCCCAGTCCCATACAACATTACCCCCAACTCTCCCACTCACACACCCATACACTACCACACACTCCCAGTCCCATACAACATTACAACCAACTCTCCCACTCACACACCCATACACTACCACACACTCCCAGTCCCATACAACATTACCACCAACTCTCCCACTCACACTCCCATACACTACCACACACTCCCAGCTCCAGCCCTTGACCCTCTACTCCTCTCCCCCATAGCACTCAGCCAGCCTGGGACGGACGAGCGGGTTAAGCTGCCCAACCTGACGGAGGAGGAGGTGGACTGGCAAGGTCTGGAGGAGCTGTATAGTAGTGTAAACCAGAGCCTGTACCAGAGCAGGACTGACTACAGCCTCAGACTGGACGACTGGCACATCTTCCAGAAGGATGTAGATAATATGTTTGCACTGCGACACGTCTTATACTCAAAACTTCAAAACAACGACGACAACCAAACCCATAAGCTTGACATAAAGGATGACCCGGCATCGGCATCTTCCCTGGCAGAGCATGGGTCCGGGTCTGGGGCTTGGGGGCTGGAAGAGGGCAGCGGAGATGAGGGGTCCCCCAGCCGAGACATCTGGCCAGACCTGGTCACCCTGAATCGGGCCACAGAGGGACTACCGGAGACCCCATGCACTACCCCTCCTCCCCCTAGCAGACCCCCACCACCACCTAATCCAGTAACACCCACACACCCCATGCCTCAGAGGTCAGAGGTTAGAGTTCAACTAGAATCTGTGAACGACCTCCCTGATGAGACTTATCCATTAGACAGACCCCCGAGAGTGATGTCTGTGATGAGGAGGAGAGGAGAAGGAGGGGTCAGAGGGGGGGAGGTGGTTGCCGGTGGTTATGTGTGGTTGGTCCATCAGCTGGAGGAGGATGGGCTAGATGGTGAGGGGGAGGGGCTGGTCTTCAGCGGGAACGGGAACAACGGGCTGACTGAGATGGAGACGCGACACGACGACCTGCTCCGCACCCACAACAGCCTGGAGACGGGGCTGGGATTGGGGATGGGGTCTTACCCAGGCCAGGCCCAGACCCAACAGAGTAGTCTCATCCAGGGACTGGAGCTGGGACTAGACAAGGAGGAGGAAGAGGATATATTCCAAGGCCAGGGCTACCTCCCCCTCTCCTCACAGACACAGACACTGAGGCCCAGAGTACAGGCCTCCACCACCACCACCACCACTACCAGCACTGGGAGCCCGCCTCAGACTCAGACTGGCACCCCCCAGGGGACTGGGGTGGTAGTGCATGACCCCCAGCCCCAACAGGCACATCTACAGGTAGAGGTACAGGTCGAGTCCCATGCCCAGTTCCAGGCCCTGGACTATGAGGGTAGTGGGTCTCCCCCTCAGCCCTCCTCCAACCACACCCAGTGAGACACATATAGACAAACGCAAGTGCTGGCCTGCTATTGGGTGGCCCAGCCGGTCACCATAGAGACACAGAGAGACACAGAAACTGGGGGACATGGAGAGACAAAATGGCCGACGATGATGTCACCACCAGTCAGTCTGAGTTAGAGCTGTATTATTCATGAGTATTAAAGTTATTATTATTGTTTATTTTTTTACAGGTGCTTCCATTTATTATTAGAAGAACTACAGTGTTATGATGTTTTTTCCTAAATATATATTTAGAAAACGAAAAAGCCTTAACGCATCTGAAACTAATAAAATATGGGAATTTTTAAATGAATTGATTTTAATTAAAGGTCCAAGTGGATAACACCATTGTTATAATATATATTTTTAACAATAAAAACAGGTTATAAGAATGGTGAAACCATTTTCTGGTCTGAAGGTTAGTGGTTGTTTAGTGTTACCAGAGAGGAAGAAGCGAGAGGGTTTACCAGGCCAAAACTCTGTCCACGTTAAGCTAATTATTAAGCAAGTGGGGGCAATGAGTGCCGAATTTAGTCAAGATAAAAATGAATAGCTATTTTGATACGTGAGGCTTATTTGATCTAATAGAAGTTTCTTAATGCTTAGGTTGTTACGAGTTTACTGATATAAGTGTAATGCACTTGACATCTCAGCAACTTTTATAGTGTTTTTTCTCAGCGTTATCCCTGTTGAAATTCGAGACGGTCTATGCATATTCATGAGGCTAGCATAGCATCTCACTCCATTGAATACAGGCTGTTGACATCAACACCCCTCATTGAATATTCAAAAAAGTATTAAAATGCCGAGATGTATCCACCAATCCAAAGATAGGAATAGATGGGAGCTTGATAGCCCACCGTTACGCTCTGTGGACAACGAATCCCATTGTTAGGGCGGAGACACAAGCATCTCGTCATTATATCCAGTATCTCTGGCATTACCTAACACCTTTGAGTGCTACAATGGAGTTGGCTAACGCTAACATATTGATGTGCTACAATGGAGTTGGCTAATGCAAACACCTTGGTATGCTACAATTGTGTTGGCTAATGCTAACAGCTTGGTATGCTACAATTGAGCTGGCTAATGCTAACACCTTGGCTAATGCTAACATACTCAGTCCGGGATTAAATCCGATCAGCGTTAGATCTGTGTAAAGAGTGCTTGACATGTAAAGGTAATTTCCAATTGAGCGTTTTCCATTAATGAGATCTCCATGAAAGTGGAAACATTACCTTAAAAAGTTGACAAAGCAGGATAGGGATGAATCCCGGCCTCAGTCATCTCTAGACCAATTATCACAGTGCACTCCCATCAGAAATATAACCACTGACGAATCAGATGATCCCTATAGTTTGACCATAAATGCACTTTGAACATTTATTTAGTTTTTCCCTTGTACTGACCGTTGCCTTTCGTTTAAATGTTTGTGGTTTGGAAACGTGTATTCACTGTAACTCCAATTGCATCTCAAAGCTTAACACTGATCATTGGTGTTTCATTTTTAACACAGTTAATTAATTTAAAGGGTAAGTTGGTTTCATGGATACTTGCTACTGCAAGTGCAACACTGAATGTGACAAGTTTATAGTAACAAAAAAAAGTTTTTAAATGAACATTGCTAACATCATTTTATGATTTGTTAGCTATAATTATTTAACTTTGTTTACTATGTTATGTTACTCTTCTAGCTACAGTAACTTCACGTTTTGTTCTACACTCAGCCATCATCATCACCTAATTAAATTAAAACTACAGATATTAAGCACAAATTAGCTACTGCACACAATAAAACTAATATTGCATAGACCAGTATTCTCTATTGCATTGATAATCAAGGATGCACAAAATCATCCCCAAGTTACATCTCAAAAGGAGACAACGGCCACAAAGCCAAAACCGAAGTATGTCCCAAATGGCACCCTATTCCCTTTATAGTGCACTACGTTTGACCAGAGCAATATGGGCCCTGGTCAAACGTAGTGCACTACACTACATAGGGTGCCATTTGGGATGCAGACCTCTAATCTTTTCCTCCATTGCTTGAATAGCATATGGCATTACTATAAGGTGATCTTTACGCCATTTATAATACAGTCTGTTAGACTATACTGTATATTCTATATGCAATGAGCAAGGAATCATGGGATTTAACCCACACCAATCCCATTACATATCATTGGGTATGTTTGTCATTGGCCTGTGTCATCGCCACTCATTCTTACATCATCTACTTATGGTTACGTTTTGGTTCAATGTTGTTTCCACCTAAAACCAACATTCATTGATTCTTAGATCAACAATTGTTACTGAAACAGTATTTTCTTCCTTTCTTTTTTTTTGTGTGTAGAAGTGTTGCAACAATTCTGGTTTCAGGAAAGCCAAGAAGCTGTTAAGAAATAAACGTGTCAAATATTTTAGCGACATTCCAGTTTATTTAATTACCATCATTTCTTCATACATTCATAAATCCATCCATCCATCCACCATACTCCTGTAACTTTCCCAAAATGCCCAGGTTTGCCAGAAATCCCAGTTGGAATATTCCCTGAATCAGGAGAGAATAAACAGGAAATCCATTATCCTCCAACCAGGATTTCTGGAAAACCTGGGATTAAATAAAAAAATAACCCTAGGCACACCTACCACATTATGGAAGTGCTTTATCACAAACCCCCCCAAAATCTGTTATACCTATCACAACAAACGTAAGCCAGACCCAAATCTCCTTTTTACAGTTTTTTAATGACAAATATCAAGTATTCAAGGCATTATTTCATCCATTAGTTTAAATTTCGAGTTTCTCTGTCTTAAAATGCGCATCAGCCAATTAAAATCGTTGACGTAGTTGCACGTGATAAAATGTTGTTTTAGCTGTTCCCATTCGATAACCTGGCACATTTAGCCCTATGCAAACCTGACCAGGTGGCAGTGATCATGTCCGTTAACAAATTCTGCATCAGTCAATTACAAATGTTGACGTAGTGGGACACTTTTCCGTTAGAGCATCCTTAACAGAAGTCAAACCGCACCATCTGCTAATCAAAGTTACTAAAATAAGTACAACCTTTAAACTGGACGAATAGCTCAGTGTTGTGAGCCTGGCTTCTGCTAATTTTCATTTATATGTTGTTGTTTTTTGCTTTATGCAGCCTCAAACCCACGGTTACTGTACCCCGAAGTCGACCGCCTTAGTGGCATACGCTAACGATGTACGATAAACTTAAATGTTGTATAGACCTTTATCTTATTCTCGTAAAAGCACATGAATGTGTGTGAAATGGATAAGCAAAAATGTGCCTCTTGAATTTTAGTAGCTAGTAACCTAGTCAAGGATGCATCATCATGCAATATTGGCACACTACTACTATGACAGACCAAGTGGTGCAAAATTAAACCTTTAATTTAGAGGTTTAAAATATCCATCTGGTGGCCAAGTTTACCTATTTTAAGAAATGCCATTGGTTGGTGGATATAAAGTCTAAGATCTTGATAGGCTGATGTGGAATTTATTACAGGAAACAATCACTGCCACCTGGTCAGGTTAGCATAAGGCTAAATGTGCCAGATTATGTAATGGGAACAGCTAACGTAGCGTTTTATCACGTGCAACTACGTCGCCGATTTTAATTGGCTGATGGGCATTTTGAGACTGAGAAAAAGTTATCTAATGTTACCAAGTACGAAGCCCAAGTGTTCACAAATATGGTTTAGACTTCTGCTCCTGAGGAACACAAATCAAGGGCTGCAGACCTCCAGTAGCGCACTATATAGGGAATAGGGTGCCATTTGGGATTGAATACACTGGGTTTTTTTTAACGGTTAGTCCATGAAATAATGAAAACACGTCATGAAGAAATACTGATCAAAAGAAAAAGAGAGAAATGAGAGAAAAAGATGGAAAGCAAATCTACAGTCTACCTTAGAGAGGTTTTGAGAGAAGTCCAAGGCTACATCTGAAATGGCACCCCTATGCCCTAAAGTGCACTATATAGGGAATAGGGTGCCATTTCAGACGTAGCCCTCCTATAGTACTGCTGAATGGAGGTAAAGGGCATCCTGGGTAACAATACCGCCTTGTCCCAAATGGCACCATTTTCCCTATGTAGTTCACTACCTATGGCCAGGCTGCATGGGAATACTGTAGTTCATTCAGGCACAGAGAAGTAAATATACTGTTTCCTTGTTTTTGTATTTTTAAGTAATTGTATGTCGTTGTCTACAATGGTTAGGGTTAGTTCATAAATAGGTACTTCTAACTAAGTTTAAGGTCTATAATACGTTGATTTTAAGTCTTTTTAAATATTTACATGATAATAGTTTGGGAACATTTAGCTACTAATTCATGATAATACTAATAAGAAACCATAATTTAGCATTTTTCAGCCAAGTATCATCATAGACATACAGCAGTCTCTTACATAACTTGAGGACAAAGACGTTTAGGCTGGGATTCAATCCCATCGCAGCCTTTGGACAATGCGCCATTTAAAGTAATTTCCAATTGAGCCGATATATGCAGCCTTTACCGTGAATGTGGTCTCCGCGAACACGGGAACATTGCCTTTAAAACGTACATTGTGGACAAAGCGCGGTCGGATTGAATCCCACCCTAATTCATAAAATTTGACCACCGCATCAGATAAATCAGCTGTTCTTTGGAAACCGGTTTTAAAAGCGCAAATATATAATGGATTTGATGCATACCTCATGCTAAAATTTAGAAAGCATCAACAAGGTATAAATACTGTAATTGCTGTTCATACTTGTTTATGTTCTTAAAAAGTGTCCTAGAAAACAAAAACAAGTAGTAAATTCACAGCAGCAGTCCAGTTTTACAAAGATAGTATTAGTAGTAGGTCTGTGTAGGGTTGCAAAATTCTGGTAACTTTCCCAGGTTTTCCAAACATTCTGGGAGGATTTCATGCTTATTCCCTCATGATTCCGGCAATCTTCTTACTGGTAAAAGTTCAACGTTCACTGTCTTTTCCATTCCTGGCTGCAATTCATGTTTCTGTCCAGCAGAGGGTCTCAGTCACTCCTGAACCGAATGATCAAAATAATCAGTTACACAGTTTTTTCTAAATGTGACTTATCTATTAATATAATGGTCTCTGTTGATTTATGCCTTACTGCACTACTTCTTAAATGCCTAAATGACTAATACCAGAGACATATATTTAGAAATATGTCTGACTAATAGATAAATTCTATGTACATCTGATGACCAACTCAATGGTGAAGCCATGCCAATACAACAATACTGAAATGAAGCAATATTGGACCTAGTGTAGAGTCAGTTGTTTGTAAATGAGCTGGGTTCATGCTAGTAGATACCCATAGACTTCCAGTCTAACGCTAGTTAGCATTGGCTCGCGAAACTACCTCTAACTTCCTTCATCAAAATGGTATCCATGAGTTCATCTGACTGGAGAAGTAGATAAATGGCCTCATTGCCAAAATCCCAAACTATCCCTTTAACATAAAAAGGGCAATTAAATTCAAAAGTACAGTATTGCTCACAAATGATACAATGGATACAGTACTTTTTCAAACAAGTAAAAAAAAAAAAAAAATTTGTAGATATTGGTGGTTTATGTTAAAATTACAGCTTTTAGTTTTCTCTTAGGTCATATTATTTTAGATGAGGATTATGACTGAGTTTTCCCTTCCAGCAAAGACTACCTAATTTTATGTTATAAATAAAAAACTGTGTGTGTGTTCCCCATTGCCATGGAGCAAAGAGTTAAAGTTCTAATGAAGACTAACTCCACACAAACTACCTATGGTGCAGACCACCACACCTAACTCGGTGGACAGTTCATTAGTAACTTGTCTTTGGATATAGGCAAAAGGAAGAGAGGCCCAACTCGGCGGAAAATCTGTCTCCCTCCAGCAGGTGGCGTTTTTTCATTGTTTCACCAACCAAGCACAGAGTTTTTGTATGGAGGTCAATAAGAGTGTCAAATTTGGTCACTACATTTTTTTTATGGCTTATTTGCTACATGAGGTTTATTTGATCTAATGAAAGTTTTGTAATGCTTAAGTTGTTACGAGTATACTGATATAACTAGGACACGTGACATCCCGGCAACTTTGATTAAAAACACTTCATATGAGGAGTTGTCTCAAGATGGCTATGCATTTCATGGTATGAGGCTAGTAGCATAGCATCTCTGTCCATTGAATACAGGCGGTTCACGTCAACAACCCCATCCTCTTCATCCTGGCCATGGAGAACGTCAAGACCACCTGGGGCCTGGGGGGCCACCAGATGCTGGACCTGTATATTCAGGATTACAATAATGAGATGTATCCGCAAATCCAAAGAAAGGATAGGCGGGAGCTGGACAGCCTGCCGTGCCGCTTTGTGGACAACGACTCCGGTTGTTAGGGTGGAGAGACATGTATCTTGTCAGTATATCCATGATCTTTGATATAGGCTAGCTAGCCGGTTAGCCTGGTAGCTATTAGCATTAGCCAGTATCTGGCCTTTTGATAAAGACTAGCTAACTGGTTAGCCTGGTAGCTATTAGCATTAGCCAGTAACTGGCCATTGGATATAAGCTGGCTAGCTAACAGGTTAGCCTCGTAGCTATTAGCATTAGTCAGCTAGCCAGCAACCAATGATAGGCCCACACAGCCTGAGTTGCTGTTTCAAAGGGGGCTGAAGGGTCAAATAAACGGGTGGTCCATTCTCTGCTCTGAACCAAGAGTTTAAACAGACGGTCACAAGGACAGACAGAACTGGACAAATGCCTCATGTATGACTGAGTTTTAAATCGATATAATCCCCTCCTAAATGGTACTGTTTAATGTTGCTGCTAACCACATTCAATATTAGCTGGATATGCTCAGTAACAGCTGTGGTATAATGTGATTGAATGGGTAAAAGGCTGCGTCCCAGAAGGCACCCAATTCCCTATATAGAGCACTACATTTGACCAGAGCCCTATGGACCCTGGTCAAAAGTAGTGCACTATATAGGGAATAGGGTGCTATTTGAGACGCAAGCACAGAGCGGGGTAAACATGGGCTACAGTAAGTCAATACAGTACTGAGAGGTGTATGTCTGTCTGTATGGGAGTACACAGGACCTTGCATAGAATATAACCGGTTTGTCAGTTAGTATGTTGTGCTTGAGAGAAACGCTGCAGCTGTGATGCGGCATCATGGGTAATGTAGTACCCACAAGTCACTTCTGAGAAGAATAATATCATATTAGAATATACTAATGCCCCGCCCCCGTTACAGTACAGTAAGTAGCACCACGTGATCATGTTGATACATTTCATAAATCAAAATGTTTGTGTATCAGGGTTGGGGTCAATTCAAGAAGTGATTTGAATTTAAAATCCCAAAATTGAAAAACTTTACATAAATAGCTTCTTTTCAGTTTGAGAAGTAATTGATTATTGATTCAGTTTGCTTCCTGAATTGACTGCCTTCAATTCGAATTGACCCCAAACACTGTTGTGTATTAAAAACTTCTGTACATGCTGTGTTGCTGGTGGGAGGAGCTATAGGAGGACGGGCTCATTGTAATGGCTGGAATGGAATCAATGGAATGGTATCAAATGGAAACCACATGTTTGACTCCATTCCATGTATTCCATTTCAGCCATTACAATGAACCTGTCCTATAGCTCCTCCCACCAGCCGCCACTCTGCAGCTAATGATATGCACACCAGAGACAGACAGCTCTGTAGGCCAATAGGGAGTCGAGCTGTTCCCTTGTGACACGCCCATATAACTGTGGCCAGCCCTTTAATACCGCAAACGGCCTCTGTCTGTCACTGTCAGTCTATTGGTCTCTCTGCCTGTCAATCAGAGCCATGGAAGTCACCGCCCCCACCGCCTGATTGGTGTATATTTTAGAAACGAGGTGGAGACAGGAACAGGAAGGCATGTATCACAACCCCTGGGGAGGAACAGATAGAGGCGTCGCCTAAAGAGGAACAGGTGTGGCCTGTTTACTTCCTGCTCTCAGATGTGGGCGGAGCCTCTGTGTACGGCATCAGCAGAGAGGGAGGGGGTGGGTTTATTGGTTTAAGAGTGTTGCCGGGGCAACTGAGGCTGCTGTGACCCCGGTTGAGAAGGAGTGCCACGGGAGGGTGGTCGCAAGGCGGGATGAACACCGGGCAGGAGCGGGTTCGGGCGTGGCTCTTCTGGCCCCCCACGTGGCAGATGAGGTCAGAGACAGTGCCCAACGGGGGTAGTCGATGGTGCCAGCGCTCCGCCTGCTCCTCCTTGTACTTGATGGAGTACCAGGTGAGGAAGATGAAGACAAAGCCAATGAACTTGAGGCTGGCGGCCAGGCCGAAGTAGACGAAGCGGAAGGAAGTGACGTCGTACTCCCAGCAGGAGCCGTGGACGCCACAGTCCTGCTGCCACAGCATACAGGTGGTGTCGATCACCGCCCCGAAATAGATGGGAGTAGGGATATAGGCTGGAGGAAGAGAGAGGAGAGGAACAGTTATAACACAGCATACAGGTGGTGTTGAAGTATGTACACCGCTGGGGAAAGAATAGAGTGAGAGACAATGCCATCTGCCATTCAGCTGTGCTGCCTAAACTAGTGTTTGACACTTTAAGGTTTGTGTGCTTCTAAGTGCTAGACTGCAGCCAGATACATTTGTTTTGAATGTTTAGAAGAAGTCTTTAGCTGGGTCTTACAGTGCAAAACCAGTTTGGGAATAACCACTAGTCATTCTAGACTAATGTAAGCCACCCTATAGAAACTTGCCTATTAAATCTGCATGGGCTAAACTATATGCCACCACCGGGTGGCACCATGTATCCACTACTGAGCTGAGATGAGTTAGCCCTAGATACAGATTTCGGGTAAATGTAGCATTTCCCCCACTAATGGTTAATGTTAGGATTGGCGGCGGGAAGCTGATCCTAGATCTGTACCTAGGGGTAACTTCATCCCGGAGGCATAGTTCATGGGCCAAATATGCCAGCTAAGCAGTCTGAAGTTCACACAAACCAACCCTGGATTAAACACCTGGATTTAATGCAGTCGCTGGTTTAAATCTTCCATTCAGGTGGTACTTATTCTGACAGTATTATACGTGATTTATACTGTACTGTACATTAAGCTACAAATGAGAGTATGAGAGTTCTGTTCACATACCAGCAGTGAGAAGGTGAGAAGCAAGGTTATTATAGTAAAAGAAAACTGAAACTAAAATGAAAACTAATCATGAAAACACTTTCGTAAACTGAAATAAAATCATTAATAAACCCGTTTGAAAAACTAAAACTATACTGAAACTATTATCTTTGACTCCAAAACGAATAAAATTAAAAACCATCATGAATTATGTTAAGTTTTTTATTTTTATTTTTTTTACTTTGGGGAAAAACGTATGGGGTTTTCAAGCTTCGCCATCTCCTGGCAGCATTTACCTGCCAGATTCAGATGTTTCAAATAGGCCTAGCTTGTGCATCACTATCACTAGCTAACATTGAAGAAATCCGCTACTTTCTGTCCCTAAAACTAAATAATATAACAACGAAATAGAAATGTTTTTATAAAACTCAAACTAAATAAAAATGTGTAACTCAGGTCTGAAAACGAACTGAAACTAAACTGAATTTCAAATAAAAATCTAAACGAAAAGAAATAAAAAAAACAAATATAAAAACACAACTATAATAATCTTGGTCAGAAGCATGTTCTAGCATGTTCTAGCATTACCCTAAAAGCCTACAGGCTGTTTCAGACCAGTCATGAAATACCTTTTCAAATACTTGACTTCAGTGGTGGCTGGTGGAATTTTCAATCTAAGGTATGGAATATCAAACACTTGTTTTTCATGTGTTTGATACCATACCATTAATTCCATTCCCGACCAAAATTACTGTGAGCCGTCCTCCCCTCACCAGCCTCCACTGGTTGGTTGACTGATGTGGGAACACTACAAGCTCACTACGTTTGTAAAAATGCCCAGTAACTCATAGAACTACATATAGAATCACATAATATGAATGATAGGATCTCTATGCAGAAACGTACCCAGAGTTCTTAGCAGGACAAACTGCATACCCAGAGCGAAGGGTCTCTCCTGTTCATCCACAGACCTGAGGAGTGATGGACAGAGACAGATGGACGGAGAATGAGATTGGCTTACAGAGGAACACACTAACATATAAAGTGCATACATTTCCTTATAAAACGGAAAACACTAACATATACACTGAGTATACAAAACATTAAGAACACCTACTCTTTCCATGACATAGACTGACCATATGAATCCAGGTGAAAGCTATGATCCCTTATTGATGTCACCTGTTAAATCCACTTCAATCAGTGTAGATGAAAGAGAGGAGACAGGTTAAAGAAGGGATTGTTATGCCTTAAGACAATTGAGACATGGATTGTGTATGTCTGCCATTCAGAGGGTGAATGGGCAAGACAAAAGATTTAAGTGCCTTTGAACCGGGTATGGTAGTAGATGCCTGGCGCACCGGTTTGTGTCAAGAACTGCAACACAGCTGGGTTTTTCACGCTCAACAGTTTCCTGTGTGTATCAAGAATGGTCCACCACCCAAAGGACATCCAGCCAACTTGACACAACTATGGGAAGCATTGGAGTCAAAGCCCCGTAAATCTAACATTTTGCAATCTCGTTTAAACTGGAGCTGGGTTCTTTTAATCTGTTAATATCAAGAATTTCAGAGAGTGTTTGCAATCTGCCATTTGATAGATAAAAACTTGATCTCAACGCATTAATGCCAACTGCACATAATTCTGCACTTTTCACACAATCAACACCAGAATTTAATTCCCATGTCACACTTCTTCCTTCATGAGGAGTTAGGAGTTAGATCAGTGTTCATGAAGGAAAGGGTTCAAGCTAAGTAACACTTTACATAGTGGTGATACGTAGCATTCAGAAAGCATTCATAAAGCATTAATATGCATTTCAAAGAGTTAGAGAGTTTGAGTTAAAATGTTAAACAATTTGGCCACAGTCCTCCTACCTGAGCGTGACTATGATTGCGGAGGGCTGAGCGCAGGCGGTGATGAGTGTGACGATGAAGAGGAAGATGAGGAAGGGGATGAGGGTGTTACAGGTGCGGTCACACTTCCCCGACACCGCGAAGCCGTTCTCGTTCAGGTAGGTCTTAACGATGACCAGCTGCAGTTGGTTGCCTTGACCACCAGAGGGAGGGGTGATGACCTGTCGGCTCTGGACACACGCACACTCGGTGTAGTTCCTGATCTGTTGGTGGAGGAGATGGACATGGTTAATACATATACACTGGACAGTGAAGCTAAATGTTTTAATTTGGCTCTATACTCCATTTTTGGATATGAGATCAAATGTTTCATATGAGGCGACAGTACAGAATGTCATTTTATTTATTATTTTGGACATACCCATTTTACCGTTTAGAATTGAAAGCACTTTACGTATCTAGTCCCCCCATTTCAAGATGTTATAAGTATTTGGACAAATTCACTTATAGTGTATTACATTTAGTCAAACGTTTTGTATTTGGTCTCATATTCCTGGGCAGATTTCCACTGACCCAGGTTTATTAGACAAAAGCAATGTCGCAATAACAATCATTGTGACATTTGTAATGGAAACGGCAGATGTAGAAGACATTTTCTAAAGATTGAATACATTTTTATCTGTTTGACGGCTGGATTTTTCTTTTGTCAAAGTTTCTTCATTGCAACAAATTATGGAACCTGTGTATTTTGAATAAATTATATTGCAGAATCATTTTGAAGGTACACAGGGCACATTATGTTATCGCGTAACTATAAAGCTCCACTCCACATTTCATTTAAATGCCTACTGCTTGCAAAATCCATGTAGCCTAATCAACTATAAAAATTGTTTCTTTGCAAGACAAGGATTGTCTTGACTTTCAAGAATGCCTGCAGGAATGAATTGAATTGCTTTAGATTGCAATTTGAAATTTCACCAAATTGTTTCAGTTCTTTACTAGACCTGCATTAGTGCAAGTTACACCATGGCACGGACCATAGCGATGATTAGGCATATGAGAATTGTTTGAATATGGCAAATATTACATTTTTGCATTATATCCATGCTGACTTTTGCGGGCTACCTGAGAAATTAAACAGATAGGTGGGCAGGGCATACAGGCTGTCACAACTTTATTAATGCACAATTTGCCTAAATAGATCATGGAAACAGTTTAATCACTTCATTTCTATTCGACATTCTAGGTGTGATGTTATTATGTCCAGCTGTTTTTATCGACACAAGACAATTAATCGGAAATGCACCGTAGCAGGCAATTGTCACATTTATTTTCTATGTGTCGATAAAAAATCACTGGACAAGTTAATGGAAACATAACTAATGACTACATCAAACTTGTGACTCTACAAACTTGTTGGATGCATTTGCTGTTTGTTTTGGTTGTGTTTTGGATTATGTGGGCCCAATATAAATGAATGGTAAATAATGTATTGTGTCATGTTGAAGTTGCCTTTTATTGTAAATAAGAATAGAATATACCCCCCCAAAAATGCCAACCTTCCCTGTTATTGATAATGGTGAGAGGTTAGCATGTTTTGGGGGTATGATCTTTGTGCATTTGTAACTTTCTCGCTAATCATTATTCACGATTCATTCATGATAATCCGTAATGTAGAAGTGTTGAGAAACATTATATTCTTATTTACAATAAAAGTGACTCCAAAATTTCACAATAATGACACACACACACACACACACACACTGTGTAGTTCCTTATCTGCGAAAGAGATGGACGGTGTACATGGTTAATACACGGTTAATACTGTATAAGGGGCGACAGGTAGCCTGGCGGTTAGGAGCGTTGGGATAGTAATTTAAAGGTTGCTGGGTCGAATCACAGAGCCGACAAGGTCAAATTAATCAGCCATTCTGCCCTTGAGCAAGGCAATTAACCCTAATTGTTCCAGGGTCGCTGTCAATAATGGTTGATCCCTGGCTGTGACCCCACTCTCAGGGGGAGTGGGATATGCAAAAAATATATTTCCATTTCACATGTAGAAGTGGTTACCCAGGACTGTATAAGCACCCCCTAATTATATGTACACAAACACACTCTTTCATGTAAACACACATACACAGTTTACAGTGGGGGAAAAAAGTATTTAGTCAGCCACCAATTGTGCAAGTTCTCCCACTTAAAAAGATGAGAGGCCTGTAATTTTCATCATAGGTACACGTCAACTATGACAGACAAAATGAGAAAAAGAAATCCAGAAAATCACATTGTAGGATTTTTTATGAATTTATTTGCAAATTATGGTGGAAAATAAGTATTTGGTCAATAACAAAAGTTTCTCAATACTTTGTTATATACCCTTTGTTGGCAATGACACAGGTCAAACGTTTTCTGTAAGTCTTTACAAGGTTTTCACACACTGTTGCTGGTATTTTGGCCCATTCCTCCATGCAGATCTCCTCTAGAGCAGTGATGTTTTGGGGCTGTCGTTGGGCAACACGGACTTTCAACTCCCTCCAAAGATTTTCTATGGGGTTGAGATCTGGAAACTGGCTAGGCCACTCCAGGACCTTGAAATGCTTCTTACGAAGCCACTCCTTCGTTGCCCGGGCTGTGTGTTTGGGGTCATTGTCATGCTGAAAGACCCAGCCACGTTTCATCTTCAATGCCCTTGCTGATGGAAGGAGGTTTTCACTCAAAATCTCACGATACATGGCCCCATTCATTCTTTCCTTTACACGGATCAGTCGTCCTGGTCCCTTTGCAGAAAACAGCCCCAAAGCATGATGTTTCCACCCCCATGCTTCACAGTAGGTATGGTGTTCTTTGGATGCAACTCAGCATTCTTTGTCCTCCAAACACGACGAGTTGAGTTTTTACCAAAAAGTTATATTTTGGTTTCATCTGACCATATGACATTCTCCCAATCCTCTTCTGGATCATCCAAATGCACTCTAGCAAACTTCAGACGGGCCTGGACATGTACTGGCTTAAGCAGGTGGACACATCTGCACTGCAGGATTTGAGTCCCTGGCGGCGTAGTGTGTTACTGATGGTAGGCTTTGTTACTTTGGTTCCAGCTCTCTGCAGGTCATTCACTAGGTCCCCCCGTGTGGTTCTGGGATTTTTGCTCACCGTTCTTGTGATCATTTTGACCCCACGGGGTGAGATCTTGCATGGAGCCCCAGATCGAGGGAGATTATCAGTGGTCTTGTATGTCTTCCATTTCCTAATAATTGCTCCCACAGTTGATTTCTTCAAACCAAGCTGCTTACCTATTGCAGATTCAGTCTTCCCAGCCTGGTGCAGGTCTACAATTTTGTTTCTGGTGTCCTTTGACAGCTCTTTGGTCTTGGCCATAGTGGAGTTTGGAGTGTGACTGTTTGAGGTTGTGGACAGGTGTCTTTTATACTGATAACAAGTTCAAACAGGTGCCATTAATACAGGTAACGAGTGGAGGACAGAGGAGCCTCTTAAAGAAGAAGTTACAAGTCTGTGAGAGCCAGAAATCTTGCTTGTTTGTAGGTGACCAAATACTTAT
The DNA here is from genome assembly GCF_020615455.1 of Coregonus clupeaformis. Taxonomy (NCBI): domain Eukaryota; kingdom Metazoa; phylum Chordata; class Actinopteri; order Salmoniformes; family Salmonidae; genus Coregonus; species Coregonus clupeaformis. The sequence continues at coordinate 12,065,880 of NC_059198.1, forward strand.
TTTCCACCATAATTTGCAAATAAATTCATTACAAATCCTACAATGTGATTTTCTGGATTTTTTTTCCTCAATTTCTCTGTCATAGTTGACGTGTACCTATGATGAAAATTACAGGCCTCTCTCATCTTTTTAAGTGGGAGAACTTGCACAATTGGTGGCTGACTAAATACTTTTTTCCCCCACTGTATGTGGTTTGAAGGAAAGGACAAAGCTAACTTGCACACACACACTCTTTCTCGCAAACTTGCCAGTGGGACATTGTATTCCATCTCCTAAAGCCTCTAATGCAGCAGAAACATTCAACTCTCACTGGTAATCAAACCCTTCCCTGCTCCCTAGGCTGCATCAAAGGCACCTTGGGATGTTATACTGTATTGTAGCTATGTGGTGAGACTTCTGCACTGTGGGTATATTGTGTGCTCAGCCAAACACACATTCTCTCTAAGGCCAGTGTTCTGCCTAAAGAATCTGTGTGCCCAATGAGCCCTGGTAAAAAGTAATGCACTATATAGGGAATAGGGTGCCATTTATAACTCACCTTAGGCATTTCCCTTTCTAGCTTTGCTGTGATATCCTGTCTGATATTGTTTTTAGGAGGGGTCTTCCTGCCCAGGGTTGATCTCTCAGAGAAGGGGAGAGGGGGTAGAGGACTCAATGTTATTGTAGGCTGCGGCTAAATGGCTTACAATGGGCTAGCATAACATACTAGATAATCTTCTTTGGTTTAATCCCAAATCAACTCTCACAGAGCTTAAAAGTACTATCAATATTTTACTGAATACTGTATAGACTCATTTTATGTTTTTGTTTCTTTTGGCAACCAGGGATATTGGGAATAAGGTATATTTTGAATCCTGAATAATGTTCAGGAGACAATTGGGATTAATTCATGAAACAGTTCTTAACAACTGTCCTATTGCTGCTAGGCAACCAACACGCCTTTCACAGAAGCACCATTGTGCATCCTAAATGGCACCCTATTCCCTACATAGTGCACTACGTTTGACCAGAGCCTTGTGGGCCTAGTGCACTAAATTGTGAATAGAGTGCCATTTGGGACACAAGCAAATGTCTCCCAGAATGTCTAAAGAGCAGATACGGTTGTCGAGCTTCAGTACGGCTGTGCAGCTAGCTAGGGTTGGGCGATATGGCCTAAAAATCATATCTAGATTTTGTCAAACTTATGGGCGATTCACAATATACATTCAGTGGCATGTTTATTAGGTACACCACCACGTTCGCAAAAATGGTCACTCCTACAGACAGTGAGTCAGGTGCCTGTGGCTATATAAAGCAGGCAGACAGGCATCGAGGCATGCAGTTACTGTTCGATTGAATGGGCAAAACGAGTGACCTAAGCGACTTTGAGCGTGGTATAATCGTCGGGACCAGGCACGCCGGTTTCAGGATCTCAGAAATGTCCGGCCTCCTGGGCTTTTCACGTACAACAGTGTCTAGGGTTTACCGAGAATGGTGTGACAAACAAAAAAACATCCAGTCAGCGGCAGTCCTGTTGTCGAAAACAGCTCGTTGATGAGAAAGGTCGAAGGAGAATGGCAAGAATCGTGCACGCTAACAGGCGGGCCACAAACAGGCAAATAACGGCACAGTACATCAGTGGTGTTCAGAACGACATCTCAGAACGCACAATTTGTCGGTCCTTGTCACAGATGTGCTATTGCAGCAGACGGCCATACTGGGTTCCACTCTTATCAGCTAAAAACAAGAAGAAGCAGCTCCAGTGGGCACGCGATCACCAACACTGGACAATTGAGGAGTGGAAAAACATTGCCTGGTCCAACGAATCCCGGTTCCGGTTGCGTCATGCTGATGGCAGCGTCAGGATTTGGCGTAAGAAACATGAGTCCATGGCCCCATTTTACATTTTAGTCATTTAGCAGACGCTCTTATCCAGAGTGACTTACAGGAGCAATTAGTGCCTTGCTCAAGGGCACATCGACAGATTTTTCACCTAGTCGGCTCGGGGATTAGAACCAGCGACCTTTCGGTTACTGGCACAACGCTCTTAACCACTAAGCTACCTGCCGCCCCGCCCCGGCTACCTGCCGCCCCGGCTCTTAACCACTAAGCTACCTGCCGCAACGGTACAGGCTGGTGGTGTAGTGGTGTGGGTTTTTTTTTTCTGGCACACATTAGGTCCGTTGATAACAATTCTGCAACGTTTGAATACCACACCTTGTAAAATCCATCCCTCAAAGAATTCAGGCTGTTTTGGAGGGGATTTAGATGTACCTAATAAACTGGCCACTGAGTATATACTGTGATTTCTCTAAATAAGCGTTGTTGTACTATTAAAGGTCAAATCACTGCATTTCAGACAATCAGCATAACTCTAATGAATTCAGGGCTTGTGAAATTATACCTCGGCTAATTATACGACTTTAACAACCATAAGAACATATAAACTTTATTATTTTATAAAAATAGTTTAACTTGCTTTTTTTGCAATAATCATTGATCTGGCTTTCAAATCGATGAAAATGCCCTTTTTGTAAAACATTTTTTGCAAGAACCATGAAAAATGCACATTAACAAATAATGACTACATTCATGTAGCAGGCATTATAGAACATCAACACAGCTCTCTCAAGCACATGCCCACATGTTAATGAGTAACCAGCTAATCTTTATATTTCAAGTTCAGCCAACTTGGATCTATTTGCTAGCTAACAAGGTAAAACAGTTGAATTGTTATGAACACACCGTTCTATCTGTCTCCAACTGTTTGAACAGCACGCTAGCCTGTCCACTTTGCTCAGATGTTGAAATCAAGCGGCCTAACTTTACTCAGAATGAGAATGAGTTGCCAATTCCTTATTTAATTGTATTTTATGCTTATTGCACATGTATAAAACACAGACTAGACAGCTAGCATAAACAGTCTTTGGCTAAAATACTAGCGGTACATGGTACCGCAATGCCGAGCGCGACAAACTGAGCATTCATTTTCCAGAATCAATGTTCATTGATACTCCCGTTTTAGTAGTGTCTGCTCTGCGCGGAATTTGAGGAGTTGACCTAAAAAGCATATTGTTAGAAAGGTTAACTTCTCCTCTATTACAGTTAAATAATGACTCAATGTGTTTCAGTGTCCATATGACCGATTCTGTTGGACCAAACCTCAAATGCAAATAGCGAGTTGAAACCGCTTATCAGAGAGGAAGAAGTGATCGCTCAACTTTGTTGTTGTGAGTGGCAGAGGGAGGGGCTTGGTGTGTGTAAACAGGAAGGTGCACACAGCACAGAAGGAGCGAAGGAGACGAGACCAAAAAGACAACAAGCGGACTGAAATGCTAATAGAAACAAACAAAAACGTGATTATTGCTATACAGGCATTTGGAATATTGTGCAAAAACGAATTCTAATTAATCAAATTAATTTGATACATCGCCCAGCCCTACAGCTGGAACACTACAGACCACTTAACTCAAAACAACTGCCCAAATGACATAATTTAGTGTCATTCAGTTTTAAAAGGGGCCTGTGATTGTGTGCTGGCGCTAACAATGTGAGTTGAGTTGTGTCTCTCTACAATCTTTCAGGATCAAGGACACAAAGCCTTGAACTCGGGGAGCTAACACAATTCTTCAGGTCTCTGACAAGCCTACTCATCACATGCACACACTCACACACACGTGTCGCCTGGTCAGTCTAGTGTGTACTCACCCCAGTGCTGCCGTTGCTCACCGTGCTGCACCCAGCCAAGCAGGGGTTAAAGTAGGTGATGCCGTCAGAGCCACACACCGGGGCGTACTCATGGATCTTACAGCCACAGTTCACATTACAGCCTCCAGTCAGGTTATGGTGGGTCATAGTCAGGGTGGGCCTGCAGAGAGAGAGAGAGAGCGAGAGAGAGAGAGAGTTGAGTTTTCAATTTAATTTTATTGGAGAAATGATATGTTGCACACCAGTATTTTAAGAACAAAAAATAAATAGTAAGAGAGATAAAAAGAAAGAGAGAAAGAGAGAGATATAAAAAAAATATATATATATATATATATATATATACACTGCTCAAAAAAATAAAGGGAACACTAAAATAACACACCCTAGATCTGAATGAATGAAATAATCTCATTAAATACTTTTTTCTTTCCATAGTTGAATGTGCTGACAACAAAATCACACAAAAATGATCAATGGAAATCCAATTTATCAACCCATGGAGGTCTGGATTTGGAGTCACCCTCAAAATTAAAGTGGAAAACCACACTACAGGCTGATCCAACTTTGATGTAATGTCCTTAAAACAAGTCAAAATGAGGCTCAGTAGTGTGTGTGGCCTCCACGTGCCTGTATGACCTCCCTACAACGCCTGGGCATGCTCCTGATGAGGTGGCGGATGGTCTCCTGAGGGATCTCCTCCCAGACCTGGACTAAAGCGTCCGCCAACTCCTGGACAGTCTGTGGTGCAACGTGGCATTGGTGGATGGAGCGAGACATGATGTCCCAGATGTGCTCAATTGGATTCAGGTCTGGGGAACGGGGGGGCCAGTCCATAGCATCAATGCCTTCCTCTTGCAGGAACTGCTGACACACTCCAGCCACATGAGGTCTAGCATTGTCTTGCATTAGGAGGAACCCAGGGCCAACCGCACCAGCATATGGTCTCACAAGGGGTCTGAGGATCTCATCTCGGTACCTAATGGCAGTCAGGCTACCTCTGGCGAGCACATGGAGGGCTGTGCGGCCCCCAAAGAAATGCCACCCCACATCATGACTGACCCACCGCCAAACCGGTCATGCTGGAGGATGTTGCAGGCAGCAGAACGTTCTCCACGGCGTCTCCAGACTCTGTCACGTCTGTCACATGTGCTCAGTGTGAACCTGCTTTCATCTGTGAAGAGCACAGGGCGCCAGTGGCGAATTTGCCAATCTTGGTGTTCTCTGGCAAATGCCAAACGTCCTGCACGGTGTTGGGCTGTAAGCACAACCCCCACCTGTGGACGTCGGGCCCTCATACCACCCTTATGGAGTCTGTTTCTGACCGTTTGAGCAGACACATGCACATTTGTGGCCTGCTGGAGGTCATTTTGCAGGGCTCTGGCAGAACTCCTCCTGCTCCTCCTTGCACAAAGGCGGAGGTAGCAGTCCTGCTGCTGGGTTGTTGCCCTCCTACGTCCTCCTCCACGTCTCCTGATGTACTGGCCTGTCTCCTGGTAGCACCTCCATGCTCTGGACACTACGCTGACAGACACAGCAAACTTTCTTGCCACAGCTCGCATTGATGTGCCATCCTGGATGAGCTGCACTACCTGAGCCACTTGTATGGGTTGTAGACTCCGTCTCATGCTACCACTAGAGTGAAAGCACCGTCAGCATTCAAAAGTGACCAAAACATCAGCCAGGAAGCATAGGAACTGAGAAGTGGTCTGTGGTCACCACATGCAAAACCACTCCTTTATTGGGGGTGTCTTGCTAATTGCCTATAATTTCCACCTGTTGTCTATTCCATTTGCACAACAGCATGTGACATTTATTGTCAATCAGTGTTGCTTCCTAAGTGGACAGTTTGATTTCACAGAAATGTGATTGACTAAGAGTTACATTGTGTTGTTTAAGTGTTCCCTTTATTTTTTTGAGCAGTGTATATATATATACACTGAGTGTACAAAACATTAAGAACATCTGCTCTTTCCATGACATAGACTGACCAGGTGAATCCAGGTGAAAGTTATGATCCCTTATTGATGTCACTTGTTAAATCCACTTCAATCAGTGTAGATGAAGGGGAGGAGACAGGTTAAAGAAGGATTTTTAAGCCTTGAGACAATTGAGACATGGATTGTGTATGTGTGCCATTCAGAGGGTGAATGGGCAAGACAAAATATTTGAACGGGGTATGGTAGTAGGTACCAGGCGCACCGGTTTGTGTCAAGAACTACAACTGTAGGAAGCACTGGAGTCAACATGGGCCAGCATCCCTGTGGAATGCTTTCGACACCTTGTAGAGTCCATGCCCCGACGAATTGATGCTGTTCTGAGGGCAAAAAGGGGGAGGGGGTTCAACTCCATATTAGGAAGGTGTTCTTAATGTTTTGTACACTCAGTGTATATATAGAGAGCAAGATCGAGAGAGACAGAGCGAGAGATAGAGAAAGAGATATAGAAAGAGAGACTGAATAAACATTCGCAGTAGTTCTGTGGGAACCAGGTTCTAACTCAAACAATGATCTGATCCCTCTAAACACAGTCGGGCAGTGAAGCCCGTCTCCAGTTGACTCTGGGAGTTCCAACACTGAGCTCTATCGGAACGAGGAACAGGCTAAAACACAACACCCTAATATTCTGAGAACTTTCACGAATTTCCTGCTTATTTCCTCCTGATTCTGGGAATCTTCCAACTGGGATCACTGGAAAACCTGGGAAATGTTGAAACCGTAGACAGGCTACAAACACCACCTTGTGAAAGCACACAGTCAGGAATCTACTTTTACATTCAAAACATACAAATAGCATGATATTCCCCCCATTTATATAATTACGGCATTATGCACTACTAGACCATATTATGGCAATTCCATCCAAATTATGTAAGCAGTCACATTTTTTTGGCTTTATTTAGTCATTGAGAACACATTCTCTTTTCCAATAATGACCTGGAGCAGTGTCCCTACATCTAGTTATCTATCGGTCAATCTGTCCGGTTAGGTCAGTTCAGGTCATGTCAGATTGAGATAACTGTTCAGTTTTGAGTTGGGTTGTTGGGTTTGACCCTGACATAACAAACCCCCGTCACATTCCAGCACTAGGCCTACAGGCAGGGAGTGGGGGCACAGAATGGAGTCAGTCTGCCCCTGCTTGGCGACCCAGTCGCACTATGGTGATTACACATCTCCACTCGAGACAAAGCCACTGTGACTGGCTGCACCAGATGGAGCCACCAGATGTTACAGAAACATAAAATAAAAAGCCAAACAGTCAGCCAACAGGAAATAGATTAATCTATTATAGCAGGAGAGGGGGCAGTGAATGAATTTCCTGGTACTGTAGTTATGTTTCCCTACTGTTGGTATAATGTTAGTCTTGGGCGATAGAGGTCAGAGGTGAACTAGGGTCAGACACATAGTCTGCTTCCCAAGTGGAAGCCTATTCCCTATATAGTGAACGACTTTTGACCAGAGCCCGTATAGTGCACCATTTTTTACCCAGGATCTGGTCAATAGCAATGCCCTATATAGGGTATAGGGTACTATTTCGGACGCGGCCAGAGCGTGTGTTAGTATGAATCAGTAGTTGTGTCACTGTTGACATTCCTCATGCTATTGTCAGTAGACCCAGTCCTCTTCATCATCAGCTTACAGCTTCCTGTTAACTGCTCTATACACTGACTCTCTGAGACAAAGGAATGCTCAGAACAGTCTGTCTGGGACACTGGTCAGGTCAGACAGGACAGTGCTGACTCACTGAGACAAAGGAATGCTCAGAGCAGTCTGTCTGGGACACTGGTCAGGTCAGACAGGACAGTGCAGAGGTAGAAAAGAGAAGAGGGTATGTGGGATACTGTAGAGTGGGAGAGAGACACATTATATACTGGCTGCGTCCCAAATGGCATCCTATTCCCTACATAGTGAACTACTTTTGACCAAGTCCCAGTAGTCCACTATAGCATAGTGCACTATAAAGGGTGCACTATGTGTGTGTGTGTGTGTGTGTGTGTGTGCGTCCACAGACTTCCATGCCATCCAGTGACGCAGGATGGGACTAAGCATGAGGAGTGATAATTACACTAACATCGAAACTTGATGGGGACTATATAAAACAGAACGTAAATAAAGGTGATGTGGTGATGAATTCTATGTGTTCCACAGCAGATGATAGTGTTGCGTGCTTCTGCATTGCTTGCTGTTTGGGGTTTTAGGCTGGGTTTCTGTATAGCACTTTGTGACATCTGCTGATGTAAAAAGGGCTTTATAAATACATTTGATTGATTGTTTGGGTGTGTGTGTGTGGTTGCTAGTGAACCAGTCACACCAACAACATGCCAATAGAACTAACGGCTGTTGAGTAGGTGTTGATGATGGTTAGAATAGAACGCGTGTGTTGTATACTGTATTCGCTCACAGTGGCAAATGTAAACCATTGAAGAATAGCATAGTTTTCAGTGATGTAAGGACTCATAGTAGTAATCATGTATAAGTGTTATAGCCAATAACATAGTAGTAATAGAATACTGCGACTGATGCTTGACAACATGTCAGCTTTAGTGCTCAGTAACAGTGGCTCTGAAACGGAACCCTTCAAGGTGGACACTGGAGTTAAACAGGGCTGCATCATTGCAACCACCCTGTTTTCTATCTTCATCGCTGCCATCCTCCACCTCACAGGCTCAAATCTGCCTCAGGGAGTCCAAATCCTGCACAGAACAGACAGCAAACTCTTCAACCTGAACAGATTCAAGGCCAAGAGCAAAATCACCAACACTTCCATTGTGGAGCTCCTCAAAGGCAGACAAGTTTCTCGGTCTGGCCCTTAACATAAAAAAGACCAAAATCCTCCACCAACCACAGTGTGACATCCAGGCCAGAACCAGAATCCTGGTCTACAAAGCAGTATTGCTCCCTATCCTACTGTATGGGTCATTAACATGGACCACATACAGCAGGCATCTTAAAGCCCTCGAGTCACACCACCAAAGATGTCTCCGCAACATCATGAGGATTATCTGGGAAGACAAGCGCATCAACACCAGTGTGCTTGAGGAGGCAAACATCAGCAGCACCACCACCACACAACAACAGCTCTGATGGACATTGTGTCAGGTTGCCCAACTCATGCCTCCTGAAACAGGTCCTGTATTCACAAGAAAAACTCAGGACAGTGGGCTCCTGGAGGACAAAAGAAGCGGTACAAGGACAAGCTAAAGACTCATCTCAAAAAGTGCAACATAAACATCTCCAGCTGGGAGGACACTACAAAAGACAGGTCGACATGGAGAAAAACTGTCCAAGATGGAGTAGCACGGTACAAAGAAGATCTCTGCAATGCCTCAGAGGACAAGCGGCAACTTCGAAAGGAGAGACTTTCCATCAAGAAGGTCCAACCACCATCCACCACCACCACTCACCCCTGCCCACACTGCACCAAAATCAGCCATCTGAAGACCCACAAGCAGGACCCAACAGGAGGACAATCATACTCGACCCCAAGTGACCGCCAATGATGATGATGAGTATAGTAACAACTCTTACCTTGTGGATTTCACTGTAGTAATAGTCACAGTGAAATCAGTGATACTTATCCAGTTAATGTAATAGTAACATCTGTGTAATAGTATTGTAGTAACTCTTACCCTGTGGTGTATGGTATATTGATGTAACAGTAATATCTGTATTGTAGTAGTATGGTAGTAGTATTGTAGAAACTATTACCCAGTGCTGTATGGGATGTAACTAGATGTAATAGTTATACTACAATATTACTACTCTGATATACTGTATCTTACTCTGTGGTGTATGGTATATTGATGTAATAGTAATATCTGTAGTAGTATTGTAGTAGTAATGCGGTAACTCTTACCAGGCGGTGTATGGTATGTTGATATAATAGTATATGTGTAGTAGTATTGTAGTAACGGTGTAGTATGATTGTAGTAACTTACCCAGTGGTGTATAGTATGTGTTGATGTTATAGTAATATATGTTGTATAGTAGTAGTACTGTAGTAGTAGTAACTCTTACCCAGTGGTGTACGGTATGTAGATCTGTAGTATTATATTTGTAGTATTGTAGTTTTTCTCCATGACTTACCCGGGCATCTATGGTATGTTGATATAATAGTAATATATGCAGTATAGTAGTAGTATTGTAGTAACTCTGTAGTTGTATTGTAGTAACTCCTACCCAGTGGTGTATGGCATGTTGATGTAATAGTAATATATGTAGTATTGTATTAGTAGTATTGTAGTAGCAGTAGTAGTATTATAGTATTGTAGTAACTTACCCAGTGGTGTATGTTATGTTGATGTAATAGTAGTAGCTGTAGTATTATATTAGTAGTATTGTAGTAGTAGTAGTATTGTATTAACTCACCCAGTCGTGTATGGTATGTTGATACCTCCCAGGTTGATGCTCTCACAGCCCACGATGAAGAGCGTAGAGAAACAGAGCAGAGACACCCCACTACAGATCATAGCCAGCTTGGCTGACTCTCTGGCTCCCAACTTCAGCTTCTTAATGATGTAGCCCCCTAGGACGATACCCACCCCAGCACTGGGGACGATGATTATACCTGGGGTGAAGGAGAGAGAGGGGTAGGGAGAGGGAGGGGAGTGAGGCAGAGAGAGAGAGAGGGAGGAGAGAGCAAGAGAGAGAGGGAAAGAGACAGAGAGAGGGAAAGACGGAGAGAGTGAATACCCCCCCCCAAAAAAGTAAGCATTTCATGGTAAGGTCTACACCTGTTGTATTGTACACATGTGACGAATAACATTTGATTTGATTTGATTGTGTGTCAAATATGGTTCAGGAAAAGCATTCAAGACAAGAAATGGGCAGAGGGCATGGTATTGGAGGGATATTGTAACAAACATGTTCAACAAATTGTTGTATTCATGGGTTGCACCTCCCTCACTCGGTCGCATCATTGCCATTGTTATCAACGTTCTACAGATGCCCAAGCATATTGATGTCTGATTGATGGTTAATGCCAAGTCTTTCTGAACGGTGGCTAATGACTGTTTTGTCAAATGAACACTATAGTGGCCTGGAAATAAGATGACATGGCTAAAGTAAACAAATAATTTGTAGAAAACAACTTTGCCACCATTCTGATGTCGTCAGGTTCACTTTAGAGAGATGGCAATGGTACCATTAGCTAGCAAAGTTTGTCAGAAATAGCTAGTAATGCTAACGTTAGCTAGCTAAAAATGCAATGTTCTCCCCTCTAGCTAAAGTTATACTGCATCTAAAGTCAATCTGGAGACATCACAATGATGACAAAAGCTTGTCCTACTAATTATTTGCCTCCTTTTGAAATGTCATCGTGTTTCCAAGCCACAGTAAATCACTTTGACAAAATCTTCATCAGCACCCATTGAGACTGCATTGAGTAGAATGCTCAGTTGAGCATCAGTCCTAAAACAAACGTTCAAAACAATATTGTGGCAAAATGTGCAACCATGAATAAATGTGATGAAGAAGCTGTTGCGCAATAGTATAGAAAGTAGCAGGAGGACGGTTACCATACTTTATAATAGCAGTGTGTAGTGTGGGTTGGGGCTTTGAGTTATATTAGGGACGGCTGGAGCAGGGCTGTGGTAGTTAGAGGCTGGAGCAGGGCTGTGGTAGTTAGAGGCTGGAGCAGGGCTGTGGTAGTTAGAGGCTGGAGCAGGGCTGTGGTAGTTAGAGGCTGGAGCAGGGCTGTGGTAGTTAGAGGCTGGAGCAGGGCTGTGGTAGTTAGAGGCTGGAGCAGGGCTGTGGTAGTTAGAGTCTGGAGCAGGGCTGTGGTAGTTAGAGTCTGGAGCAGGGCTGTGGTAGTTAGAGGATGGAGCAGGGCTGTGGTAGTTAGAGTCTGGAGCAGGGCTGTGGTAGTTAGAGGCTGGAGCAGGGCTGTGGTAGTTAGAGGCTGGAGCAGGGCTGTGGTAGTTAGAGGCTGGATCAGGGCTGTGGTAGTTAGAGGCTGGAGCAGGGCTGTGGTAGTTAGAGTCTGGAGCAGGGCTGTGGTAGTTAGAGGCTGGAGCAGGGTTAGGGCAGCACACACAAACACCAAACACACCCACACCCTAGTTGACAGGCAGGGTAAGTCAAAGCTGACTGCTGGCAGCAGAGGGGTCAGTGTGTAATTCCACTGGAGGACTAGGATCCAGAGAGGCTGCACATGCCTGTCCTCTAGCCCAGCCACGGGCCCTCTTGGCTGGGTAACGAGGCAGGGGAGACAGGGGATGAAGGGGGATTGAGGGAGGGGGTTGGAAACATAGGATCAGAGAAGAGAGTGTTCTGAATACTGTGTGTTTGTTTGAATGTTTGGACACTCACATAGTATATACTATATCTCCCTCTCGCGTTCTCACTCACATTATCTTTATATGAACTACAGATGTAGGACCATAATTTGAGCTGCAGCAACAGGACAAGTTAATTATTATGTGGATTATACAGTGCATTCGGAAAGTGTTCAGACCCCTTGACTTTTTCCACATTTTGTTACGTTACAGCCTTATTCTAAAATGGATTAAATAGTTTTTTCCCCTCATAAATATAGACACAATACCCCATAATTACAAAGCAAAAACAGGTTTTTAGAAATTTTAGCAGAGTTATTAAAAATAAAAAGCTGAAATATCACAATTACATAAGTATTCAGACCCTTTACTCAGTACTTTGTTGAAGCACCTTTGGCAGTGATTACAACCTCGTCTTCTTGGGTATGATGATAAAAGCTTGGCACACCTGTATTTGGGGAGTTTCTCCCATTCTTCTCTGCAGATCCTCTCAATCTCTGTCAGGTTGGATGGGGATCGTTGCTACACAGTTTTTTTCTGGTCTCTCCAGAGATGTTAGATCGGGTTCATGTCCAGGCTCTGGCTGGGCCACTTAAGGACATTCAGAGACCTGTCCCGAAGCCGCTCCCGCGTTGTCTTGGCTGTGTGCTTAGAGTTGTTGTCCTGTTGGAAGGTGAACCTTCGCCCCTGTCTGAGGTCATGAGTGCTCTGGAGCAGGTTTTCATCAAGGATCTCTTTGTACTTTGCTCTGTTCATCTAGTCTCCAGTCCCTGCCGCTGAAAAACATCCCCACAGCATGATGCTGCCACCACCATGCTTCACTGTGGGGATGGTGTTCTCGGGGTGATGAGAGGGGTTGGGTTTGCGCCAGACATAGCGTTTGCTTTGATGGCTAAAAAGCTCAATTTTAGTCTCATCTGACCAGAGTACCTTCTTCCCACATGCTTTTTGGCGAACACCAAAGTGTTTGCTTATTTTTTCTTTAAGCAATGGCTTTTTTCTGGCCACGCTTCCGTAAAGCCCAGCTCTGTGGAGTGTACGGCTTAAAGTGGTCCTATGGACAGATACTCCAATCTCCGCTGTGGAGCTTTGCAGCTCCTTCAGGGTTATCTTTGGTCTCTTTGTTGCCTCTCTGATTAATGCCCTCCTGGCCTGGTCTGTGAGTTTTGGTGGGCGGCCCTCTCTTGGCAGGTTTGTTGTGGTGCCATATTCTTTCTATTTTTTAATAATGGATTTAATGGTGCTCCGTGGGATGTTCAAAGTTTCTGATATTTTTTTATAACCCAACCCTGATCTGTACTTCTCCTCAACTTTGTCCCTGACCTGTTTGGAGAGCTCCTTGGTCTTCAAGGTGCCGCTTGCTTGGTGGTGCCCCTTGCTTAGTGGTGTTGCAGACTCGGGGGCCTTTCAGAACAGGTGTATATATACACTTCACCAATTTTGACTATTTTGTGTATGTCCATTACATGAAATCCAAATAAAAAACAATTTAAATTACAGGTTGTAATGCAACAAAATAGGAAAAGCGCCAAGGGGGATGAATACTTTTGCAAGGCACTGTAGACAGGTGTGTGCCTTTCCAAATCATGTCCAATCAATTGACTTTACCACAGGTAGACTCCAATCAAGTTGTAGAAACATCTCAAGGATGATCAATGGTAACAGGATGTACCTGAGCTCAATTTCGAGTCTCATAGCAAAGGGTCTGAATACCTTTTTCTTTTTTATGTGCAAAAAAATAAATAAACCTGTTTTCGCTTTGTCATTATGGGGTATTGTGTGTAAATTGAGGAGGAAAAATATGTATTTAATCCATTTTAGAATAAGGCTGTAACGTAACAAAATGTGGAAAAAGTAAAAGTGTCTGAATACACTGTATTTAATGGACTGTATCTTATGATGACCCTGTATTTGCTTCATGTGTTTCTGTGGCGATATCTTGCTTGCTTAACCACTGTATGTGCTTTGAGATTAAACAAACACACAACACCTCTACATGCTAGGACCTAGAGAGGCTGCACATGCCTGTCCTCTAGCCCAGCCACGGGCCCTCTCAGCTGGGTAACGATGCAGGGGGGACAGGGGATGGAGGGGGATGGAGGGAGGGGGTTGGAAACATAGAATCAGAGAAGAGAGGTGTGTTCTACATGCACACTCATACACCTTGACAGCATGTTACATGTAGAGCAAAAGACCACTCTCTTCAGCTAGATTGCAAGTTCGCCTCTTCTACTACCAGGACAACACATGATTTAAACAGCATTTCTAGAGTGGTGCTTCTGGCTACAACGTGTGAAGAGAAGAGGATAGAATGATAGATAAGATGGAGGACAGTACAAAGAAGGTTATAAAGAATGTCAGTGTGAGCGAGAGGGAGACAGAATGATGGACAGTGAGGAAAGAGAGCGAGAAAGAAAGAGAGCGAGAAATAGAGAGAGAGAGAGAGAGAGAGAAGAGAGCAGCAGCAGAAGGAAGTTTTACCAGAAAGATGTGTGTGTGATGATGCTTCTATTTCTGTAGCTGTAACTAATGAGCAGAGAACAGTGACAGTTCTCTCAGCTCCTGAGAGAACCACACCACACACACGCCACACCACACACACACCACACCACACACCTACAGTGAGGGAAAAAAGTATTTGATCCCCTGCTGATTTTGTACATTTGCCAACTGACAAAGACATGATCAGTCTATCTTTTTAATGGTAGGTTTATTTGAACAGTGAGAGACGGAATAACAACAAAAAAATCCAGAAAAACGCATGTCAAAAATGTTATACATTGATTTGCATTTTAATGAAGGAAATAAGTATTTGACCCCTCTGCAAAACATTACTTAGTACTTGGTGGCAAAACCCTTGTTGGCAATCACAGAGGTCAGACGTTTCTTGCAGTTGGCCACCAGGTTTGCACACATCTCAGGAGGGATTTTGTTCCACTCCTCTATGCAGATCTTCTCCAAGTCATTAAGGTTTCGAGGCTGACGTTTGGCAACTCGAACCTTCAGCACCCTCCACAGATTTTCTATGGGATTAAGGTCTGGAGACTGGCTAGGCCAATCCAGGACCTTAATGTGCTTCTTGTGGTCCTCTGTAGCTCAGCTGGTAGAGCACGGCGCTTGTAACGCCAAGGTAGTGGTTTCGATCACCGGGACCACCCATACACAAAAATGTATGCACACATGACTGTAAGTCGCTTTGGATAAAAGCGTCTGCTAAATGGCATATTATTATTATTATTCTTGAGCCACTCCTTTGGTGCCTTGGCCGTGTGTTTTGGGTCATTGTCATGCTGGAATACCCATCCACGACCCATTTTCAATGCCCTGGCTGAGGGAAGGAGGTTCTCACCCAAGATTTGACTGTACATGGCCCTGTCCATCGTCCCTTTGATGCGGTGAAGTTGTCCTGTCCCCTTAGCAGAAAAACACCCCCAAAGCATAATGTTTGATGGTGGGGATGGTGTTCTTGGGGTCATAGGCAGCATTCCTCCTCCTTCAAACACGGCGAGTTGAGTTGATGCCAAAGAGCTCGATTTTGGCCTCATCTGACCACAACACTTTCACGCAGTTCTCCTCTGAATCATTCAGAAGTTCATTGGCAAACTTCAGACGGCCCTGTATATGTGCTTTCTTGAGCAGGGGGACCTTGCGGGCGCTGCAGGATTTCAGTCCTTCACGGCGTAGTGTGTTACCGATTGCTTTCTTGGTGACTATGGTCCCAGCTGCCTTGAGATCATTGACAAGATCCTCCCATGTAGTTCTGGGCTGATTCCTCACCGTTCTCATGATCATTGCAACTCCACAAGGTGAGATCCTGCATGGAGCCCCAGGCCAAGGGAGATTGACAGTTCTTTTGTGTTTCTTCCATTTGAGAATAATCGCACCAACTGTTGTCACCTTCTCACCAAGCTGCTTGGCGATGGTATTGTAGCCCATTCCAGCCTTGTGTAGGTCTACAATCTTGTCCCTGACATCCTTGGAGAGCTCTTTGGTCTTGGCCATGGTGGAGAGTTTGGAATCTGATTGATTGATTGCTTCTGTGGACAGGTGTCTTTTATACAGGTAACAAACTGAGATTAGGAGCACTCCCTTTAAGAGTGTGCTCCTAATCTCAGCTCGTTACCTGTAAAAAAGACACCTGGGAGCCAGAAATCTTTCTGATTGAGAGGGGGTCAAATACTTATTTCCCTCATTAAAATGCAAATCAATTTATAACACATTATGGTCCTGGATTGACCTAGCCAGTCTCCAGACCTTAATCCCATAGAAAATCTGTAGAGGGTGTTGAAGGTTCGAGTTGCCAAACGTCAGCCTCGAAACCTTAATGACTTGGAGAAGATCTGCATAGAGGAGTGGAACAAAATCCTCCTGAGATGTGTGCAAACCTGGTGGCCAACTACAAGAAACATCTGACCTCTGATTGCCAACAAGGTTTTTGCCACCAAGTACTAAGTAATGTTTTGCAGAGGGGTCAAATACTTATTTCCCTCATTAAAATGCAAATCAATTTATACAATTTTTGACATGCGTTTTTCTGGATTTTTTTGTTGTTATTCCGTCTCTCACTGTTCAAATAAACCTACCATTAAAATTATAGACTGATTATTTCTTTGTCAGTGGGCAAACATACAAAATCAGCAGGGGATCAAATACTTTTTTTCCCTCACTGTATGCACACATACTCGCAAACGGGCAAACATGCATTTACACCCCTTCCCCTCCCCACCACACACACCCTTACCACCTCTACCATTCCTACAATCCTATGACAGTATTAGCTCATCTCTCCTTAAAACAAGATAGGATGTTCATACCCATTATGTTCAAAAAGTGTATCAGAGTAGGAGTGCTGAGCTAGGATCAGATCCCCCCAGTACATGTGATCTTAATCATTATAAGCCTAAATACAAAACTGATCCTAGATCAGCACGTCTACTCTGTGATGCTTTATGAATGGTCAGGTCAGCCCTCATCATTCCATCACTCTGTAGTCTGCTCCTCCTAAGGTTTCCTCTGTTGACATCATCATCTTAAACAGTAACTTATCTTTCTCTCTCTTTGTTTCTTGGCAACAGGCAGATGAACTAACGCCACAGTGGGTGCGTGTACGTGCAATGTGTTTGTGCTATGGGGCTGACATATGGTCTGAGCATCTCACTCACACACCTCTCCATCCCTGGGCTGTCAAAGGCTGCCCTGTCAATATTGAGTTGTCAATCAGTGACCTGCTAGTACCAATAATCACAATACAGATTAGAGTATTAGTGTTATAGATTGGAAGAGATTATTCACTGATTAAGGTATAACAGTCCTCTTAACTCTGTATGTGTTGATGGGTGTTGAGCTTTTGAAGCAATATGGTTGCCATGGTACCTTGGTGCACATATACGTAAAGTATACATGCATTATAAATACAATACGTTATTACAAATGCTACAGTAAAAGCAATGTAAAAACGATGTGTTACGGAATGTGTTTGTTGTGATGTGAGTTTGGGTTTGTGTCCCAAATGGCAACGTATGGGCTCCGGTCAAAAGTAGTGCACTACAAGGGGAATAGGGTGCTATTTGGGACACTTGGTCAGTGCATGAGAACGTGTCAGTGAGAGGGCAGGACAGTAGAGCTGACACAAACACACACACACACAGGACAGTAGGGCTGACACACACACACGACAGTAGAGCTGACCAGAGCCCTCTGACTGTCCCTCTACACTACAGTACCATGACCCATCACTACACTGTCCTGTCCCCTCAGGCGTGTGTGTGTGTGTGTGTGTGTGTGTGTGTGTGTGTGTGTGTGTGTGTGTGTGTGTGTGTGTGTGTGTGTGTGTGTGTGTGTGTGTGTGTGTGGAGCGACTCATGAGACAGGGAGAGTGAGTGAGAAAGAAAGAGAGCGATAAAGCTAGCTCCTCAGTATCTCTCCTCTCTCTAACAGAGAGAGAGAGAGAGAGAGAGAGAGAGAGAGAGAGAGAGAGAGAGAGAGAGAGAGAGAGAGAGAGAGAGAGAGAGAGAGAGAGAGAGAGAGAGAGAGAGAGAGAGAGAGAGAGAGAGAGAGAGAGAGAGAGAGAGAGAGAGAGAGAGAGAGAGAGAGAGAGAGAGAGAGAGAGAAAAAAAATAACAGTGTTAGTCTTACCTGTGTATATGCTGGCGTTAGATGCAGGGATGCCAAACTGGGACTCTATGAACTTGGGTATGAATGTGATGAAGGCTGTAACGATGGCACATTCTGCTGTGTAGGACAGACTGACAAACAGGAACGTCATGTTGGACAGGATCCTTATCGCTGCCTTGGGGAGGTCTGGGGAGAGACCAGAGACATGCGTACACTATAACACAAACATAGAGTAGACACACACATGTACACGTACATACACAGCACAGGATACACACACACAAACACACAGGAGGAATGTCATATGAACTCAATATGCACTACTGCTTTGGGATGGTCGTAAACATGCACACTATACACATTCACAACTAAAGTTGCCAAATAACTCTCAATCTAACGTATAGGACCTGTTTCAAATGATCACTTTTATGCTCAACATAGCCACTTTATACTGTATGTGTACTCGCTCCAGAATGGAAAAAATATAATTTATATTATATTCCGCTAAGTTCAATTATATTCTTCTTACTATAAAAATAATATAAAATAATGTAATGGGACTTATAAGCATATCTTGTCAGCTAAATGAACAAGCCTACAGCCTATGACATGGAGCATAGCCAGATAACATACAGTAGGCCAACTCATTTTCTGTTCTTCTTCTTCATTTTCTTCATATCATAATGGTTCTTTAAGACTTGACTAAAATAAATAATGGATTTCTTGTGATGGTGTATATTACATTAATTTATTTGACTTTTTTTTTATGTAGATGTTCCAAAGGCGCACATCAGCGGCTTGTATGCTTGGAGGTCTGGAGATGCTAAACGTGTTTATGTTAATTAACGGTGAATTACCGTGAGACCGGCAGTCTTTTGCATGACAATAACCGGCGGACAAAATTTCATGAACGCCACAGCCCTATAAATAACCCACTGTTACCGGGCAAGGCAGGGCGGGACAAGGGACACTCACCCCAAATAACACTGTCTACCAATGACCCAATGAGAAATAACCAGAAGCAAAGATGGTGTGTTCTTGTGTGTCCAATAGTGGTAACACATTACAGCTATCTAGACACACAGCTACTGTACATCAAATGACAACCACCAATTGGACAATTTGAAACAATTTTTGCTCTCTTTTTTTATAGAAAATGTTGGATTTACATCAAGGATCCACAATATGCAACATTGACCACTGTGAGTTGTTTCTCTACAAGGAAGACATCATATCTCTATAACACACAAGTCACAGAACTGACCAGGTGTCCCATTTTGTTTGCAACACCTCAGAGTGATCACTGATTGGACAGCAGCTGTTTGTTATTGGTCACAGAGGAAACTGTTTCCTTTCACACCTCAGGAAGCATCATCATAATCACAGAGAGATTTTACGCACGCACGCACGCACGCACGCACACACACAAACACACACACACACCATCCTCTCAGGGCTCTGTGTATAGAGTGTGTGTTGTGCTGAGAGATTGTATATTTTGTGGTGTGTGTGTGGTAGAGAGACTTTTGTGTTGAGACAGTGTGTGTTGGGGCATTGATGACACTACTCACCACTTAAAGTACAATTCCAAATCTTTTTCCCACATATCTCTCTCTCTCTGCAGTCATAACCAGATTATGTAAATTAGCCTTTAGAAACCAGGGACCCCAAATCCTGCTCCACCGCTGCCTGAAGAGGATTTATAATTAGAGCTATAAACTCCTCCTAACCCAATTTCACCCTTTCTTTGTTCTATCGTTCATTGGATTAATCACATGGTTGTATGTGTGTGTGTATGAGAACATATCCAGAATGTTTAGGTTCAAGATGTCATGATGATACAATTTGAACCCTAATTATTGAAAGCCAGTAGCTAACTGTTTACTTAATTTGCCGTCCCTCTCTAATCACATGGTTGTGTGTATCGGAGAACAGAAAGTTGGGGTTCACGTTTGTGGCATGAATGATCCAATGTGTTTGAACCCTAAGCTCCCGAGTGGCGCAGCGGTCTAAGGCACTGAATCTCAGTGCTTGAGGCATCACTACAGACCCCCTGGTTCGATTCCAGGCTGTATCGTGATTGGGAGTCCCATAGGGCGGTGCACAATTGGCCCAGTATAGTCTGGGTTTGGCCGGTGTAGGCAGTCATTGTAAATAAGAATTTGTTCTTAACTGACTTGCCTAGTTAAATAAAGGTAAAATAAGCCAGTCATCCTTTAGTTTTTACAAGGCATTGGCCGTCCCCCTCCCCTATTTACCTTACCAGGTTGGTCAATTATTTGTCTAGTTTTCCCCCCAGTATTTTCCCCTTTTTCAGCATTGCTAAGAAATGAAATGCTATTAAATGAATGAAAATAGTGGAGAGATCAATTCCTAGAGTGTCTTTGGGCCAATGGATCAGGTGCAGAGTGAGCGAAACAGTTTGGGTGAATGTAGCCTAGCGGTTAGAACGTTGGGCCAGTAACCAAAAGGTTGCTGCTTCGAATCCCTGAGCCGACTAGGTGGAAAATCTGTCTGTGTCCTTTTGCAAGGCACTTAACCCTAATTGCTCTGGATAAAAGCATCTGCTAAATGACTAAAATGTAAATTAATGGAAGAGTTATTAAATAATTCAACCACATTGTGATTCTTAAAAACATCAACAGACACTAGAAAAAACATTGTGTGGTCCCCTATTTAGTGCACTACTTTTGACCAGGGCCAAGTACAGTAGTGCACTACATAGGGAATATGGTGTCATTTGGGACGTAGTCATAGTGAGTAACAGTAGTTTTCAGAAGGTCGAAACAGCCACTGAAAAAAACAGCCACTTCAGTGCTCTCCTGCCTTAGTAACACAAAGTGTTGAATTTATCCTTTCCACCCAAACACACACATGCATGTACTGGACTCAAATACACACACACACACACACACACAAACACACACACTCTAGAGTGACGACGCTAAGACAACCCAAGCATCTGGTGCTTAGGTAATGTACAGCATAATAAAAAGCACAGAAAGCCGTGCCTTGTCTGCAGTTTCAGAGTGATAAAGTTAGATTAGTGTGTGCTGTGAGGAGGAACGTAACTAGGTCCGCCAGAGAACTCATTAACAAGGAAGGAGACAGGAGGAAAATGGGGTCACAGGAGAAAGACCTGGGAAAATACTGGAGAGTAAATGAGGGGACTTTCTTGTTTCTTTTTTACATCAGGACAATGTATATACAGTGGGGGAAAAAAGTATTTAGTCAGCCACCAATTGTGCAAGTTCTCCCACTTAAAAAGATGAGAGAGGCCTGTAATTTTCATCATAGGTACACGTCAACTATGACAGACAAATTGAGAAAAAAAATCCAGAAAATCACATTGTAGGATTTTTAATTAATTAATTTGCAAATGATGGTGGAAAATAAGTATTTGGTCACCTACAAACAAGCAAGATTTCTGGCTCTCACAGACCTGTAACTTCTTCTTTAAGAGGCTCCTTTGTCCTCCACTCGTTACCTGTATTAATGGCACCTGTTTGAACTTGTTATCAGTATAAAAGACACCTGTCCACAACCTCAAACAGTCACACTCCAAACTTCACTATGGCCAAGACCAAAGAGCTGTCAAAGGACACCAGAAACCAAATTGTAGACCTGCACCAGGCTGGGAAGACTGAATCTGCAATAGGTAAGCAGCTTAGTTTGAAGAAATCAACTGTGGGAGCAATTATTAGGAAATGGAAGACATACAAGACCACTGATAATCTCCCTCGATCTGGGGCTCCACACAAGATCTCACCCTGTGGGGTCAAAATGATCACAAGAACGGTGAGCAAAAATCCCAGAACCACATGGGGGGACCTAGTGAATGACCTGCAGAGAGCTGGGACCAAAGTAACAAAGCCTACCATCAGTAACACACTATGCCGCCAGGGACTCAAATCCTGCAGTGCAGTCGTGTCCCCCTGCTTAAGCCAATACATGTCCAGGCCCGTCTGAAGTTTGCTAGAGTGCATTTGGATGATCCAGAAGAGGATTGGGAGAATGTCATATGGTCAGATGAAACCAAAATAGAACTTCTTGGTAAAAACTCAACTCGTCGTGTTTGGAGGACAAAGAATGCTGAGTTGCATCCAAAGAACACCATACCTACTGTGAAGCATGGGGGTGGAAACATCATGCTTTGGGGCTGTTTTTCTGCAAAGGGACCAGGACGACTGATCCGTGTAAAGGAAAGAATGAATGGGGCCATGTATCGTGAGATTTTGAGTGAAAACCTCCTTCCATCAGCAAGGGCATTGAAGATGAAACGTGGCTGGGTCTTTCAGCATGACAATGATCCCAAACACACCACCCGGGCAACGAAGGAGTGGCTTCGTAAGAAGCATTTCAAGGTCCTGGAGTGACCTAGCCAGTCTCCAGATCTCAACCCCATAGAAAATCTTTGGAGGGAGTTGAAAGTCCGTGTTGCCCAGCAACAGCCCCAAAACATCACTGCTCTAGAGGAGATCTGCATGGAGTAATGGGCCAAAATACCAGCAATAGTGTGTGAAAACCTTGTGAAGACTTACAGAAAACGTTTGACCTGTGTCATTGCCAACAAAGGGTATATAACAAAGTATTGAGAAACTTGTGTTATTGACCAAATACTTATTTTCCACCATAATTTGCAAATAAAATCATAAAAAATCCTACAATGTGATTTTCTGGAATTTTTTTTCTCATTTTGTCTGTCATAGTTGACGTGTACCTATGATGAAAATTACAGGCCTCTCTCATCTTTTTAAGTGGGAGAACTTGCACAATTGGTGGCTGACTAAATACTTTTTTTCCCCACTGTACAGTGGTTCATCAATTAAAAGTGTTGAGCTTATGCTGTGACACGTTTGTGGTAGATGGTGGTAAATTGCGTCATTCCGTCACACTATCACGGAATAGGGGAGTTAGAACGTTGATTATGCTTTTGGTTATGCTTTTGGGTTCTCTCCCACAAAAAAACAGAAATAAATAATTCTAAATAACAAACTGGCTTTATTTACCACAGTGTGGAAAGACTGATAGCCCCTCTGTATAAAGTGAGTTTCTGAAACACAGAGTCCTTCTTTGCTGATGTTAAGAAGAAACTGAATGAAAGAGAGTCCAGCGAGAATACAGAGGGGAAAAAGATTGCTCATATTTTCAAGACCTGAGCTATTTCATTTATTTGTTTTATTTATGAAATGTACTAGTTTATTTAGGCAATTTAATGTATTAGTTTAGGCTTGGCCTATTTTGTAGGCTATTTTGCAGCATAAAGCTATATTTGTCAGCATAAAGCTGAGCGACTAACTCATTCGTGGCTTTGGATGAAAATAAATAAGTACCAACATCCTTTCTGATCATCTTTAATAAAGACATGTTTTGACCAAGTTAATCTGCTCATGTTGTGTGTATGTGTTCAATTATATGTGACATTGTGGTTACAATGGCGAATGTAAAATAAATAAATCAAATAAATCCCATTCATAATAAATAATCAGATGCGTGTTGCAAGCTGTCTCCAGTCATAATATAATAATATGCCATTCAGCAGACGCTTTTATCCAAAGCGACTTACAGTCATGTGTGCATACATTTTTACGTATGGGTGGTCCCGGGGATCGAACCCACTACGCTGGCGTTACAAGAGCCATGCTCTATCAATTGAGCTACAGAGGACCACATCTCACCCTATTCCATATATAGTGCACTACTTTCAACCAGGGCACATAGGGCCATTTGGGACGTAGCCTATCTGGAGAGGGGTAGAATAAGCATCACTCCAGCTTTGCTACAACACGTTGGTTAACTAAGGATCTCTAAGGCTAAGTCTACTTCAGGTGCCTCCATGGTGATCAATGGAAGCTGTTTGAGGATGACTGCATCACTGGTCTTCCATTGGCTAGCAGATTAGTGACCCATCATAGAGCTTCCATTGGACAGCAGATACTGAGCCATTATCACATTCATATTTGATGATATCCCTAATGGTTCACAGACCCTCCTTTACACTGTAGAGTCCCAAAGGAAAACCAATGGACTGTTACATCGAAGAGGTAGTCTATGGCCCTGTACACACACACACACACACACACACACACCTTTGATGTCCTTCCCGAAGCCCATGCCGGTCTGGACGTTCTGTCCCTTTTCCTTCTCCATCATAAAATCATCATCGCTGGACATGTCATCTGCTGATGAGGTCATCTTTTTCTTCTTCTTCTTCTTCTTGTGGCGAGGAGGCAGCTTCTTAGGGAAAGCAAACATGGGGAAGATGACCAGGAGCATGGCTATAGAACACAGCAAGAACCCACTCCACCTGGGGACAAGAGGTAGATATAGATAGATAGATAGATAGATAGATAGATAGATAGATAGATAGATAGATAGATAGATAGATAGATAGATAGATAGATAGATAGATAGATAGATAGATAGATAGATAGATAGATAGATACTGTTAGAACACATCAATACACATACACACACACAGATGCACGAAGACACACACACACACCCTCTTACCAGTTGCCAACAAAGCGCGGGTCACTCTGGTCAATATGGATGACAGTTGTGGGGTCGACGTAGAAACCAATCAGAACTCCTCCTAACAGATATCCCACTGCCGGCCCCAGGGCTCCCATCACATACATGACAGCTGGAAGAGAGAGAGGAAGAAGAAGATTACTTTATTGCCCAATTGTACACAATTTGACTTTTACTTTTATCTCTACCCCTCTGAAAAACTCACATACAAACACAGGTTGGAGAGGTTGGAGCAGAGGAAGAAACAACCAATCACAACCAGAGATACCACAGAAATAGCCAATCACAACCAAGTATACTAAGTAGTGCTGAGCGAATAATGAAAATGTTGGACTAATTGATCAACGTCGGTTTAATTATTTAAATTCCATTTCGTTCATGTATCTCTCTCAGTGGACAGGACCGCCCTGGAAAGGGAGTTGGGCCTTCTCGTGGCACACTTGTAAGGCTCTGATTGTCCAAAAAGGTTCCAACAAGTCTTCTACAGTTGTTCTCTTCTTCGTAGTTGTTCGGTCTCCGATGACTTGTCGTGTAGTCCTGAACAGAACTACAGAGTTGATTTTCCTTCCATTCGCTCGAAGATGCTTCTTTGAAGATAGGCTAGCCAGCCGCATCGATGATTCCCAGTGGGGTGATGGGCGTAGCGTAACAGGATGGCTTGAGCAGAGTAATAGGATGGGCCTACTTAAATTAGCTTTCAAAAATACTTGACTTAGGACAGCTAATCAGCCGTACCAGTGATTGTCCGGGAGGTGAGTTTTCCTTCTCCACCTCGTGTTGCAATTCAGAGTTCCAACCATTTAAAAAGTGTAGCTGCCGCTTTCAAGTTTTCTGGTCTAATGTATTAATTCGTAACCCATCCTTTATACACTTTGGAGGAAAGGGGCGGTTCCGTCAGGCTGACATGCTCTCTGACCTCACTTTGGGCAGTGACTAGTAACTGTGCAAAGTTATGAAAAACAATTATCTCTTAGAGCTTCTCAAATCACATCCCTATCTTAACAAAAATACTTTCATAATTTTTCATATTACATGCACAACGTATAGGATGGAAATGTCCTACATGTAGTGGGTATACTTTCCTAGTTACAGTATTTCCTTTATAAAACATTTTATGACATCACAAAATAACAAACAGAATGACCTTACTGTTCAACAGATCACCTCTGACCATTCCCCACGTTCCACATTAAGAATATTATTCCAGTATTCGCTTTTGAACGTGTTAAAGTTTCAGTGGGAAAAAGTATGTTGAAACAAAGAACATTCCTTTGGTTAATCTTGAGGGCGCAGCCTGAATGTTCTCCTTTGATTTACAACAGGGCGTGAGCTGTTAATCACCACTAGTCCTTCCCTCCCCCCTCTGCGGGTGAAAGGGGGTCTGATTGAAGTTATTCATTGCAAACCTGATCTGACCTATTTGGACTCTCGTGGACAGTCATGACACATAGCTAATAGGCTAGCGTATCTATTTATTTATCTATTTATTGAGTAAGGTAAAAACACAGAGCCTAACATTAGCTAGCTAGCTAGCTGCTGGGAGGATGTCATGTCATTGAAGGAGCGGGTAAGTGACTGACTTTTTCCCTCATATCGTTTTTCGGTGGCTACAGCTAGAGATGCAGCTTTTCAGAGCACTCTCGTCTGAGTGTGCCAAAACGCAGAATAACTGATGAATTTACAAACGCGCAACACACACTGAATATGTCCGGTGTCAGTAAACGTCGGCAAAAAAAGTAATTCAATTGTTGCCAGCAGCACAGTTAGTCACGAACGCTCTAGATAACATGTAAACAGCCTAACCAGCTCTGCTCGGGTGAGTAAAATGTGAGTGAGGTGTTCTCTCATTTGTGTCTGGAAGTAGCTAGCAAGCTTTAGCCAGTTAGCTTGGGTGCTTGACTGCCGTTGTGAGGAACGCTCGGCTCAACCCTACTCGGCCAGAGCGTCCAGTGTCAATAGTGCAGTGTGAGCTCTGAACGCTCGGAGAGTGTAACGCTCTGAATATATGAACAGACAATCTGACAACACTCTGAATTTATGCTCAGATCACACTCTAACACACTGGAGGCAATTTACGATCACACTCTGTTGTCAATCAAATGTATTTCGCATCGATCAAATGGACAGGCAGGTAAGCTCCTACTCAGTTGTCAAAATGTGGGTTGGGACAAGCATGCATTGGCAGGCAAGCTGCAGGACGAGCAGGCTACTATTCCCCATCGTTTATCAGTGCAATTTTGACTACCAACTAGGTGAAAAAGTTTGAGAGCGTTTATCTAATGTTCTCTCGTTAGATTTTAGCTCATCTTTCTCCAGCCCATCTGAAGTTTGCCAATGAACATCTGAATGATTCAGAGGAGAACTGGGTGGAAGTGTTGTGGTCAGATGAGACCAAAATCGAGCTCTTTGGCATCAACTCAACTCGCCGTGTTTGGAGGAGGAGGAATGCTGCCTATGACTCCAAGAACACCATCCCCACCGTCAAACATGGAGGTGGAAACATTATGCTTTGGGGGGGGGTTTCTGCTAAGGGGACAGGACAACTTCACTGCATCAAAGGGACGATGGACGGGGCCATGTACCGTCAAATCTTGGGTGAGAACCTCCTTCCCTCAGTAAGGGCATTGAAAATGGGTCGTGGATGGGTATTCCGTTTGAGTTGCCAAACGTCAGCCTCGAAACCTTAATGACTTAGAGAAGATCTGCAAAGAGGAGTGGGACAAAATCCCTCCTGAAATGTGTGCAAACCTGGTGGACAACTACAAGAAACGTCTGACCTCTGTGATTGCCAACAAGGGTTTTGCCACCAAGTACTAAGTAATGTTTTGCAGAGGGGTCAAATACGTATTTCCCTCATTAAAATGCAAATCAATTCATAACATTTTTGACATGCGTTTTTCTGGATTTTTTTGTTGTTATTTTGTCTCTCACTGTTCAAATAAATCTACCATTAAAATTATAGACTGATCATTTCTTTGTCAGTGGGCAAACGTACAAAATCAGCAGGGGATCAAATACTTTTTTCCCTCACTGTAACTGAGGGAGAGAGAGCCTACCTTTTCATGGTTGTTTGATCAATAGCACAGTAAAGTTCCCAAATGTAAGAGGACTCCCTATTTACAGATGTAGAAATCCATTCAGGTGTATTTTGTGGCTTTTGGCGAATGAGTTCTAATGATCTAAAGTCGCGCTGTTGCTACTGCCTTGTCGAGGACTGGCATATATTTGCATAAAGGCTTACTGTAGCACTGGTCTGCATAGGCTCCAGTCCTCGACAAGACAGATGTTTGTACATTTTAGTCATTTAGCAGACGCTCTTATCCAGAGCGACTTACAGTTAGTGAGTGCATACATTTTCATACTGGCCCCCCGTGGGAAACGAACCCACAACCCTGGCGTTGCAAGCACCATGCTCTACCAACTGAGCTACAGGGGATTTGATTTACTGCAGTGTCCAAACGCACGGCCGCTTTCCCACTCTATATTGTTCTAGAAGTTTCACAAATGCCTTACTTTACGTCATTCCCAAACATTCTATGACTTTATGAAAACTTGAAAATGACCATATCTAAGTGCTCGCTTTTCAGAAAAAATAAATAAAAATAACCTTTCATATTCTTCCTGGGGGTGTATATGAACAGATTCTAATAAGATTTCATGTTGCTAAAACGCTGTCCTTTCCACTTTAAATACCATGGGATGAAGGGGTGTTGACCTGACTCTGCATATGAGAGTTGTAACCATTTAGTCTCCACATGTTTTTCCCCTTGCCCCTATTACAACTGTTAATCACACAGCTAGAAAAGTGGAGGGGTGGCGAGAAGAGGTGGAAGAGAGGAGGAGAGAGAGAAAGCTGACCTGGAACCTGTGGAAGCTATTCATTAACCCAGGGGCTATTAATACAACCATCTATAACAGCTGACCTGGAACCTGTGGAAGCTATTCATTAACCCAGGGGCTATTAATACAACCATCTATAACAGCTGACCTTACATCTACAACAATACAGTTCCAGCTGAACTGGTCTCTGTCTCAAATGGCACCATATTCCCTGCATAGTGCACTACTTTTGACAAGAGCCCTATGGGCAGTAGTGCACTAAATAGGGAATAGTCCCATCCATAACAACTGATTCTAGATCAGCAGGGACTTCAAATGAAGCACGGGGCATTCTGACCATCACCTCTCAGACAATTACTGACCATTACTTTACAGGAGAGACGGGAAAACTCATTACAACCTGGCTGATACACACAGACACACACACACATTCACTTCTCTGGACATGTGGAAAAACCACCCACGGACATAGAGTAGCCTGGAAAGTCAAAACAATTATGGGCCTTAGTCAGGGGTGAGGACTTCTATAATTACACCTAGAACATTTCCTAAACTGCCCGCCAGGTGTGTATGTGTGTGTGTGTCCAGAAGCTTATCTGTTTTCCCAGGCTGTGTGTATTTAAATGAGATCGTCATCCACAGAGCCTGTAGATACAGCAGCATCGGTGTCCACCCCAAACACACAGACAGACAAACAGACAGATAGACACAACAGAAACACGTGTTTCTTCCATGGCGGGCCCTTCAGCAGCGTCACCACCGTCTTATCAATTAATTAACTTAATTAATTTAATAATTTAATAGCAAAATAAGTAACATCTCTAAGATGTCCAAGGGGGGAGAGGGAGAGGGGAAATTTTTCCTTAAAGCACAAAGAACCCATCTGTAAAGCCTCTTATCTGCCTGCCACACACAGACAGAGAGAGACAGAGAGAGAGACAGCGCGAGAGAGACACTGTATATATACATAATATGACATTTGAAATGTCTTTATTCTTTTGGAACTTTTGGAACTTCTGAGTGTAATGTTTACTGTTAATATTTATTGTTTATTTCACTTTTATTTACTATCTACTTCACTTGCTTTGACAATGTTAACATATGTTTCCCATGCCAATAAAGCCCTTAAATTGGAATTGAGAGAGCGATGGCAAGAGCGTGACTGAGCGAGAGAGAGAGAGAGAGAGAGAGAGAGAGAGAGAGAGAGTGGAGAGTCATTCCTTTTTCATTGTACTGGGTGCATTGCTAATGCCATCCTATTCCTTTTGGGCCCTGGTCCGAAGTAGTGCACTATATAGGGAATATGGTGTCATTTGGGATGTAGACAAGTAGATAGTGACGGGTCCAGAATACTACATGAGACAGAGACAATGAAGAGGGTTTATTAGAGGTGGCAGGGACAGTTAGAGGTCTGCTTTTACTATCTACCATGATTAACACAAATACAGACACACACACACACACATATGTCAGCTTTTACTATCTCTACGATGATTAAAAGACCCATTCATAAAAGGAATGCACAAGTGTGTGTGTGTGTGTCTATGTGTCTTTGTGTCTACGTGTCTGTGCGTGTGTGCGTGTGTCTTTGTGTGTGTGTGTGTGTGCGTACGTTTTTGTGTGTGTGCAGGTGTCTTTGTGTGTGTGTGTGTGTGTGTGTGTGTGCGTGTGTGTGTGTCTTTGTGTGTGTGTGTGTGTGTGTGTGTGTGTGTGTGTGTGTAATTGTGCCCATGTGTTATCATGCGTTTGTGGTTCATGGTGTATTTCATCCTGTAAGAAGAAGACCAATAAAAATATGTTAATGACATAGTTGGATAAGCTACAGTGCCTTGGAGAACCTGTACATCAGCCTGTCAGTGTATTGTCAGTGTGTGAGAGAGAGAGCTATGTACAGACTCAGAGAGCATAGCCTTGCTATTGAGAGAGGCCACCATCGGCAGACCTGGCTATCAAGAGAACAAAGAATATGTGCCCACTGTCCACAAAATGAGGTGGAAACTGAAATGCACCTCCTAACCTCCTGCCAAATGTATGACCACATTAGAGACACTCTGGTGTCCAAACACCTATACCTTCTGTCTGAGGACCAACTAGGGTCACCAAGCCACATAATAATACACACAGGCACAAACAACCTGAGAGCACAGCAGGAAAGTGTGGCCACAGCACTCAAGAGAGTGATTAAAAAAGCTTCTTCTACTTTCTCCAACACACAAGTGGTTATCTCCACCCTGCTACCATGAAAAGACTTCCACCCTTCTTCCATACAGCGTGTAAACGCAAGTATTTCCCATGACTCTGCCTCAAAACCAAATGTTTACCTGGTCCACCACTCCACCCTGAACTTGAACAGCCTTTACGACCAGGTCCACCTATACAAGGCAGGGGTGCCCACCTTCATCAGGACCCTAAAGAACATCGCCCTCAACCGCAGTTCCAACACCTCGCATAGGAGCATCAGATCAACGTACACCAGCAAGGCATCAAAGCCAAAGGAACTGAATAATATAAAAAAATGCTAAAGATGGAAGGAAAGCAGTGTGGAAACAATTAGGCAACAACAAATTCAATCCCTTTTAGACAACTTCCTGGACAAAACGTTTCACTGTAATAGTGAAGGTGTAACTTGGCAGTAGAAAAACTTTTTTAAATATATATACATATATACACTACCGGTCAAAAGTTTTAGAACACCTACAAATTCAAGGGTTTTTCTTTATTTTTACTATTTTCTACATTGTAGAATAATAGTGAAGACATCAAAACTATGAAAAAACACATATGGAATCAAGTAGTAACCAAAAAAGTGTTAAACAAATTTGAGATTCTTCAAATAGCCACCCTTTGCCTTGATGACAGCTTTGCACACTTTTGGCATTCTCTCAACCAGCTTCATGAGGTAGTCACCTGGAATGCATTTCAATTAACAGGTGTGCCTTCTTAAAAGTTAATTTGTGGAATTTCTTTCCTTCTTAATGCGTTTGAGCCAATCAGTTGTGTTGTGACAAGGTAGGGGGGTATGCAGAAGATAGCCCTATTTGGTAAAAGACCAAGTCCATATTATGGCAAGAACAGCTCAAATAAGCAAAGAGAAACGACAGTCCATCATTACTTTAAGACATGAAGGTCAGTCAATACGGAACATTTCAAGAACTTTGAAAGTTTCTTCAAGTGCAGTCGCAAAAACCATCAAGCGCTATGATGAAACTGGCTCTCATGAGGACCGTTATAAGGGTTGGTGTGAGGTGTGACCCAGGTGCGGTGCAGGATAGACAGTAGGCAGTAGGCAGAGATGGTGAAACAAGGATCTTTACTGGTGGTCCCAAAGCCAGGATACAAAATAACGGACTTGTCACAATAAAATAAAGAAGGAGCAAATTGGTCTCCAAAAACAGGCTGACAGCAAAAATACGAAATACTAACCACGACTGAAACAACAATGAAACAGGGAGAACACTTCTCAAGTACCTGTACATACGTCTCGTGATCAGACACTGATTCGTACTGCTTGGCATCGAGAAACTAGCAGAGAAAACTGAGCAAGGGAACACAGGGAAGAGAGGGCATAAATACACAGGTGAACATGTAGACACAGGTGACACCAATAGGGTCATGATTAGTCCAGACTGTGAGTGAGGAGGTGTCTAAGGTTGTCGGAGGAGGACACCTAGTGGGTCGCTCCGGAACTGTGACCCCCTCCTGTAAAACTGCGGTTCACCTCGGCACCTCCGGGTGGAGGCGACGGAATGTTGTTATCAGCCCTGGGTCCAGAATGTCCCTCCTGGGCACCCAGGCCTGCTCCTCCAGCTCATAGCCCTCCCAGTCCACCAGAAATTGGAGACACCTCCCCACCCGCCGGCAGTCCAGGATCCGGTCCACAGTAAAAGCCGGCTGCCCTCCAACGAGGCGCAGCGGGTGAACAGGACGAGGATGGGGAGCCAGGGGACAGGTGAACGTGGGATGCACCTGCATGGTGGGGGGAAGTTGCAGGCGGTAGGCCACTGGGTTGACTCACCGGACCACTCTGAATGGCCTGGTGGGACAGCTTCCTGTACTCCACGTGGAGGGGAAGATCCAGCTTGGAGAGCCACACCCTCTGTCCCGGGCGAAAAACCGGGGCCGGGCGACGCCTGCGGTTGGCATGATGTTAAGACCTGACCGAGGCCCGCTTAAGCGCCGCCCGTACCTGACTCCACGTAGCTGGGTTGCTGGAGGCGTAGCACCTCAGCACCCCTTCCAGATCCTGGTTGACGCGCTCCATCTGCCTGTTCGACTGGGGATGGAAGCTGGAAGACAAGCTGACGGAGGTGCAGAGGCAGGTTGCGAACGCCTTCCAGAACCTGGAGGCGAACTGAGGGCCCCGATCCGACACCACATCTTGGGGAGGGCCGTGGAGACGGAAAACGTGCTTCACCACCAACTTAGCCGTCTCCCGGGCCGACAGGAGTTTGAGACAGGGAATGAAGTGGGCAGCCTTCGAAAACCGGACCACAACGACAAGGATGACTTTGTATCCATCAGATGGGGATAGGGCGGAAATGAAATCCAGCAATATGTGGGACTAGGGGCGCTTGGGGATAGGCAGGGGTCGGAGCAGTCCTGCCGTGGGCTGACGTGAGCTCTTTGTGCACACGCACACCAGGCAATCAGCCACGAAGGCGCACGTATCCCCCTCAGCTGATGGCCACCAGAACCTCCTATGCAGGAACTCCAACGTCCTGGTGCCCCCCGGATGGCTGGAGAGGTCAGACGCTTGCGCCCACTGAAGCAGTCACGAGCGCGCCGCCTTGGGTACGTACATCCTCCCCGATGGACCTCCGCCCGGATCGGGCTCCAGCCGTAGCGCTGATCTGACCAGCCTATCGATTCCCCACGAAACTGTGGCAGCAATCAGGGTGCTGGGGACAATGGGGTCGTCCCTCTCCACCAGATCCACGGGGACGAACTGCTGGAGAAGCGCGTCAGGCTTGATGTTCATCGACCCCGGACGGTGTGAGATCGTGAACCGGATCCTGGTGAAGAACAATGCCAACCTGGCCTGGCGCGAGTTGACCCTCTTGGCCCCTTGAATGTAGGCTAAGTTATTATGGTCAGTCCATACAACGAATGGATGGGCGGCCCCCTCTAGTCAATGCCTCCACTCCCCCAGGGCGAGCTTGACCGCTAGCAGCTCACTGTTCCCCACGTCGTAATTCCGCTCCGCTGGGGACAGCCGACGGATGAAAAACACTCAGGGGTGAGTCTTACCATCCGTGAGGAACTGCTGGGACAGGATTGCTCCCACCGCAACGTCTGAAGCATCCACCTCCACAATGAATGGCAGGGATGGATCAGGATGCCCTAGGACCAGGGCCGATGTAAAGAGCCGCTTAAGCGCATCGAATGCGTTCCCCCCTTCCGGGGTCCAGGCGAAGGAGCGCATGCTCGTCTGGGTGAGGGCTGTCAGGGGAGCGGCTAGGGAGCTAAAATTGTGAATAAATCGGCTAGAAAAATTTGCGAACCCTAAAAATCGTTGTAGTTGCTTGAGGGAGGAGGGCTGGAGCCAATCCAGTACCGCGCTGACCTTGACTGGGTCCATCCGTAGGTCCCCCTGGGTGACGATGAACCCCAGAAAGGAGACTGTCTCTATTTGGAACACGCACTTGGAGGACCTGCTGAACGTGCTGCTGGTGTTTACTCACGTCCTTTGAAAATATTAGGATGTCATCCAAATACACGAAGACGCTGTAGTCGAGGAGATCCCGAAGCACGTCATTGACAAACGCCTGGAACATTGCAGGCGCGTTGGCTAGACCGAACGGCATGACTTGGTACTCGTAATGCCCACTGGGTGTGTTAAAAGCTATCTTCCACTCGTCCCCCTCCCAAGTTGTAGGCATTTCGTAAGTCCAGCTTGGTGAAGACCCGGGCTCCCTGCAACGACTCGAATGCCGTCATCGTCAGGGGAAGTGGGTAGCAGTTCTTAACCGTGATGTTGTTGAGCGCCCGGTAATCAATGCACGGCCGCTGCCCACCGTCCTTTTTCCCCACGAAGAAGAAGCCCACGCCCGCGGGGACAAGGAAAACAATCGCCCTCGTGTGGGCATGGCGCCTTGCAGGAGATCAATAGCGCAGTCGTATGGCCTGTGAGGAGGTAGGCCCTTGGCACACCTCTTAATAAACCCCGTGGACCAGTCTATCCGGGGTTTGTGGGCGACCAGCCAGGGGTGCCCGAGGACGAGGGCACACTCCGGAGAGTCCACAATGAAAAACGGGTTATCCTCCCATAGCCCCCCTGCCACCCGGACACGCACAGGGACAGTGTGCCGGGTGATGAAGCCCGACCCCAATGGCCGGCCGTCCAGGCCCATGACCGGAACCGGCTCGGAGAGGGAGAGTAACGGAACGCTCCACCCTTGGGCCAGCCCCGCGTCCATCATGTTTCCCGTGGCCCCCGAATCCACCAGTGCATGCGCCCGACGCGCAGCGCGGGCCCACTGAACCCTGACGGGGAGAAAAGTCTGGGAGTCTCTGGAATTTCGGTTCCGGAGCACCCCTCCCGATATTAGTGAGCCCTCCTGTTACCCGGGAGGCAGGTCACCACTGCGTCCACACCCTCTCATATCCCCTGTTGGCCAAAATTCTTGATCAATAGAAAGCAACTGTTCAAAAAAGGAAATTAAAGGAAAAGGAAAAGTTATCAGTACAACCTCTCAAAGTGTATTATATTTTGTGTAGGTGT
Source organism: Coregonus clupeaformis (assembly GCF_020615455.1). Lineage (NCBI taxonomy): Eukaryota > Metazoa > Chordata > Actinopteri > Salmoniformes > Salmonidae > Coregonus > Coregonus clupeaformis. The sequence continues at coordinate 12,101,048 of NC_059198.1, forward strand.
AGAAAATACATTAGCTCTTTCAACCAGGCTGATACAGTGGGAGGTTTGGAGGATTTCCAATTAAGCAAGATCTGCCGGAGGGAAGCAAACGCTACAACGTCTGCTTTACTTTTAGTGAGACCAGCTATCAAAGAATAAGGCTGCAGGTCAATATCTAGAATTTTAGAGCTTAGAACATGAATAAAACACATGGGCAGTGTTTGCCGGAGTGATTGAACATCTATCACATTTGTGTCTGGGAGGAATTTACAAAGTTTTTCTTTGGTGTAGTGAATTCTGTGCAAGACCTTGAACTGAATTAAACTTCACAGAGTATCTGGAGTTAACCCTAAGAAGGAACTCCTCCCACCAGTCATCTGTAAGGTCAAGTTCAAGTTCACCACCCCAGTCTGTCTTGATTTTGTTTATTGGAGAGGATTCAGAGGAAAGCATAATGTCATATAATCTAGAAATCAGACCCTGCCGAATCAACGGCAGGGACAAAATCTCTTCTAGTAACGTCTTGGGAGGTAGTTGAGGAAAGGTGGGAAAATGAGAGCGAACAAAGTTACGAGCTTGAAAATAGCGGAAAAGATTAGAATGAGCCAGATTAAATTTAGCTACGAGATCATTAAAACTGGCAAACTTCCCATCTAAAAGTAAATATTTAAAACATACCAAACCTCTCTCTCGCCACAAAACAAAAGCCTGGTCGAGTTTGGAGGGTAAAAATAGGTGGTCGTTACAAATAGGCCTTAGAAGAGAAGGGGCAGAAAGTCTAAAAAGTTGACGAAATTGTCTCCAGATCTTCAAAGTAGAGAGCACAATGGGGTTTCCAATATACTTTGAAGGACACAAGGACAGTGGTGCACAAGTAAGAGCAGAAAGGTAGGATGATTGGCAGGAGTGTGCTTCTAATGAGCACCAGTTGGTACTTGGAGCATTACACCAGACCATCATCTTTTGAATATTGGCTGCCCAATAGTAAAGCAGTAAATCTGGAAGTGCCAATCCTCCAACTTGTCTCCTTCTTTGAAGTATTGCTCTACGTATTCTAGGTGATTTGCCTGCCCAGATAAAAGGACTCATGAGCCTATCTAACATGGTAAAAAATGATTTCAGCAGAAAGATCGGAAGACATTGAAAAAGGTATAGAAACCTAGGTAAAATGTTCATTTTAAGAGATTAGATTCTGCCAGCTAAGGAGAGAGGCATACTATCCCAGCGTTGTAAGTCTGCTTTAACTCGTGTGACTAGACTTGAAAAGTTAGTTTTATGGAGGGTAGCCAGAGAATGTGTTATATTCACAACTAAATAGGAACAACCAGAGGGCGACAGATGGAAAGGCAGGGCTCCAGGGGGAATTTGCTTGGCAGCAGGGTTGATCGGAAAACATTAACTTTTCTGAATGTTAAATTTGTAACCTGTTAATGATCCAAATGTGTTTAAAATATGCAGTATGTTAACAACAGAGTTCACAGTGTTAGTGATATATAATAGTAGATCATCTGCATACAGTGACACTTTGTGTTCTTCACCAGCTCGGTGGATTCCAGTGAATGATGATAATATTAAGGCCAAGGAAAGCGGTTCTATCGCAAGTGCAAAAAGGAGGGGGGACATAGGACACCCTTGACAGGTCCCTCTGGAGAGGGGGAAGTATTTTGAATGTTGAGAGTTGGTGTGTACGCTAGCCGTAGGAGCAGACGTATCCATGAGATGAAATTGGACCCAAAACCAAATCTTCCCAAAATCTTAAAGAAATAATCCCACTCCACCCGGTCGAAAGCCTTCTCCGCATAAAGATAAACAACAATTACGGGGTCTGGAGAAACAGAAGGAGAGAGTATAATGTTGAAAAGACGGCGTACATTGGAAACAGTTGTCGCCCTTTGATGAAACCAGTTTAATCCTCAGATATAACATCCTGAAGGCAGGGTTCCAACCGGCATGCTAGAACCTTAGCTAATAGTTTAACATCAGCGGATATCCACCACATTCTGCCGGATCGTTATCTTTCTTGAGTATAAGTGAAATGGAGGCTTGAGTTAGTGTCGGGTGGAGAGAGCCCTGTGACAACAAGTCGGTGAACATATCTAATAGTAATGGGGCGAGTTGATCTGAGAATTTTTTATAAAACTTGACGGGGAAGCCATCAGGGCCTGGAGCCTTGCCACTTTGCATTAACTTTAGACCCTTTGCTATCTCATCTAGATGCAGAGGGTTGTCCAGAACTTTACTCATGTCCATATCAATGGATGGAATATCCAAGTTATCTAAAAAGTTGTCCATAGCCGTATTATCTGATGGGGGTTTGGATTTGTAGAGGTTAGAATAAAATGACACAAAAGTTGAATTAATATTAGAGGGATCACTTGTAAGATTACGGGAAGAGTCATATACCTGAGAGATAAGATGAGATGCTGACTGCCGTTTGAGTTGGTGTGCCAAAAGGCGGCTGGCCTTGTCACCATATTCATAGTATGTCCCCTTTGTTCATTGCAACAGAAACTCTGCTTTATCAGTGGAAAGCAGATTAAATTGAGTTTGAATATTGGGTATAATTCAGGGGATGGTGAAGTTGAATATTGGCGGTCTATTGACAGGGTTGAGTCCACCAGTTTTTGATGTTTCAGTTTTCTTTGTTTGACATAATGAGCATTGTTAGAAATTATCTTTCCCTGTAATAAAGCTTTGAAAGTCTCCCAAAGAAGAGAGGGGGAGGGTCGAGTCTCTGTCGCAGCCGGCCGCGACCGGGAGACCCATGGGGCGGCGCACAATTGGCCCAGCGTCGTCCAGGTTAGGGGAGGGTTTGGCCGGCAGGGGTATTCTTGTCCCATCGCGCACTAGCGACTCCTGTGGCGGGCCGGGCGCAGTGCACGCTGAGACGGTCGCCAGGTGTACGGTGTTTCCTCCGACACATTGGTGCGGCTAGCTTCCGGGTTAAGCAGGCATTGTGTCAAGAAGCTGTGCGGCTCGGCTGGGTTATGTTTCGGAGGACGCACGGCTCTCGACCTTCGCCTCTCCCGAGTCCGTACGGGAGTTGCAGCGACAGGACAAGACTGTAACTACCAATTGTATACTACGAAATTGGGGAGAAAAGGGGGGGGGACACAAAAAGAAGAGGGGGGCGGTGTCGTAATTTTTATTTGTTTGAATGAATACATCTATGTTGGTTAAAATAAAGTCACAGAATTATTTTTTAGACAATAGGGCCATGTTAAATCTCCAAATCAACAGTTTTTTTGCGTTCGGAGTAGCATTAAATCCAGAATGTGGGGGGAATGCTTTTCGAAATTACTATAGCAGAATATGCAGTAGTTTTAACTGAGGGGAGAACGGCTCTATCAAAAAAAAAGTAGTCAATGCGCGAGTAGGCTTGATGAACATGAGAAAAGCCTTGTTTTACTGTGGATATAGATACTTTTGTACCTGTTTCCCCCAGCGTCTTCACAAGGTCCTTTGCTGTTGTTCTGGGATTGATTTGCACTTTTCGCACCAAAGTACGTTCATCTCTAGCAGACAGCACGCGTCTCCTTCCTGAGCGGTATGACGGCTGTGTGGTCCCATGGTGTTTATACTTGCGTACTATTGTCTGTACAGATGAATGTGGTACCTTCAGGCGTTTGGAAATTTCTCCCAAGGATGAACCAGACTTGTGGAGGTTTACAATATTTTTCCAAAACGAGTGGTTGAAAAATAAGTTTTAATGACTCCAACCTAAGTGTATGTAAACTTCCGACTTCAACTGTATATACACAAATATCGGTAGACAGGATCGGTGTCTAACTAGCGAGTAACATTAGTATAGAAAATGACCTAAAGACAGCCAAATTACCATGTGGGCTATAGATTGCCAGAAGGGGAGCAGCAACTTCAAAGCCTTAGTAAAAATAAATATATCAAAATGCTGCACTTTTAACAGCGAATGTCTTTGATTAAGATCCTAAACAAGATCAAATGAACGTTTACAAAGAGCAGTAAGACAGCATAGTATGCCATTGTCAACTGTGAGAGACAGAATCTAAAACAAAAATCCAGAATATCACATTGTATGATTTTTAAGTAATTAATTTGCATTTTATTGCATGACATAAGTATTTGATCACCTACCAACCAGTCAGAATTCCGGCTCTCACAGACCTGTTAGATTTTCTTTAAGAAGCTCTCCTGTTCTCCACTCATTACCTGTATTAACTGCACCTGTTTGAACTCGTTACCTGTATAAAAGACACCTGTCCACACACTCAATCAAACAGACTCCAACCTCTTCACAATGGCCAAGACCAGAGAGCTGTGTAAGGACATCAGGGATAAAATTGTAGACCTGCACAAGGCTGGGATGGGCTACAGGACAATAGGCAAGCAGCTTGGTGAGAAGGCAACAACTGTTGGCGCAATTATTAGAAAATTGAAGAAGTTCAAGATGACGTTCAATCACCCTCGGTCTGGGGCTCCATGCAAGATCTCACCTCATGGGGCATCAATGATCATGAGGAAGTTGAGGGATCAGGCCAGAACTACACGGCAGGACCTGGTCAATGACCTGAAGAGAGCTGGGACCACAGTCTCAAAGCAAACCCTTTTAAAATCCTGCAGCGCACGCAAGATCCCCCTGCTCAAGCCAGCGCATGTCCAGGCCCGTCTGAAGTTTGCCAATGACCATCTGGATGATCCAGAGGAGGAATGGGAGAAGGTCATGTGGTCTGATGAGACAAAAATTGAGCTTTTTGGTCTAAACTCCACTCGCCGTGTTTGGAGGAAGAAGAAGAATGAGTACAACCCCAAGAACACCACCCCAACCGTGAAGCATGGAGGTGGAAACATCATTCTTTGGGGATGCTTTTCTGCAAAGGGGACAGGACGACTGCACCGTATTGAGGGGAGGATGGATGGGGCCATGTATCACGAGATCTTGGCCAACAACCTCCTTTCTTCAGTAAGACCATTGAAGATGGGTCTTGGCTGGGTCTTCCAGCATGACAACGACCCGACACACACAGCCAGGGCAACTAAGGAGTGGCTCCGTAAGAAGCATCTCAAGGTCCTGGAGTGGCCTAGCCAGTCTCCAGACCTGAACCCAATAGAAAATCTTTGGAGGGAGCTGAAAGTCCGTATTGCCCAGCGACAGCCCCGAAACCTGAAGGATCTGGAGAAGGTCTGTATGGAGGAGTGGGCCAAAATCCCTGCTGCAGTGTGTGCAAACCTGGTCAAGACCTACAGGAAACGTATGATCTCTGTAATTGCAAACAAAGGTTTCTGTACCAAATATTAAGTTCTGTTTTTCTGATGTATCAAATACTTATGTCATGCAATAAAATGCAAATTAATTACTTAAAAATCATACAATGTGATTTTCTGGAGTTTTGTTTTAGATTCCGTCTCTCACAGTTGAAGTGTACCTATGATAAAAATTACAGACCTCTACATGCTTTGTAAGTAGGAAAACCTGCAAAATCGGCAGTGTATCAAATACTTGTTCTCCCCACTGTATATAGCCTAGTGTCCACACGATCACTAGGACTAACGTTACTCACATAATGCAGGCAGGTGAGAAATCATCCCAATCCAGGCATTCAATGTATGCGCTGTCGGTAGAAGAACTCAGCTTCTTCAGGAGTTTCGAAAAAATTGACCTCGCCATTGAAGGTGACACAGAGACGGGCAAGATAAATCAGCCCAAAGAGGATTCCCTTCTTATACAGAGTGGACTTGATGTCGTTGAATGTGGCCCGTTTCTTCGCCAGGCTAGAACTGAAATCCTGGTAGAACTTGATCTTGTGGCCTTGGAAAGTGATGTCGCCTTGTTCCCTTGCACACCGAAGGACGAGCTCCTTTTCTTTGTATCGATGGAACCGCACTATGATGGGACGCGGTCGGCCGCCTGGGCGAGGTTTCGGTGCAAGGCTGCGGTGGGCTCTATCGAGTTCAGGAAGATTGGGAAAAGCCTCATCGCCCAAAACCTCCTTGAACAGCTCCACCGTGAACTGGATTGGAGATCCTGTCTCAGAATCCTCTGGCAGTCCAATCATGCAGATATTTTTTTGCGTTTTGAACGTGAAATAAAATCTTCACTTGTAGCTGCAGCAACTTGTTGGTGGCGGCCACATCGTCAAGCCTGGTTTCCAGCGTAGTGAGTTGGTCGCTGTGGCCTGACAGCCCGGCCTCAACTTCGGCCAGTGTGGTAATGGAGGTTTATTTACAAAAAGTTGTCGGAGGAGAGACCTCGTGCGACTTCCTTCTACATCGCTCAACCGGAAGCCCTGGCAGTAGAAAACCTAAACTCTTTAACATCATCCTCAGCTCTGGCATCTTCCTCAATATTTGGAACCAAGGACTGATCACCCCAATCCACACAAGTGGAGACAAATTTGACCCCAATAACTACTGTGGGATATGCGTCAACAGCAACCTTGGGAAAATCCTCTGCATTATCATTAACAGCAGACTCGTACATTTCCTCAGTGAAAACAATGTACTGAGCAAATATCAAATTGTCTTTTTATCAAATGACCGTAGGACAGACCATGTATTCACCCTGCACACCCTAATAGACAAACAAACAAACCAAAATAAAGGCAAAGTCTTCTCATGCTTTCTTAATTTCAAAAAAGCTTTTGACTCAATTTGGCATGAGGGTCAGCTATACAAATTGATGGAAAGCGGTGTTGGGGGAAAAACATCCAACATTATAAAATCCATGTGTACAAACAAATGTGCAGTTAACTTTGGCTAAAAAAACACAAATGTCTTTCCACAGGGCCGTGGGGTGAGACAGGGATGGAGCTTGAGCCCCACCGTCTTCAACATATTTATCAACGAATTGGCGAGGCCATTAGAACAATCTACAGCACCCGGCCTCACCCTACTAGAATCTGAACTCAAATGTCTACTGTTTGCTGATGATCTGGTGCATCTGTCCCCAACCAAGGAGGGCCTACAACAGAATGTAGATCTTCTGCACAGATTCTGTCAGACCTGGGCACAGACAGTAAATCTCAGTAGGATAAAAATAATGGTGTTCCAAAAAAGGTCCAGTTGGCAGGACCACAAATACAAATTCAATCTCGACACCGTTGCCCTAGAGCACACAAAAAACGATACATACCTAGGCCTAAACATCAGCGCCACAGGTAACTTCCACAAAGCTGTGAACGATCTGAGAGACAAGGCAAGAAGGGCCTTCTATGCCATCAAAAGGAACATAACATAGCAATTAGGATCTGGCCAAAAATATTTGAATCAGTTATAGAACCCATTGCCTTTATGGTTGTGAGGTCTGGGGTCTGCTCACAAACCAAGAATTCACAAAATAGGACAAACACCAAATTGAGAATTCTGCAAAAATATTGTCAGTGTACAACGTAAAACACCAAATAATGCATGCAGAGCCAATAGGCCAACACCTGCTAATGATCAAAATCCAGAAAAGACCCGTTAAATTCTACAACCACTTAAAAGGAAGCGATTCCCAAACCTTCCATAACATAGCAATCACCTACAGAGAGATGAACTTGGAGAAGAGTCCCCTAAGCAAGCTGGTCCTGGGGCTCTGTTCACAAACACAAACAGACCCCGCAGAGCCCCAGGCCAACAACACAATTAGACCCAACCAAATCATGAGAAAACAAAACGAGAATTACTTGACACATTGGAAAGAATTAACAAAAAAACAAAGCAAACTAGAATGCTATTTGGCCCTAAACACTGAATATAGCCGTAATTTGACATTTGAAATGTCTCTATTGCTTTGGAACTTTTGTGAGTGTAATGATTACTGTTCATTTTATATTGTTTATTTCACTTTTGTTTACATTTACATTTACATTTAAGTCATTTAGCAGAGCGACTTACAAATTGGTGCATTCAACTTAGGATAGCCAGTGGGACAACCACCCTTTTATTAAATTTTTTGGGAGTGGGGGTGTAGAAGGTTCACTGTTGGGTTAAAAGCGGAAGTAACATTTCGTTCTTAATCTGAATCTCTAAAAGGTGCCCTACTCATCATAGTGCACTGCTTTTGACCAGAGCCCTAATCAAAAGGGAATAGGTTATCATTTGGGTAGGGCACTAGAAACTACATCATGTGCCACAAGACATAAAGAGCATTAGGGTACATTTACATTTTAGTCATTTAGCAGACACTCTTATCCAGAGCAACTTACAGTTAGTGAGTGCATACTTTTTTTTTTTTCATACTGGCCCCCCGTGGGAATCAAACCCACAACCCTGGCATTGCAAACACCATGCTCTTCCAGCTGAGCTACACGGGACCATAGGGTATTAGTCAAGAAGAACATGGAGTACTGTGGAATGAGTGATGACATTTTATGCTGATAATTGGCCCGTAGCATTGTCACCAGCATGTTCTATCTAAACGGTGGCATCCCTTCCTCTTTCCTGTCTCACTGTTTTATTTGGTAGTGGCACTGGCACCTGCTCAGTGCACACCATTCTGGCTTTTTTGCGCTTAGGCCTCGGAGGTGTAGGTTATTCAGTCTGAGGCTTACAATCAGAAGAATAATCATCAGAGATGTCATGATTAATTTCTTCCCCACCATTTGAGTCGTTTTCATTCAGAACTTGTAGCAGCGCTAACGCATCATGTGCATCCATTCATCTTGGTCTTCTTGCCATTGTAAATTACACACACTTTCACTGTGTACTCCAAGTAGGCAGAGTAGACTGCTTGGATTTGGTGGACTGATATAGGGTACATACCATTTTGAGATTATAATAAGAATATACCAATACAATAGAATGGCCCGCCCTGTTCTTCATTCACAATTGGTGATTACATAATTATGCAACATTTGCCTCCCCTCGCTCATCAACTCACCCATTCTCCCCCATTCTCCCCCTCTCTCCTCAACATACTTTACTTCATTTATTTCATCTGTTGTTATATGTATGAAATAAGTTTCGGTATAGTTTAGGTTCAGTTTCAAGGAAATTATCAGGGTAATTATCAACTTGGTTAAGGCACATTCCACTGTCGGGAGAAGGAGGGGCAACGGGGGAAAACCGGTTATAACTGGTTATAACTCCAGTTCTGTTTGTGATATTAAGATTCTAACAACGGCAGTGTGTTTTATAGACTTATTTAGGAAAAGTCAAGGACGGAGGGGGGCATGACTTTAAAAATGGCAGAGTAATACAACAAAGAAAAATCATGAGCAGTCACAATGACTGCTTTAGCGGTTCTAGTGTTAAGCGCACAAAGCACCTGATGCTTGTTTTCATTAGCGCCATATGGTGTTTATCCAGACCAAGTCTAAGCACTGCATTATATGTAACTGCACTGTATCTCCCAGTAACAATAAAGTCAAGGTGAGCAGTGAGCTCATGATGAATGACTTCAATCACATACACCATTACTCTGCTGACCCTCTCTGTCGCTTCTCATACAACACACTGTCCATTAATTCTCTCTCTCTCTCTCTCTCTCTCTCTCTCTCTCTCTCTCTCTCTCTCTCTCTCTCTCTCTCTCTCTCAGGGTTAGGGAAAATAGGATTTTGAATGGGAAGCAATTGTTTGATCCCCACAAGGATAATAAAACAAACGTGTGTGTGCATTCATTATGCGTGTGCGCACCGTGTGTGTGTGTCCTACAACAGCTGATATGTCATACATCATGTCTCCCCTAGCATTGTATAACTTCAAGTCATGCTAACCCCATCCTTCATATTAACAGTGTTCCGCTTGACAGTGTTCCGCTAAACCGTGCCCAGCACCCATCACTGCACTGCGCCGCTGCTTGGCAGCCCACCAGGGCTGTTGCCGGGTCACGTTTCCACGATGAAGGGTGGGCAGGGTTGTCGTCGGGGTGAAGAATATGCTGGCGATGGAACATCCCGCCGCGGCATCACATACACACAAACACACGTCACTGGGGAGTGAGGGACACATGCCGATGAGGAACACACACACACACACACTTAAACACCAAAGGCTCCATTTACTCAATTACGCAATGGACCTTCTCCGGTAGCATGTGAAGGGCAGGGAATTATATAGTGTGCATATACTGTGGCGGTAATAAATTACAGTAATACATTACAGGCTCTCAATGATGATTGGTTTTGCCATGTCAACTAACCCCTCACTCTCTAAGTGAACATTGAATTATTTTCACCATGTTATACCCAAGTGGGTGCTACACATTGGTGGTGGATGAGGTGAGATTCCCCTTTGTATGCACTTTGAGCATCTGAAAAAGCACTTGATATAAATCCCATCAATTATTAATGAGTTATTATGGCATGGTCTTTCTGTACCAAAGATTCTGCCAATGATTCTGAATTGATACCAGAATCAAGGAACGAACATGTGAACACACAGAGAAGTTACATTTTCAGAACGGACGTCTGTCGGTCTTCTCAACGTCAGCCAAGGTAAAACAATCCCCCTCCTCACATACGCATCGACGCACATACACACACGATAGACAGGAGGGGAAAGAGGAGGTGGAGAAGGAGAAAGGGAGGAGGAGGGGGGGGGAGAGGAGGTTGTTCAATTTGACGCTGACATCGTTGACCCCAATCTACCTTTTCAATTTCTATGTTTGTGATGGATATGAAACTGTCATGTCTGGCTGACTAACTCAGTGATACCAGGGAGAGGAGGTGGAGGAGGAAGAACAGATTTATTGTATCCAGAAAGGGAGAAAGAGAGAGAGGGATGGACAAATAGAGAGGGAGAGACAGATAGAGTAGAGCGAAAGAAAGGGAAAGAAGACAACGGAAGGGAAAGAAGACTATACAGAGGGAGAAAGAGAAAGAGAGAGAACGGGAAAGAGAGTAGATGGAGAGAGAAAGTGAAAGCACGAGAGAGAGTAGAGAGAGAGAGAGAGCGAGAGAGTAGAGAGAGAGAGAGAGTAGAGAGAGAGAGAGATAGTAGAGAGAGAATAGAGAGAGAGCGATAGTAGAGAGAGAGAGAGAGAGAATAGAGAGAGAGAGTAGAGAGAGAGGGAGAGAGAGAGAGACAGAGAGAGAGAGAATAGAGAGAGAGAGTAGAGAGCGAGAGAGGGAGAGAGCGAGAGAGAGAGAGGGAGAGAGAGAGAGAGAGACAGAGAGAGATACAGAGAGAGAGAGAGAGAGAGAGAGAGACAGAGAGAGTGAGATAGTAGAGAGAGAGAGAATAGAGAGAGAGAGAGAGAGAGAGAGAGAGAGAGAGAGAGAGAGAGAGAGAGAGACACAGAGCGAGAGAGAGAGAGAGAGACAGAGCGAGAGAGAGAGAGAGGGAGAGAGAGAGAGAGACAGAGCGAGAGAGAGAGAGAGAGAGAGAGAGAGAGAGAGAGAGAGAGAGAGAGAGAGAGAGAGAGAGAGAGAGAGAGAGAGATACAGAGAGAGAGAGAGAGAGAGAGAGGGAGAGAGAGACAGAGAGAGACAGAGAGAGACAGAGAGAGATACAGAGAGAGAGAGAGACAGAGAGAGAGTGAGATAGTAGAGAGAGAGAGAATAGAGAGAGAGAGAGAGAGAGAGAGAGAGAGAGAGAGAGAGAGAGAGTAGGTAGAGAGAGGGGGGGTGAGAGAGAGAGAGAGAGAGAGAGAGAGAGGGAGAGAGAGAGATACAGAGAGAGAGAGAGAGAGAGAGAGAGAGGGGGGGAGGGAGAGAGATACAGAGAGAGAGAGAGAGAGAGAGAGAGAGAGAGAGAGAGAGAGAGAGAGAGAGAGAGAGAGGGAGAGAGAGACAGAGAGAGATACAGAGAGAGAGAGAGAGAGAGAGAGAGATACAGAGAGAGATACAGAGAGAGAGAGAGAGAGAGAGAGAGAGAGAGGGAGGGAGAGAGAGAGAGACAGAGAGAGATACAGAGAGAGAGAGAGAGAGAGAGAGAGAGAGAGAGAGAGAGAGAGAGAGATGTAACTGAGTGATAAAGCTAGCTCCTCAGTATCTCTCTCCTCTCTCTAACCTTCACAGACAGGACAAACGGAAAGGAAGCTTTTATAGACCGTTTGGTCAACGCCTGAGTGGTGAAGCTTGCAACTCTCTCTCTCCCTCTCTCTTCATCTAACCTCTTCCTCGCCATCTAACCTCTTCCACTCTCTCTCCCTCTGCCTATCCATCTAACCTCTTCCCCTCTCTCTCCCTCTGCCTATCCATCTAACCTCTTCCCCTCTCTCCCTCTGCCTATCCATATAACCTCTTCCACTCTCTCCCTCTGCCTATCCATCTAACCTCTTCCCCTCTCTCTCCCTCTGCCTATCCATCTAACCTCTTCCACTCTCTCTCCCTCTGCCTATCCATCTAACCTCTTCCCCTCTCTCTTTCTCGCTAACTTCTTCCTCTCCTCTCCTCCCCAGCACAGCCTCTCTAAAGGAGCGAAGGAGTGAGCAGAGGAGAGGAGGAAGGGAGGGAAGGGGCAGAAGAGGAACAAAGAAATGATGAGTGAGCATCTCACACCTAATGAGCCAGCTCCCCAATTACTTAAAACAATTAAGTCAGACTAATTGATTTAATTACAAAATAAAACAGAGCAATTTTAATGCCTGGCCAGGTTATCAGAGATTAAAAGGTCGAACAAAGCCATAATTTCACATCGTATGATAATTATTTACAGTTTTTTCTGAATGCTTAAGCGCTAATCGTGATTCTTGTAGCACAATTTCTAAAACTATTAATACGTATAGCAAAACCACTCACTGAGTTTGCAAAACTAAAAGCACAAACACTGCTTTGCACTCAGTTTACAATTTTGTAACACACACTTTGCAAAACTGTAGGCACAATTCACTGCACAACACTCTTTTTGCAGAATTTTAAACACAACTCACTGCTTACACTCAATTACCAAATTTCCAACACACTCCTAGCAAAATTATACACATGTATGGCTATCATTAACACTATTTTGCCAACTGTCTGGCACACTTGCACATGTGAAAACTGTTGTAGATAATTAGTTCACTTCGCAATCAGCCTAAGCACTATAAATAAGCCACAGGTAAGCTGTCTGTGTGGAATACAATGGAAGGAGCAGTAAGAGGGAGAAGAGTGAGAATCAGAGGAGGCCGAGGAGGCCGAGGGAGAGGACGTGGAGTTGAAGAAGCGAGAGGGTTAGAGGAAGTTAGAGGAAGAGGACAAGGAGGAGCAAGAAGAGGACGAGGAGGGGAAAGAGGAAGGGTAAGAAGAGTAAGAAATAGAATAACTGATGACATCAGAGCTACAATAGTGGACCATGTCATCAACCATGGGATGACCCTGAGGGAAGCTGGCCAACGGGTTCAGCCTAATTTGAGCCGCTACACTGTGGCAAGCATCATTAGGACATTTCGAAATGAGAATCGGTAACTACTTTGTAGCACTGCCATACTCTAATGAGAAACACAACAGTACCATACATGCAAAAATACTGAAATTGTTACTTTACAGAATTGCTAGACGTCCAGATGTTGGGGGCAGAGGAAGAATGTTCACTCCAGAGCAAGAGACCCATATAGTGAACATGGTGATTGCCAATAATGCAATAAGACTGCGCGAAATACAGCAGTGCATAATTGATAATGACACCATCTTTCAAAATATACACAGTGTAAGTATTTCTGCACTAAGTCGTGTACTTGCGTGCCACAGAATAAGAATGAAGCAAATTTACAGAGTTCCTTTCGAGACAAACACAGAACGTGTAAAGCAACTGCGATATGACTATGTGCAGGTAAGCTATAGTGTCATTGGTTCTGAATTTGGAAGTGCATACTGTAGTGCTGTGCATGGGCCTGATGTGTTGCATTTGTTTTGTCTTGTCCAGAGAGTGATGGAACTAGAAGCAGATGCCATGGGACATGAGCTACTTTTTGTAGATGAGGCCGGTTTTAACCTCAGTAAAACCAGGAGACGTGGCAGGAACATTATTGGACACCGTGCCATCATCAATGTCCCAGGACAACGTGGTGGTAACATAACCATGTGTGCAGCTATAAGCCAAAATGGTGTTGTTCACCATCATGCAACCTTAGGCCCATACAACACTGCACACATTATTGCATTCCTGGACACCTTACATGACATGCTCACTGTTCAGAGACCAGAGCATACCCGATATGTCATCATATGGGACAATGTTAGTTTCCATAGGGCTGCTTTGGTCCGCAACTGGTTTACAGACCACCCATTCTTCATGGCACTCAACCTCCCTCCATACTCTCCATTCTTAAATCCCATCGAGGAGTTCTTCTCTGCCTGGCGCTGGAAAGTGTACGACCGTCATCCTCATCAACAGGTAGCCCTTTTACAGGCAATGGAGGAGGCATGTGGAGATATTGACCAGGCATCATGTCAGGCCTGGATACGGCATTCAAGGAGATATTTTCCCGGTGCCTTGGACTGGAGGATATCGCATGCGATGTGGACGAAATTTTGTGGCCGGACCCAGAAAGACGACATGATGTAGACTGATTGTTTTTTCTTTTTTTTGTGAAATTACTATTTTGTGTTCTGACTTTGTCTTGGTTTTGATGAGTGTGAATAAACACCAATACTTGAAGTTTGGATCCTTGTATGTTTACATGACACTATGACAAAAGTATGACCTCAAATTGACATCTGTACACAGAGAAAGCAAAAGCCAGATGTGTTTTGTATTCATACCATCAGTGTGTAGTTGGCACATTGTGTGCTTAGTAGATGATGGCTTGTGTTTACTGTTTGATACGAAAACACCATTTTTAAGAAGGTGTGAAGAGTTAATCTAGCTGTGTTCGCTTTTGCAAGAGAACTACAATGTTTTGATAATTGGGTGAAAGGTTTTCTTATTTGTGTGTAGAGTTTTGCAAAAATAGCCAATAGTTACAAAAAATGTGCTTAACCAATCAGAAAAAACTGTAATTGTCTAAATCACCCGTTACACCTTTATACACTGATGAACAACACCAAAGCATTATTCAGTGTGTGTGTGTGTGTGTGTGTGTGTGTGTGTGTGTGTGTGTGTGTGTGTGTGTGTTGTGTGTGCGTGTGTGAGAGCAGTACAAGTGTGTGTACCGAGTACCATGCCGGATTCTCAGGTAATTTTTCTCTCCTCCCTGCGAGTCTCTCTCCCGCAAGGCAGAGGTAGCGCAGGGTGAATTATGACCAGAACTCTATAATCTCTCTCCAGTGTTTCAGTTGGAATCATGTGGCTGCTACCTCACAAACAATGTACTTCTTCATTGATAGAAGATACAATCTATCTGCAATATTAAGCTGATCCATCCCCCCCAAAAAAAAAAAAAAAAAAAAAATAAAAAAATGTACTTCTCCAAACAAGCCTGTACCTGGCCCAAACACTGGAACACACAATGACCTTGTGTGACCTCGCAGAGTCTTCAGTCTCTACAGTGTTATTCACACACCATGTATCATAGGTTTAATGTATGCAGTATTCTGACAGTATTCTCTTTTACTGTATATTCATGATAGAGTAGAAACATCGACTGTGGTTTACAAATTAAAGTCAGAAACCAATGGGACCAACAAAAAAAACACTGATCGAAGGAGCTGTGATCTGATAGATGATCTATGCAGCTTTTCTCCATAGAAAGAGAAAGAGAGAGAGAGAGAGAGAGAGAGAGAGAGAGAGAGAGAGAGAGAGAGAGAGAGAGAGAGAGAGAGACTCAACGCGTGAGAGAGGGAGCGATAGAGAGAAAAATGTTAGGGAGACAATGCGGGGGAGAGGGATAGAGAGACAGAAGATAGAGAGAGAGAGCGACAGAGAGAGAGGGAGGGATCAATTCACCCATGTGGCCTTGTGGCGTGGAGAGAAAGAGAAACAAGAGGAGGGAAAAGAAAGAAAGGGGGATGAGAATGACAGCATTGTCATGGCAACCTGCTGACACAGCAGGGTCTTCTTACTAGTCCTAACCTTACTGCGTTACCCAGAGGGCATAGGGGCATGGGGGGGTCAGGCCTGATAAAGCCAGGAAACCAGCCTTATTGAATATAAATATATACATACACAGACACAAATACACATGTGCACGCATAAACCCACACACACACAAATACACACTGGATAAAACCAGTATTCCATACGGACACTCTGACAGTTAGAGCTTATATTATGGGATAAAAATAAACACACGCACACACTGTACTGAATTAGATTCTATGTACTGTATAGTGTATCAAAACATATTACAGTGCAGAACGCTGTGGAACATCAAATCATTCCCAGTATGGGACACAAATGCATGTGATTACACTCTGTCATCTCATGAATACCCTACCTCCTACCCTAGAACACACACGCTTGGATACACAGTACACACATACACACTGGTACCATAATGGCCTTGGTACACACACACACACACACACACACACACACACACACACACACACACACACACACACACACACACACACACACACACACACAGGTACCATAATGGCCTTAGTACATACACACATACATACAGTTGAAGTCGGAAGTTTACATACACCTTAGCCAAAGACATTTAAACTCAGTTTTTCACAATACCTGACATTTAATCGTAGGAAAAATTCCCTGTCTTAGGTCAGTTCGGATCACCACTTTATTTTAAGAATGTGAAATGTCAGAATAATAGTAGAGAGAATGATTTATTTCAGCTTTTATTTATTCCATCACATTCCCAGTGGGTCAGAAGTTTACATACACTCAATTAGTATTTGGTAGCATTGCCTTCAAATTGTTTAACTTGGGTCAAACGTTTCGGGTAGCCTTCCACAAGCTACCTACAATAAGTTGGGTGAATTTTGTCCCATTCCTTCTGACAGAGCTGGTGTAACTGAGTCAGGTTTGTAAGCCTCCTTGCTCGCACACACTTTTTCAGTTCTGCCCACAAATTGTCTATAGGATTGAGGTCAGGGCTTTGCGATGGCCTCTCCAATACCTTGACTTTGTTGTCCTTAAGCCATTTTGCCACAACTTTGGAAGTATGCTTGGGGTCATTGTCCATTTGGAAGACCCATTTGCGACCAAGCTTTAACTTCCTGACTGATGTCTTGAGATGTTGCTTCAATATATCCACATAATTGTCCTTCCATCTAGATTGTGAAGTGCACCAGTCACTCCTGCAGCAAGGCACCCACACAGCATGATGCTGCCACCCCCGTGCTTCATGGTTGGGATGGTGTTCTTCGGCTTGCAAGCTCCCCCTTTTTCCTCCAAACATAACGATGGTCATTATGGCCAAACAATTCTATTTTTGTTTCATCAGACCAGAGGACATTTCTCCAAAAAGTATGATCTTTGTCCCCATGTGCAGTTGCAAACCGTAGTCAGGCTTTTTTATGGCGGTTTTGGAGCAGTGGCTTCTTCCTTGCTAAGCGGCCTTTCAGGTTATGTCGATATAGGACTCGTTTTACTGTGGATATAGATACTTTTGTACCTGTTTCCTCCAGCATCTTCACAAGGTCCTTTGCTGTTGTTCTGGGATTGATTTGCACTTTTCGCACCAAAGTACATTCATCTCTAGGAGACAGAATGTATCTCCTTCCTGAGCAGTATGACAGCTGCGTGGTCCCATGGTGTTTATACTTGCGTACTATTGTTTATACAGATGAACGTGGTAACTTCAGGCATTTGGAAATTGCTCCCAAGGATGAACCAGACATGTGGAGGTCTACACATATTTTTCTGAGGTTTTGGCTGATTTCTTTTGATTTTCCCATGATGTCAAGCAAAGAGGCACTGAGTTTGAAGGTAGGCCTTGAAATACATCCACAGGTACACCTCCAATTGACTCAAATGATGTAAATTAGCCTATCAGAAGCTTCTAAAGCCATGACATCATTTTCTGGAATTTTCCAAGCTGTTTAAAGGCACAGTCAACTTACTGTATGTAAACTTCTGACCCACTGGAATTGTGATACAGTGAATTGTAAGTGAAATAATCTGTCTGTAAACAATTGTTGGAAAAATTACTTGTGTCATGCACAAAGTAGACGACCTAACCGACTTGCCAAAACTATAGTTTGTTAACAAGAAATTTGTGGAGATGTTGAAAAACGAGTTTTAATGACTCCAACCTAAGTGTATGTAAACTTCCGACTTCAACTGTACATACATATACACACACACTTGTGATGAGATAGAGGGTGAGTATCTTAAATAATCCCACAGCAACAGTTGAGCTGATTAAATGCTGTAGTCTGGAATCAGATTGAGCTTTACATCTCTGTTGGCTTCAGTCCAGTACAGTGGTTTGGCTGCAGCACCCAGATACAGCTCAGTGGCTCTAGTCTCAGCAGATCAGTACAGTAACACAAGGTGAACTGTGTGTGTTTATATACTGGCCTGGATCTGTGTGATACAGAGCTAGTAGTGGGTCTCTAGGGAGGGTAGTGGTCATGTACAATACAAGCTGTACAGGCCAGTGATTTTGCGTGCTTAGCACCAAGGTAGTACCAAGCATCATGTGATACTTCTGTCTCGGGAACATCAGAAACCCTTATGGTACAGCCTGACACTGAGTAACTGTCACCTCTCATACATGTAACTGAGGCATTCTGCAACCATCTGCAAGACGGCAAAAACAACCATGTATCTCTCAGACAGACTCACACCAAATGGGAAATGACAGGTAATAAGGGATGGACATGCTGGAGAGGGTCAGACTAGCTACTGTGGAGGTCAGACATTGTGCTTCTGATGATATCAGATACTGAGGAAACAACCTTGAGCTTGATATAATATACCAAGTAGGTTTGATACTAGGCTCAGAGGGTCAGACTAGCTACTGTGATAGTCTGACATATGATCAACAACAACAACAAAGCTATATAGCCAACCACTGATATAAACATGCTTCCTGTCTCCCCCCCTGACGTCACCCCCCCTATAAGCTCCTAAAGTAGAGTCATAAAGAGTCACAAGGCACAGCCAGACACCTAATCCCCATATGATCTGACCACTTTGAAGTTGTAAGTCTAGGCCAATGACACCAGTGAGGGTATTAGCTCCACTATACACAGCACCAAGTCACTTTGGCTATAATCTAGTTCCTTGGAACGTTGTGGCTGTAATGTATAATGGGACCACTTTGAAGTTGTAATACTGGTCATAGTAAACCACTTTGGTTTGGCCAAAGGCGGGTACCTCTGAATAGCTGGGGTGGTCAGTCAGTGCCTTGTTCAAAGTAGCAGTAGTCCATAAGACTTGGTGATTGCGTGACAACAGCCTCCAATCCTATACAAATCCCATTTTTGAAGGAAACAGAAAAAGCGAGTAGTCGTATCTTCAATATTTGATGTCTTACTTTTAGTGCGTGTGTTTGTGTGTGCACGTGTGGCATACGTAGTGGGGGTCCGTGAGAAGTACGGGGGGGACACTAAATCAAATATTTAGAAAAGCTGACAAAGTCCGTACAGAATGTTCAGTGGAGACAGGAGACAGGACTGCTAGTAAGGAAGTGATTCCAGCGTGTTAAAGCTTTCTTATGTTTAGGGAAACGTATGTATGAGAAATAAATATATGATTCAGCCGGAGAAGATAAGATTGAATACTTAATTTACTGCAACAAAACAAGAGTGAAACATTACAACTGTTTATGAATGGAGCACACAGACACACAGTTAGCAGTCATATGTACAGTAATACAAGCACTAATTACTCAGAAGAAATAGCCTAGCTAAGCGGTTTGTTCAACTGGTATGTTTACAGACTGACAGACTACCTCATTAATGGACCACGCTAAAGGAGCAGAAACAGTTATTGGTACAGTCCCGTGGAGCTCAGTTGGTAGAGCATGGCGCTTGCAACGCCAGGGTTGTGGGTTCAATTCCCACGGGGGGCCAGTATGAAAATGTATGCACTCACTAACTGTAAGTCGCTCTGGATAAGAGCGTCTGCTAAAATTTAAAATATGGTAAAAGGAAGGCCTCTGAGGGCGTTTCCACACATATTTTTGAGCTATAGTTTGAATCAGAGTTTGATTATTTCTTACATTGTATATTTTTTAATTTGGTACGGTTGGTTTCACATTGCCAAATGTCAAACTGACAAAAAAATTCTAAACAAAACCATGTGTTCAAGCAAGTCATTTGTTTATTGGAGAAAAATGCTCTCGTTAAATCCTCTATGATTATCATGAAGCATCACTTGTGTGTCCCAATCTTCATATTACTTTTGCTTTGGTCTTTCAACAACACCAGGGAGGAAACTGCGACGTCAATAGGCTATATTCAATAACCTAAATAAATGCACTGCTATACTCACATAATGTTTCAGCGATATCAGGTTATGGTACTGCGTGTATTTCATCAAATGCTCGCAGTCAAACAACCAATAATACTGTGCGACTCTGGTTCTTTTCCTGTGTTTGGTCCGGACTGCATTCTCACCTGCAGCGAACCACACCACGGTACAAATTGAATCGGACCGAGACCACCCTTTTTGAGCGAGCCACGGTGCGTTGTTTAGTGTGCTCCCGAGTGCGGGTAGATTGTTCACAGTAGTGCAAACTAACTGAACTAACGGGGTAAACGCACCATAATTTGGAAAAAAAAGCTCCAAACCAATTTGGTGTGAAAGCCCCCTAAGACTCCTCAATACAACAGCTTTCTGCTAAGATATGTTGCCTGTGTGTCTATGTGTGTGTGTGTGTGTGTGTGTGTGTCTATGTGTGTGTCTATGTGTGTGTCTATGTGTGTGTGTCTATGTGTGTGTGTCTATGTGTGTGTGCTGGATCCCACCACTCACACCAGCGGCTATTTGTGCTGATTGTGAGGCTGGCCTGCTGGCCTAGGAGAATCTGGACCACAGCGTGACAGCCTGAGGAACACAAATCTCTGCTCTGCTGCCAACTGGAATTCATCACCAAAGGGGTTGAGGTAGCCTATTCAGCTGAATGGGCTAAAAATCTCCAGGCACAAACAGACTCCATTGGAAATTCCATAGCTCTGACACCTGCTGTTGACATCTGTGCTTTGAGGGTAGATTCAGCAATGCACCAAGTAAACAGCAATATCGGGCTGATTTTCATAACTTCTAAGACTGCAAGGTGAAACTTCTCTGCTGTTTTGGTCCCGCAGCTATCACATTGCAGCAGCGTCAAGCGCATCCTTGCACATGCACACATATTTTTTTGTGAGTGCAACGTCTTGTATCCAGGGTTTATACACATTTTGACTTCTCCATTACTTTCAACCAGATTTCAATTATCAACAATTGGCGGCATCTCTATGTACAGTACATATAAAAAAGTAAGCGTAGTGTGGTATTGACATTGGGAGGCTGCTCTCTGATTCCATGTACCATCTCCTGTCATTGAGCAAGGCACTTAACCTCCCACAAAGTAGAATACCTGTTAGGCAACTGTATAAAACACATGTGGTCCACCCTCAGTCTAGACAGCTACTGGGTGTGCAGCCTTGCTCAAAGATGTTAGAACCAGTTTATCAAGGTCGGTTGAGCAGCTCATTTCTAAAATGAGGTTTGTTAGAGGGGGACTGGAATAAAAGCCTGCACACCCATTAGCTCTCCTGGAGGATGGTTGACCACCCTTGATGTAAAACATTGCAACCTTACAACCAAATATGTTTTATGCCTTTTTGAAATAATTTGCTCATTCAATATATTAAAGATCAAATGGCTATGGTAGGCTAGAAATCTTTTTATTCAGTTGAAGCAAGCCCACACATTTTCTTCAGTCATATTTAGCTACCTTAGAAGTTTTTACTTTGCAGGCTGATTAGCATCTATTGAGTTACAATGCTACATACATTGGATGCCCAAATCAACTGGAAGTATCTAGAAAACAAGTTTTGAATCCACATAATCCAAAATTAATGTTCACGGTTCACAAATTATTATTTTGATTCACGATTCGATTCAACATGATCGAACCGATTCAACGCGATTGCACCGAATCCCAACTAATACAATGGCAAAGTGAATCGTTCGTTTCATCAAAAAGAATTGTTGAAATTAATCATATGATTCATTCAAAAAAGTAAATCAACTTTTTATGGCCTTATTCGCGAGTGTCGGTGGAAAGTTTTTGGGGACATTGATGACATGACGAAAACATTTATAGCTTAACAGTTAACTAGAGGGTACAATATATGTTTTGAATTGTCTACCTACCTAGTTAGTCTATTCTCTATCATATTTTATAGGCTTACCTGCTGCATTGTCCGCCTCTCTCTCCATGAGCAACGGCCCACTCGTCGCACACCTGCGACAGATGTGCTAAAGTGTCACTCCGAGCCTGGCTGATATGTTGATTTTTAATGGTTGATTGTTAAAATATTAACTAAATAAATGACATTAACAGAAATTACATTAATTTCCATGACTTTTCCAAAACTTTTCGGATGTAATCATTTTCCAAAACTTTTCCAGGCCTGGAAAACACCATTAAAAAATGTGTGACCGTACGAATCCTGTGTATCGCGCTCATTTGCAATGGGCCCTGGTCAAAAGTAGTGCACTATATAGCGACTAGGGAGCCTTTTGGAACACATAATCTCTGTTGACTAGACACCCTCTGGTGCAGCTGACAGACCATTCATTCACTGTGCTTCAGGTAACCTCAGCCCATCTGAAACCATTGCAGCGTAACTCAGAGTTTAAATCCAGTGTTTTCAGGAGCCCAACGGGACTCCAGTTTGAGGGGTTGAGAGAGAGAGAGAGACAGAGAGAGAGAGAGAGAGAGAGAGAGAGAGAGAGAGAGAGAGAGAGAGAGAGAGAGAGAGAGAGAGAGAGAGAGAGAGAGAGAGACAGAGACAGAGACAGAGACAGAGACAGAGACAGAGAGAGACACATAGACAGAGAGAGAGAGAGAGAAAGAGAGAGAGAGAGAAAGAGAAAGAGAAAGAGAATGTGGAGCTCCTGTGATCTTCCCAGCATGCCTTGAGGGTCATTTTCCTCACAGACTCAGACAGTCAGGTCTCTCTCTCTGTCTCTCTCTCAACGTGATGTGGGATCTAAGCACGGCGGCACTCCCTAACTGGCTCAGTGCTGGAATGACATTAAAAAGCACAGACTTGGAGAAATGTGTTAATCCCTTTGTACTGCCTTGCTCTCTCTCTATCCCTCCCTCTCACTCAATAAGTAAATCACTCCGTCTCTCTCCATCTCTCTCTCCCCATCTCTCTCTCTTCATCTGTCTCTTTCTCTCTCCGTATCTCTCTCTCTCTCCCTCTCTTTCTGTCTCTCTCTCTTTCTCAGGGGCTGCCATGCCGACGGCGGTACATACTTTCTCTCCCCATAATTCCCTAATCCCCCTATCCTCGTGGAGTTCCTCCCCCTTTCCCTCTCTCTTTGGGTCGCCTAGGTTCATACTACAAACAGAGGGATGGAGGGAGGAGGAAGGGAGGAAGGAAGGAAGCAGGGATGAAATGAGACAGGGCTTCAGTAAGAGGTAGTAGTAGTTCATCTCAGCCCGCCCTACCACAACTGATTACAGCTGAGTCTGTGTCCCTAATGGCACCCCATTCCCTATATAGTACACTTCTTTTGACCAGACCCCATAGGGAATAGGGTGCCATTTGGGATGCACACTGAGTGATTAAGAGATTATAATGTCTGCATCTATATGGAAGGACAGTTGAGACTTGATGGGAAAGACCGATAAAGACATTGAGAAGGAAATCCTGGTTGGAGGATTCTGAATTCCCTGCTTATTCCCTCCTGATTCTGGGAATCGTCCAGTCTGGATTTCTGGAAAACCTGGGAATTTTGCAACTCTACATTACAGAACAGTGACTCAGGGACTTTTCCTCAGTGTTTCCGTAGTGTGAATGAGAAGGACATATCATATTTCACGCTCTCCTCTCTACCTTCTCTTCATCTGTATACGCTCCTTAAGCCACTTTCTAGCACTACATTTCAAGCTTCTGCCTCATATCCTGGGAAACTCTTTTCCACCTTCTCCTCCCCCCTTAATCCTCCACCTCCTCCCTCTATGTGGACGACTTTGTCAACCACATTGACAAGGAGGTTGACGACATCCGCCCCTCATTCACTCAGCCTATTGAGTCTGCTGGTCCCACTCACATTGAACTACCCTACGCTTTGACCTCTTTCTCCCCTCTCTCTTCTGATGAAATCCTGCGACTAGTGATGTCCGGCCGCCTGACAACCATCCCTCCTCCCTTATCCAGAACATCTCTGGAGACCTTCTCCCATTCCTCACTTCCCTCATCAACTCATCCCTGACCACAGGCTGCGTCCCCTCTGACGTCAAAATGGCCAGAGTCAATCCCCTCCTCAAGAAACCAACACTCGACCCCTCTGACGTCAAAAACTATAGACCAGTATCCCTTCTTTCTTTTCTTTCCAAAAGAAAGGTCTCTGACCAACTCTCTTGTTATCTCTCTCTCAGAACTTCTTGACCCTAACCAGTCAGGCTTCAAGACGGGTCACTCAACCGAGACCGCTCTCCTCTGTGTCACGGAGGCTCTCCACTTTGCCAAAGCTTACTCTTTCTCCTCTGTTCTCATCCTCCTAGATCTATCCGCTGCCTTCACCACCGTGAACCATCAAATTCTCCTCTCCACCGTGAAGAGTGTGTGTGTGTGTGCGTGCGTGAGTGCCTGCGTGTGCATGTGTGTGTGCAGCGTGCATGCATGTGTGATGGGCATTTGTACACAGGGGCTTAACATTCTCCATCAGTGTGCTTTGTCATTCTCACGCTAGCACCTGCAGCCTCTCCACCTCCTTTTGACTGACATGGCAAAGCAATCTGGCCCCTAGTGCCACTCTCTCACACACACACACACAAAACACACACACACACACACACACACACACACACACACACAGACAGACATGGCACAACAATCTGGCCCTGAGTGCCACTCTACTGACCAGAGGCCAAAGTAGTTTACTACATAGGGAATCGTGTGCCATTTGGGACCCAGCCTGTGGTTCAACAACTCTGCTGCTGAAAACATGATGCAAAATGTGGTCTTACTACATATTTTGTTATTTAGGAAAATCTGCAGATAGCTATGTTGTCTCTTCTCCCTGTTGTATTTTACCTGCAGGCTAAAACAGGGCTGTGTGTGTGTATGCGTATATTCACAGCCACTGTTCAGTCAATAGGTCTTACACACAGGTCTCTCTGCAGTATCCACAGAGGCACTGATGCACAAATACCACTGCAGGCTTGGAGGCAAATGCAAGCTTTACTAACCCTACACACACACCTCACAGTGAGGACCTACCCCCCTCTCTCACACACGTTCGAGTTATGAGCCCTCTGCCACGCACGAATGCACGCATGCACACACACACACACACACACACGGTACAAGCCATCTGCCAGTTTTCCTCAACAGCTGTTTTCCCCCTACTCTCAGGGTGCTTCGACCATAAACCATAAACACAAAAGACCAAAAGAAAGAAAGAGAGAGAGAGAGAGAGAGAGAGAGGTGCATGGAAAGAGTGAATGAGAAACATTTCGAATGAGTGATTTCAGCTAATTAAAGCTTATTCTTCCCCCCAGTCAACATGATTCATTGTACTCTACTGTGCTCTCTCACAAACTAGATCATTAGCCAAAGGGACTGTTATTGTTAATGCTGCATTTACCACCATAAAGATGCCTATAGTTAAGTGATAATGCCTGAGAAGCCGGTGTTTGGAGGATATATTGGCACGGGTGACAAAGTCGAGGGCCGGCAAACCGTGCCAATATATCTGCCAAACACCGGCTTCGAGGGCATTTTCACTTAACTATAGGCAGCTTTATTGTGGTAAATGCAGCATTAACAATATTCGGGTTACCAACATATTCAAATAATGATTGACATATTTTCATTAAAAACTTTATTTTGATTAATTTATTCATACTATTTCATCCTTCCATGAGATATAGTCCCGACACAAATCTAGGGTTGCTACTCAAGCCGGCTGGTCATTCGTTCTATCGGTTTGGTTGCCAGAGACGTGACCCAGTCGTTAAGTATTTTTGTTCTAAATGTTCCGTTGCCATGATGGCTGGCAACATTCTTATCCCTTGCTTGCTAGCTAGCCAACTTTGGCTAACACAGTCATGTCAAACAGTGCAGCCAGAATAACAGCAAAGTAGCTGCATTTGTGTTTGTTTAAGCTGATGTCTTGGTTATTTTCTTGGGATACATGCATAACAACGAGCTAATGATGTGCGATTTTGCCTGGCATAGAACATTTGCTCTCTCACCAGGCCACTGTTCAGAAGATATAGCCAACTACACTGCAAACACAATCACTTCAAACTGAAGCTGGAATGACAGCAAATTAGCTGCATTTCATGTTTTTCTATTGACATTTCTTTGTATATATATCCATAGAAATGCATGATTTCGACTGGCTGATAAAAGCTGCCAACCAGCCTGTCTGTCTGTCTTGTCCTAACTCCCGACACTTTCATTACCATAAGACAGCTGGAGATCGAATTTCAATATTGAAACAATGTTGCAAATGTCTGAGAGACAGACAGCAAGGTTATTACAAAAATATCTGCTGTTGAAAACCAAATGCTAGTCTAAAAGAAATGTGAGATAATGTCTAGATGCTTTTTACAGTGTAGATCTAGTATATAAATTGTCTGGCTGAGCTGATGAGACAGTGGATTGTGCAGTCAGATGGAACAGAGTAAATACACATTTTAACGTCATAGATTTAGCCAGTGGTAACTTGTGGAATAAACACTGTCTGGAATGCTGTTTTAACCAATCAGCATCCAGGATTAGACCCACCCATTGTATAACATGCCATAACACACACACACACACACACACACACACACACACACACACACACACACACACACACACACACACACACACACACACACATCATAAAGAGAGAGAGAGGGCTGGTTGGGTACACATCATAGAGAGAGAGGGAGGGCTGGTTGGGTATATAGTAGTCCTATATACTGTAGTGGAAGGAGAGGTCTGTAGGCTTCACTCACTCCCTGGCTAGCTGTTCTAACTCTCAGAGTGAGGAGATAGTTGGTTAGTTACAAAGTGTAGGCCTCACTCCTTAGCCAAGTCCCAGATCGGTTTGCGCTTTCTTGCCAACTCCGACTCAGACAATGTGGGACCAGGCAAAAAAAAAGAAAGGAAAAAATATGTTGTATTGTCACATACAGCAGATAGGTGCAGTGAACTGTGTTGTTTTACAGGGTCAGCCATAGTAGTACAGCACACCAGGAGCAAATTAGGGTTAAGTGCCTTGCTCAAAGGGAACATCGACAGATTTTTCATCTCGGGTATTCAAAACAGCGACCTTTCGGTTACTGGCTCAACACTTTAACCGCTAGGCTACCTGCTGCCCAGGCTACTCCCTCCCTGGCAGACTGGTGTAACTGTCAGATAGGGATAGAGGGGACAGTGTTCTGTACCATACAGAAATCACAGTTGAATTACACAAAACAGATTGGGGATGTGCATGTCTGCCTCCCAAATGGCACCCTATTGTACTACTTTTCAACCTATGGGCTCTGAGGGGTATATTACAAAGCAGGATCAATGAGTTAGCCAGCTAACTTTGATGAACAACCAGAAATAACTATAGATTTTCTGGTTCATTTTGCCAAGGTGGGTTTAAACAGGGGTCCACACAGAGCGTTTCCTGGTAGTCTTAAACAAATCTACTTTGAGACAAAAGTGTTCACCTCACACACATGATTATGGGCTTAAATTGAAGAAGACACCTGTACCATGTCAGACATACAGTTAAAATGTATTGAAGTTTCAATTTGCATCCCAATATTACACTTTATATACATCACAGAAGACTGAAATATAACAAAAGGCCTAGTTTGTTTGTTGAGCTGTACACTGAGGTGACTTCTCAAAGATGCTCAGCTGGTCAATATTCCCCTCCAGTGATTCCCCAACATCTTGTAAACATGTGCCTTGAAAATGGAGCAGATATCTTATGCCAATCTGACTGCATGTGCTTTTATCCATAACAAGGCCCAGACGTCTTTCAGGTGTCAAAAACCTCTCCAAAATGTCAAATTGTGTAAAATATTCATTCCTATAAATTAAAGGATCTCCCTAGATAATTATGAGTGATGAGATGGTGTTTCAGACATAATTATACACTATACAGTGCATTCGGAAAGCATTCAGACCCCTTGGCTTTTTCCACATTTTGTTACGTTACAGCCTTATTCTAACATTTATTAAATTATTATTTTTCCTCTTTAATCTACACACAATACCCCATAATAACAAAGCGAAAACAGGTTTTTAGAATCTTTTACAAATGTATTCAAAATAAAAAACAGAAATACCTTATTTACATAAGTACTCAGACCCTTTGCTATGAGACTCGAAATTGAGCTCAGGTGCATCCTGTTTCCATTGATCATCCCTGAGATGTTTCTACAACTTGATTGGAGTCCACCTGTGGTAAATTCAATTGATTGGACATGATTCGGAAAGAAACACACCTGTCTATTTAAGGTACCACAGTTGACAGTGCATGTCAGAGCAAAAACCAAGCCATGATGTGGAAGGAATTGTTCCTTGAGCGCAGAGACAGGATTGTTTCGAGGCACAGATCTGGGGAAGGGTACCAAAATATTTCTACAGCATTGAAGGTCCCCAAGAACACAGTGGCCTCCATCATTCTTAAATGGAAGAAGTTTGGAACCACCAAGACTCTTCCTAAAGCTGGCCGCCCAGCCAAACTGAGCAATCGGGGGAGGGCCTTGGTCAGGGAGGTGACCAAGAACCCGATGGTCACTCTGACAGAGCTCTAGAGTTCCACTGTGGAGATGGGAGAACCTCCCAGAAGGACAACCATCTCTGCAGCACTCCACCAATCAGGCCTTTATGGTAGCGTGGCCAGACGGAAGCCACTCCTCAGTAAAAGGCACATGACAGCCCAGACTCTCAGACCATGAGAAACAAGATTCTCTGGTCTAATGAAACCAAGATTGAACTCTTTGGCCTGAATGCCAAGCGTCACGTCTGGAAGAAACCTGGCACCATCCCTACAATGAAGCATGGTGGTGGCAGAATCATGCTGTGGGGATGTTTTTCAGCGGCAGGGACTGGGAGACTAGTCAGGATCGAGGGAAAGATGAACAGAGCAAAGTACAGAGAGATCCTTGATGAAAACCTGCTCCAGAGCGCTCAGGACCTCAGACTGGGGCAAAGGTTCACCTTCCAACAGGACAACAACCTAAGCACACAGCCAAGACAACGCATGAGTGGCTTTGGGACTAGTCTCTGAATGGCATTGAGTGGCCCAGCCAGAGCCAGGACTTGAACCCGATCGAACATCTCTGGAGAGACCTAGAAATAGCTGTGCAGCGATGCTCCCCATCCAACCTGACAGAGCTTAAGAGGATCTGCAGAAAAGAATGTGAGAAACTCCCCAAATGCAGGTGTGCCAAGCTTGTAGCGTCATACTCAAGAAGCCTCAAGGTTGTAATTGCTGCCAAAGGTGCTTTAACAAAGTACTGAGTAAAGGGTCTGAATACTTATGTAAATGTGATATTTCAGTTTATAATTTTTTATACATTTGCAAAAATTTATAAAAACCTGTTTTTGCTTTGTCATTATGGGGTATTGTGTGTAGATTAATGTTATTTTACATAAAAGCAAAAAAAGAAAGGTCCTCTCACTGTCAACTACGTTTATTTTCAGCAAACTTAACATGTGTAAATATTTGTATGAACATAACAAGAATCAACATCTGAGACATAAACTAAACAAGTTCCACAGACATGTGACTAACAGAAATGGAATAATGTGTCCCTGAACAAAGGGGGGGGTCAAAATCAAAAGTAACAGTCAGTATCTGGTGTGGCCAACAGCTGCATTAAGTACTGCAGTGTATCTCCCCCTCATGGACTGCTCCAGATTTGCCAGTACTTGCTGTGAGATGTTACCCCACTCTTCCATCAAGGCACCTGTAAGTTCCCTGACATTTCTGGGGGGAATGGCCCTAGCCCTCACCCTCTGATCTAACAGGTCCCAGACGTGCTCATTGGGATTGATTTCCTGTCTTGCAGGAAATCACGCACAGAACAAGCAGTATGGCTGGTGGCATTGTCATGCTGGAGGGTCATGTCAGGATGAGCCTGCAGGAAGGGTACCATATGAGGGAGGAGGATGTCTTCCCTGTAACACACAGCGTTGAGCTTGCCTGCAGTGACAACAAGCTCAGTCCGATGATGCTGTGACACACCGCCCCAGACCATGACGGACCTTCCACCTCTACCAGTGAAGAACACTTTTTGCCAGTCCTGTCTGGTCCAGTGACGGTGGGTTTGTGCCCATAGGCGACGTTGCTGCCTTACAACAGGCCTACAAGCCCTCAGTCCAGCCTCTCTCAGCCTATTGCGGACAGTCTGAGCACTGATGGAGGGATTGTGCGTTCCTGGTGTAACTCAGGCAGATGTTGTTGCCATCCTGTACCTGTCCCGCAGGTGTGATGTTCGGATGTACCGATCCTGTGCAGGCGTTGTTACACGTGGTCTGCCACTGCAAGAATGATCAGCTGTCCGTCCTGTCTCCCTGTAGTACGGACATTGCAATTTATTGCCCTGGCCACATCTGCAGTCCTCATGCCTCGTTGCAGCATGCCTAAGGCACGTTCACGCAGATGAGCAGGGACCCTGGGCATCTTTCTTTTAGTGTTTTTCAGAGTCAGTAGAAAGGCCTGTTTAGTGTCCTAAGTTTTCATAACTGTGACCTTTAATTGCCTACCGTCTGTAAGCTGTTACTGTCTTAACGACTGTTCCACAGGTGCATGTTCATTAATTGTTTATGGTTCATTGAACAAGGATGGGAAACAGTGTTTAAACCCTTTACAATGAAGATCTGTGAAGTTATTTGGATTTTTAGGAATTATCTTTGAAAGACAGGGTCCTGAAAAAGGGAAGTTTCTTTTTTGGCTGAGTTTAGGAACATATAGCCCTATTTATTTGAGCTGAATACACTGAAGAGTTAAGACAGCGAGAAAAAGAATTGCAAGACCAGCAAGCAGTGGCGGCAGCCTAGACCAGCTAGTCCAGGACTCAGGGGGGCAAATTACAAATGAGTAAGTTGTTCTGCTGTCGGTAGCTAGCTAGCAATATAACATCTCCTTTTACACTAGGCAGTGTTGTTCAGTACAGTACAATTTTGTCACGATCGCTGGAGGAAGTGGACCAATGCGCAGCGTGATGAGTGAACATACTTCAATTATTAGAGAACCACACGAACAAAACGATACGTGAAGTCCTTGGTTTACAGACACAAACCATACACGGAACAAGATCCCACAAACACTGTGGCAAAACAGGCTACCTAAGTATGGTTCCCAATCAGAGACAACAAGCAACAGCTGATTCACGTTGCCTCTGATTGAGAACCACACCGGCCAACATAGAAACAAATGAACTAGATAAACAACCTAGCACACAAAACACATAGAAACAACCCACCCTGGCTCAACATAACAGAGTCCCAGAGCCAGGGCGTGACAGTACCCCCCCCCAAAGGCGCGGACTGCGACCGCGCCAAACATAAACCGAACAGGGGAGGGCCAGGTGGGCATTCCTCCTCGGAGGCGGTTCCGGCTCCGGGCTTGACCCCCACCCTCCAACAAACCCCCCATAGCGCCCCTGGTCCGGTCTGGCCCTGCTGGCTGGATCTGGACTGGACATCGGTGGAGCGGATCGCTCAGGCTCCGATGTGGAGCAGCTGACCGGTACCTGACCAGGCACCGGTGGAACAGGCACGGGCTGTGCCGGACTGACGACGCGCACCACAGGCTTGGTGCGGGGAGCAGGGACGGGCCGGACCGGGCTGACGACGCGCACCACAGGCTCGGTGCGAGGGACAGGAACAAGCCGGACCGTACTGGGGACACACACCACTGGCCCTACGCTTGGATCAGGAACGGGCCGGACCGGACTGGCAACACACCCCAGTACCTCTCGCCGTGCCTCTACATTCTCCTTCCCCCTGGTGACCAGTGACTCCCGTAACCTGGCAGCCTCCTTTGCCAACCCGCTGAACCACTCTATCCCGGCCTCCTGCTGCCCTGTCGTCCACGGCGTGAGCCCCCCCCTAAAAAATGTCTGGCCGTCTCTCCTCCCCGTGGGCCAGGCCTCCATGGCTCTCGCCAGACTCTCGCTCCTCTGCTCCCAAGTCCAGCCTCTCTCTTCCTCACGCTGCTTGACCCAGTCGAGGTTGATATCCTTTAGAGCCCTCTCTGGCGTTGGCTCCTGGACACGCTGTTTGGTCCAGTTATGGTGGGATCTTCTGTCACGATCGTCATACACAACGGACCAATGCGCAGCGTGATGAGTGAACATACTTTAATTATTAGAGAACCACACAAACAAAACGATACGTGAAGTCCTTGGTTTACAGACACAAACCATACACGGAACAAGATCCCACAAACACTGTGGCAAAACAGGCTACCTAAGTATGGTTCCCAATCAGAGACAACAAGCAACAGCTGATTCACGTTGCCTCTGATTGAGAACCACACCGGCCAACATAGAAACAAATGAACTAGATAAACAACCTAGCACACAAAACACATAGAAACAACCCACCCTGGCTCAACATAACAGAGTCCCAGAGCCAGGGCGTGACAAATTTGGTGATTGATTCAGCCATAACAGGGCTTGCTAGTACCAAAACAAGCCAAGCTAGCCAAGTTTAGCTATCTATGTTTGCAATACCTAAAATGTACAGTAGTCTAACATTATAGCTAGTTAGCTAACTGGATAAAAACATGTATGATGATGGCAGAGAGTAAAGGAATGACTTTGGCTTCATGACTCATATTAGTCTTGGAGTTACTATACCTTTGTGTTGAAGCTAGCTAGGATTGTCTCATATTCTACACCAGGTGTGCCCAACCTTCTTTGACGTGAGATCTACTTTTTCACTTGCCAGCCTGATGAGACCTATCAGTCTCTAAATCTAAACCAACCAACAAAATGTATGAAACGCAACACACCACTGAGTATGGACCTGCCGCTATGATACCTATTTGATACCCAAATATAATGTGGACCAATAACATGTTTTCCACAAATAAGTGCAACTAATTTCATTTCCTACCTTAGTGTGACTTTTGGCATTGGGTGGAGGCAAGTCGTTTTTCATAGTCAGGGCTGTAGCAGCTTGTTGCAAGTCTCATGCAGGCCACAAGGTGGTCATCAGTCATAGTAGATCTGTACTTGGACTTTATTATCTTAATGTGAGAAAATGCAGACTCACAGAGGTAGATTGATCCAAAAGGGGCTGATAAGTTGAGAGCACATCTTCTTATATTGGGATACTTCCCCTCTAGCAGCAGCTCCCAGAACTCTTCCTTCATCTCAGTTTTATTCTTAAAATCCCCAAACAGCGAGTCTGCAGCCTCAATAAATGCTTCCTTGATCATCTCCCCATCTTTGAATGACTTTTTATGCTTAGCAAGAACATGACTCACACGATAAGATGCTATGGTTGCCGCCTTCCCTTTGGTCACAGGCCTTGTGAAAATTGATTGCTGCGCTGCCAGTTGATTTTCTAGTTCTTGTACCTTTCTTCTTCGTAATTCAGTCTTTGCTGGAAAATCTCTTTCCTGGGTTTTGTGTGTGGTTTTAAAATGTCATTCTATGTTACCATTCTTTGGGATAGTGATGCTATTATGGCAGATGAGGCACACACATTTTGAGTTTGACATGATGAAAAAATATTCCTCCTCCCATTCCTTGTGGAAATGATACGTTTTCTGTTTTTTTTGTATCCTTCCCTTCACTCATTATTGCTGCTGTCGACCACACAACTTAAGAACAACTTAAGAACAAATCTGGCTACAAAGTTAGCTAGCTAGCTACCTGCCTGGTATCACCGTGACCTCGACTTGGAGTTGGCGGGCGTTTTCTGTTTTCGGCATCTGACCACGTTAACTAGGCATACGTCAATAAGTGGGCAGGGACTGGTCATATTTTATGTAAATCACGTGACTTTTCAGACATTGCTGTGAATGGAGGACTGTCGAACGTTAAAACAGAAAGAGATTATAGGCATTGATTTGTGTGGCTGAATTTTTGTAGATGTATAATCATCATAATCATAACCTCCCGAGTGGCGCAGTGGTCTAAGGCACTGCATCACAGTGCTAGCTGTGCCACTAGAGATCCTGGTTCGTATCCAGGCTCTGTCGTAGCCGGACGCGACCGGGAGACCCATGGGGCGGCGCACAGTTGTCCAGGGTAGGGGAGGGAATGGCCGGCAGGGATGTAGCTCAGTTGGTAGAGCATGGTGTTTGCAATGCCAGGGTTGTGGGTTCGATTCCCATGTGGGGCCAGTATGAAAAAAAAAAACATTAATGTATGCACTCACTAACTGTAAGTCGCTCTGGATAAGAGCGTCTGCTAAATGACTAAAATGTAAATGTAATCTCACAATCGACTGGCAAGCACTCTGTGAACGATCAGTAGATTGCGATCGACTGGTTGGGCACCCCTGTTCTACACCATGCTGCTACAGTAGGAATACAGATAGTACACAATGAATGTCTAATAGTGTTTTTGTCTTTCTCTAACAGACAATAGCACTTGGATACAAAGAAGTTGATGACTCTCAAGAGATGTGAAAGATCCCATAACAATAATCTCCCCTTGTATAAAGTGACTTCGAACACCTCACTGTACCACTCAAACACACCATATGCAAGTATTCCCTTCGTAGAACTGTAGTATTTATTATAAGCGTTAGTAGTATATTTTTCTTCTACTGTATATATATGTCATACATTGCCATAACTGTTCCTGCATACTGCTGTTTAAACTTACCTCGGTCTCCAGAGCAAATAAACTTTGTCTTGAATACAAGACATGTCTATTTATTTGCTATATTGACAGACTAATCTACTGTTTTATTGAAACATGTTTACTTGCCAACAAATTCAGCTGGAATAATTTAGTCACTTGTCAGTGCACTTGTAAAAAATATGATTTAAAACACCATTATATACATAAAGTATGTACAACAGCTAGCAATATCTATACCACAAAGCAGTTGTGAGCATACAAGGCATTCTATAATATACTATAACATCAGTCTAACTGAATATGGATGTTGTGTTGGTTTAATGTTCCAGGCAGGTTCCAGAATGTTCTTCAGCTAGTGAACCTCTTCTTGTGTTAGGTAATGGCAGCTGGTTCAGCAGGCTTTGGCGCTGTGGCAATGTTCTTCACCACCCACTGCTTTGAACTCTTGCAGAATATTTGTATGTACTGTAAAGTCTCATGGAAAGACATGAAGACTGATCATGAGTATGTGTAAAACATGAAGACTGATCATGAGGATGTGTTACCATACAATAAACCATGTTCATCTGTAAACTGGTATGGTTTGAGATGGGCTGTTAGCAAAGATAAGAAACATTTTAGGGGGGCTTGACGACAGTCTAGTTGTGTATAAGCACCTACAGTTGTGCAGACAAGCACTGCCAACAATTACATTTTTTACATTTAGCAGACACTCTTATCCAGAGAAATGTACAGTTAGTGCATACATTTTTTTTTCTTCATGCTGGCCCCCCGTGGGAATCAAACCCACAACCCTGGCGTTGCAAGCACCATGCTCTACCAACTGAGCTACACGGGACCAGTAGAGTGAATAGGCTAGAAGAGTGTACTAACAGCCCCTCTCCCCCAAGCCAAAGAACTGACTGCAAGGGTGTGAAAAGTTTGAGGAGCACTTGTCTTGTAGACAGTTTAGTTTATTGGTGATTTTGTTTTCTCAAGAGGGTATTGTGCTTTCATAAATACGTTTGGTTGTCCTGGCTTGTTTCACAGTCAGATTCTGTTCAGCTTGAGCTTATTCCAGGCTGAAAGCTTTCATCCAATAGGTCTACAGGCTTTGTACTACTAAAACTGCTGTGATGGTCATCGTCATCATCAGCAGCAGGATTAGTCTGTAGGACACACAGTAGTCAGTGATTAGCCAATATTTGACTACTTTGTCCCCATCAATACACACTCAAACAAGGTAATATATCCACCCACCCCCCTCATGTCAATAGATCATCCATACTAACCTTCACACATCCCCTCCTTACTAATACCTCCTTTTCTCCAATTTAGACTTCAAGCCTTGCATGAACAATCAACTAAGCCTCCATAATACAGAGAACTACAGTAGAAGTTGTAGCCTACTTGTAAACACACCAACTATGACAACAAGACACGGACCATGTTTATGCCTAGCTCCAGTACATTTATTTGCTCATCATGGAAAGATTTAGTATATTTTAGTACTATTTTAGAAGGTGACTTACACTAGTTCCTGGTGCTGAGCTTGATGTTGATGGGATCAGATTATAGCCTCTGCAGTAGTTAGTTATCTAGCTAGCTAACGTAACCTAAGAAGCTAACATTAGCTTGCAAAGTTAAAAATCACATTGCCAGATAGCAGCTGGCTAATTACATTGATATTGATATGCTTTGGAATGTCTAGCCAGGATATTATGAAAGCTAGCTAGCTAGATTTTAGTTTAGATAAACAAATGTAGTTTGCTAGCTAGGTAACGTTAGCTACGTTACCTCAGCTTGACTTATTTTCTGCTGAGCTGATGTTGGCTGATCGGATACCTTCCTCTTGAAGGGTAAAATCGATGGAATAGCATCATTTTTCAACGATTAACGAC
This sequence comes from Coregonus clupeaformis, assembly GCF_020615455.1. Taxonomy (NCBI): domain Eukaryota; kingdom Metazoa; phylum Chordata; class Actinopteri; order Salmoniformes; family Salmonidae; genus Coregonus; species Coregonus clupeaformis. The sequence goes on from NC_059198.1 coordinate 12,137,588, forward strand.
ATGGCAACCCCATCAGTTGAAACTTCAGTTCCGTTTCGAAATCTTCTAGATATTGTGGTTTGCTTACAACCAAGAAATGTAGCGGGTCCATTTCTACCGGTGAGATGCAAAAATGCTTGTATTTGCATGTAGTGAGGAAATTCACAAATGTTAGGACAGATATGACATGTTAATAACATATTAATGGACATATATAGTAAAATAGAGCACCGGTGAAATTTCCCTTTAAGTTATCCACCCGGCACTTCAATTAAATCTGAAGATGTTTAACTGGTGAATTATCCCAAAACAATGTTCATGTAATCCCTGTGTAGATTATCGTAATTAGTGAAGAAAGTCTAATTAACCATGTGCTGTGTGTGGGGGCGGGGGGGTTACAGGAGGGTCCAGGTCTCATTAAGTGGATTGGCACAGGCAGGTCTGCTTTGCTGCACTCAGCCATCAAGTCATATTAGCATCAACATACAGGTTCCCCAATTTTTTTAAACCTTTATTTAACTAGGCAAGTCAGTTAAGAACAAATTCTTATTTACAATGACGGCCTACACCGGCCAAACCCAGACGACACTGGGCACCGCCCTATGGAACTCCCAATCACAGCCGGTTGTGATACAGCCTGGAATCAAACCAGGGGGTCTGTAGTGACGCCTCAAGCACTGAGATGCAGTGCCTTAGACCGCTGCGCCACTCGGGAGCCCATTACAGATTACTGTCTGGAAAAGAAGGGTCGTGAATCATATTTTGACTGCATCCCTATTCCTTTTATAGTGAACTACTTTTGACCACAGCCCACCAATCTTTTTGAAAATGATCACCATAACTTGAAATGGAGAGCCTATTTCAACAAGGTAAAATAAAATGTATTACTCCAGGAACATGATCATTACTTTTTGTCAACATTCCAGGAACATGATCATTACTTTCTGTCAACATTCCAGGAACATGATCATTACTTTTTGTCAACATTCCAGGAACATGATCATACATTTCTGTCAACACTCCATGAACATGATTATTACTTTTCGTCAACAATCCAGGAACATGATCATTATTTTTGTCAACATTCCAGGAACATTGATCATTACTTTTTGTCAACATTCAAGGAATATGATCATTACTTTTTGTTGTGAGCCAAAGATGAAAGAGTATTCCAGGAGTGACATTACAAATGCAGGTAAAGAGCAAGCACAAACAAGAAACAACATCACATTCATTCTCTAACACGGCTCAGACAAAGGCTTGTCTGCATAGTTGTCTACACGGCTCAAAACAAAGGCTTGTCTGCATGGTTGTCTACACAGCTAAAAACAAAGGCTTGTCTGCGTGCCCAATTAACTTTCCCACACAAATCTGTCCTGACATTTCCTCCTGGCCCATGGTATTGTTTTCAAAACATTGTCTGGGCTCTGGAATGCATACTTCGTACTTGACTCCTAGCCACTACTATCTAGGCCACTAACCCAAGCCACTACCCCTTAGGCACTCAGATAGGTGTAAACAGCATAGGCAATAGTTCCACATAGCCTATCAGTTGGCAATGGGAAGCTATTACACTGGCTTAATACAGATCCTTTGGGAAAGTCATTCGTTTCCTTATTGGTTAGAATGGGATCAGTACATTTACTAATTAGTTGGAAAAGAGTAGTACACACTAAAAACAAATAGTTATTGTAACCATAGTGGAACCCTTTTTGGTGCTATATGGAACCTTTTTTTGAAGGTTCTATAAAGAAATATGGTCATAAGGTTCTAAATAGAACCTGTATGGTGCAATAAAGAACCCTTTCCTAAGGTTCTATAAAGAACCATAAAAAAAGGCTTTATAGCACCTTAAAAAAGTGTTACATATAGAACCGAAAAGGTTATTTGTAGAACCATACAGGATTTTTTATTCTGATTTAATAGCCATACTATATTGTTAAAATTCCATAGGTTTTATTATTGTGTTTATTAACAAGTTGAAACAGGTGTGCTTGCTCTGGAACGACTGGGGGTCACTGAGGAGAGAACTGAGAACTACTGATTAATCAACCATTCTCAATTGACAAGGTCAATTTATTTGGTTATTCCAAAATTCATTACATCAATTTGTTAGCCAGTCAGTCAGTCATGATTGGTCTGGTGGGGTGGTTGACGGTCTCTTTGTGTTGGGGGAGGGAAAGGGGTGGGGTCTGAGCTGGCATTTGCTGGATGAAGGTGGCACAAGGCCATAATTGAGTCTTTCACAAGAGACCTTCAGTGGCCATAGTCATATTTAACATATAATCGCATAACACAACAGATAAATTGGAATGACACTCTCACTCACGGTTGCACAAAGAGCTGTGAGCAAACCACGCCCCAAAATATTAGAATGAACCGCCACCACTACATTTGAATTATCACTAAAAGGAAATAACCATTTTTTTAACTGCATAGAACCATTGAAGGGCTCAAATGGTACTTTGGGTCAGTATGATTCCACATAGAACCATCACCCGTCCCAAAGAACCCTTGAGGAACCCAGATTTTTTGTGTGTAGTAAATAGTAGGGGAGTAGTACGTGTAGTGACGGTAGTAAGCTTACTCAGTATAGTAGTGATAGTCAGTAGTAAGCTTACTCAGTATAGTAGGAACAGTCAGTAGTAAAGCCTACTCAGTATAGTAGGAACAGTCAGTAGTAAAGCCTACTCAGTATAGTAGTGATAGTCAGTAGTAAGCTTACTCAGTATAGTAGGAACAGTCAGTAGTAAAGCCTACTCAGTATAGTAGGAACAGTCAGTAGTAAGCTTACTCAGTATAGTAGGAACAGTCAGTAGTAAAGCCTACTCAGTATAGTAGTGATAGTCTGTAGTAAGCTTACTCAGTATAGTAGGAACAGTCAGTAGTAAAGCCTACTCAGTATAGTAGGAACAGTCAGTAGTAAAGCCTACTCAGTATAGTAGGAACAGTCAGTAGTAAAGCCTACTCAGTATAGTAGGAACAGTCAGTAGTAAAGCCTACTCAGTATAGTAGTGATAGTCAGTAGTAAGCTTACTCAGTATAGTAGGAACAGTCAGTAGTAAAGCCTACTCAGTATAGTAGGAACAGTCAGTAGTAAAGCCTACTCAGTATAGTAGGAACAGTCAGTAGTAAAGCCTACTCAGTATAGTAGGAACAGTCAGTAGTAAAGCCTACTCAGTATAGTAGGAACAGTCAGTAGTAAAGCCTACTCAGTATAGTAGGAACAGTCAGTAGTAAAGCCTACTCAGTATAGTAGTGATAGTCAGTAGTAAGCTTACTCAGTATAGTAGGAACAGTCAGTAGTAAAGCCTACTCAGTATAGTAGGAACAGTCAGTAGTAAAGCCTACTCAGTATAGTAGGAACAGTCAGTAGTAAAGCCTACTCAGTATAGTAGGAACAGTCAGTAGTAAAGCCTACTCAGTATAGTAGGAACAATCAGTAGTAAAGCCTACTCAGTATAGTAGGAACAGTCAGTAGTAAAGCCTACTCAGTATAGTAGGAACAGTCAGTAGTAGCTTACTCAGTATAGTAGGAACAGTCAGTAGTAAAGCCTACTCAGTATAGTAGGAACAGTCAGTAGTAAAGCCTACTCAGTATAGTAGGAACAGTCAGTAGTAAAGCCTACTCAGTATAGTAGGAACAGTCAGTAGTAAGCTTACTCAGTATAGTAGGAACAGTCAGTAGTAAAGCCTACTCAGTATAGTAGGAACAGTCAGTAGTAAGCTTACTCAGTATAGTAGGAACAGTCAGTAGTAAAGCCTACTCAGTATAGTAGGAACAGTCAGTAGTAAAGCCTACTCAGTATAGTAGGAACAGTCAGTAGTAAAGCCTACTCAGTATAGTAGGAACAGTCAGTAGTAAGCTTACTCAGTATAGTAGGAACAGTCAGTAGTAAAGCCTACTCAGTATAGTAGGAACAGTCAGTAGTAAAGCCTACTCAGTATAGTAGGAACAGTCAGTAGTAAAGCCTACTCAGTATAGTAGGAACAGTCAGTAGTAAAGCCTACTCAGTATAGTAGGAACAGTCAGTAGTAAAGCCTACTCAGTATAGTAGGAACAGTCAGTAGTAAAGCCTACTCAGTATAGTAGGAACAGTCAGTAGTAAAGCCTACTCAGTATAGTAGGAACAGTCAGTAGTAAAGCCTACTCAGTATAGTAGGAACAGTCAGTAGTAAAGCCTACTCAGTATAGTAGGAACAGTCAGTAGTAAAGCCTACTCAGTATAGTAGGAACAGTCAGTAGTAAAGCCTACTCAGTATAGTAGGAACAGTCAGTAGTAAGCTTACTCAGTATAGTAGGAACAGTCAGTAGTAAAGCCTACTCAGTATAGTAGGAACAGTCAGTAGTAAAGCCTACTCAGTATAGTAGGAACAGTCAGTAGTAAAGCCTACTCAGTATAGTAGGAACAGTCAGTAGTAAGCTTACTCAGTATAGTAGGAACAGTCAGTAGTAAAGCCTACTCAGTATAGTAGGAACAGTCAGTAGTAAAGCCTACTCAGTATAGTAGGAACAGTCAGTAGTAAAGCCTACTCAGTATAGTAGGAACAGTCAGTAGTAAAGCCTACTCAATGGAGAAGTTATAGAGGAGTCATGGACAGTAGTAGCCTTGTGGCAGCAAGGTTATAAAAATAGTATACTGCTGAGTAACCCACTGAAACAGGACCCAGTGGTGCAAGAGAGAGAGAGAGAGAGAGAGAGAGGCAGAGAGAGAGGCAGAGAGAGAGAAGGACTATGACAGAGCACGACAGGGATATGTCTGTGAGAAGGGCAAATGTGTGCCCTGTCTGCGCTCGAAACGTGATCTACCAGACCAGAGGGACAGAGCAGGGATCCAGTGTGTGTGTGTGTGTGTGTGTGTGTGTGTGTACACTACCTTTGGTTGTTTCTAATCAGGACAGGACATACAATCTAAGTAAATTGACTAAGTGAGCAGAAAGAGCGAGAGAGACAGAGAGAGACAGAGAGAGTAATAGTGAGAGAGAGAGAGGGGCATAGACTGAGACCACTACAGATATCCCCTGAGTGACGGAACAGCAGAAGAAGATATGTGCTAAACCTTCTGTCCTTACTCTCAGAACACAACAAACTTCATGAGCAAACACATAAGGTACATGTGGGGTTGTAAAAGTACACACATCACACACAAATCACACTCCCTCCACACACACGCTTGCACTCACACTCACACAGGGAGAGAGAGCAAGAGGGGACTAAGACTCTGAGCAGCTCTTCTCTTTCTAAATGTATCAGAGGAGAGCAGAGAGCAGAGCAGTCTGTGTGTGTGTGGTACAGTTCCATTTGTATCTTTCTGTGCTGAAGAATACCTTTCTCTCTCTCTCTCTCTCTCTCTCTCTCTCTCGTAAATAACCAGTTGTGTACAGGGCTTGTTGGTAAAGTGGAGGTTATATCAGTCGACCTTGAATCTGAGGGAGCATCTATTATAACATTAACAATGAAAACATCCAATAATACACATTGGACCCCCACAAACACACACACAACAGACACACACACCGGACACACACACTGGAGCTCTGCTTGCTACAGTAGCAGTACAGTTTATGCTCAAAGCTAAAGATACTGAGATCCTATACAAGTTAGAATGCACTGTTATCCAACTTGCTAAGCAAAGACGTTGGTATAGACACACACACACACACAAACACACACAGCAATCCAATCAAACCAGTCTTTTCAGCTGACAGCAGTCAATGCAGGCGTCAAATCAAATCAAATCAAATCAAGCTTTCTTTATACAGCACATTTCAGACATTGAATGTGCAGTGGAAACGCATTCTCTGGAGTGATGAATCATGCTTCACCATCTGTCAGTCCGACGGACGAATCTGGGTTTTGGCAGATGCCAGGAGTACGCTACTTGTCCAAATGCATAGTGCCAACTGTAAAGTTTGGTGGTGGAGGAGGAATAATGGTCTGGGGCTGTTTTTCATGGTTCGGGCTAGGCCCCTTAGTTCCAGTGAAGGGAAATCTTAACGCTACAGCATACAATTACATTCTAGACGATTCTGTGCTTCCAACTTTGTGGCAACAGTTTGGGGAATGCCCTTCCTATTTCAGCATGACAATGCCCCAGTGCACAAAGCGAGGTCCATACAGAAATAGTTTGTCGAGATCGGTGTGGAAGAACTTGACTTGCCTGCACATAGCCTTGAGCTCAACCCCATCGAACACCTTTGGGATGAATTGGAACGCGACTGCGAGCCAGGCCTAATCGCCCAACATCAGTGCCCAACCTCACTAATACTCTTTGTCGCTGAATGGAATCAAGTCCCCGCAGCAATGTTCCAACATCTAGTGGAAAGCCTTCCCAAAAGAGTGGAGGCTATTATAGCAGAAAAGGGGGGACCAACTCCATATTAATTCCCATGATTTTGGAATGAGATGTTCGATAAGCAGGTGTCCACATACTTTTGGTCATGTAGTGTACCTCAGTCTTGTCTTGATTTAGCTGGAGGAAGTTGTGAGCCATCCAAGTATTTAAATCACTAATACAGTCTAATAATTTATTTGTGGAGCTAAAATCCTCTGGTGACACAGAAATGTAAAGTTGTGAATTGTCCGCGGAACAGTGAAAATCAATGCTGTGCTTTCTGATAATGCTGCCAAGGGGTAACATATATCAACTGAACAGTACCGGACCTAAAATCAAACCTTGTGGAACGCCACATGTAATATGTATTTTCTATGAGTTATGTTCACCAAGGGTGACAAAAAACTATTGACCGGTTAAATAGGTCCTAAACCAATTTGGAACTGGACCGGAGAGGCCAACCCACCTCTCCAGTCTGTCCAGAAGGACATCATGGTCAACAGTGTTGAATGTAGCACTTAAATCCAAGAGTACAAGGACAGAGAGCCGTTTGGCATCTGTGTTTGCTCTACGATAATTTACCACTTTAACTAAGGCTGTCTCTGTGCTGTGGTGGGCCCGAAAACCAGATTGGAATTTACAGTTGGCAGTTAGAAAATCATTTCGCTTTTTGAACACCAATTTCTCCAGAATCTTGCTTAATAATGGAAGGTTGGAGATTGGCTGAAAATTGCTAAAAGCTGAAGAATCTAGATTACTTTTCTTCAGAAGGGGTTTCACCATAGCAGTTTTTAGTGCAGTGGGGAAAGTGCCTGTGGATAGGGAGTGATTAACAATAGCTTGCACTTCTTCAGATATGCAATTAAAAACAGTTTTGAAGAAGGTGGTGGGGATAGGATTGAGAAGGCAGGTAGAATGCTTAAGTTGTAATATTACTTTCCTGAGCATGTCTGTGTCAACCAGGGAAAATAAATCCATAGTGCCTTTGCGTGGTAGGCTAGGGCCCATATCATCAAACTTCTCATCAGGTCTTGCTTGACTGATAACCCAGCCTAATGTTTGTTATCTTATCTCATCACATTTAGAGGAAAGTTCACATAGGTTTGCGGGGGTAGGATTTATCAGGCCATCAATTGTCAAGAAGAGCACTCTAAAATTATTATTAGCTTATACATCTTAAGAGCTGATTTTTAGAGGACTACTTCACTGCTCTGGTATCACTGAGTGGGGCTTGGAGTGCATGGAGGGACTGAACCATCCCTTTCTGTATGGAAAACGTCCTTATTGATTGCAGGAGTGTGTGTGTGTGTGCTTGAGTATGTGACAGTTAAATCTATGGGTCCTTTGTGTCCTCCCAATCAGAGGTAGATGATGATAGATGACGGCGAGTGGCGATATTGCTGTTTCTAAACGTCATTCTCAGTGATGGAGGAGGGGTTTCTGTGTTGTGTGCGTTTGACCTTGGACCTATTGATTTGTGGGTAAAAGGGAGACCAGCCCAGAGACAGATCGAAAGCCATCATCAACAACACTCCTAACCAGAGAATCCTGGAAAGAGAAGAGTAGTGCAATCTGAACTACAGTAGATGGATAGATAGGGGTAGATAAATGCGAGTACACTTATTGTTTTAAAAGGCGAGTGGGAGAGAGGAGGGGGGACTGTGAAGAGAGTCTTGTTCTGTCCCAAATGGCACCCTATTCCCTTTATAGTGCACTACTTTTGACCAGAGCCCATGGGGAATAAAGAGCCATTTGGGACACATCCAGGGATAGAAGAGTGGGAGTGTGAGGAGAGAGAGAGGAAGAGAAGAGGTAAAAGTCACCCCCATGCCTCTGTCGTTTCCATAGTGATAAGGTCAAAACTTTACGGGTATGGGGGGCCACTTTTGAGGAATGCCTTTGCTCGCACACACACTTTCACAGATGAAGAAAGATACACACACACAGAGACACACAAACAATTTAAAGACAAAGACAATCCAATAGGAAAAAATAACTGTATCAGGGTCTTTTCTGGGTCAAAATGGGGCTTAGGTGGTGAGCATGTGGCTGTGGTCATTGGTGTGGTCAACGACTGGAAATTGTAGAGGCCCTCCTGTTGGCCGCAGTCCAATATGTAGCTGTTTTAAAGCTAGTTTCCTGCAATTCTACACATTTTGCCATGTGGCGGAGAGAAAATGTAGCAGTTTTAAAGCTAATTTCCTGTTCTACACATTTTGGCTTCTGATATCTGAGTGACTAACATATTATAACAAAATCAATGGGGGCCCAATGCTATGACAAAAATATTCCTGAATGCGTAATTTTGGTAATTCTAGATTCTCCATGACTGTCTAGCTTTTATTTAGGTGATTATTGGTTCTCAAAGATGATCTTATTTAAAAAATATTTAGGTCCATTATCTTTTCTACATACTTTATATCTGCTTTAAGATGTTTCAATTAACACTGGAAAAGTTTTTTTACTGTTTGGACATAGGCGGACCGAAAAAACACATGAAGAAACACTATCGTTAATGACCTATCTTAGAAGTCAACACACCCTCACTCACTCACATACCTTAGAAGAGCCAAGGGATTTTTTTATCTGCTCATCTCATATTCACAGTAAGTTTACATGCACAGACAAGTCCCAAGTCCCTGTAATCACCAACAACACTACTGTTGAAATGAAACAGATTATCATCAACGTTGAGCGACGGACTGAACAAAGTCACAGAACGCTAGCCTAGCGACTGGTGCCTCTGTCACTGGCTATATCCCAAATTGAACCCTATTCCTATAGGGCTCTGGTCAAAAGTAGTGCAATATAGGGAATATGGTGCGATTTGGGCCACTATCTCTATGAATGCTGCCTCTAGTCAGCCTTACAGGGGTGATGTGTTTGCACCCAGGCATCCTGTTAAAGCCAGGGTTAAAGAAAGCCAATATCAGAGGCTTATTTTTCTCACAGTGCAGTGTGTCTCTCTGGCTCCTGGCTCAATAGCCATGCTGGAGCCTTGTGGCGTAAGGGACGGTCAATTATTGGTCCTGCGGGCAGCAGAGCAGTGTGTGTGTAGTGTAGGTGGACTCTACTAAGCATGCTCCATAGGGTAGGTAATGATGTGAGGGGCCTTGTCAGCCATCTTCTTCTTCTCAACCTTCAGCTCTCTATCCATCTCTCTCTCTCTCGCTCTCTCTCTCTGTCTCTCTCTCTCTCTCTTACACAAACACATACACACAAACAAGGACACATGCATGCAGGCTTAGTAGCGCATACAGTGCCTTCAGAAAGTATTCATACCCCTCGACTTATGTCACATTTTGTTGTTACAGCTTGAATTCAAAACAGATCAAATATTTGTGTTTTTTTCACCCATCTACACACAATTCCCATAATGACAAAGCGAAAACATGTTTTTAGAAATGTTTGCAAATGTTTGAAAATGAAGTATAGATATATATCATTTACATAAGTATTCACACCCCTGAGTTAATACATGTTATAATCACCTTTGACAGTGATTACAGCTTTGAGTCTTTCTGGGTAAGTCTCTAAGAGCTTGCACACGTGGATTGTACAATATTTGCATATTATTCTCCAAGCTCTGTCAAATTGGTTGTTGATTATTGCTAGACACCTATTTTCATGTCTTGCCATAGATTTTCAAGCCCATTTAAGTCAAAACTGCAACTAGGCCACTCAGGAACATTCAATGTCGTCTTGGTAAGCAACTCCTGTGTATATTTGGCCTTGTGTTTTAGGTTATTGTCCTGCTGAAAAGTGAATTTGTCTCCCAGTGTCTGTTGGAAAGCAGACTGAACCAGGTTTTTCTCTAGAATTTAGCCCGTGCTTAGCTCTATTCCGTTTATTTTTATCCTAAAAAACTCCCTAGTCCTTGCCGATGACATGCATACCCATAACATTATGCAGCCACCACCATGCTTGAAAATATGAAGAGTGGTACTCAGTGATGTATTGCGTTGGATTTGCCCCAAACATAACGCTTTGTATTCATGACATAAAGTTAATTTCCTTGCCAAATTCTTGCAGTTTTACTTTAGTGCCTTATTGCAAACAGGTTGCATGTTTTGGAATATTTGTATTATGTACAGGCTTACTTTTCACTCTGTCATTTGGGTTAGTATTGTGGAGAAACTACAATATTGTTGATCCATCCTCAGTTTCCTTCTATCACTGCCATTAAACTCTGTAGCTGTTTTAAAGTCACCATTGGCCTTATGGTGAAATCCCTGAGCGCGTTCCTTCCTCTCCGGCAACTGAGTTATGAAGGACGCCTGTATCTTTGTAGTGACTGGGAGTATTGATACACCATCCAAAATGTAATTAATAACCACCATGCTCAAAGGAATATTCAATGTCTGCTTTTTTTTTTAGCAGTCTATCAATAGGTGCCCTTCTTTGTGAGGCATTGGAAAACCTCCCTGGTCTTTGTGGTTGAATCTGCGTTTCAAATTGTATGTGTGGAGTACAGAGATGAGGTAGTCATTCAAAAATCATGTTAAACACTATTATTGCACACAGAGTGAGTCCAGGCAACTTATTACAGTGGGGGAAAAAAGTATTTAGTCAGCCACCAATTGTGCAAGTGAATGAATTTATTTGCAAATTATGGTGGAAAATAAGTATTTGGTCAATAACAAAAGTTTCTCAATACTTTGTTATATACCCTTTGTTGGCAATGACACAGGTCAAACGTTTTCTGTAAGTCTTCACAAGGTTTTCACACACTGTTGCTGGTATTTTGGCCCATTCCTCCATGCAGATCTCCTCTAGAGCAGTGATGTTTTGGGGCTGTCGCTGGGCAACACAGACTTTCAACTCCCTCCAAAGATTTTCTATGGGGTTGAGATCTGGAGACTGGCTAGGCCACTCCAGGACCTTGAAATGCTTCTTACAAAGCCACTCCTTCGTTGCCCGGGCGGTGTGTTTGGGATCATTGTCATGCTGAAAGACACAGCCACGTTTCATCTTCAATGCCCTTGTTGATGGAAGGAGGTTTTCACTCAAAATCTCACGATACATGGCCCCATTCATTCTTTCCTTTACACGGATCAGTCGTCCTGGTCCCTTTGCAGAAAAACAGCCCCAAAGCATGATGTTTCCACCCCCATGCTTCACAGTAGGTATGGTGTTCTTTGGATGCAACTCAGCATTCTCTGACCATATGACATTCTCCCAATCCTCTTCTGGATCATCCAAATGCACTCTAGCAAACTTCAGACGGGCCTGGACATGTACTGGCTTAAGCAGGGGGACACGTCTGGCACTGCAGGATTTGAGTCCCTGGCGGCGTAGTGTGTTACTGATGGTAGGCTTTGTTACTTTGGTCCCAGCTCTCTGCAGGTCATTCACTAGGTCCCCCCGTGTGGTTCTGGGATTTATGCTCACCGTTCTTGTGATCATTTTGACCCCACGGGGTGAGATCTTGCGTCGAGCCCCAGATCGAGGGAGATTATCAGTGGTCTTGTATGTCTTCCATTTCCTAATAATTGCTCCCACAGTTGATTTCTTCAAACCAAGCTGCTTACCTATTGCAGATTCAGTCTTCCCAGCCTGGTGCAGGTCTACAATTTTGTTTCTGGTGTCCTTTGACAGCTCTTTGGTCTTGGCCATAGTGGAGTTTGGAGTGTGACTGTTTGAGGTTGTGGACAGGTGTCTTTTATACTGATAACAAGTTCAAACAGGTGCCATTAATACAGGTAATGAGTGGAGGACAGAGGAGCCTCTTAAAGAAGAAGTTACAGGTCTGTGAGAGCCAGAAATCGTGCTTGTTTGTAGGTGACCAAATACTTATTTTCCACCATAATTTGCAAATAAATTCATTAAAAATCCTACATGTGATTTTCAGGAAAAAAAAATCTCAATTTGTCTGTCATAGTTGACATGTACCTATGATGAAAATTACAGGCCTCTCTCGTCTTTTTAAGTGGGAGAACTTGCACAATTGGTGGCTGACTAAATACTTTTTTTCCCCACTGTATGTGTCTTGTTAAGCACATTTTTACTCCTGAACTTATTTAGGCTTGCCATAACATAGGGGTTGAATACGTATTGACATTTCAGCTTTTCATTTTTAATTTGTAAACATTTCTAAAAACATAATTCCACTTTAACATTATGGGATATTGTGTGTAGATCAGTGACACAAAATCTCAATTTAATCAATTTTAAATTCAGGCATTTTAAATGCAGTGGTAGCATATATGCATTTAAGGGAAACACTGACGTAACACTCTGTCTCTAAGCCAGTGTTGGGACATTAAGCAGCTGCAGGGGGCAGGTGTTGCCCCAGACTGAGGGGTGTCCTTTTGCCCCAATTACCCAGCTAGGGGGTATGGGCAGACTGCCCTATAGACCCTGCCCTTAAGAGTCCAACCCACCACTCTGTGTTTACATTATTTATCAAATCATTAGTCTGCTCATAATTGACACAGAGTACAGGCTGCTGACTTTGTTAGAGTGCCATGAAGATGTGAGGTGAACTACAGAGGAAAGGCTCTAGTCATAAGGAGACATTGTAGGAACCTGGGTTCTACAGGGGGCTAGACTAGTAGAGTAGAGATATGGAAAAGAGATATGGAAGACCATCCCTCACCATGACCTCTACATGTGCTGGTCTAGCCACATTTAAAATGGAACCCAATCAGCAAAGCGACAACTAATTGTGCATCCCCAGAGCTCTGAGAGGAATGTCCGTTCCTGTCCCTGTTCCTCACCCGACCTCCATACTTTATTTTTTATTTATTTTTTATTATTATTATTATTTTTATTTTATTTTTTATTTTTTAGGGGGGGGGATGGATCAGCTTAATATTGCAGATAGATTGTATCTTCCATCAATGTAATTGTCTGCATCACTTCCAATCCCCCATGTTTTTTATATATATACTCCCCTTTATTACTTTTCAACCCCGCCATCCTTTCCCTACTTGGAGTAAATTAGTGAACAACAATGCCCAGGCCTCTACTTCCGGTCTATACTTACTATCTACACCTTATGGACACAGTTAATTTTACAATAATTCTATTATATATATATTATTATTTTTATTTTTTTTGCTCCTGAACTTCTTCTACTCTCAACCTCTCCGATCATTTTCATGATGTCCATCCGGTTTGCTTCTATATGCCATATCTTTCTAACTGTGCTCTTTCCCAAAAGCTCCCAACATACAACCTATATACTTATTATGGACACAGTATGCTTACATTATTAGCTATCTTTGTTATTATTTGTTGTTATTTGTTATTAGTCCCATCCTTCAACTCTATTCAATACCTCCCATCTATCTCTTAACACCATCCATATAGGATTTCTATTTGCCCTATATATTTCAACCGTACTGTGATGTTTTACAAAAGTTTTGAACCTTTCTATTCTCATTGCTTCTACAGATTGTGAATTAAAAATAAACATTTTTGCTAAAAGTATTATTATATTATTGATCGATTGACTATGACTTTTCAGATCACCCAGTAATGCTATCTGCAAGGTTAGCTCCATACTTAACAGAACGCATTGGAGAACGTATGAGAACCAGGGTTGGGGTTAATTCCACAAATTCAATTATAATTAAATTCCCTCTCCCTGTAAATTCAATTCAAATTCAATTCCCTCAGGCTTTCAGGCTGACTATGTCACTGTTCTAGTTATACTGGAAATATAGAAATACAAGTTGAAATGATTTAAAACAAATCCTCCAGTCCATTGTTGATACTAAGTGCATTAATTCCATTAACTGGGAAATGTAAAAATATTGAATTCTAATTCAATTCAAAATATTACATTGTTTTACAATTCCAATTAAAACAGTTGAATTCCAATTCAATTCCAATTCCATAACTTGAAGATTGTTGAAATTCGATTTTTTTAATTCAACCTTAAATAATTCCTCTGCACCCCGACCCACCCCACCGCCCAAAAAAAAGCCTTTTGTGAACTAACACTTGCACTTGACTTTCTTTTCCCACCTTACTAGCTCTGACTTTGCTGATAGCTACTTTATTGAGGATAAATGTACTTATTATGACTGTGATATGGTTCTCCCAATGTAGCATTCTTAAGATGAATGCACTAAGTCCCTCTAGATAAGAGTGTCTGCTAAATGACTCAAATGTCAATGTTAATGTAAACATACATTCTCCACTTCATGTGTGAATTCAAGAATTTCGAATTAAATTGGAATTGACCCCAACTCTGATGAGAACTATTGAGAATGTATGAGAGCACTATGAGAACTTACTGGAAAATGACATGAACCTCATGGGTGAGGAAATTCCACTTTCCAGTTAGATTATATATCTATATATCTATCTATATATATCAGGCCCAGTCAAAGGTTGGACACACCTACTCATTCCAGGGTTTTGCCTTTATTTTTACTATTTTCTACATTGTAGAATAATAGTGAAGACATCAAAACTATGAAAAAACAAATATGGAATCATGTAGTAACTAAAAAAGTGTTAAACAAATCAAAATATACTTCATATTTGAGATTCTTCAAATAGCCACCCTTTGCCTTGATGACAGCTTTGAACACTCTTGACATTCTCTCAACCAGCTTCATGAGGTAGTCACCTGGAATGCATTTCAATTAACAGGTGTTAATTAACAAAAGTGAATTTGTGGAATTGATTTCCTTCTTAATGCGTTTGAGCCAATCAGTTGTGTTGTGACAAGGTAGGGGGGTATACAGAAGATAGCCCTATTTGGTAAAAGACCAAGTTCATATTATGGCAAGAACAGCTCAAATAAGCCAAGAGAAATGACAGTCCATCATTACTTTAAGACATGAAGGTCAGTCAATATGGAACATTTCAAGAACTTTGAAAGTTTCTTCAAGTGCAGTCGCAAAAACCATCAAGCACTATGATGAAACTGGCTCTCATGAGGGCCACCACAGGAATGGAAGACCCAGAGTTACCTCTGCTGCAGAGGATAAGTTCATTAGAGTTACCAGCCTCACAAATTGCAGCCCAAATAAATGCTTCACAGAGTTCAAGTAACAGACACATCTCAACATCAACTGTTCAGAGGGGACTGCGTGAATCAGGCCATCATGGTCAAATTGCTGCAAAGAAACACTACTAAAAGACACCAACAAAAAAAAGAAGAGACCCTCTTGGGCCAAGAAACACAAGCAATGGACATTAGACCGGTGGGAATTTGTCCTTTGGTCTGGAGTCCAAATTTGAGATTTTTGGTTCGAACAGCCGTGTCTTTGTGAGACGCGATGTGGGTGAACAGATGATCTCCGCATGTGTATTTCCCACCGTAAAGCATGGAGGAGGAGGTGTTATAGTGTTAAGAGTGTGCAAAGCTGTCATTAAGGCAAAGTGTCACTATTTGAAGAATCTCAAATATAAAATATATTTTGATTTGTTTAACACTTACTACATTTACATTTTAGTTATTTAGCAGACGCTCTTATCCAGAGCGACTTACAGTTAGTGAGTGCATACATTTTCATACTGGCCCACCGTGGGAAACGAACCCACAACCCTGACGTTGCAAGCGCCATGCTCTAACAACTGAGCTACATGATTCCATATGTGTTATTTCATAGTTTTGATGTCTTCACTATTATTATACAATGTAAAACATTTTAAAAATAAAGAAAAACCCTGGAATGAGTAGGTATGTCCAAACTTTTGACTGGTACTGTATATACAGTGGGGAGAACAAGTATTTGATACACTGCCGATTTTTCAGGTTTTCCTACTTACAAAGCATGTAGAGGTCTGTAATTTTTATCATAGGTACACTTCAACTGTGAGAGACGGAATCTAAAACAAAAATCCAGAAAATCACATTGTATGATTTTTAAGTAAATCATTTGCATTTTATTGCATGACATAAGTATTTGATACATCAGAAAAGCAGAACTTAATATTTGGTACAGAAACCTTTGTTTGCAATTACAGAGATCATACGTTTCCTGTAGGTCTTGACCAGGTTTGCACACACTGCAGCAGGGATTTTGGCCCACTCCTCCATACAGACCTTCTCCAGATCCTTCAGGTTTCGGGGCTGTCGCTGGGCAATACGGACTTTCAGCTCCCTCCAAAGATTTTCTATTGGGATCAGGTCTGGAGACTGGCTAGGCCACTCCAGGACCTTGAGATGCTTCTTACGGAGCCACTCCTTAGTTGCCCTGGCTGTGTGTTTCGGGTCGTTGTCATGCTGGAAGACCCAGCCACGACCCATCTTCAATGCTCTTACTGAGGGAAGGAGGTTGTTGGCCAAGATCTCGCGATACATGGCCCCATCCATCCTCCCCTCAATATGGTGCAGTCGTCCTGTCCCCTTTGCAGAAAAGCATCCCCAAAGAATGATGTTTCCACCTCCATGCTTCACGGTTGGGATGGTGTTCTTGGGGTTGTACTCATCCTTCTTCTTCCTCCAAACACGGCGAGAGGAGTTTAGACCAAAAAGCTCTATTTTTGTCTCATCAGACCACATGACCTTCTCCCATTCCTCCTCTGGATCATCCAGATGGTCATTGGCAAACTTCAGACGGGCCTGGACATGCGCTGGCTTGAGCAGGGGAACCTTGCGTGCGCTGCAGGATTTTAATCCATGACGGCGTAGTGTGTTACTAATGGTTTTCTTTGAGACTGTGGTCCCTGCTCTCTTCAGGTCATTGACCAGGTCCTGCCGTGTAGTTCTGGGATGATCCCTCACCTTCATCATGATCATTGATGCCCCACGAGGTGAGATCTTGCATGGAGCCCCAGACCGAGGGTGATTGACCGTCATCTTGAACTTCTTCCATTTTCTAATAATTGCGCCAACAGTTGTTGCCTTCTCACCAAGCTGCTTGCCTATTGTCCTGTAGCCCATCCCAGCCTTGTGCAGGTCTACAATTTTATCCCTGATGTCCTTACACAGCTCTCTGGTCTTGGCCATTGTGGAGAGGTTGGAGTCTGTTTTATTGAGTGTGTGGACAGGTGTCTTTTATACAGGTAACGAGTTCAAACAGGTGCAGTTAATACAGGTAATGAGTGGAGAACAGGAGGGCTTCTTAAAGAAAAACTAACAGGTCTGTGAGAGCTGGAATTCTTACTGGTTGGTAGGTGATCAAATACTTATGTCATGCAATAAAATGCAAATGAATTACTTAAAAATCATACAATGTGATTTTCTGGATTTTTGTTTTAGATTCCATCTCTCACAGTTGAAGTGTACCTATGATAAAAATTACAGACCTCTACATGCTTTGTAAGTAGGAAAACCTGCAAAATCGGCAGTGTATCAAATACTTGTTCTCCCCACTGTGTATATATATATATATATATATATATATATATATATATATATATATATATATATATACTGGATTGTATGAACAAGCTACAAATGTTTGATAACACTTGAAACAGTCAGTAGCCCAGTATACTCAACAAAGGGGGCCAGTAAAACCTTTCTTACCTCAGCTTGGTAGAAATGAGATTGTGATAACAGATATATAACGATTAATCAAAGGTGTCTTACCGAGGTAGAGGGAGGCATTCTCCTTCTTGACGTTGTCGTCCAGGTAGGTGGGTCCCAGGGTATAGATTGGCGTCGACCCCATACCCACCAGGATCTGGGCACAGATAAACAGCGCCACGTACAGGTTGTGTTCGTTACCCTCCTGGTCTCGGGGGCACGACGCCACGTCCAAGGCATCCCGCCCACTGCCGTTCCCGCTCTGGCACAGACCCTCGTGGCCCGTGGACGAGTTGAGCTCCTGGATCTGGTAGGGTGGTGAGATGAAGTGTGGCAAGGAGAACAGAGCCGCCCCTACAGCTATGAACACCCCTCCTACCGCCAGCCAACGCGGCCTCTGACCCCTGCCCCCAAAGTAGGAGATGAAGACGACCACGAAGAGAGAGCCGATGTCAAAGCAGCTGACAAGAAGGCCGGACTCGGAGCTGCGGAGGCTGTAGCGCTTCTCGATGGTGGTGATGACGCTACTCAGGTAGCCCGACACCATCAGAGACTGGATGAATGTCAGGTAGCACATGCAGAACAGGAAGCAGCGCGAGTCAGCCAGGATTGCTCGCACATACTTCCTGGCGGGGATACGGAGGAAGCGGGTTAAAGAGAAGCCTAGTTTCTTATCCCTGGGCCCAGTGGCCATGAAGCTGCTCAGCCCCACCAGGCTGGAGGCCGAGGGGGACTGGAGCTCGAAGTCTGTCCGAGAGGAGGGGGACTCGGCCCGGCTAGAGTCAGGGTCAGTGGGGGTTTGGGGCTGGAGCTGGCTGCTGTGGTGGTCGGTGGCTGCTGTGGCCATGGAGGTTTGGATGGTATGGACCAGACGTGGTTCCCCCAGCAGAGGCTCATCACAGCCTGACAGACAGGGCCCATTCAGGATGGGGAGGCTCTTGGACTTGAAGCAGCTTCCTGTGTCATGTGTCATGTGCTGATACTGGTTCTGGAACTGTAGGACCTCACGGACCTCCAGGGACTCTGATAGGTTGGAGCCCGTCTCGTCGTTGTCCGATGATGTCATTGTGTTTGTTGGGCTGCTGAAGATAACGAAGGCTTCAGTATCACTATATCTCAGTTTAGCTTATTAGGATCCTCATTAGCTGTTGCTCGGGCAGCAACTACTCTTCCTGGGGGCCAGTGTCTCAAGAGTGGATAGCTAGAGCCACATGAGCACACAGTATTAGTGAGACTACTGCTACTGCAGGGCAGACAGCAGTAGAAAGTACACTGCCCTGACAGTAGACATGTGTTGGTGGTGGTGGGACTCTCTAGCTATGGACATGATTCAGCTGCATTGCTGTTTGCACTTAGCAGAGCAATGCTGCTTCACTTTTATTACAAACAGACTATGCATGCTCCTCATTTGGGCTAAAATAAAAAATATCTTACAAACAACTAACCAATACAGACAGCGCTTTCTGGGTTGGATAGAAAAACATTACCTCTTTCAACTGTGTGATTCCAGCGAGCCAGACCGACCGTTATTTCTATGAAGTAATTATGTTGACATTCTATGAAGTAATTATGTTGACACGTAACGCGCAAGCAAAACACTAAGGGAACTATGTAAACTATCTGAGATGTTTGGATTTAGAGACGATAATAGGTCCTTTGTATAGTTTTTTATCGGTCCTGTTTTTCGGGTTGTGGTCAGTGGTGATTTGATAGCTCTTTGTTTAGTTGTCACCGCATGAAGTCCTCGTAGGGAATCTTGTTTCTGTCTCAAACAGCTGAGCAGAATCCTACAGAGAAATGACAGGGGAGACAATGTTACCACAAAAGCATTCCCCTGACAAATAGGCTATTCTACATGTATAACAAGGTTGTTACATGTGTTACATTTCCATCGTGGTTCGTTTTTCCTATATCCTACTGGCAACATTGTGTCATTTTAGAAACAAGTCATACGATATAGGCTACATATTCGATGAATAACGGTCAACAACAAACAGTAATTTCTTACAAAACAAATCAACATAATTTGGAGTCGAAAGGAAAACTTGTCATAGCAAATCTCCCGTTCTGTCAAACGATGAATTCGGAGAACAATGAAAAACATCACTGGTTACCCTTTCAGACAGTCACGACTTTGGAAATGAAAACATAGGCTACATGATTCAAGTAACTATTCCAACAGACAACTGTAACCGTTCTTGAACCTAACTATTATGTTGACACCAAACTTCCAGACAATGTAAAGAGAAAAGCGACCGTAGGCTGCCATCGTTTACCGTATTGAGGCTCAGATCCTCGCGCAGGACTGAGAGACGGAAGTAGGCTGTTGTCTCCGACGCTGCCACTCAGTGAATGAGATTGTGGATGGTGTGGGGGAATAGGCTACTGTGAGGGGGCGAATTATTTTTCACGCAAGCGAACGGGATTTGTAGTCCTTCCATCGCCATGCTCTCCCTTAATTTCTCTTACACTCTCTCCAAACATGAGAAACAACTGGTGATTGTCTGCTCTGGTGATTGTCTGCTCTAGCCTACTCTGACTGTCGTGAAAACGACACACGGAGCGTCAGAAGAGATGCTGTATATATTTTTCGCTATAAATGTAATCGATGATGTGGATAGTGACACTCCAAGTTCCAAAATGATTCGTCAGCCGCTCAGCTCATTCAGAACACTGCTTTACAATCGACAGCTGGGACCCTCGTTGACCCCACCGGGGATTGACTGCGGGAAAGAATTGGCTTTTTGGACAATCGCCTCTATTCTTGAAAGAAACACTGAAACACTCACTGCGGCCATTTATCCAGAAGCTGCATGGCATTTGAATTGAAAGTATGCCTTTTGTGAACTCAATTTATGTGAATTAATTTGAAAGCATTGGCTTTGTTGTTTGCTGCTGTAGTTTTCTCCATGTAAATCAAGGATGTTTTTCTAGCATATGTTCTCTATAAGGGAAAACGTATTTAAGTAGCCTATGTTTTATTTTCAATATCCTATTGGCTTTTTTATTAATTAGCCTACATAGGTAAACACTTTGGAGCTATGTGAATAAACTATAAATAAAGCATTAATATAGCTATTAGCCCCCACCTTCAAATAACCTAGAGCAGGGGTACACTGTAAACAACCCTGTAAAGGGGTTGCCATGAATTTGACAGTATCTTAAAGGCAGCTCAGTGGCCAGTAAAATGATGTATGTCATATTACAGTACACCTACTATAAGCAGGGGTGTCATGCACTCCAAACATCTGAGGGGGCACAAAGTAAGTGAGGATGGCTGGGGGGTGGTCAAGAGAGGGGTAAGTCCCCCAGTCTGGACATTTTAGAATTTTGCATTTTTCAAACACCTGAAACAGGTTTTTCCTGCAATCTAGAGCTATAATCAGTATCCTTAATTTTTTCTGCATATCCAAGCATACCTCTTGAGCTGTCCGTATCCTCCTGACTGGTTGTTCTGTTTTTAAAGAAACTAAATATGCTTCTCTGCATCTCTGCTAAAATCTAGGTAAAATATTTAAAGTAATGTGGGTCTTATTCAGTACACTTAGTTATTGCTTGCTTTTCTAAAGTCTACCAACCTTGCCAGCAGGAATGCCAGCTAAGATACAGGTAACTGACAAAATAATGGAAACATGAGTAAATGAGGGATACAAAGTATATTGAAAGCAGATGCTTCCAAACATGGTTCCTGAGTTAATTAAGCAATTAACATCCAATCATGCTGAGGGTCATGTATAAAATGCTGGCCAGGCCATTATTTTGGCTACCATGGCTATGCCTGCATAGGATGACAATGCCCCCATCCACAAGGCACAAGTGGTCACTGAATGGTTTGATAAGCATGAAAACGATGTAAGCCATATGCCATGGCGGTATCAGTCACCAGATCTCAACCAAATTGAACACTTATGGGAGAATCTGGAGCGTGGCCTAACACAACGTTTTCCACCACCATCAACAAAACAAATTATGGAATTTCTCATGGAAGAATTGTATCGCATCCCTCCAATAGAGTTCCAGACACTTGTAGAATCTATGCCAAGGTGCATTGAAGCTGTTCTGGCACGTCCTATTAAGACACTTTATGTTTCCATTATTTTGCCAGTTACCTGTAGTTAGACAAGATAGCTACTCTAACTTGATTGATAGTCTGAAATGGCTTCTCGGTAGCTAGTTATGAGGTTGGGTGATTGGGAACCTATCTGGGCTAGCTAAAGCCAACTTCATAAAATTGCTAGGTGGCTAGTAGTATTACAGAGAAACAACAACAACAACAATATTGTAACGACCCTGTATTGTGTTCTGTGTTCATGGGTGTGTTATCGTTCTCATGGGTGCTAGCAGGGGTTAAATATGCCAGGACAGATGGAAAGGTTGGGGGGGTATGATGGGTAATCCCGCGGGGTTTTGGAATGCTTAAATAGGGGTTACGGTCTCATCTCTCTCTCTTCTGTTCGGGACCCTTGATTTGACATGTTATATTTGTGTATGTTCGAGGTTTAGCGGCGTGGGCTGTGGCCTGAACAATAGCCCATTCAGGAATAAACCTGTGTTCTGCCTGTACACCTGGTGCCCGTCTCTCTTTTACTTTATGACCCAGCTGGGTCATTACATTGGTGTCAGAAGTGCTTTCGAACGACGGGATAGATCGAGATTAGGCGAGTTAGCTGTTTCAGTATAGGCCTTGGTTAGCTTTAGCGTGACTCGCATCTACGGTCATGATGATCGGGGCGAGGCGGAAAGTTAAGGAAGAGTCGGACAAAGTGTCCGTTGTGGGCTCGGGTGTACCCGGTCGGGAAGGTCAGCGATGACGGCTGTAGAAGAGCTGGAGAGCCACATGGCGGAAGTTAAATTGTCAGTCAGCAAGATGGCAGAACGGGCGGGTTTTCCTTCAAACCGCTCGACCAGAACAGACGTCACGGCGACGGAGATATCGACGTCACCGCGTGCGGAAATGGCTGGGCCTCCTTATGTAAACAGAGATGGCAGCGCCCTATTGCCATTAGCCACGGTAGCGGCTAAACTTCCAAAGTTCAATGGACAAGGTAAATGGGAAGTTTTTTTCACTCAATTCGAGTTGTTGGCTAGAGCCGGGAGGTGGTATGACGAGACGAAAGGGTTACAGCTTGCCCTGAGCCTGGCAGAGGAGGCGTCGGAATGCCTGCTAACGCTAGCCCCGGACGAGAGGGGCGACTACGGTGCACTAGTGGAGGCATTGGGGGGCCGTTTCGGCAGCGATGCACAGCCCAACATGCTGCGGATTGAACTGAATAACAAAAAGAGACTTCAGGGGGAATCATTAAAGGCGTTGGCAAGTGATATTCTGAGCCTGACCAGGCGGGCTTATGCAACCATGCCGATTGGGGTGCAAGACGAGCTGGCACGGGACAGTTTTATTAGAGCGCTCTCCCCCACCGAACTGGGTAAGCATGTTCAGATGTCGGACCCAGCATCTCTGCGGGCTGCAGTGGAGATAGCCAGGAAGAGGGAGCTGATCTGGGGTGAGGGAGTGAGAGTGGAGGTTGCCAGTCAACCAGAGGTGAGAGCAGCGGCGGCCGGGTGCCGGGGGTCACCAAACCAGAGTGGGTCGACGAGTTGGGCGGGTTAGTCAAGACCGCTTCGCTTGTCATTGAGAGGGGCTCCAGACAACATCGCAGTGTCAGCTCAACTTCCATTGTCTGCTGGGGTTGTGGCCAGCCTGGTCACATTCAGCGGGAGTGTGGCAGATTCTCCAGTCAACAGGGAAACGACAGCGGGTTCTCGCGCAGGGGGCAGCGCGGGCCCACCCCTCCGCCCCCGAACCCACAGTAAGCAGAAGAGGTACCCAGCAGCGCAGGCAAGAGGGTGGGGACCTGCTTCCCCAGGGTGTAGCTGCCACCGTGTTTCCTAGTCCGGTAGTTGTGGTGGGACGTACCACCATTGGGGACTTCTGCAATGTCATCGTCAAGGTAGAGGGGGTGGAATGTTTGGCCCTGGTCGACACGGGCTCTACAGTAACCCTGGTGAGACCAGACATACTACCTGTTGGGGTGCGGGTGGAGCCGACCCTTGTCCAGCTACGGACTGTCACAGGGGAGCTAGCCCCCATGTTAGGGAAGTGTCGGTTGTCTGTGACTGTGGGGGGGAGAACTGTGGGGTGTCCGGTGTGGGTAGCAGCGGTACAGGACCCCTGTATACTGGGAATGGACTTTTTGAAAAACTGTGGGGCTCAGTTGGACTTAGCTTCGGGCACTTTGAGGCTGTCGGGGGCCCACAGTGGGAATGTCGCCTTCGGGAGGGCCAGCAGGGGGCAGGGCTGTCCCTCCGTCTTCCTCCAAGCTTGCCGAAACTCCACTGGTCGTCCCGGCTGCTCCCTTGGTCGTTGTGCCATCCCAGCAGCTGTCTCCGGCGGCAACGACCTTCACTCCCCATAATGGTGCAAGCACAGGCATCCCAGTAGCCCAAAACACACTGGCTCCTTCACCCCATCAGCCCGACGGGGGAAGGAGGAAGTTATCGACGCCGTTGAGGCTGTGTGGCTGAAAAACTGTCAAGGTCTGGACGAGAGACAACAGAGACAGTTAAAGCAGCTGCTGTTTGACTTTAAAGATAGCTTCGCTTGGGGGGAAGATGAGGTAGGGCAAACGCACCTGGTTCAGCACGACATCGACACTGGGGACAACCAACCCATTAAAATTCGGCCCCGTCGCATTCCCCTTGCCAAGAGGGAAGCAGCAGCCACAGCTATTGCTGACATGTTGCGGGCTGATTTCATTGAGCCATCAGATAGCCCATGGTCCGCGCCGGTCGTCATGGTGCCTAAGAAAGGGGGTAAACTTAGGTTTTGTGCGGACTACAGGGGCCTAAATTCGGTCACCACTAAAGACTCTTACCCCATACCGAGGATCGATGAGTCGCTAGACCACGTCAGAGGGTCCTCGTGGTTCTCTTCCCTTGATCTGCGCAGTGGCTACTGGCAGGTGCCCCTCTCGCCTGGGGCACGTGAAAAAACGGCCTTCTCCACGGATAGGGGCCATTGGCAGTTCAAGGTGCTGTGCTTCGGGCTTTGTAATGCTCCTGCCACCTTTGAGAGGCTCATGGACAGAGTGCTGGCGGGGGTTCCGAGAGACGATTGTGTCGTGTACCTAGACGACATATTGGTACACGGCACGTCGTTTGAGGGGGCACTGGGGGCACTTAGGCGAGTGCTGGAGAGGATCTCGGGGGCGGGGCTAAAATTACACCCGG
Organism: Coregonus clupeaformis; assembly: GCF_020615455.1. Classification (NCBI taxonomy): domain Eukaryota; kingdom Metazoa; phylum Chordata; class Actinopteri; order Salmoniformes; family Salmonidae; genus Coregonus; species Coregonus clupeaformis. The sequence goes on from NC_059198.1 coordinate 12,162,566, forward strand.
AAAAGTGCCATTTCATGCAAAGGGAGTTGGCGTTCCTGGGTCATCAGCTGGGTGGTGAGGGTATCAGCACGATGCCAGACAAAGTGGAGGCTGTGAGGGGGTGGCCAATTCCAAGGGGAAAAAAAGAGGTTAAGAGCTTCCTGGGTCTGGCATCCTACTATCGTAGGTTTGTGAAAGGGTTTGCGGGGATAGCAGCTCCTTTGAACCACCTTCTCAAGAAGGACACTGTTTTTCAGTGGACCGAAGAGCACCAGCAGGCGTTTGAGGCCCTCAAACGTGCCCTGGTGGAGGCCCCTGTCCTGTCCTCACCAGACCCGAACCGTCCGTTTATCCTGGACACCGACGCAAGCAATGAGGGCTTGGGGGCCGTGCTGGCTCAGCGTGGTTCTGACGGGGAGCACGTAGTAGCTTATTACAGCAGAACTTTTGATAAGGCTGAAAAACGCTACTGCGTGACAAGGAGGGAGCTTTTGGCTGTCGTGGCAGCAGTACGCCATTTCAAGTACTACCTGGGGGCCTGCCGTTTGTGGTGCGGACGGATCACTCCGCCCTGCAGTGGCTTCTCTCCTTCAAGGAGCCAGAGGGTCAGATCGCCCGCTGGTTGGAGGAGCTGCAACCCTACGACTTCCAGGTGGAGCACAGGGCCGGCCTTCGACACAGCAATGCAGACGCCTTGTCCCGCCGCCCGTGTGCTGAGGACGGCTGTGGGTACTGCGCCAAACGGGTGGAGCGAGAGAGGGAACTGTGCATGGAGGAGGGAGTCACCACCACGGTGAGTCAGCTGAGGGTGACAGAGTGCCGGGAGCTTGAGGCTGTGGACGTCGGGGAGTGGAGGCGTCGCCAGGAGGAGGACGTAGAGCTGCGTCCTGTGCTGGGGTGGGTGGAAGAGAGAAGACGACCGCCATGGGGGGAAGTAGCCCCTCTATCACCAGTCACCAAAGGACTCTGGGCTAAATTCTCAGTCCTTAGAGTGGCTGAGGGAGTGCTCCAGAGGGGGTGGAAAAAGCCAGCTACTGGAGAAATGACGTGGCAGGTAGTGGTTCCCAAAAGGCTGCAAGGGAGCGTGTTACAGCAGCTTCACGGGGGAGTAGGCGCAGGGCATTTTGGGGTCTCCAAAACGTTAAAGCGCGTACGTAAAGGCTTCTATTGGGCCAGGCACAGGAGGGATGTGGAGGACTTTTGCAGGCAGTGCGATGAGTGTGCTGCTAAGAAAGGACCTCCAGGTCAGTCACACGCCCTCCTACAACAATTCCCAGTAGGGGAGCCCATGGAGAGACTGGGGGTAGACATAGTTGGACCGTTTCCAACCACAGACAGCGGTAACAGGTGGATTCTAACTGCTATGGACTACTTCACCAAGTGGCCAGAGGCTTACGCTCTCCCAGACCAGGAGGCAGAAACAGTAGCTGATGCATTGGTAGGGGGAATAATCAGTCGGTTCGGGGTGCCACAGTCTATACACAGCGACCAGGGGAGAAACTTTGAGTCACGGGTGTTCTCAGAGTTGTGTAGACGGTTAGGCGCGGAGAAGACGCGCACTACTCCGCTTCACCCCCAGAGTGATGGGCTGGTGGAAAGATTTAACAGAACATTAGCACAACAGCTGGCTATCGTTACCTCAAAACACCAGAGAGATTGGGACACCCACTTACCGTTTATTCTTATGGCATGTAGGTCGGCTGTTCAAGAATCGACTGCGTGCTCCCCAGCGCTACTAATGTTAGGTCGTGAGTTGCGCACCCCAGCCGAACTGACGTTTGGCCACCCTCCTGATAACGACGACGGGGTTTTGCCTGGCCTGAACTATGTTCGTCGTCTGCAGAACCGGTTAGAAGCGGCTCACACCTTCGCAAGAGAGCAACTCGAGAACGCAGGAATGCGCCAAAAGCGCCACTATGACTCACGCGCTAGGGGGAGGCACTTTGGAGTGGGAGAACGCGTGTGGCTTCACAACCCCACGCGCAAAAAGGGGTGGTGCCCAAAGCTGGACAGTGCCTGGGTGGGGCCGTGCCTGGTGATAGAGAGAGTGGGGGAGGTGACGTACCGGGTGGAGGTTCCCCCACGGAGCAGGAAGGTGGTGGTCCACCGGGACCGATTGGCGCCCTACAGAGGGAGGAAAACGGTAGGGAATGGAAGTGAGGACTCTGATGTGAGCACACGGGGACAGTCTAGCGAGGAGACTCTAGTGCAAGCTGAGCCTGGGACGGGGGCTGCCTCTTCGGAGGGCGCTGGAAATGACATTGGGGCAGATGAGTGTTCTGGGGGTCCACCAGTGAGAGTCAAGGGGAGGCACAAGAGACTGATGCGACCTCCGGGTCGTTTTAAGGATTTTGTTTTGTAACCCTAGGGGCTAGGGTTTAGAAAGGGGGGGGCTATGTAACGACCCTGTATTGTGTTCTGTGTTCATGGGTGTGTTATCGTTCTCATGGGTGCTAGCAGGGGTTAAATATGCCAGGACAGGACAGATGGAAAGGTTGGGGGGGTATGATGGGTAATCCCGCGGGGTTTTGGAATGCTTAAATAGGGGTTACGGTCTCATCTCTCTCTCTTCTGTTCGGGACCCTTGATTTGACATGTTATATTTGTGTATGTTCGAGGTTTAGCGGCATGGGCTGTGGCCTGAACAATAGCCCATTCAGGAATAAACCTGTGTTCTGCCTGTACACCTGGTGCCCGTCTCTCTTTTACTTTATGACCCAGCTGGGTCATTACAATATATATATATATTTTTAACAGGACAAATCTGAGGGGGCACGTGCCCCTGTGGCAAGAACATCTAGCTACCTGAAGGTTGTGTGTTCGAATCACATCACGGAAATCTTTAGCATTTCAGCTCATTAGGAACTTTGCAACTCCTTACTACTACTTTTGAGCTACTTTGCAACTACTTAGCTTGTTAGCTTACCTTTCCCCTAACCTTAACTCCTAACCCTAACTCCTAACATTAACCCTAACACCTAACCTTAGCCCTAACCTTAACCCCTAACCCTAACCCCTAGGCTAGCTAACGTTAGCCACCTAGCCACATAGGTAACGTTAGCCACAACAAATTGGAATTCGTAACATATCATACAAATTGCAAATTCGTAACATATTGTACGAATTGCAATTCTTAACGTATCATACGACATGGATGATGGACATCCACAGGAGAGGAGGATTTACATTTACTATGTTACATCTACTTCTACAGTGAGGGAATAAAGTATTTGATCCCCTGCTGATTTTGTACGTTTGCCCACTGACAAAGACATGATCAGTCTATCATTTTAATGGTAGGTTTATTTGAACAGTGAGAGACAGAATAACAACACAAAAATCCAGAAAAACGCATGTCAAAAATGTTATAAATTGATTTGCATTTTAATGAGGGGAATAAGTATTTGACCCCTCTGCAAAACATGACTTAGTACTTGGTGGCAAAACCCTTGTTGGCAATCACAGAGGTCAGACGTTTCTTGTAGTTTGTGACACTCTGGCTCCATGGACTTTGATTATTGAGCCAGGGTTGTTCATTTTCTTTTGGGTGTATTTCTATGTTGGTTTCTAGGTGTTCATTTCTATGTTGTGGTGGTTCTTGATTATTCATGTGACTCCCAATCGGAGGTAACGAGTGACAGCTGTCGGCTCGTTATCTCTGATTGGGAGCCATATTTAAACTGTTGTGGTTTCACTGTGTGTTTGTGGGTTTTTGTTCCGTTTTCGGTCTGTTGTACCGTGGACTTCATTTGAGTCGTCTTTTGTTTTGTATTTGGTTACTTTGATTAATAAAGTCATGTTTCTTGGACACGTTGCGCCTTGGTCATACTTGGACGACATAGACGACCAGGACAGAAAAACCCACCACAAAAAGACCAAGCAGCGTGTCAAGCGGCAACAGGACCTACCTACACAGGATTTATGGACTCCCATAAAGGATTCATGGACATGGGAGGAGATTCTGGATGGTAAGGGGCCTTGGGATCAACCGGGAGAATATCGCCGTCCTCGTGAAGAGCGGGAGGCAGCTAAAGCCGAGAGGCGGTGATATGAGGAGGCAGCACGGAGGCAAGGCTGGAAGCCCGAGAGTACTACCCAAGAATTTCTTGGGGAGGAAGCGCCAGGTATGGAGAGAACGCTGGTGGATGTCCTCCTCGGCTGGGGACATATTACGCAGGAGGAGGCCGTCCGGTACCGGAGGGCGATGAAGGGGGAGAACCTGGCAGGAGAGGAGCAACGGCATCAGCAGGGCCATCGTCGGAAGGACGAGAGGCAACCCCAAAAAAAATTTGGGGGGGGGCACATGGCTTGGGCGCCTGGGCAGCAGGAGGCTGCCACAGGGAGATGTGGAGAGAAGGCTATCGGATTACGGGAGCCATTGGCGAGTAGAGGGAGGGAAGTTGTTGTGGCACGGCGTGAGAGACTGAAGTGTGTTACCAGTCCGGTCCGGCCCGTTCCTGATCCCCAGTTAAGGCCAGTGGTGTGTGTTCCCGGTACGGACCGGCCTGTTCCTACTCCACGCACCAGGTCCACGATGTGCGTCGCCAGCCCGGCCCGGCCTGTTCCGGCCACTCGCACCAGGGATACGGTGCGCGTCGCCAGCCCAGCCCGGCCTGTTCCTGCTCCACGCACGAATCCTACGGGGTGCGTCACCAGCCCAGCCCGGCCTGTTCCTGCTCCACGCACGAATCCTACGGGTGCGTCACCAGTCCAGCCCGGCCTGTTCCTGCTCCACGCACGAATCCTACGGGGTGCGTCACCAGTCCAGCCCGGCCTGTTCCTGCTCCACGCACGAAGCCTACGGGTGCGTCGCCAGCCGGCCAGAGTCTGCCGTCTGCCCAATGGCGCCTGAACTGGCCGTCTGCCCAACGGCGCCTGAACTGCCCGTCTGCCCAACGGCGCTTGAACTGCCCGTCTGCCCTATGGCGTCTGAACTGCCCGTCTGCCAAGCGCTGCATAAGCCGCCCGTCTGTACTGAGCCTGCAAAGCCGCCCGTCTGCCATGAGCCTTCAGAGCCGTCCGCCAGACCGGAGCCGCTAGAGCCTTCCGCCAGACAGGAGCCGCTAGAGCCTTCCGCCAGACAGAATCATACACCAGCTATGGAATCAGCAGGAGCCGACGCAGCCCATACTAGACTGGAAGCCCAGGTTCGGGGCCAGCAAGAGCAGCTCCTGCAGATGGGAGCCGCCCTGCTGGAGGTGATGACCGCAATCCGAGGCTGGGGTCCGCCTCCACCGCCAGCCGCCCAGCCAGCACCATCAGCCAGCCATGAGCAGCCAGATCCGTCAACCAGCCATGAGCAGCCAGATCCGTCAGCCAGCCATGAGCAGCCAGATCCGTCAGCCAGCCGCGAGCAGCCAGATCCGTCAGCCAGCCACGAGCAGCCAGATCCGTCAGCCAGCCATGAGCAGCCAGATCCGTCAGCCAGCCACGAGCAGCCAGATCCGTCAGCCAGCCATGAGCAGCCAGACCCGTCAGCCAGCCGCGAGCAGCCAGATCCGTCAGCCAGCCATGAGCAGCCAGATCCGTCAGCCAGCCATGAGCAGCCAGACCCGTCAGCCAGCCATGAGCAGCCAGATCCGTCAGCCAGCCATGAGCAGCCAGATCCGTCAGCCAGCCATGAGCAGCCAGATCCGTCAGCCAGCCATGAGCAGCCAGATCCGTCAGCCAGCCATGAGCCGTCCAGCCAGGATCCGCCAGAGCCGTCCAGCCAGGATCCGCCAGAGCCGTCCAGCCAGGATCCGCCAGAGCCGTCCTGCCAGGATCCGCCAGAGCCGTCTAGCCAGGATCCGCCAGAGCCGTCTAGCCAGGATCCGCCAGAGCCGTCCAGCCAGGATCCGCCAGAGCCGTCCAGCCAGGATCCGCCAGAGCCGTCCAGCCAGGATCCGCCAGAGCCGTCCAGCAAGGATCCGCCAGAGCCGTCCCAGCCAGGATCCGCCAGAGCCGTCCAGCCCGGATCCGCCAGCCAGCCAGGATCAGCCAGAGCCAACCAGCCAGGATCCGCCATTCAGTCCGGAGCTGCCCCTTAGTCCGGTGCTGCCCCTTAGTCCGGTGCTGCCCCCTTAGCCCGGTGCTGCCCCCTAGTCCGGTGCTGCCCCTTAGCCCGGTGCTGCCCCTTAGCCCGGTGCTGCCCCTTAGTCCGGTGCTGCCCCTGAGTCCGGTGATGCCTCTTAGTCCAGTGCTGCCCCTTAATCCTGTGGGGGTTTAGTTGGGGGTGGTCATTTGGAGGAGGCTACGTAAGCGGGTAGTGACTATGGTGGGGTGGGGACCACGACCAGTGCCAGAGCCGCCACCATGGACAGACGCCCACCCAGACCCTCCCCTAGACTGTATGCTGGTGCGCCCGGAGTTCGCACCTTTTAGGGGGGTACTGTGACACTCTGGCTCCATGGACTTTGATTATTGAGCCAGGGTTGTTCATTTTCTTTTGGGTGTATTTCTATGTTGGTTTCTAGGTGTTCATTTCTATGTTGTGGTGGTTCTTGATTATTCATGTGACTCCCAATCGGAGGTAACGAGTGACAGCTGTCGGCTCGTTATCTCTGATTGGGAGCCATATTTAAACTGTTGTGGTTTCACTGTGTGTTTGTGGGTTTTTGTTCCGTTTTCGGTCTGTTGTACCGTGGACTTCATTTGAGTCGTCTTTTGTTTTGTATTTGGTTACTTTGATTAATAAAGTCATGTTTCTTGGACACGTTGCGCCTTGGTCATACTTGGACGACATAGACGACCGTGACATAGTTGGCCACCAGGTATTGCACACATCTCAGGAGGGACTTTGTCCCACTCCTCTTTGCAGATCTTCTCCAAGTCATTAAGGTTTCGAGCCTGACGTTTGGCAACTCGAACCTTCAGCTCCCTCCACAGATTTTTTATGGGATTAAGGTCTGGAGACTGGCTAGGCCACTCCAGGACCTTAATGTGCTCTTCTTGAGCCACTCCTTTGTTGCCTTGGCCGTGTGTTTTGGGTCATTGTCATGCTGGAATACCCATCCACGACCCATTTTCAATGCCCTGTCTGAGGGAAGGAGGTTCTCACCCAAGATTTGACGGTACATGGCCCCGTCCATCGTCCCTTTGATGCAGTGAAGTTGTCCTGGGGGGATGTGTTCTTGGGGTCATAGGCAGCATTCCTCCTCCTCCAAACACGGCGAGTTGAGTTGAGGAGGGAAGAGAGAGAGTAGGGAAGAGAGAGAGGCCAGTGGAGATGCCAGTTTAGATGAGTGAATTGTGCAAGATGGAAACCGTGAAGAAAGAGATATGTTTAAATTAGAAACGAATACATAGGTCTATATTAATCCATTCGTATGCTAGCCTGTATATAAGGCGATAAATTATGCTACTACAGTGAATCTCGCTGACCACATGTGCTATGCTACAGACAGAGACAAAGAAAAATATCTGCTGGAGATTCCCCTTATCAATAAGTGGCTACACAGATTTAGATCAACACAGTCACAGTCAAAGCATCTTGTTCTATGCTTCTCTGAACTTGCCAGTCATGGCTGTATCAGAGGGATGGATGACTTTCCATAATGTTATTAATTGATTTCCTGGGACATCGTGGTGTAGGTGATCTGTCTCCTCCTCTCTCCTTTCCTTCTCTTCCCTCTCCTCCATCCCTCTTTCTCCTCTCCTCCTTCCTGTGTTCCCTCGCTCCCAGTCATGGTTGGCTAATGGTTAACCAGCATAGCCGTCTCCTCCTCCTCTCTCCTCCTCCTCCTCTCCTCCTTCCTGTGGTCCCTCGCTCCCAGTCATGGTTGGCTAATGGTTAACCAGCATAGCCGTCTCCTCCTCCTCTCTCCTCCTCCTCCCTTCTCCTCTCCTCCTTCCTGTGGTCCCTCGCTCCCAGTCATGGTTGGCCAATGGTTAACCAGCATAGCCGTCTCTGTCTCCTCTCTCCTCCTCCTCCCTTCTCCTCTCCTCCTTCCTGTGGTCCCTCGCTCCCAGTCATGGTTGGCTAATGGTTAACCAGCATAGCCGTCTCTGTCTCCTCTCTCCTCCTCCTCCCTTCTCCTCTCCGCCTTCCTGTGGTCCCTCGCTCCCAGTCATGGTTGGCCAATGGTTAACCAGCATAGCCGTCTCTGTCTCCTCTCTCCTCCTCCTCCCTTCTCCTCTCCTCCTTCCTGTGGTCCCTCGCTCCCAGTCATGGTTGGCTAATGGTTAACCAGCATAGCCGTCTCTGTCTCCTCTCTCCTCCTCCTCCCTTCTCCTCTCCTCCTTCCTGTGGTCCCTCGCTCCCAGTCATGGTTGGCTAATGGTTAACCAGCATAGCCGTCTCTGTCTCCTCTCTCCTCCTCCTCCCTCCTCCTCTCCTCCTTCCTGTGGTCCCTCACTCCCTGTTGGCTAATGATTAACCAGCCCTGCCGGTTGGGGGATGGATGGATGCTATCTAAACTCATATGGAAATTAGACAATGCCAATTGTTACACACAATGCAAAGCAACTAATGACAACATTGGAGATAGAGATGGTCCTCTAGTCTACCCAGCAGAAATGTAGCCTGGTGGAATCAGGCTACACACTGGACTAGCTCCTCAATAGGACTGCACCCCAAATGGCACCATATTCCCTATATAGTGCACTACTTTTGACCATAGCGCTCTGGTGAAAAGTAGTGTACTATATAGGTAATAGGGTGCCATTTGGGACACATGCTAGGACCCATTCAGGCGGCCTTCCTGAACACTGATTGGCTCCCAAAAATCAATAAGAGGATCAATAAGGACCATCATCGCCCATCGACAGACAGGCAGGCCTCCTCCATGGAAAACACATACACACACCATCATGGAACGCCTATGGTTGCATCCCAAATGGCACCCTATATACAGTAACGTTAGGGAATATGGTGCCATTTGGGACAAGGCTCTGTTATCATTGAACAAATGTCTTCTATCTCTGTCTCAGCCCAGAGCCTGCTAATCAATACACGCTGACAGAGAGGGAGCAGAGGAGATGAAACCTCAAGGCTTTAGAAATAGGGATAGAGGGGAGGGAACTAGGAAATGTAAGTAAGGTTGTTTTTAGGGAAAGACTAAGGTTGCTATTAGAGAAATGATTTAGTGTGAGTGTGTGTGAATGTGTGCATTTGTGTGCGCGTGCTTGTGTGAAGGTCAGCCACAGCTTTAGTCTCTGCTGGCATGGGACAGCTGCTATACAGAGTGCTTAACCAATGGCAATGTCAGAGATCACAAAGATGCCAAATTCCTGGGATGTGATTGGCAACATCTAGTGATTGCAACCAAAGCCCCTGGCGGCCATCTTTAGGGGCCAACAGAGCCCTGTTCACACTAATAGTAGAGGAGCCAAAGTTATGCTTTTTTAAAGACCTCAGTAAAAATCTCATGACTTAAAGATGGTTCTCTTATCCAATACCATAACCTTGAGTCATTCAGCTAAAAGCAAGATACACAAAGTGTTTTTAGTCTTGAAATCAAATGCCATATTTTACAAATCGAGGTGCAATCTCAGGCAATTGACAATGAAGTGGAACTTAAATGAAAACGTATCTTTGTGTAGGAGAAGGTATTATAATGTACTCTGAATGTACAGTATTGCCAACCTAAAAACAGAGGGCTCGGTCCTCTCCTCTGAGTTTCATTGGTTTTACCAATCCCACACACACAGGCCAGCAGTTCACCCACTGTTACGGACTCTGGGCTTATACACTCTGGATGTCCCAATCCATTGATGATGTCAAAACCCTTCCGTTCAGACAGATATGGTCTAGATTCCTGTAAGGCCCTAGTGACTTTGGCTTTGATTTATTACCAGGTGAATAATAGTTTGAAAAATAATGCTAGATTTCTATGGCCATACTTGTGTTGTAAACCATGTAAACCATGTGTGTGTGAGCGTACATGTGCCGGCGTATGCACAGCAAATTGGCCAGCGTTACCTAGTGTTGATTTTTTAGTGTAAAATTTTTTGTGTTCATTCAGGTGTTAAACTAACTCTGTAAGTTTTAAATTAACACTGATTGGTGTAAAATAACCCCAGTGTTGGTGTTAATAACCAGTGTTAAACCAAAACCACACAAATCATTATCATATTTTGCAGCATGTTCTATTGCAGGTTGATATTTTAAATTGTTTGTTTCAATATGTGTTTTTGTATGTACTTTAATTGATTAATTCATTATTCAACATGCATTGTTCAAAACAAATCCAATCTGCTACTTTCACATATTGCACCTATTACTGAAATGGTTGTTCCAGTTTTGATGGTTTAGGTAGTCTCCAATCTTTGTCTTCTCAACCCGACAGTCATTCTGAATGCAGGTTGCGGGTGAGTAAAACTTCTGAATGTTAGATATCCCCACTCTGGCTGGAATCAATAGGAATTATTTGTTTATTATTATGTTGCAAACCAGCATAATGTGACTTGTATGCCTGATGTGGCCTGTAAACCATGTGTTTCAGGCCACTGTATCAGGGTAAAACTGGTGATGGGGAAACAAAGTTTAGTGCATTGAGGTTTTCCAGCCAATTGTGTCGAAAATTGGTTCATTATTCAAGGCTTTGATCAACACAGTGTACACTAGTGGCACCTGCAGGTCAAAAGATTTTAGAGCAGCCAAATTATTATAGATAACGTTCCACACTCCATAGCGCGTGCGCAGCATAGCCTTTTTGTCTTCTACTAAACCAATACCAAAATAATCAGGTGGTTCTTCAAAGAAACAAAGCTTCAGATGTTATTGATCACGTGCTTTTGATAAAGTGATACAGGCATCGGCATCATGCTTCGAAGTACACTGCTTAGCGATTTGAACGCATGCCTTGGAGGAGCTCCGGTATCAAACGTAACATCACTAGCTAAAACTAGGCTCTCAAAATAAGGCCTCATGGAATACATATTGTGTTAAAGGATTTTATTTAATGATAACATATTCACTTAGGATCTCACGTGTCTGTTATTAACAAATACAGTCATGGGTGGTAACTCTACAATTAACTTGAAAGGCACTCTGGTAAATAGGCAAATAAGGTTTTACACTAAGCAGTGTGTTAATTTAACACTGAAAAGTTTGGACCCCTATAGACAATGGACCAGTGTTAAATGTAACATTCTCAGTGTTGATTTAACACTGGAGAATTTGCTGTGTACTTATGTGTGTATGTGCCCTGTATGTGTGTGTGAGAAAGAGAAAGAGACAGCTGATTCACCCCAGTACTTCTATGCCATGATATTACATTTGACTGGGTATTGTCTATTGAAGAAAACATTCAGAAATTCTTGTTGAACCTTAGTTTCACTGAAATCTAAAGAAGTAGATATCTTGGAGCCAGGGGCTCTATTTTCGGCTGGCATTAAGGCGGCGCTTGTGTCAAACACATGTTAGTTTGCAATTTCGTCATGTACAGTGGCTTGCGAAAGTATTCACCCCCCTTGGCATTTTTCCTATTTTGTTGCCTTACAACCTGGAATTAAAATGGATTTTTTGGGGGGGTTGTATCATTTGATTTACACAACACTTGTAAAGATGATAAATCTTTTTTTATTGTGAAACAAACAAGAAATAAGACAAAATAACTATTCACACCACAAAAGTCAATACTTTGTAGAGCCACCTTTTGCAGCAATTACAGCTGCAAGTCTCTTGGGGTATGTCTCTATAACCTTGGCACATCTAGCCACTGGGACTTTTGCCCATTCTTCAAGGCAAAACTGCTCCAGCTCCTTCAAGTTGGATGGGTTCTGCCTGTGTACAGCTATCTTTAAGTCAACCACAGATTCTCAATTGGATTGAGGTCTGGGCTTTGACTAGGCCATTTGAAGACATTTAAATATTTCCCCTTAAACCACTCAAGTGTTGCTTTAGCAGTATGCTTAGGGTCATTGTCCTGCTGGAAGGTGAACCTCCATCCCAGTCTCAAACCTCTGAAAGACTGAAACAAGTTTCCCTCAAGAATTTCCCTGTATTTAGCGCCCTCATTCCTTCAATTCTGACCAGTTTCCCAGTCCCTGCCGATGAAAAACATCCCCAAAACATGATGCTGCCGCCACCATGCTTCACTGTGGGGATGGTGTTCTCAGGGTGATGAGAGGTTTAGGGTTTGCGCCAGACATAGCGTTTTCCTTGATGGCCAAAAAGCTCAATTTTAGTCTCATCTGACCAAAGCATGTTTGAGGAGTCTCCCACATGCCTTTTGGCGAACACCAAATATGTTTGCTTATTTTTTTTTTTAAGCAATGGCTTTTTTCTGGCCACTCTTCTGTAAAGCCCAGCTCTGTGGTGTGTACGGCTTAAAGTGGTCCTATGGACAGATTCTCTAATCTCCGCTGTGGAGCTTTGCAGCTCCTTCAGGGTTATTACATTTACATTTTTAGTCATTTAGCAGACGCTCTTATCCAGAGCGACTTACAGTTAGTGAGTGTATACATTTTTATTTATTCTTTCATACTGGCCTCCCGTGGGAATCAAACCCACAACCCTGGCATTGCAAGCACCATGCTCTACCAACTGAGCTACAGGGAGTTATCTTTGGTCTCTTTGTTGCCTCTCTGATTAATGCCCTCCTTGCCTGGTCCGTGCTCCGTGGGATGTTTTATAACCCAACCCTGATCTGTACTTCTCCACAACTTTGTCCCTGACCTGTTTGGAGAGCTCCTTGGTCTTCATGGTGTCGCTTGCTTGGTGGTGCCCCTTGCTTAGTGGTGTTGCAGACTCTGGGGCCTTTCAGAACAGGTGTATATATACTGAGATCATGTAACACTTAGATTGCACACAGGTGGACTTTATTTAACTAATTATGTGACGTCTGAAGGTAATTGGTTGCACCGATCTTATTTAGGGGCCTCATAGCAAAGGGGGTGAAAACATATGCAAGCACCACTTTTCCGTTATTATTTTTTTAGAATTTTTTGAAACAAGTAATTTTTTTCATTTCACTTCACCATTTTGGACAATTTTGTGTATGTCCATTATATGAAATCCAAATAAAAATCAATTTAAATTACTGGTTGTAATGCACGCTTTTGCAAGGCGCTGTAAAAACTGTCTCACTGGCATTTTCCAGTCCAAACGCCAGGTTCGGCAATTTACCTGTCTTATCAGCTGGCTCAGATGGTCGGGGTGGATATATTTGAGGTGTGTCCTTAAAAACATGATCCAAAGTCCTAATATCAGGCAGCACTGATGGAGATATTTAAGACCGCCCAAAAGCTGGTTTTAGAGGTAAAGCAGTTGGTTATGGCATGCATTTTGACAGCGGAAATCTATCTAGCCGTGACACACACTGCCCGTATGCGCATGGAACGAGTAGCCCAATGTGCTTTTGGTGCCTGTATACTTTGTATTTAGAAACATAAAAAACTAATGTTTTATCCTATTTCGTTTAATTTGATTAAAAACCAAGCATAGCCTCCCCTCCTCTGAAGGCTTTTTTTTGTCTGCCCAATGCAATCGCGAAGTAGTCAAGACTGTCATTAAAGGGTTGAAGCAACCACTTATTTCGCCATGGAGCACGTTCTGATTGGCCAGTGAGGGCCCAAGCCTAGACACAACCACAACTTGTTTATTCATCAAAACCCAGCCCTTTTGCGCCAACGCCAGCAAATGCGGCGATAATTGTGATAGTGACAAATATTTGTGACACACCCCTGATCCTATAGCGTTACCGCCTGCGTTGGGTATGTTAAAATAGAGCCCCAGGTCGGTCTGTTAGGAACAGAATGATACCACAATAAGACTACAGTACATCAAAGGACTGAAGAGAGCTCAAGAGAGAGCCATTCCCCACTGATTAGCTAATGAATGCAAACCAGACATGCTTGTTTTGCCTCTGTCACATATTTTTTTACTCATTGACATGGAACATTCTCTGCTTGTTTTTGCTATTCTGTTTCAATAACAACCTTGTTGCTCTCTCTATCTCTGCATGACATTTAGACTCAGTAAATTCCACAGAAACCTTGTGGTACTCTATAAAACTGCTCTGAATATACTAACTCCTGCTTTCCTCTAAGGAGGTCATTATGGGTTGTATGTGTATCTAGGTTTGCATCCCAAATTGCACCCTATCTGCTATATAGTGCACCCGATGGGCCCTGGTCATAAGTAATGCACTATATAGGAAATAGGGTGCCATTTGGGACTTAACCACCTGATTGGTTTGGTATTGGTTTTGGTAGAAGACAAAAAGGCTACGCACGCGCTACAGTGTGTGGAACGTCATCTATAATAATTTGGCTGCTCTTAATTATTTTAAACAGCAGGTGCCACTAGTGTACACTGTGTTGATCAAAGCCTCGAGTAATGAACCTATTTTCTATACAAATAGTTGGAAAGCATCAATGCTTAAGGAAGCTTCGTTTCCCCATCACTACATTTTATAGTAACTTAAAGGCAGCAAGATGCCAGGAATAGAAGCTTTCTGATGATAGCTAAACTTGTACAAAATACCTCTTGGTTGACAGCAAGATGACCTTCCTGTCACACCATCAGGTCAATGGATGTGACAAAGATTGGTCACATTAAGTTGACAGTGTATTTAAAGCACACACTTCTTTCTCTTTCTCTCTCTCACGCTCTTTCTGTGAACAGTGAACCCGACATAGTCAGCATGGCTACGTCTTCCTCTGCCCTGTCAGACCACCTTCTGCCCCATCTGTACTGAGATCTCTCAGCTGCCAGCACATCTTCTGCAAGAGATGCCTTCAAGAGATCCCAGATGCTGGACTCCTCTAACACTGCCCTGAGTGTAGAGCTCCGGTCACAGACAGAAACTTCCAGATCAACAGACTGGCTACTGTGCCTGACTAGGAACATGGCGGACCAGTTGAAACTGGAGAAGAGCAGAAAAGAGAATACCAAAGCACAAAAGACTACAGATGAGAGAAAATATTATTGTCCTGAGCACGGAGAAGCAATGAGGCTGTTCTATGAGACAGACGGTAAGCTGGTCTGTATGGAGGGGAGAGACCACAGAGGACACACATTCAAACCTGTGAAAGAGGCACATCACAACCTAAAGACAGAAGTGAGTAAGCTGAGAAGTGTCTAGATATCTTATATGCACCAAGGGTCAGAATACCAATACAATGTCTGTAAAGATCCCAACAGCCTGTTAGGTTTTATTAACTGGGAAGGCATTGAGAAAAGTATTGCATGGAAACTCTATGAATTACAAACGTCTATGGAAACGTTTGTGGAAGATCCTATGGAAGAACTTGTACTCCCTCACAGTGACATTTCACTGCGGTCGTGGGTCGCACTGGGGTACAGATGTAAAAATCCATCCTAATCTGCCATTGGTACCCATTCAATTTAGCACAAGGTTGCCTTGTGAAATCTCTTTCATTCTCTTAAAGGTCCCGAACAGTCATTCTTATTCCCGTGCAAAATAACCTTTTGAGTGACTAAAATATCACCCATAATATTTGTTTTGGAAAGAAATGCTCAACATTTTAGAAAAAGTACATTTTCTCTCATGGCTAACTACCAGGAAGTTTGAAAAGACCGGCGGAGTGGGCAGCGATCTTATATTCATGAGCTCGCCTTGACTGACAGCTCTTTGAAATGCCTGTCAAGCAACTTGGATGCAGTAAGCAGTGTTGCAGTAAAATCATCTCAACAAATTTGGTCATACACAAAGCAACTTAAACATTGAAATTACATCAATGATGTCAAATTTTTTAAATATATATATATACATCTCCCATTTGGCATATCTGTTGTGATGTGGGTCACCGCAGCCCTGACGGATGTGTTGACTTGACAACTGCGTCGGAGTTCTGAATGACCCTTCCCCCTCTTTTGTTACATGCTGGCTGAAGACATTTACATTTTAGTCATTTAGCAGACGCTCTTATCCAGAGCGACTTACAGTTAGTGAGTGCATACATTATTTTTCATTTTTCATACTGGCCCCCTGTGTGAATCGAACCCACAACCCTGGCGTTGCAAACGCCATGCTCTACCAACTGAGCTATATCCCTGCCGGCCAATCCCTCCCCTACCCTGGACGACGCTGGGCCAATTGTGCGCCGCCCCATGGGTCTTCATGGGACCTAGCTAGCCAGTAACTAGCTAACACCAGACACAGATGAAAGGGGAAATATATAAGTATCTTTGCCATAGATGAATAGTGTAAACTTTTAATTATATTTGCTGAAACACTACAGTCAAATTTTGCCACCAGTAGAGTAGCTATTTAACTATATAAACCACGCCCCTCTGCAAACCCGCCTTCTGGTTACAAGATGGTACTTATTTAAATTAGGTAAGAGAATATTATGTCACCATTGGTTTATTAAAATGAGAGGTAGGGTGATGTCACCCTGTCCCCTTTAATGAATCCAAGTGTTTGACATGGGGGAGGGGACCAGTAACTTAATGATCAAACTTTATCGATGTAGAAGCAACAGTTATTTTCATACTTTGGTCATCATACTTTGATCTGGTTTCATCCAAATATCGTCCACTTTCATAAAAAACCCTTTAACCCTAAGAGCGCTAACAGGGGACAATTTTGACCCCAAGGGGTAAAAAATGTAATAATTTTTTTGTAACCTTCTGAAATTTTTTGACTTTGTCAAGCAACTAGTTACAGACAAAAAAAACTATTTATTATGATTTCTGTGTTAATATGGAGGAATAAAAAAGAATCTCTCTTGTATATACTAGTGGTGCGCTAGGCTTGGTTGAACTGCTTTCAATGGGGAAAGATTGGTGTGTACCCAATTTCTGTGATTTTCGTAGAAAACTCTACTTCTGGTGTGGACCTATGTAGCATGAGCCATCTTCAATTGACCCTTCGCTAAGCCACGCCCCAGGATTTGGGCCAACTTATTGCAGCGCTACATTGGATAGCAACTGTCATCGCTATATGCTATGAAAGAGATGCAGCATTTTCCAGGAAGTAGCCTTGTAGTTCTTTTTACTTTTGCAGATGTTTTGAATGGTCTTCAATGGGCAAAAATGTAGCGCAATGGCCTTCAGCGCACAAACATAATAAAAAGAATCTGGCAGAAGTAAATTCATCCAAAAGCACGAATATACGTAACTGTCTATATATCTTAAATCACCGCATTTTCTGAGATTTGATGACATAATCGTCAAGCCAATTCAAAAGATTAGGAGCCAGTACCTGGAAATATGATGTAGGACAACATCAGTGGCATAGTGTATGGTCTGACCAGCCTCGGACAAGCTCTAGTTTGAAACGCATGAAAACCAATGAGAGCATTCGGAGAAAAAAAAATCTTCAAAAAATACATTGTTTAAATGACTTAATAATTTAACCGTGCACCAGGGGTACTTGTAGCTGTGATTCCTAAAAGGCAACGCCTGTTGGAGTATTTTTCAAATCCGAAATTATACATTTGTTCCATTGTTTGCTAGCTGGTTAGCTAGATCTCACTGGCCACCATTGAAAACGCTGCTAATGGTAGCTAGCTAGCCAGTTAATATAACATATTTTCTCCAAATCTATGTTAGCTAGCTAAGTTGGCAATATTATGAATATAACTCTCATCTGCTGTCGACATCCGGATACGATTTGAGAGCACTTGTTAGCTCCAAAACCGCTTAGTAGCTTTGACAGTTCATTGAGCCATCCAGTGGCTAACCACATTAAAAACATAATTTTACCAGGTTCTCGTGAAGCAATTGTAGTCTGTGTTTGATTTAATTGTGTATTAAAAACACAGTTAGAGATCGTTGTGGGGGGGGGGTTCTACTGTAGTTTGAATGGGAATGGTGCTTCGCGGGAAAATGTTGTCTGAGGTTGTTGCAACACTAATGAGTGTGTGTAGACGATTAATATGGTTTCTAACATTTGAGAATACATTATTCCCTTTAACTCTACTATAATAGTCTATATGTTTGTCTTGATTGTTATTATTTGCTTTGTAGAGTTTTTTGTATCCAATAAAACAGCATGACTTCAAAACTATTTACAGTATATAAAACTACTAATGAGAAATTGTTGTCCTTGATGGGCTTTAAGTCTCTATTCTGTTCCCCACAGGCTATCTCAGTTTACACAGACTATTCCAACCTCTCTGTATTACTGAAACTAAATAGTTTTATATTCTACATTCCACACATATTTATCACATAATGACAATAATAAGGATGGCTTAGGTATGTCCTTCTAGCAAGGCTAGAAGGGACACTATTCCCATAGGGCTCTGGTTAAAAAGTAGTGCACTATAAAGAAAATAGGGTGCCATTTGGGACACATTTCCAACCTCCCTTAAATCAGTTCTACTGTTATTGTGAACAGGGCTCTGCTGGCCCCTAAAGATGGCCGCCAGGGGCTTTGGTTGTAATCACTAGATGTTGGCAATCACAGCCCAGGAATTTGGCATCTTTGTGATCTCTGGTGTTGCCATTGGTTAAGCACTCTGTATAGCAGCTGTCCCATGCAAGCAGAGACTAAAGCTGTGGCTGACCTTCACAATCACATGCACACATACACACACGCACGCACGCACACACGCAAACAAACACACACACACGCACTCACACAAACACACGTACAGTGAGGGAAAAAAGTATTTGATCCCCTGCTGATTTTGTACGTTTTCCCACTGACAAAGAAATGATCAGTCTATAATTTTAATGGTAGGTTTATTTAAACAGTGAGAGACAGAATAACAACAAAAAAATCCAGAAAAACGCATGTCAAAAATGTTATAAATTGATTTGCATTTTAATGAGGGAAATAAGTATTTGACCCCCTCTCAATCAGAAAGATTTCTGGCTCCCAGGTGTCTTTTATACAGGTAACGAGCTGAGATTAGGAGCACACTCTTAAAGGGAGTGCTCCTAATCTCAGCTTGTTACCTGTATAAAAGACACCTGTCCACAGAAGCAATCAATCAATCAGATTCCAAACTCTCCACCATGGCCAAGACCAAAGAGCTCTCCAAGGATGTCAGGGACAAGATTGTAGACCTACACAAGGCTGGAATAGGCTACAAGACCATCGCCAAGCAGTTTGGTGAGAAGGTGACAACAGTTGGTGCGATTATTCGCAAATGGAAGAAACACAAAAGTACTGTCAATCTCCCTCAGCCTGGGGCTCCATGCAAGATCTCACCTCGTGGAGATGCAATGATCATGAGAACGGTGAGGAATCAGCCCAGAACTACACGGGAGGATCTTGTCAATGATGGGACCATAGTCACCAAGAAAACAATTGGCAACACACTACGCCGTGAAGGACTGAAATCCTGCAGCACCCTCAAGGTCCCCCTGCTCAAGAAAGCACATATACAGGGCCGTCTGAAGTTTGCCAATGAACATCTGAATGATTCAGAGGAGAACTGGGTGAAAGTGTTGCGGTCAGATGAGACCAAAATCAAGCTTTTTGGCATCAACTCCACTCGCCATGTTTAGAGGAGGAGGAATGTTGCCTATGACCCCAAGAACACCATCCCCACCGTCAAACATGGAGGTGGAAACACACTTTTTCTGCAAAAGGACGATGGACAGGGCATGTATGGGTCGTGGATGGGTATTCCAGCATGACAATGACCCAAAACACACGGCCAAGGCAACAAAGGAGTGGCTCAAGAAGAAGCACATTAAGGTCCTGGAGTGGCCTAGCCAGTCTCCAGACCTTAATCCCATAGGAAATCTGTGGAGGGAGCTGAAGGTTAGAGTTGCCAAACGTCAGCCTCGAAACCTTAATGACTTGGAGAAGATCTGCAAAGAGGAGTGGAACAAAATCCCTCCTGAGATGTGTGCAATACCTGGTGGCCAACTACAAGAAACGTCTGACCTCTGTGATTGCCAACAAGGGTTTTGCCACAAAGTACTAAGTCATGTTTTGCAGAGGGGTCAAATACTTATTTCCCTCATTAAAATGCAAATCAATTTATAACATTTTTGACATGCGTTTTTCTGGATTTTGTTGTTGTTATTCTGTCTCTCACTGTTCAAATAAACCTACCATTAAAATTATAGACTGATCATGTCTTTGTCAGTGGGCAAACATGCAAAATCAGCAGGGGATCAAATACCTTTTTCCCTCACTGTACATGTACACATCATATACGTACACACACAGGATTTACAACACAAATATGGTCAGAAATCAAACCAAACATTGCTATAAAACATAAACAGTTGCAGTTGTATTACTTATTGATTAGATATACAGACAGACTAACTGTGACGTTATTGATTAAACAACATTCCCCACAGATTATGTCTAGTCCAGTGGAGGCTGCTGAGGGGAGAACGGCTCATAATAATGGCTGGAACGGAGCAAAAGGAATGGCATCAAACCATGTTTTTGATGTATTTGATACCATTCCACAGATTCCGCTCCAGCCATCAGCACGAGCCCATCCTCCCCAATTAAGGTGCGACCAACCTCCTGTGGTCTAGTCCTGCTTATACACCAAAAATGTATATCATCTACATATTCTATTATGCGTCCCAAATGGCACCTTATGGGCCCTGGTCAAAAGTCCTGAATCCATAGAGAATAGGGTGCTATTTGGAATGCACACTATATTATGATGTGCTAATGAGAGAACATGAAGGTGTCTCTGCTACCCACAGGCACTGATCTAGGATCAGTTTAGCCTCCCCAAATCTTTACAATGAGGGGAGAAAATACCAAACTGACCTAGGGGCATGTTCACCGTACTCCTTGGATCTCTCAATTCATCCTTCCTCGATTTATTTAATCCTCTCCTCGCCCTCTTCTCAAAACTTTGGACCTTCTCCTCCAATATGGTTGAGAAGGAGGGGAGGAGATAGGACGTGAGGAATCAAATTAATAAAAATGAGATTCACTCTAGGAGTAAATTCACCCTTCTCCTTATGGGTTGCTTCATTGATAAATGTGGTGGTTTTCACTATAAAGGAGGATATCTCCCCCTAGTGGTATGAACTAAAAGGCACATCTAATACTTTTAAATTGCACTTCTCCTGAATACCAGTACATGGCACTGTAACCCATTGATTAGTACAGGCCAGGTAGGCAAAAAGTAGGCTAACTGAAGATGAGGCTTATATTTGTGTGCAGTTATTTTTCTTACCCAGAGGATGGACCCAAGCCAAGACCCCACACTGTCACTTATTTAAGAGAGGTTGTGTTTTCAGTTGCAATTCTAGTAGGCTATTATGACATGCCTAAGTTATTATTGTCATTATGTCATATGATTTATATGTTCGGAATGTTGATGATAAAACTACTATGACTGCAATTTAGTATTGCAGACTGCTTTGAGTAGCCTGTGTTTGAGTAGGAGTGTAAACCATTGAGACTTTAGTAGCCTGTGTTTGAGTAGGAGTGTGTAGCCTGTGTTTGAGTATGTGGTCCTCTGTAGCTCAATTGGTAGCGCATGGCGCTTGTAACGCCAGAGTAGTGGGTTCGATCCCCGGGACCACCCATACGTAAAAATGTATGCACACATGACTGTAAGTCGCTTTGGATAGAAGCGTCTGCTAAATGGCATATTATTATTATATTATTAGGAGTGTAAACCATTTAGACTTTAGTAGTGTTTGAGTATGTCAACCGAAGATGGTAAGGTAAGATAAAGGAAAGAGAATAGAGATGCCGTACAACACAGTTTCAAAGTCAAGCTGTTTCATTGTGTTTGAGTATGTCAACAGCAGACAGTAAGGTAAGATAAAGGAAATAGTTTGTAAGTTACAGAATCTCGCTTTTTTCCTCACTCCTCCTGGCGATACAGCAGCTAAATGTGCCCTACATTTCTCCTACTTTTGTGACCAACACCTTCAAAAGCAAATACACGCTGCAAGGGGATAAGCGTGCCGACTTAGAGGAGAAGAGAGGGGAGAGAGAAAGAGAGAGGGGGGGAGAGAGAGAAAGAAACACACACAGAGAGACACATAGAGAGATAAGCGTGCCCACTTAGAGGAGAAGAGAGAGAGAGAGAGAGAGAGAGAGAGAGAGAGAGAGAGAGAGAGAGAGAGAGAGAGATGAGTGAGAGAAGGAGATTGTACTAATTGCAAACTGTCAGCTGGAGGATATCTTTTTCTGTTACCTTCACCCCAACGCCCACTCAGTTACTGTACTGAAGGTTGTACTGCATGGGTACATGCTGACAAGCCGCCATAAAAACATGTTTTCCCATGCTCTTCTGGGGAACAACAGGAGAATATTATAAAATAATCAATACATCATAGAAACTATAGTTCAGACAGGAAACGTCACATATTCGTTTAAGCATTTATTAGAAAAATATTACAATACATGCAATACATTAGTCCTGACGTTAAGCTTTGCTCCTTTGGGGTAGCTCACTGCTAGAGCAGAGCGTGCATCATGTTAAGATAATAATAATTACAGGCAGTGAGCAAGGTACACTGTACCAATCCCCCTGACCGAAACAAAAGCAGAGCCCAAACAGGTGGAGGGTGGGGTGGGGTGGGGGGTGGGAAAGCAGAAAATAGACATGCATGACGAGTAACACGTTTCAGGAATAGCATGTCACCAGAACACCAGCGCATAGCTTGCTTGTTAGATGCATTTGCAGGGTTTCAGATTAAATTGAGTCAATGCTGTATGTTGGTGACTCCAACTGCACACTGTATCCCATTTTCATGCACAGGTTATCCAGTTAACATTACATTATAACATCTCACAGATTCATTACCCTATGGTGTTTGATGATTGATTATTTGATTGTTTTTAAGGCCTCAGGCAGGGAAATGATTTTGATGAAGATTGTCAACTCAGGATGAAAAGTAAGCAATCACCAGATTGACCTGATATCAAGCTCCAGTCTTCTGAATATTATTATGACTGATTATTATTATTATAATGATGATGAGGATGATGATGCATTCCACTCCTACTGAATATATGTAAATGAAGGACAATGAGAAAAGAGGACCTTTGTAAATGATCATTTATGTTAATGTTATTTTTTTATGATTATGTTTTTAGCTTGGTAGAACAAATAAGCCACTTACAACTTCTTAAATATCATAACATTTCCTACAGAAATAGGAACTGGATGGCAGAGTCTGCAATACGGAAGGCTGAGGGGAATGAGTTCTCTGAGGTAACCCATTAACTACATTATAATACAGGTAGTATTGTACAGTACATTGTATTGTATTTGCTGTCAGCCATAGGAAATAGTGATTTAGACCACGAAAGCTATTTCCTGGGGACTGCAGATGAAAATGAGCTGCTAGCTAAATCTGGTGCAACGCATCATTTCTCAGTGTTCTGAGAATTTAGTTTTTGTTGTAAATTGTCTCTGTCTAAATAAACATAATAAATAATAATAATAATTTCAGAATGATGCAAACAGAGTCAAACGTAAAACATTTCTGTAGTACTTGATTCTGCCACTATTTTGCACTGGACTAAAACAGTATCTGCCATATTTAATTCAACCATAAGATAGTGACCTTTTCCATTAATTCACACAAAATTACCCAACTCAATCTTTACTTACTACGTACTCTGATCACTAGGTGAAGCTGCTGCAGCAGACACTGGTACAACCCTACCTCACACAGGACGTAGCAGAGGAGGCGGGGTATGCAGCACAACCCCCATGGTGGGCCCAGGGGTTAAAGGTCAGCTGTTCCTCCTGAGTGACGCCTCTGCCTCAATATGACGGGACTCATCGTGACATAATATTTGAAGTGTATTCAGGATCACAGTGTTTACTGCACTGCAACAAAAAAAATCTCTTCAACACCAGTTTCTACATTGTCCAGCATCTGTTGACTGCAGTTCACATCTACATAGCCATTATGATGGAATTAATCTGCAACTATACATTTAGTTCAGTACTTGCACATAAAAATGTTCACGCAACTGTTGGATGACCATGAACGTAAACCTGTTTGCTGATCTCATGTAATTCAAGATGAGAAAAGGCACAATCAGCTGCTGTTTTAGAAACACTGTGAGGTCATAATAAATGTGTGATGTCATAATAAATGTGTAATGAATGAAATTGGACAGAATGAGGACAGAAAATTAATTTGAAATATGGTATAATATATTTATTCAGACAAGAGCAGATTGGGAACACGTCTATTCTCGGAGTCAAATGATCTTGATGAGAAATGTGTATTTATACACTATTTACACATAACCCTCGGCCCAAATACAGAACTAGTTACAGTATGTACAGTACATGTACAATACAGTTCATGTCTCATAAAGTGATTGGATCAACTGCGACAAACATTGTCAGTAGATGACGGTTTTTGGCTTAAGATCAACCGCCAGATTTTCCTTGTCGGCCATCGGATTTGAACCGGCAACCCGCTTACTAACCTTGAGCCTCCTGCTGCTCCACAGTTGGTGATTAACATTAATATAAAGTGACCCCACTTTACACAGTAGTTGAATAAATCTCTTTGATGTAAAAAGCCTCTCCGTCTCACAAACAAATAACTTCCCAACTAATTTATCACTTACAGTATAGTAAACATAAAGTAGTTGCTGTTCTTAATCATATCTGCAATATTCTTTCCTTTAAAAGTCTGTATCAACTACTGTCACCGGTGGTTGATTTTCCTGAATGTAAGGGTTGAGTGTGTGGACCAATCCCCTGTTTACTGATTGCCACGTTTCTTAGCCATAGCCTTGGCTAGTTCTGACATGAAGTCCCCGCCCCCGGGCGCTGCTAGTGGTGGTGTAGTCCTCTTGGGTGGAGGGGGGCCTGTTTTCCTCACCGATGGGGTCGATCGGAACCCTGCTGGGGCAGAGGAAGGTGGGGGCGGAGGTGGAGGGGGGGGTGCTCCAGCCCCTATATAGGACTGGCGAGGCGGAGGTGCTGGTAAGGAACCCCTGTTGGTCACAGGGCAGAAGGTAGGATCAGGTGGTGGAGGTGGTAGGGGAAAACCTGGGTCCGGTGGTGGTGGGGGTAGGAAGCTGACTGGATGTGGAGGGGGTAACGAGCCGGCACCTGGACCGAATCCAAGAGCTGGAGGTGGGGGAGGGAGGAAGTCTGGAGGTAACTCTGGGCCGTCGTCCTGGGAGAGAGGTGGAGGTGGTGGAGGGAGGTTGTCCATGGATGTCGGTGATGGGGGGAATTTGGTGGGCAGGCTGGGTAGTTGTCGTGGGACAGAGGTTGATGGTGGGCTTCTCTTGGCAGCCAGGGGCGGTGGTGGTGGGGTCAGCACTGGGTCAGGGGGTGGCGGGGGGAGGATCTGTGTAGGTAACAGGGGTGGTGGTGGAGGGGGTGCATTGCCAACCTTGGCCACAGGTTCTGCAGGGGGCTGGGGAGCATGTCCATTGGCCTGACCAGAAGCTTTGGCTGGGAGAAGAGCAGAGAGAAAGAGACAAGCAAGGAATAAGATCTTTCATCTTATCAATACAGTCATTATTTGAAATTTGATTTGAAGAGTTCTTGATTTTGTATACTCAGTGTAGTAAAATAATGATGATCTATCCATTGATAATCTTTCTGCTCACAACTAATATCTACCAGCAGAAAGGGTGTCTACTAACCTTTGGTGGTAGGGGAAGGTGTTGACGGAGTGGACGTTGTAGTGCTGGTGCGGTTGGTCCACGCAGTGGTGACTGCAGCCTTCTTCATCGAAGTTTTGTAGTTTTCATACAGAGACTTCCCATACTGAGGGGACAAACACCAACCATTACAATACACACAAGACCACCAACTCTGTCTGCACAACCCATCACCGTTTATGTTTCTGCCTTAGATATACGCTGTCAAGCTGTCTGAGCTCACCTTTGCGATGCGTATTGCTGTCACCCAGAGAGTCATGGTCCAGGCATCATCACAGCACAGATATTTAATATACTGAGACTCTTTCTGGATCTGGGGGTGCTGTAGATAGGAATGGGGACACATCTTTAGGGTAGCGAATCAGTGAGACAAAAAGATTGCATCACATCCAATGTGTTCTTTTTGGTACCACTACCCTGTATGAGCTTGCAATTTATTTTTATTTTTTTTGGGGGGGGGAAGTGATTCCAGCCATAAGATCTCTAAAGTCCTCTAATGTAGATTGCATAAAAATATCAGATATCCACGCTAGCAGAATGAAGCGTTACAGCCTGATGACAGCGGTGGGATTTAAGAAAGTGAACTCCTCCTCCATATTGAATGCGTCATGGAAAAGCTGGTGATAATCAGACAGTCAGCACTCATGTGCCTCCCAAATAACATGGGAGACGTCCAACACTGAAATGTCCACCCGGCTGATGGAGTTATGGCACAGCATCCATCACAGAGGGTGGTAAAGGAGAGAACCGAGTCATACTTTCTCCCCTGGCCGTTGTTCAAACACAGCAGTTTGTATGAGATCATTGTCCATCTTTCATGAGCACATTAGCCATCTGAGAGAAAATGTCTTGACTTTGCTGTAGGGCCATTACCACACACTGATTGGCGTGATTCAGTGTTTTCCACTATGAAGCTGAAGGTGCCTGGTAGTGCCACTAGGGGGCACAGTCTGTCTAAAATTAAGCTTTGGCCAACTAGCCATGGCGGAGTTAGTCTCCATTAGTGCCTACAAAAAGATGCCATTACTATTGCTCTCTATAACATCTGAGTCCAAATGCCTAGCTCCATTTCACTCATTCAGCGGTGCATTATGAGCATTGATGACCCAATGCAGAGCTAGATATTAGAGACCTTGCTAAACCTTCCCAGGGTTCCAACCTGTCTGCTACATTGACTGAGTGAGATCATCTTCCTTCAGCCTCACTTCTTCAACCCTCTAGCCTTGAGGGGATATCTCTCAGTGAAATGTAATTCTGTCTCCTTGTCTCGCTAAGCTCTTTGGCTTTGATTCCCAACACCTCCTAGACCTAGAGAATAATGGTTGTTGCCAATTCAAGTGTTTCTGAAAGGAGGGAGGAAAATAAAGAGTAGTTTCAGATCCTTAAAAGACTATAACCACCAACCTACCAGGAACTCGTGTTCTGAGAAGAAGTGAGAATCTTATTAAAAGATACAACTTGAAACCGAGCCAACTGAAGAGAGCACACTATATTGCCTCAAGGAAAGGGTTTTCACCAAGACAAATACTGTACTATGACTAATGTGTTACAAACCAAATAACATTTTGTTGGCGAAGTTTACAGTGTTCCTCATTCCATTAATTTTATCTAACTCACTTGCAAATTAATTGGCCTGTAAAAATGGGGGACTTTTCACTTCCTGTTACTATATATTGAAGTTCGCAATTCCAGCGAGGCAGCTGTTGGGTTGACCACAGTACCAGTCTGTAGAGTGACAAAAATATACCAGAGTTATTTACAATTATAATAAACAAAACCCTCACTGTATGCTTATTTAATATGTACATGCATACTTACACTTGCAGCATGTGAGATACCTTTCCAAATAAAGCTATACTGTATAGAGACTATTACAGTAGCTCATAGTGGAAGAGTTAAGCTCGGTTTAAAGGAGCAATCTGCATTTCAAACAATAACAAAGAGTACACCCAGCCACTGTTTTGGTAAAAAGCTGTGGGATGGGGATGGAGAAATGTAACCACTCTCAAATTCATAGACAGAGCTGTGGATGCAAGGACTGACCATTGATATCAACATGAGAGATTTAACCATGTTTTGAGACTATACAGTGTTTGTTTACAATTACAATGTCTACAAACAAAGGAGTAACACAAGCTTATATTTTGGGTTCTGATGGGGTACAACAGTTGAACGAAGCTAATAAGGCATCTTTCAAGAATCAATGGTTATATATAATTCATTTAAAAGTAAAACAATTGATGTAGCAATCGAAGATAATATTGGGGAAGGAAGCGCTCATGTAGTTTCTCTCTTTATATACCTTTTACTAACTGTGACTTTTGAGCTGTGAGACTAAAATGGGGTCATCCTTCCAAAAAAGTGTTTTCAACTGTTCACTCACCTTCAGAACAAAACAGAAATCTGTTGGGGCCTTGTATTTGTTTTTGAAGTCTTTGCCATAGTAGACATTTACATTGTCGAACTGGACGAAACACACCAGGTCACGAGATGTCTGTGGAAAAAAGGTAGTCAAACTTGAATCTTGAATGACAGCATTGTGTTCAAACACTATAGCCTAACTTAAAAAATGTATCACTTAATCAATGCCTTGAAACAAGAACCAGTAGCCACTGTAGCCTTGGGTTGACTTACAGTAGCACCTTCACCCATCGTCAGTAGAGTTGAGTAAAATCTCAACACCATAAAGACATAATCTATGAATGGCGTGTTTATGAATAACTGTTACCACAAGATGAAAGATGTAAGTGAATATAGGTTGCCAGTGGGTGCAAATAATCCAGTTGTATTTTTAGAGCGGCTTGAACGGAATAAGGGGTTGATAAAGCAAAAAGTATTTAGCACTATAACGTTGTAGTCCAAGAGTAAAGAACCTCCCAGCCATTTCATTAAGGTCTCAGTTGACATTGAGACCATTTTTGCAGACATCTTTTTTCTCTTACCTTTTGTTGTTGTTGCGGGAAAGGGGTTACTTTTGATCACATAGCAACTCTGTATGTATGTTGGGTTAGCTGGGAGTGTACTGTGTTCTGTTCACACTAAACTGAAACTGACTGGGCCATATAGCCAGTGGATGTGTTTTCTTTATCTGGGTTGTAGCCCAAGTCCCTTTTTGACCTCTGACCTTGCTCTTCCCTTTGGGTACATAATAAATTCCAGAGGCCCGCAGCAGGAAGAGGCGCTGTTTCCACGACTTCTTGCCATCCTCCCTGAGATAGAGCACCCCCTCTAAGTCAGGCACGATGATGGAGGTCCCACAGAAGTTCTCCTGTGTGGGGAGGAGGCAGGAAGGGAATAAGAAGTCACAGAAAGGTCACATCATTGGAAACTGTCACTCAACATGAAGTCTCACATCTTTTCAATGGTCTAGTCTACATGGTGGAGTTTGTGTGACTTACCTCCACAAGTAACTCCTTGTCTCTGTCTTTCATGTCTTTGAGAGTTTTCTTGTCCTTCTTCCACTGATAAAAGTTCTATAGTGAGAAAAATATTAGCTTTACTATGCCAGTTAAAATAAGTCAAAACTTTAGGGTCGTAATAAGTGGTCACACTGCACCAATCCGTTGATTCAACCTTTATATTTTTTGGTGTTCTTCGGAGGACCAATGTAACTTTGTTTTACATTTTTGTTTTTACAGCTTTTTTGTTACAAATACATTTTACAAAAAAATGTCATACATTTATCTTAACTGATGTGAAGAGTTCGGATTGCAATAGTAGCCATGCTATTCAAGAGGGGTTTAAGTGAAATTATATTTTCTTAGGATTGATCAAATCTTGTTGGATTCACAAGGATTTACACAGTAATCATGTTTCTATGGAAGAATAAAATCACTTTTGGAAATAATTGTAAGAATACACAAAGCAGTATTTTGGAAATGAGACAATCCCTCACATATTTTTCCATACACTTCAGGCCTGCATATGATACCACAGCCTCTCGCTGCCAACAGCCAAAATGCATTAATACTTAGAGATTACAAAGGGCTCTGTTGGAACAATAAACATTGTTTCAACATTATTAAATTGCCTTGTTTTTCACTGGCTGACATTTTGTTTGATGCATCACTGTGAAGATGACATAAAGGGGTCTGTTTTGAAAGGATATCTCATGATTGAGCAAACATTTGAAAGTAACCAGAGTTGAAATAATGAAGAGATTGATTTGCAAAAACAGAGGGAGGCCAAGAAAAATGGCCTGCTGAGTATTGAGCTGTCAGGATATCATGAGCAGACCACCTCACACTATTTGAAATCAGGGCAGTCGGCAAAACGTTTTTAAATTCTTCTTACGGAACAGACACTGCTGATGATAACTATGCAGGATGTGTATTTTTAATATGTTTAAACTTAGAAAGTGATTGCAGTTTGAAGAAGCAATGTGAAAAACTCACCTGAGGGTTTTTGAAGAATTCATATTTGTCTGATCTCTCTTGGAAGAGAACTTTGTTTTCACTGTCCCTTGTCCATGCAGATAGTGGGTCTACTAGGTTCTCATGGTCTTCAAAACCCCTTTCTGTCAAGACAAAAGCACACAGAGCTCACACAATAATCTGTTATTAATCTATTATAATATGTTATTCTGTTAGTCCTTGGAAAATAATATATCATGGGTCAGTCAAATAATGATAAGATGGAGCCTTTGGCCTACTAAAATGTAAAGTTTACTTATTTTGTATGAGATTATTGATAATTTGATCAATACAATATTATTATTGCAACACCTTTTTTCACAGAAAAATATGCTGTAGAATATAATGGTGACCCTCACCCTGATAAAATATCAAACACAGCTATGAAAATTTACACTCTTCATTGCATACATTAATTTAGTTTTGTAAGGTACTGTTATTTTTCGAAACAATTCTAGCATATCACCAAATATAGTTTACGGACCAATGTATAGAAGCACATTGTCACGCCCTGGCTCTGGGGACTCTTATATGTTGAGCCAGGGTGTTAGTTTATATGTGTAGTGTCTATGTTTTGTTTTCTATGTGTTCTTTTCTAGATCGTGTGTTTCTGTGTTGGCCGGGGTGGTTCCCAATCGGAGGCAGCTGTGTCTTGTTGTCTCTGATTGGGAACCATACTTAGGCAGCCTGTTGTGCACTTGTCATTTGTGGGATCTTGTTCCGTGTAGGTTTGTGTTTATGACCGAGGACTTCACGTTTCGTTTTGTTGTTTTGTTGCTGTGTGTAAGTACTCAATAAAAGATGTACGCATTTCACGCTGCGCCTTGGTCCAATCATTACGACGATCGTGACACACATGGACACACAAGGTTTGAAGTAGATTTCACTACCATACAATTCTCCATTTACAGTTCTATGCAGAATGGTATTGCGCTTAAAATGGGCCCAACAAAAGACAAGCTTACGGATTTAAAGTGGCATTAAAACTTTAAAACACATGAACTATTAAGAGATCTTTCCGCTTCTTCCCACCACGTTGCCCACCCACACTCTGGTGTTCCATCATGTCTGGGTGTTTCACTGTAGTTTCACCATGTTTCTCAATGACAGGCTACTAGTCCTAATTAAAACAGAGATAGGCATTAAGCATTAGCCAATAGCTTCCAGGGCTGTTGTCTGTGGCCAGGCCTATTACTGCCATTAAATGGATGGTGAGAGCGTGAAACTTTGCTCCTAAAGAGTTTTATAGGGAGTCATTACGAGTTAAAAGCCCTTTGAACTACATTACTGTAACTGCATGGTATGTTGCAGTGCAGGATGCTGTATATGGTGAACACATGGATGTCTCACGGAAATGCAAGTAAATGGCACTTTAATTTAAGGGGGTGAACTTCAGCTTTTATTTTACAATGCCAAAACACAGGTAAGCTAGTAGTGTACATGAATCCCCTCTCAAACATTTTACAACTTTCCAGAACATTTGCGCCATGTAACATGTACAGTAAAACATTACGTTCACAAGGACATTTTTAGGACACAGATCAAAATCTATTTAATTTCCAATCAATCAAATATGTTTTGAGGTTTTATAGAAGCGGACATACTGTATGCCTTCAAACAAAAAGCAGTTTTGTGGTGAGTGATGCGTGTCTGTGTCACAGACAGGAGTGTAGCATTGAACATACAGTCATATCATCAGTACTTCTGGTTTGGTCAAGAGTAACAGATCAACCTCCTCTCATGGAATATAGTCTTAAAGGCTGACATGTGGTGGTCAAAAATGTCATGCGGGTGAGGTGGCAGACATTGGTCTTCAAATAGCCCTCATGACTAAAAAATTTACCAACTGTTGACCAAGGGGATGTTCCTTTTTCCTCTCATCTACATTTGGGTTTACAAGACATGCAAATGCACCACTGTACTCAAATTGCAATAACAGGAATTTTAAAGATTATCATAAAGTCAAGTTGTGCTCTGCCATTATAGAATATGGGCAATGGTTTGAAAGTGTGTCTTGACTCTCCATAAACTGAATGCAATTACAGGAATTAGCTTAGTGTTATAGGAGACCAGAAAGGATTAAAGATGATCAGAAAGGGTATTACATGAGGTAAATCATGATTTGCATGTTTTTCCTAAAAGGAGGGCTTCTCCAGAGCAAACCAAAGACATGGTAATGGCTGACTGAACAAACATGTTGCCTATAAAGTCCAACAGTAGCTGAGGTAGAGAGATGTAGGATTGAGGTCATGAGGAATATATTTCCGCATAACAGGGAAGATGACTGACAGTGCCTGATGTAGTAAATTGAACCCACTTGCCCGGTGTGTGTATGTGTGTGTGTGTGTTTGTGTTTGTGTGTGTGTGTGTGTGTGTGTGTGTGTGTGTATGCATGCGTGTGCGTGTGTGTCTGAAAATGGTGGGTTACATCAATGCCTCATTGTGTGCTCACCGCAGCAAGGCTGTCATCGTGCCAATGAAAACACAGTCCATCATCTGGACCTGAATGAAATCCCACCCGGTATGCATGGTATAGAGTGAGTGCATTGAAACCATGGAACAGTATATATTGTGTGTGTGTGCGTGCATGCGTGGGTGTGTGTTTGGCGAGGGGATCAGGCTCACCAAGCTGCAGCTCGGGGTTGGTCTCAGACAGGCTCCAGTCCACGTTGCAGTCACAGTGGGTCTTCTCAAACAGGTTGTCCAGAACATCCCTCACTGTCTGTCTCTCATCCACCATCAGTGTCTTGGAGCTACCGTCATTCATCACAACTTTCACCACCAGCTGCATGGAGATAAGACATTTACAGAAATAAACATTTAAATATTGGTGGCATTGGAAAGTATGTATTGTGTACTAAATCCTAGTAATACTTGTAATGACAGTAGGACACTGTCCAGGTTGCCGTTTTATGTTTTATTTATGTGTTACGAACAGATGTGAGCTTTTTATAATCATGAGTCATGACACCTGCCGTAGCCTATTCATGACAGCTCATAACAAATTACTTCTCACTAGCATGATAAAGCTGTACATGGACAGTGCATGGGTAAAACAGTTGATAGCTGCATATTCCTCTGCATATAGCTTCATGATTCTTTCATGAACGGTTATGCAGAACTTATGCTAGGTGTCATTTCATAGGCTGTAATGTACAGTATATGACAGCTTTATTGCCCAGAGTGTGTTTCCAGTATGATGTTAATTTACATTTTAGTCATTTAGCAGACGCTCTTATCCAGAGCGACTTACAGTTAGTGCATACAATTTTTCATACTGGCCCCCCGTGGGAATCGAACCCACAACCCTGGCGTTGCAAACGCCATGCTCTACCAACTGAGCTACATCCCTGC
Organism: Coregonus clupeaformis; assembly: GCF_020615455.1. Lineage (NCBI taxonomy): Eukaryota > Metazoa > Chordata > Actinopteri > Salmoniformes > Salmonidae > Coregonus > Coregonus clupeaformis. The sequence goes on from NC_059198.1 coordinate 12,195,753, forward strand.
CGGCCATTCCCTCCGCTACCCTGGACCAATTGTGCGCCGCCCCATGGGTCTCCCGGTCGCGGTCGGCCGTGACAGAGCCTGGATTCGAACCAGGATCTCTAGTGGCACAGCTAGCACTGCGATGCAGTGCCTTAGACCACTGTGCCACTCGGGAGAACAGTACAGGTGTGGATGGAAAGATGTCATAAAACAGATACCTTGATTCCATCTGACCGTTGTATAACAGTCCTCAAAGAGCTATCCGCTACCGCTAGCATTGGCGCTAGCTGAGCAGTCATAGGGGAGCATTGAATGATCATTAGCCTCTATGGAGCTATGGCAGTCGTGGTCTGGCTATCGCCCCATAAATAAAGCCCAAATAAACTGGGATTAAGCTCATACTTCCTGGCTCATGTGGCCTTGAACTTCCCCTTTGTCTGGCAACAGATCCCGATTTAGGAAGCAGAGGAGCTTCGCAAACCATCCAGAGGTCAGCCAAGTTGTGTCATAAAAATGTGTCTTTCAAAGATGATAGAGGATGTTCCGTTTTAGATCAGGTTTTTTCCCAGCTCCTATGAAGAACAATGGATGGATGTGCACCACATGGTCAAGTAGTGTGTGTAACGGATCACTTCTTGAATTTGAACTAGGTGTCTTCAAACGAGTGGATTCACAAAAGAAATGTGCTCAATCTGGAACCTCCACTTTAATCTTTAGAACACGTAAAGGAAAAGGCCTCAGTGGCGTTTGACACACAGAGAACAAAACCGCAGACCACTGAGAAATGAAACCTCTGTCTATCTCTCTGGTCAGGACAGGTGTTTCTATGAAACCGGCCAGAGAAGGCAGAGAGTCTGTTTCCTGAACATTCATTAGTGTCATTTTATATTATCATTAGGCACATAGGGCTACATGACTGCAATGTTACCTAATCTAGTTACCTTACACACTGCTTCAGGCATTTAAAAAAAGTGCATTTAACCTTTATTTTGACAGGGAGTCATGCTGAGACCAAGGTCTCTTTTACAGATGAGCTTTGTAATTACAAGAATATACACATCAATATAATATAAAAACAAAACAGAGATATAAAACACAGTCATGGAAAACAAACACATTCTTCGTTAAAAAGGCCCGCGAGATGATTTTGAAAAAAATAAATAATAATAATAATAATTTTGTAAAGTATAAAAATGCGCTGCAATTTTTCAATAAAATAAACTGCTGTTCCAATTGCGTCCACTGGATGGCGCAATAGCAATTGTGTTAAGCAAGCAAACTGTTTATACCGGGGCAGAGCAAGTAGGTCAAGCACGTGCAGCCAATGAGCTACTTTGTTTTGCCCGCGATATTTATTACGGCTTCTACTTTTAACATTATGTGCTTTGGCACCCTCATTGCCCCAATATGTCTCTGTCAAAAAAGAGAAAAGTGGACGCAGAGTGTAGAGTGTTCCAAGAAAAATTGTCATCCTATTTATTCACTGAATTGAATGGGAAAGCTGTATGTTTGGTGTGTTCAGAGCATGTTGCAGTGCTGAAAGAATATAACCTTCGTCGCCACTATGTGAGTCTTCATGCCGACAAATATGACAACTTTCAAGGACAGCGGAGATGAGAGAAGGTGAATGAACTGTTGGCGGGTCTGAAGAAACAGCAGTCTGTGTTTACTCACAGCCGAGACATCAGTGACGCTGCAGTGAAAGCTAGCTACCTCATTGCTAATGAAATCGCAGTGGCTTCAAAACCATTTAGTGAGGGTGAATTTGTAAAAACATGCATGATGAAGGCAGCGGAGATTGTGTGCCCTGAAAAGCGGCAGGCTTTTGCAAATATCAGCCTGACAAGAAACACAGTTGCAGACAGGATTTCCGATCTTTCAGTGGATTTGGACAGCCAGTTGAAGCAAAAAGTAAAGTCATTTATTGCGTTTTCGGTTGCAATTGATGAAAGCACGGACATTACAGATGTTGCACAACTGGCCATTTTCATCCGCGGAGTTGATGACACATTGACCGTCACCGAGGAGTTCGTGGAGTTGGTGCCGATGACAGATACAACGACAGCAGCTGATATTTTTACCGCACTCGCCGGCACGCTGGACAGGGTCGGAGTGGACTGGTCCCGCGCTGTCAGCCTGGCTACAGATGGTGCGCCCTCAATGATCGGGAAAAAAGCAGGCGTTGTGACAAAGTTCAGAGAGAAAGTGCAATCTGCAAATGGAGGACGTGATTTTTTGACTTTTCACTGTATTTTGCACCAGGAGGCTTTGTGTTGCAAGTCATTAAAGATGGATAACGTCATGAAGGTGGTCATCCAAACTGTTAATTTCATCCGATCCAGAAGCCTGAATCACCGTCAGTTTGACACATCTTCTCAGAGAGAAAGACCACATCTATGGCCTGCCATACCACACTGAGGTAAGATGGTTAAGCCGAGGTGCTGTGCTGAGGCGTTTCTTTGATTTACGAGAAGAAATTGAACAGTTCATGGAAAAGGGCAAACCAGTGTTAGAATTTCATTCCGCAGAATGGATGCAGGACCTTGCATTTATGGTGGATGTTACAGAGCACCTGAATAACTTGAACAAACAGCTGCAAGGGCGCAACAAAGTTGTCACGCAGTATTATGACAGCATACGTTCTTTCAAGTTGAAGCTGTCATTGTGGGAGACGCAACTTGCCGGTGGTGATGCAGCTCACTTCCCCTGTCTGAAAAATGTGTGCGCGACCCAACATGTGGCAGACATGAAGCGGTTCAAAGATAAAATAACGGGACTGTTACGGGAGTTTGAGCAACGCTTTCAGATTTATGTTTATATGTTTTTATGTTGATGTGCTGTTGTTTTTAATTGATTTTATTTTATTTGTATATTTAACCTATTCTTGACTCTGTGGTTCTTGCACTTGTTTGGGGAACAGGATTTCATTATTTTTATCTACATTTCTGCCTGAGAAATGACACCCTGATATAGTTCTGTGATCTGTGATATACTTCTGTGAATCACTGAGGCATTGTGTGTTTGTGTGTTCTTTGTCCTCAGAACTTTCAAATAACTTTAGGTGTTTTATGATTAATAGTGATGTTGTGCTTTTGGACACTGTCCTCAGGCTCCAGCTTTATGTTTATATGTTTTTATGTTGATGTGCTATTGTTTTTAATTGATTTTATTTTATTTGTATATTTAACCTATTCTTGACTCTGTGGTTCTTGCACTTGTTTGGGGAACAGAATTTCATTCTTTTTATCTACATTTCTGCCTGAGAAATGACACCCTGATATAGTTCTGTGATCTGTGAAACAGTTCTGCTAATCACTGAGGCATTGTGTGTTTGTGTGTTCTTTTTCTTTAGAATTTTCAAATAAACTTGACGTGTTTTATGATTAATAGTGATGTTGTGCTTGTACTATTTTGGACACACTGTCCTCAGGCTCCAGCTTTATGTTGAATGTTGATCGTATTAAAACAAAGAAAACAATCTGAAGTTGTTGTTTTTAAGTTATATAGACCATGATTTTTCCGGTCCGGCCCACTTGGGAATAGATTTTCCTCCATGTGGCCCCTGAGCTAAAATGAGTTTGACACCCCTGCCCTAGAGGCAACAATTCATCCAATTTTAGAGAGTTTTAGAGATTATTCCACAAGTAAGGTGCAAAAAAACTAAAAGCTGATTTACCTAACTCTGTAGAAACCGAAGGAATTTCCAGGGTTAGCCATCCCTGAGACCGGGTATGGTAACTTGCACGTCTAAAGCAGGAGTTTTTATGAAATAGCTTTATAAACAAAAAGAGAGCAACGCATCAATCTACGAGACTTCAAAGAGGGCCAACCTACTTTCTGATACAGAATGCAGTGATGTGTACTGAACCTATTGCCCGTAATAAAGCGCAGCGTGCTGTAATAAACTGCATCCAATGGTTTCAGTGTATTGGTAGCTGCATTCATATATAGATGGTGTCGCCATAGTCTGGAACCGGCAGGAATGTTGACTGAATTATCTGCTTTCTGTTATTTAGCGAGAGGCATGACCTATTTCTAAAGACGAAGCCCATTTTTATTCTAAGCTTCTTAACTAACTTATATATGCCTTTTCGTCAGTCCAGATACCCAGATATTTACAGTGTCTTCAGAAAGTATTCACACCCCATATTTTGTTGTGTTACAAAGTGGGATTAAAATTGATTTGTAATTTGTTGTCAACAATCTACAGACAATACTAATATATCTTGATTACATACAGTTGGAAGTTTACATACACTTAGGTTGGAGTCATTAAAACTCGTTTTTCAACCACTCCACACATTTCTTGTTAACAAACTATAGTTTTGGCAAGTCGGTTAGGACATCTACTTTGTGTATGACACAAGTAATATTTCCAACAATTGTTTACAGACAGATTATTTCACTTATAATTCACTGTATCACAATTCCAGTGGGTCAGAAGTTTACATACACTAAGTTGACTGTGCCTTTAAACAACTTGGAAAATTCCAGAAAATGATGTCATGGCTTTAGAAGCTTCTGATAGGCTAATTCACATCATTTGAGTCAATTGGAGGTGTACCTGTGGATGTATTTCAAGGCCTACCTTCAAACCTCTTTGCTTGACATCATGGGAAAATCTAAAGAAATCAGCCAAGACCTCAGAAAAAATATTGTAGACCTCCACAAGTCTGGTTCATCCTTGGGAGCAATTTCCAAATGCCTGAAGGTACCACGTTCATCTGTACAAACAATAGTACGCAAGTATAAACATCATGGGACCACGCAGCCGTCATACTGCTCAGGAAGGAGACGCGTTCTGTCTCCTAGAGATGAACGTACTTTGGTGCGAAAAGTGCAAATCAATCCCAGAACAACAGCAAAGGACCTTGTGAAGATGCTGGAGGAAACAGGAACAAAAGTATCTATATCCACAGTAAAACAAGTCCTATATCGACATAACCTGAAAGGCAGCTCAGCAAGGAAGAAGCCACTGCTCCAAAACCGCCATAAAAAAAGCCAGACTACGGTTTGCAACTGCACATGGGGACAAAGATCGTACTTTTTGGAGAAATGTCCTCTGGTCTGATGAAACAAAAATAGAACTGTTTGGCCATAATGACCATCGTTATGTTTGGAGGAAAAAGGGGGTGCCTTGCAAGCCGAAGAACACCATCCCAACCGTGAAGCACGGGGGTGGCAGCATCATGCTGTGGGGGTGTTTGCTGCAGGAGGGACTGGTGCACTTCACAAAATAGATGGCAACATGAGGAAGGAAAATTATGTGGATATATTGAAGCAACATCTCAAGACATCACTCAGGAAGTTAAAGCTTGGTTGCAAATGGGTCTTCCAAATGGAAAATGACCCCAAGCATACTTCCAAAGTTGTGGCAAAACGGCTTAAGGACAACAAAGTCAAGGTATTGGAGTAGCCATCACAAAGCCCTGACCTCAATCCTATAGAAAATTTGTGGGCAGAACTGAAAAAGCGTGTGCGAGCAAGGAGGCCTACAAACCTGACTCAGTTACACCAGCTCTGTCAGGAGGAATGGGCCAAAATTCACCCAACTTATTGTGGGAAGCTTGTGGAAGTCTACCCGAAACATTTGACCCAAGTTAAACAATTTAAAGGCAATGCTACCAAATAATAATTGTGTGTATGTAAACTTCTGACCCACTGGGAATGTGATGAAATAAATAAAAGCTTAAATAAATAATTCTCTCTACTATTATTCTGACATTTCACATTCTTAAAATAAAGTGGTGATCCTAACTGACCTAAGACAGGGAATTTCTACTAGGATTAAATGTCAGGAATTGTGAAAAATGTAGTTTAAATGTATTTGGCTAAGGTGTATGTAAACTTCCGACTTCAACTGTAAGTATTCAACCCCCTGTCAATCAATACATGTTATAATCCTTCGGCAGCGATTACAGCTGTAAATCTTTCTGGGTAAGTCTCTAAGAGCTTTCCACACCTGGATTGTGCAACATTTGCCCATTATTCTTTTCAAAATTCTTCAAGCTCTGTCATATTGGTTGTTGATATCCATTTCCAGGTCTTGCCACAGATTTTCAAGCAGATTTAAGTCAAAACTGTAACTCGGCCACTCAGAAACATTCACTGTCTTCTTAGTAAGATACTCCAGTGTAGATTTGGCCTTTTTTTTGGTTAATGTCTTCCTGAAAGATGAATTCATCTCCCAGTGTCTGGGGGAAAACCCAGTTTCCTCTACGATTTTGCCTGTGCTTAGCACTAATCTGTTTCTTTTGTATCATGAAAAATTCCCCAGTCCTTAACAATTACAAGCATTCCCATAACATGATGCAGCCACCACTATGCTTGAAATATGGAGAGTGGTACTCAGTAATGTGTTGTATTGGATTTGCCCCAAAAAGAACACTTTGTATTCAGGACAAAAAGTGAATTGCTTTGCCACATTGTTTGCTGTATTACTTTAGTGGCTTGTTGCAAACAGGATGCAAGTTTTGGAATATTTTTTTCTGTACAGGCTTCCTTCTTTTCACTCTGTCAATTAGTTTAGTATTATGCTGTAACTACAATGTTGTTGATCCATCCTCAGTTTTCTCCTATGACAGCCATTAAACTGTGTAATGGTTTTAAATTCACCATTGGACTCATGGTGAAATCCCTGAGCGGTTTCCTTCCTCTCCGGCAACTGAGTTAGGAAGGAGGCCTGTATCTTTGTAGTGACTGGGTGTATTGATACACCATCTAAAGTTTATTTAATAACTTCACCACGCTCAAAGGGATATTCAATGATTTTGTTTATTTTTACCATCTACCACTAGATGCCCTTCTTTGCGAAACATTGGAAAACCTCCCTGGTCTTTGTGGTTGAATCTGTGTTTGAAATTCACTGCTCGACCGAGGGACCTTACAGTTGATTGTATGTGTGGGGTACAGAGATGAGGTAGTCATGAAAAAATGATGTTAAACACTATTATTGCACACAGAGTGAGTCCACGCAACTTATAATGTGACTTGTTGAGCAATTTTTTACTCCTGAACTTATTTAGGCTTGCCATAACAAAGGGATTGAATATTTATTGACTCAATACATTTCAGCTTTTCATTCTTTATTAATTTGTAAAAATTCAGAAAACATTTTTCCATTGTGATGTTATGGGGTATTGTGTTTAGACCAATGACCAAAAATCTCAATTTAATCAATTCTAAATTCAGGTTGTAACACAACAAAATGTGTAAAAAGTCAAGGGGTGTGAATACTTTCTGAAGGCACTGTATAAGCAAGGACACAATCAATGTGGCACCATCCAATGTGCTTATGCATAAATCAACATATTCCATTTTAAGTGTTTTGGAAAATAACATATACTTGGTTTTACCTGCATTAAGTACCAATTTCAGTTCAAGAAAGCCTTTCTGCAAAGGAATAAAGGCAGATTGTAGCTCTGAAAGAGCCACGTCAACCATGGGGGCAATAGCATACACAACAGTGTCATCTGCATACAGATAGACCAATATTATTTTTATAGACAGTAAAAAGTACAGGACCTAAAATCGACCCCTGTGGGACACCTTTCGTATTCTCAAGGAAACTTGACTTAACACCATCAGAGAATACACATTGTGTCCTGTCTGTCAGGTAGTTTTTAAACCAATTACATGACGCCTGATCCAGGCCAACTTCAGACAAATCTTTGAATTAGTAGAAAGTGGTCAACGGTATCAAACACTTTTGACAGATCAATGAAGAGGGCAGTGCAGAGTTTCTAGAGTTTCCTACAATTTACCACATAATTTAAAACCAGTGATTCAGCAGAGATGGTGCTATGATCTGAAACCGGATTGATAAGCACTTAGAATTCATTTCTTAGCTAGGAAAGATGTAAGCTGAAAGTTGATCAAAAATTCAACCATTTTTGATAGGCAAGACAGTTTAGAGATCGAGTGATAATTATTTAGGTCGGAGAGGTCACCAGCTTTGTGGAGAGGAAGCACATAGGCAACCTTCCAAACCCTGGGGTTAGCACCTGAGATAATCGTCAGGTTAAAAATATGTGTCAATGATTCCGCAATCAGGGGATCAGAACGCTGCAACAAGAAAGGATCAAGCAGATCAGCCCCAGTGGATTTAAAAAAGAATAATCTTAAGCAAGCTGTCTAGTTGTTGAAATGAAAACAAAGATTGACTAGAAGTTGACGGATCTTCCATTGAGTAAACTAGAGGCTGGGAGACGGAAGAGCAGTCGACTGACTGACCAGGGTCAATTAAACCACAATTTCTTTCAAATAAAAAGCCTCCCGAGATAAAATGCTGATTAAAAGCATCACTTATCAAATTTCTCTCAATAATGATGCCAGAGTCTGATACAACTGTTTAACTGTTTTCCAAAATTAAGAGAGGTCACCAGTAGAGTCTGAGATAGAACTTAGAATGTAGCTTGATTTTATCTTTCTTAATTGAGGAAGTGCATCTATTTCTTAATTGCCTGAAAAGCTGCCAATCAGCTACTGAGTGACAGTGTTTGACATGTTCCAATGTCATGTTATGATGCTGTTATTACAGCTCATTACATCTATTATAGAATGTTAACGATGGTTTGTTTTCAAAAGCATTATGGCGGTGAATATGAGTAAAATCGTAGATTTCACAACCCAAGCTGGTTGTTTTCTCTTTCTAGCAGTAGTGCCTGAAAGGCCACATGTCAGTGGTTTAGCAGATGGCTGCTTTGAAGAAGTGGAAGTGTCCACATATCACAGAGAGATGGAAACCGTTCTGTCCTATGTAAGGCAGACATCAATTATCACGATGAATGGAAACAGAAAAGAGAACGATCATTCAGCTCTACTGCTGTTCAGGGTTTTCTTTCCTTCTCCCCGAAATGCCTCTTTTGGTTGGGGGACAATGGATTGGATTTTGTACAGTGTTTCATCCTCTGTCATGCCACTTACCTTTTTGACTTTGGCCTCTTTCAGCTTCTCCAAAGCCAGTTTGATTTTGTCTGCTTTCATTTGTGCCTCTATTTCTTCCTGAAGGAAAATCAATGATTGGTCTTTAATCAAGTGACAGAGCACAGTAGGTTTATAATACACTACAAATCCTTGCTACTGTATATAATGTACATTATTCATACGTTACATAACATAGGTTATGAAAAATGGATGATGCTTGATGATTGTTGAATGAGGTCAGATAATGATGGACCCAGAGCCATATAATGGATACATCTCTATACAGTATATGCCTCTGAATGGACCAATAGCAAAGCAGGAGCTGAGTGATGATGGACAGTATTATGGGTAGTGTTATGTGTGACGGTGATGGATACCTGGTGTTTTTCATCTCCATTGAATGCGGTCAGAAATCTCTCACACTAACCCCTCTATCGATCCTGTTACTCTTTCCTCTCTATCCATGTGTGTGTTTGGTCCATTCCAGACAGAATCCCTGCTTTTCCCTCTGATGTATTGTAATAGATGCCCCAGTGGCCTGGGCCAGGAAACAATCTCACTATGACTTCACTGTGAGAAGGTGGTTAATACAATACCATCCTTCCTTGACATCTAGTACATGTATAGCTTCACTATACGGGCCATCCATCTTTCAAGTATCTCTTTAAAGCACCTAATAACACAGAGTTTGTGTTGATCTAAATTCCAATTTCTTATTCCTTGCTGTAGTCACACTAGAAAAGAGTGTCTGCTACAATAAAATGAAAAAAAATGTGGATGTAATCAAATGAGTCTGTGCTGTCCCTGTCAGGATGAGATGTGGCTGACAGGCTTCAAAACCATGGTTGACTGTAGCTTGTTCATTTAATCTGTGCTCAGCTAAAGGCCTTTAGTGCTAGCCTAGCTGTCAAACCTTAGCTGACTCACCATGGAGGGCTTAGCATGCTGTGGAAGCGTAGGTGGCGAGAGAATGGGTGCGGGGGAGTCAGCTAGTGGGGAGCTAACGGTGTTGGGGCCACTCTCAGGCGAGGTGGGGGTTGAGAGTGAGGGGACTGGGGAGAAGCTGAGCCCATGCGGAGCGGGAGGTAGGTCCGGGGGTGGCGCTTTAGTCTCTTTCTGCCCTCCTAGCTCCGCCGTCAGCTTCTCCTCTGTATCATTGAGGTCGGCCATCAAATCAGCCATTAGTGCGTCCAAGTCATTTTCCTCCAGTTCATTCAGGGATTCGACTGTGTAGAAAAGAGGAAAAACAGAATGAAGCTCAAGCTATAATAACATTGGCCATTTTGACCTTGCTACGACACAGGCTCCAGACAAATACTACTTGTTTTGAACTGAGTGAAAGCCAGAGGCCTACAGCTATAATTGGTGTGTAGGCTGGATCTTAATCTCTGTCTGAAATTAGAGCCTGAACAGTAGCCAGACATATTCCAGAGGTATGATTAGGAACTATTTTCCCACCTCTCTGCGTCATTGGTTCTCCCCTCAATCTTAATTTCTGGTAATTTTCTAGGTAATTGATAGCATACTTCCCCCAGAAAAGTGACCCACTGGAGGAATAATAGGTGTCATGCTGTACCAAAGTTAGAAAAAGCTGACGTTGGCCTCTGGGATTTTTTAAACTGATTTCTTAGACATTTTAACACTGGATTTTTAACACTGGCAGTGATAGGTAGGGCCATAATTAGGCCTATGATTTACCGTTCATATCAGCGAAGCCCATGGAGAAGTTCATTTCTTTGCTTGAGCTAGAAGGTGACTCTGGGGGCAGCGTTTCAACCCCAAGACTCTGCAGGGAAAAACAAAGAACAAAGAGTTGAACAATACACCAAATTCAACAACTCCTGCCTTATTGTGGAGTTCCAGGAACTCAAATAAAGTATGTTGAGTCTTGCATAGAAAACAGTTGAAGGACTAACGTCATATTTATGAAATCAAATGAGAAATGATACTCAATATTAGGTATCCCAGGCAACATGGAGTTTTAAAAGAAAACATAAAGTGAGTGGTAAAATATCACAGGATCATGCATGTCTTTACACAGTTATGCTAATGTACCCTGCTTAGAGTTTGACATTTGACCCCCTTTCCTAAAAAAACAGTGTTTCTATCACTGTTTTGCGGGTGCTTGGCAGTCTGAAGTGTCTTGTTGATCGATTGTGTGTTTTAGTGTTATTGTCATGTTTCTCATAAGCAGTGCTTTATTTACTAGTGGTTTTGGACATGTGGTTTTGGACATGTGGTCCAAATAGACAGTGAACAATCTGAAAAATCTCTACTGTGTTGCCCATAGAATGTCATGTTGTTATTATCAACTTAAGGGAATGAGGAGTGACATATGTATCTTACAGGAAGATCGGGTGAATACTGACCATATTGTATTGTAGATCATATGTGTGTATGAATAATGTATACAGTACATGTTTGTCTTGCGGGTTTGCATAATAGTCAGCAACTGCTGGCATTTGGGGGATCACCTTGATGAAATAGAGAGAGATGAATGCTATCTTCCGTGGTGAGTGAAAGCCTATCCTGTGTGACTGCTGGCATCAGTTGTAAGATGTTTAAACATGCAGCAAAACAAACTTTACAATTCACAGGTATTTATAACATTTCTAAGAATGTATAAACATTTATAAGTATTTATAAAGGCTTATTCATGAAAGTTGTTATACAGTGTTTACAAAGGATGAGTTAAAAATGTCCAAGACATTGCTGTTGTGTGTGGACTGGACTCACCTGTGTGAGGAGATCCATCTCCCCCAATAAGTCACTGAACATAGCGTCTATGTCGTCCATCTGTTGAAGACAAGTCAAGGGATGAGTGAGAAAAGACCTATAACCTATAACATTGGTAATAGGTAAAGTCGTAGATTGAGATTGATACATTACATCTCAATACAAGAAAGCTATCTCCAACTGGAGAATGTTAGGAAAGAGCTTGAGGTTATATTCAAGATTGTAATGTGCAAACATACGGTGTCACCTTTGAATTAGTGCACACTAACTTCAACACACACACTGCATTTCTCAAAATCTGTGTTGAACCGCCAACTGTAAGAGATCAATGCACTATAGAATGTTTTCATTCGTAATATGTCGATAAGAGCCAAACCTTCTTGCTCAACCTCCGCAACAGACTCCAGGAAATAAAGCATGGTATGTATAACTCCAGGCATTCATTCCTTGTCAAGACATGCAGTGCCTTTCAAAACTCATTTTTGGGGAACTGCATGAGTACAAACATTACTAGTCCATTATGCTGTTTGGTTGATAATCCAATAATGTGGAACTTTAAGAAAGTCAGTTGATCAGATACTGGAATTCACTTCCTGGTTAGGTCAAACAAAACAACAACCGTTCAAACAGACCTTCCCCATGCCCAGAAATGCTACACCTATATCACTGATAGAGTATGTACGTTGAGATCTTAGATTAGGGCTGTTGCTTTTATACATTTGAAATGCAGCCAGTGATATTTTCCCCTTTGATACTTGTAAAATGACGTCATAAATTGTCATTGCCTTGATTACATTCAAGACCACTGGACCTTTTCGTTCTCAAACTCAGGAAAATACTGTGGATGATATGGTAAATTAAGTTAAAATAGTATGATTTTGGTATGCCCGGTCAGTCATTAAATTAACTGAGGGTAAAGGTTGAGTGAGTAAGTTATACCATACATTATTACTCAATCATGGTACCATCATTTTGAATTAGTTGCTTATGAAGTTACTCATCAAGAAGGAAAATCCAGACCAACTTTAAATCAGACATTATCATGTCCTCAGCTGTCATACTATGACTCCCATGGGACTATCGTTGGCATGAGTGTGCAGGCTTAATTTATCATGGGGCCACTTCCATCAATTGTATTTACTTAAGTCAAAGTAAAACAATAGATTGCGAGCTTTGTTTTAATTGAAAACAGTCCTAGAAGAGCCATATCGAGAGCTACCGTAGTCATGATGTACATTATACTGCCTCGTTCTCACACACATTATGTTAAGCCCCATTTACTGTAGTCGAACAAACATTATGGTGTGCTGTCAAAACACATCGTGTTTTTCTATTGTAGAATATGGCTACTTTAGTAGTGATATAGGATTGGTGAGATGTATAGGATATGTAATTAAATATACTCATGCATAATTCACATACAATTAATGTCAAATCCAGAATTCATATAAAAAGAAACCATTGAAAATAAATGTTTTGTCAAGATATGATCAACAACCTACTAGACTGGCATTCGGCCAACATTGACTTTTCAAGGTAAAATGTGATTCACTGCTTCATGCAGCCATCTTTATGTACAGTAACATTAGTGGTATCAAGTTTCTCTTAGTTTGAAAACTATGTTAACCCATAACAGATTGAGCACTTGTTTGTACAGATAACACCTGTGTATGTGGGTATATAGTGTTACTCCCCCACCCTAGAATGTCCGTTGTGTCCCAAAACAAAGGGAAGTGGTTACAGGGCAACTTCCTCTTGCTTCTCGTGATGTTGAAAGTATTTGTGAAGGTTGCTGGAGATTGTAACATGCAATGTCTTTTGCAAGCACTGCAATCCTATTCACTTTATAAACCTTGTGTATTTGGTCCTCGCTAAATACCCCATGAGGTTAACATGATCATATCTAATATAGAATCCTGTCAGTTTAACACTCACAACACATAACTCTTATTTCACTCAAAATCTGATTATGGGCAAACAGTTGAAAATCTTCAGTATTAAACTTGGGCAAATTCAAGACAATACAGCCAAATGTAAACAAAGTTCCTTCTGTCCCTCAGATGTAGCCAGCCTGGTCTCATAGACGTAATATTGTAAATGTAAATCCGGGACACTCAAATTAGTATGACATGTTACGTTTGGTATGGTTAGATAAGACTGATGGTTACTTAAGGCAAAAACGAAAGTAGAGTGGTTGGTCAGGCATATAACGCGAACGTGTAGCAACCCAAAGGTTGCGAGTTTAAATCTCATAACTGACAACTTTAGCATTTTAGGTAATTAGCAACTTTTCAACTACTTACTACTTTTTAGGTACTTTGAAACTATTGTACTTAGCATGTTGGCTAACCCTTCCCCTAACCTTAACCTTAACCTTTTTAGCTAACCCTTCCCCTAACCTTAACCTTAACCTTAACCTTTTTAGCTATCCCCTTCCCCTTCCCCTAACCCTAACCTTAACCCTTTAACCTAACTCCTAAACTTAACCCTAACCCCTAACCCTAACCCCTAGGCTAGCTAACGCAGAGGTTTGTGTGGTTACAACTGTAACCCTCCCGTTGTCCTAGGGTCAAAATGACCCGCCACAGTGTTGAACCAACTTTATTTAATTTTTATATTTTTTTGATCATTTGTGAGAAGGAGGCAGTGATACTTTCTTTGAAGTCTCACTGCCTCCTTCTCACAAATGATCCCAAAAATATAAAAATTTAATAAAGTTGGTTCAACACAGTGGCGGGTCATTTTGACCCTAGGACAACGGGAGGGTTAAGAGAGCAGATGAAACAATGAGAAAAATAGACAGAGCATCCTTCCTTAATAGGTATCCCCTACTTCAATGCTCTGTAGTTGTTTTCCACTCTGCATTGGGTTTCTGTTTTGCTTTGTGTTATGACAACCCAAGGATATCATACAATAGCCATCTCCCAGTGATTTCTGGCAATGTCAGCAATCTACAAAACATACATTTACATTTTAGTCATTTAGCAGACACTCTTATCCAGAGCGACTTACAGTTAGTGAGTGCATACATTTTCATACTGGCCCCCCATGGGAAACGAAGCCACAACCCTGGCGTATGCCCCCATGGGAAACGAACCCACAACCCTGGCGTTGCAAGCGCCATGCTCTACTAACTGAGCTACATACAAACACATTGTGTAGTTGATGCCAGTTTCCATTTGTTCTTGGATTTCACAGGAGGAAAGGATTAGTGTATTGGTCATTTAGATCCAGCCAGCTGTGTTTAAAGGCATCATTTTGAAGAGGATACTAAAGTGCACAGTGCCAAATCTCAGAATTGCCTCTGAAGTTACTGAAAAATCACTAAGAGGTTGACATTGCAGCAAATGGTCAGAACAGGGAAAGGGAAAAGGGATACCTAGTCAGTTGCACAACTGAATGCATTCAACCGAAATGTCTTCTGCATTTAACCCAATCCCTCTGAATCATAGTGGTAACTAACACCCTTAGCTTGAATGAGAGGCCAGTGTCAGTAGCTAGAGAATGGGTGAAACGTGACCTAACAACACCTACAAATAGCTTTTACGGCATTCGTATCTTATATATTATCTAGCTATGACTTTTTTCTTATTTTGTTTGAACCCCAGGAAGAGCTAATGGGGATCCTTAATAAATACAAATTCCACCTTGCCAGAGAGGACGAATTGAGAGAAGCCAGGTACAATACTCAATCCGTCGGCTATGGTTAGTGGTTATTTTCAACCCTGAGCAAACATGGTAGAAGGTATTCAACAGAAATCAGTTGGCAGCACTGACCTAGTTTATGTTCAAGGCTCTATTATCTGATTGGTGCAAAAACCTATTGCTATCAAGATAATCTGTGGCCCCACCCCTCTACAGATGACAGTCAAACCACATAGCTTCATTTTGCTCATGAGCTCCACCCATTTCAAGACATGGGCTTGAACACAGGATGTAAACAAACAAAAACAAACAGTTGAGTTGTAAGCTGCAAAGTGATGTCAGCAAAACCAATAACATCTTAGTTGTCAGTGAACACCCATTATTCTGCTACATGAAATGTCATGCAAGACGGACACCGCATTTGTTACAATGACAGTTTGTGTAAACACAAAACAGCTAGGTCTTTAAACCATTGCATCAACTTGAAGTGAGCTGCAATTCAAACTGTATGTGTATGAGGAAGGCATTTTTCTTGAAATGTTGTGTGATTCTATCAACATGGAGGTTTGTAGACTCAGATGAAGAGTACATGTGTTCTCAGGGGTGTCATGCAACCCAAAAATCTGAGGGGGCACAAAGTACGTGAGGATGGCTGGGGGTGGTCCGGAAGTCTGAGAATTTTGCATTATTCGAACACCTAAAACAGCTTTTTCCTGCAACTCTATGTCTATTTTTCTGCATATTTAAGCATATCTCTTCAGCTGTCTGTATCCTCCTGACTGGGGTTCTTTTTTTAAAGAAACAAAATGTGCTTCTCTGCATCTCTGCTAAAATCTAGGTAAAAGATTGAAAGGAATGTGAGTCTTATTCAGTATATTTAATTATTTCTTGCCTTTCTAAAGGTTGGGAGATTGGGAACCTACAGTGGGGGAAAAAAGTATTTAGTCAGCCACCAATTGTGCAAGTTCTCCCACTTGAAAAGATGAGAGAGGCCTGTAATTTTCATCATAGGTACACGTCAACTATGACAGACAAAATGTAGGATTTTTTATGAATTTATTTGCAAATTATGGTGGAAAATAAGTATTTGGTCAATAACAAAAGTTTCTCACTACTTTGTTATATACCCTTTGTTGGCAATGACCCAGGTCAAACGTTTTCTGTAAGTCTTCACAAGGTTTTCACACACTGTTGCTGGTATTTTGGCCCATTCCTCCATGCAGATCTCCTCTAGAGCAGTGATGTTTTGGGGTGTCGCTGGCAACACGGACTTTCAACTCCCTTCCAAAGATTTTCTATGGGGGTTGAGATCTGGAGACTGGCTAGGCCTCTCCAGGACCTTGAAATGCTTCTTACGAAGCCACTCCTTTGTTGCCCGGGCGGTGTGTTTGGGATCATTGTCATGCTGAAAGACACAGCCACGTTTCATCTTCAATGCCCTTGCTGATGGAAGGAGGTTTTCACTCAAAATCTCACGACACATGGCCCCATTCATTCTTTCCTTTACACGGATCGGTCGTCCTGGTCCCTTTGCA
The DNA here is from genome assembly GCF_020615455.1 of Coregonus clupeaformis. Taxonomy (NCBI): domain Eukaryota; kingdom Metazoa; phylum Chordata; class Actinopteri; order Salmoniformes; family Salmonidae; genus Coregonus; species Coregonus clupeaformis. The sequence continues at coordinate 12,212,573 of NC_059198.1, forward strand.
GAAAAACAGCCCCAAAGCATGATGTTTCCACCCCCATGCTTCACAGTAGGTATGGTGTTCTTTTGGATGCAACTCAGAATTCTTTGTCCTCCAAACACGACAAGTTGAGTTTTTACCAAAAAGTAATATTTTGGTTTCATCTGACCATATGACATTCTCCCAATCCTCTTCTGGATCATCCAAATGCACTCTAGCAAACTTCAGACGGGCCTGGACATGTACTGGCTTAAGCAGGGGGCACGTCTCGCACTGCAGGATTTGAGTCCCTGGCGTAGTGTGTTACTGATGGTAGGCTTTGTTACTTTGGTCCCAGCTCTCTGCAGGTCATTCACTAGGTCCCCCGGTGGTTCTGGGATTTTTGCTCACCGTTCTTGTGATCATTTTGACCCCACGGGGTGAGATCTTGCGTGGAGCCCCAGATCGAGGGAGATTATCAGTGGTCTTGTATGTCTTCCATTTCCTAATAATTGCTCCCACAGTTGATTTCTTCAAACCAAGCTGCTTACCTATTGCAGATTCAGTCTTCCCAGCCTGGTGCAGGTCTACAATTTTGTTTCTGGTGTCCTTTGACAGCTCTTTGGTCTTGGCCATAGTGGAGTTTGGAGTGTGACTGTTTGAGGTTGTGGACAGGTGTCTTTTATACTGATAACAAGTTCAAACAGGTGCCATTAATACAGGTAACAGTGGAGGACAGAGGAGCCTCTAAAGAAGTTACAGGTCTGTGAGAGCCAGAAATCTTGCTTGTTTGTAGGTGACCAAATACTTATTTTCCACCATAATTTGCAAATAAATTCATAAAAAATCCTACAATGTGATTTTCTGGAGAAAAAAAATCTCAATTTGTCGGTCATAGTTGACGTGTACCTATGATGAAAATTACAGGCCTCTCTCAACTTTTTAAGTGGGAGAACTTGCACAATTGGTGGAGAACTTGCACAATTGGTGGCTGACTAAATACTTTTTTTCCCCACTGTATCTGGGCTAGCTAAACTCCATATAATTGCTAGGTGGCTAGTAGTATTACAGAGAAACAACAACAAATTATTTAAAAAATGTAACAGGATAAATCTGAGGGGGCACATGCCCCTGCGCCCCCTATAGGCATGACACCTCTGTCAGTTTACTTCTTCTGTTCAGCGATCATCAAAACAAGTACAGGTAAGAAGCATCTCGTGTTTTAGCCAAATATACAGTAGTTCTGCAGTGAGAATAGAAGTGCTTCGTGTTTGGAACTGAGGCGACCAGCATGACCAAAGCTATAGTATGTTTTCACAGAGGGTCAAGGCTGTAGGATAATGTGTTCTGAACCTTGAACCGTTTTCCATGTCAATTGGACATGGTTGCCAGAGGCAGACTAACTCAAGCCATTGCAGGACCTCTAGCTAGGTATATTGAATTATGATGAATTTCACATTTTATCAACAGTACAAAAATAGAGATTTCGGCCTCAATTCCTTTTGGTATAATTTTCTATAACTTACATTTTCATAACTTGTTTGCTTAGCTTTTTGCCTTATCAAAATAGTGAGCAGATTTGAACACATGTAGCTTGTACAGTGCCTTCAGAAAGTATTCACACCCCTTGACTTTTTCCACATTTTGTTTCCACATTTTGTTCGAGCAGTGAATTTCAAACACAGATTCAACAACAAAGACCAGGGAGGTTTTCCAATGCCTCGCAAAGAAGGGCACCTATTGGTAGATAGGTAAACATTTTAAAAGCAGACATTGAATATCCGTTTGAGCATTGTGAAGTTAATAATTACACTTTGGATGATGTAGCAATACACCCAGTCACTACAAAAATACAGGCGTCCTTCCTAACTCAGTTGCCGGAAAGGAAGGAAACCACTCAGGGATTTCACCATGAGGCCAATGGTGACTTTAAAACAGTTACAGAGTTTATTGGCTGCAATAGGAGAAAACTGAGGATGGATAAAAAAAACATTGCAGTTACTCCAAAATACTAACCTAAATGACATGTGAAAAAGAAGGAAGCCTGTACAGAATACAAAAATTCCAGACATGCATCCTGTTTGCAATAAGGCACTAAAGTAAAACTGAATACAAAGTGTTATATTTGGGGTCGGATCCAACACATCACTGAGTATAACTCTTCATATTTTCAAGCATGGTGGTGGCTGCATCATGTTATGGGTATGCTTATCATTGGCAAGGACTAGGGAGTTTATTAGGATAAAAAGAAACGAAACAGAGCTAAGCCAAGGAAAAATCCTAGAGGAAAACCCGGTTCGGTCTTCTTTCCGAACAGACACTGGGAGACAAATTCACCTTTCAGCAGGACAATAACCTAAAACACAAGGCAAAATATACACTGGAGTTGCTTACCAAGATGACATTGAATGTTCCTGAGTGGCCTAGTTGCAGTTTTGACTTAAATCGACTTAAAAATCTATGGCTGTCTAGCAATGATCAACAACCAACTTGACAGAGCTTATTTTTATATATTTTTTTTAAGTATGATTTTGTTCTTTCACTTTGACTTTAGAGAGTACTTTGTGTAGATCGTTGACAAAAAATTACAATTAAATAAATTTTAATCCTACCTTGTAACACAACAAAATGTGGACAAAGTCAAGGGGTGTTTAAAAACCTAACAAACAGAATCAGTGTCAAAAGCTGGAAGTTGTCACAAAACCAGACAATAGTGCCAAAACCACACAAAGCGTTATGGAAATACAGTGGCTTGCGAAAGTATTCACCCCCCTTGTCATTTTTCCTATTTTGTTGCCTTACAACCTGGAATTTAAATGGTTTTTTGGGGGGGTTGTATCATTTGATTTAAACAACACGCCTACCACTTTGAAGATGCTAAATCTTTTTTATTCTGAAACAAACAAGAAATAAGACAAAAAAACAGAAAACTTGAGCGTGCATAACTATTCACCCCCCCAAAGTCAATACTTTGTAGAGACACCTTTTTCAGCAATTACAGCTGCAAGTCTCTTGGGGTATGTCTCTATAAACTTGGCATATCTAGCCACTGGGATTTTTGCCCATTCTTCAAGGAAAAACTGCTCCAGCTCCTTCAAGTTGGATGGGTTCCGCTGGTGTACAGCGATCTTTAAGTCATACCACAGATTCTCAATTGGATTGAGGTCTGGGCTTTGACTAGGCCATTCCAAGACATTTAAATGTTTCCCCTTAAACCACTCAAGTGTTGCTTTAGCAGTATGCTTAAGGTCATTGTCCTGCTGGAAGGTGAACCTTTGCACATCTAGATAGTACAATATTTGCACGTTATTATAAAAAAAATTCTTCAAGCTCTGTCAAGTTGGTTGTTGATCATTGCTAGACAGCCATTTTAAAGTCTTGCCATATATTTTCAAGACGATTTAAGTCAAAACTGTCACTAGGCCACTCAGGAACATTCAATGTCGTCTCGGTGAGCAACTGCAGTGTATATTTGGCCTTGTGTTTTAGGTTATTGTCTCTTCGGAAAGCAGACTGAACCAGGTTTTCCTCTAGGATTTTGCCTGTGCTTAGCACTATTCCGTTTGTTTTCATCATAAAAAGAAACTCCCTAGTCCTTGCCGATGACAAGCATACCCATTACATGATGCAGCCACCACCATGCTTGAAAGTATGAAGAGTGGTACTCAGTGATGTGTGTTGGATTTGCCCCAAACATTACGCTTTGTATTCAGGACATAAAGTTAATTTCTTTGCCACATTTTTTGCAGTTTTACTTTAGTGCCTTATTGCAAACAGGATGCATGTTTGGAATATTTTTTTTCCTGTACAGGCTTCCTTCTTTTCACTCTGTCAATTAGGTTAGTATTGTGGAGTAACTACAACGTTTTTGATCCATCCTCAGTTTTCTCCTATCACAGCCATTAAACTCTGTTACTGTTTTAAAGTCACCATTGGCCTCAAGGTGAAATCCCTGAGCGGTTTCCTCCCTCATCAGCAACTGAGCTAGGAAGGAAGCCTGTATCTTTGTAGTGACTGGGTGTATTGATTCACCATCCAAAGAGTAATTAATAACGTCACCATGCTCAAAGGGATATTCAATGTCTGCTTTTTTTATTTACAGATAATTGTATGTGTGGGGTACAGAGATGAGGTAGTCATTCAAAAATCATGTTAAACACTATTATTGCAGTCCATGCAACTTATTACGTGACTTGTTAAGCACATTTTTACTCTTGAACTTATTTAAGCTTGCCATAACAAAGGGGTTGAATATTGACTCAAGACATTTCAGCTTTTCATTTTTTATTAAATCTGTTTTTAAAAAATTGAAAGACATAATTCCATGTTGACATTATGGGGTATTGTGTGTAGGCCAGTGACACAAAATCTCTATTTAATCCACTTTAAATTCAGGCTGTAACACAACAAAATGTGTCAAATGTCAAGTGGTGTGAATATTCTGAAGGCACTGTATGTTAAATCAGCCCTCTTACACCATTTAAAATGTATTTCTCCAAGGCTAAAAGTAAGCAACACAAAAATGTCTGCTAAATGACATATGTTGTAGAATTATAAATCAATACAGAATAATTGAATAAACAATACTCTGTGGAATTAGAATTTTGCATCCATATAAAAGGCATCCTTAATGGATAGGATTTTGTACCCAAATTACAAAATGGCAATGTCATAGTTCATAGACTGCTTAACGATGCTCTATGCAGAAATCGCTCCGCCATTTCTTGGTTGCAAAAATTCTAATAGTTCGCCTAATTTCAGTTTATGTGACAAAACAAGCAAGTATAGTGTAGAGAATCATTGTACCATCTAAACCGCTGTGAAATATATTTTCTATAACCAAAAATATTGTATTTTCAGCTGTTTGAAGCTGGTGTAAAAAACTGAAAGTAAAAGACGCAAAAAGGAAACTTAAGAATGGGAAGCATAAAAATAGCTCACATAGAACAGATATACCGGTTCTTAGACTTGCTTTCAATGAGAATGACAGATCAATAATACACATTTCTATGTGAATTTGGTCAGGTCTACCAAAAAGTTACATATTGCAGCTTTAAAGGGTAAGGTAATTTAGGTGAACTATCACTTTAATTGGACCAAATAACATAACTGGAAATATATTGCACGTCAACTTCTCATTAGACAACCAAAAAAAAAATTATGCATACAAAGTTATGTATATCATTATAATTATTTGATTTAAAACAAAGTTTGCATTCAATTTCAATTCTAAATGCATTAACTCCAGTAACTGAAATTTGCACAATTATAATACAATTCAGGTTTTAAAATTCTAAATTCCAATTCCATTCCAAGGATGTTTTTATTTTCTAATTCAAATTAAATTCTAATTCAGACAGTCTAAATTCCAGTTCAATTCAAATTCCATTCCAAGGATGGATTTCTTCCTCAATTGCAATTCAATTAATATTTAGACAGTCTACATTCCAATTCAAATCCAATTCCATTCCAGGGATGATTTTATTTTACAATTCCAATTCAATTCTAATTATGTTTTTTGAAGATTGCTGCAATTCCAATTCAACTCCAAGTAAATTCTCCACTTCCTGCTTGAATTCCAGAATGGAATTTGGAATTTGAAATTAAATTGGAATTGACCCCAACCCTGATATCTACATTGTAAAGACTATGTAGGCAACTAGAATATGCACCCACATATTCCATCTTGAAAAACTGGCACTTCAAAATAGTGTGACAGTTACTTGAATGAAAACAACTCAAGCTGTCAAACTGACCAGACTGATTTAAATTTTAGAGAAATGCAATCTAAGTCAAAGTCTTCCAACATTCAGTCAATATAAATTCTGCTTATTTACTTCAGCATACATATGACAGTTCAAATACGCCTGACCTTCTGAAATTGCTTTTCCCCCTGGTCACTCCTTCCCTTTCTTATTGGAAAGTATTGAGAGAGATATTTCACAAGTGATTTTGCTTCTCTCTCTGTAATAGCGTCTTGCAATCATTGGTTGTCATCTCAGCTGCCAGGAGACAACTTTCTCAACACCAATAGGGAGAAGATAACTACTCTACTGGCCTTCCTGGCGGAATTAGAGGCTAACCAAGTCATTCTCCCCTGGCTCCTTAGTCATACATCATCCTATATTTAGTTAATGGTCAACCCTAGTTGGAGAGATAAAATAGACAAGAACTGGCACAAGCCAGAATGGCTCATAGGAGCAGATCTCCTGTTTCTGTAGCATGAGGCAGCTTGATGTACACCCCCTGGACAAGACGCTAGTCTATCGCAGGGCCTTAACCCCAATCTATCTCCTTAATGCTGAGTGCGAAGCAGAGACGCATCGGGTCCCATTTTATGACTTTGGTATGACTCGGCCAGAGATCGAACTCCCATCCTTCCAATCTCAGGGTAGACACTCTAACCACACTCTACCGTGTCAACGGTACAGGCTGGTGGCAGTGGTGTAATGGTGTGGGGAATGTTTTCCTGGCACACGTTAGGTCACTTTATACAAATTGAGCAACGTTTGAATGCCACACCTTGTAGAATCCATGCCCCGAAGAATTCAGGCTGTTCTGGAGGAAAAGGGTGGTCCGACCCAGTACTAGATGGGTGTACCTAATAAACTGGCCACTCTCTGAACTTTTTTAATCTGATATTAATTATATGTATCACTCAGGAAAACTTGACAACACAGACATACTCGTGTACATAATCTGACATGTCTATTGAATATACATTTTCACATTGATGGTATCTGAAATTTAGATAAAGACATAAAAATGATTTGCTTAAGCCTGATGTAGAGAAAATAACAAACATGATTGACATTGACAAATGAGGAGATCATCCTATTGTCAGTAAAGGTACTCTTTCAGTACATACTGTATATGCAAGCAGCATTGGAAGACAATGGTTAGCTATATCGTTTCTTCAGTGGGTCAAGTGTATCCCAACAATAACAGAAATGGAACTCACCTTTGATACCTGTGTAATCCTTTTCCACTTATCGATAGAATAATAGCAGGTTCTTGGATGTCAATTATGTCTAGTTCTCTCTAATAATACTGAACAAACACCACAACTCATGAAGGGTTGGATGTTGAGTTGGACTGCATCTGACTCAACGACTGTTACTTTAGTTTCCTGGTCTATGCGGAAGTTCAGGTCTAGACCTGTCAGTGCATTCCATCCAGAGCAGAGCAGAACACTTTTACAACACTGAGCTCTGGGCAGTGCCAAAGTTCGCATATCCACTTGCATAACTGTAAAGTAATGGTGTGTATGTACGTTACTGATAGGCGTGATTTAGCATTAAAAGTTGGAGAATAGTTTTTTTATTTTTCGTGTAGTGCAGATCTAAATTTGAAAACAAGGCGTGTGAGGTTCATTAATGTTGAAACTGTGCATTTGGGAGAGGAGTGTCTGGTGAGTGAAATAGAAAGAGAGAGGGGAGAGAGGGGTAGAAACATTGCAGGGAGTGTTGAGGGTGTGTTTAGGTTCAGAAATAATTTACTCCTTTGAAAGTGATTAATAATGAGTGGGTGTATGCTATGACACGTCAACCATAGGGTTTATAATGGGGGGTTGCCTTTGACTCAATTTGACCAGAATTCTATATTCCATGGTGCCAATGCAGCCAAATTCTGTAGAAAACACTTAAAGTAACTGTCCAGTGTTTCCAGATTTCTATTAAATATGACCTATAATTAATTACAATATTAGTAAAATACTTTACCTTCCACAAAAATCATATTTAAGTATGTTGAAAAAGCAGCTTTTCTTTGTCGCAATGTTGTGGGCGTACCTCAACAACAGAATGGTGTGGGCGTATGCAGGTCATTAAAAATATTAATGCGAGTAGACCACTGATTGGCCAGTTTAGCCAATGAGGCAGGATGACATCATTCTCTATGAGGAAATAGCAAGCATTTTTTAAACGGTCTGTTTGAGATTCAAGTTTTTGAAGTGTTTTTTCTCCAATTTATGTTTTAGCCAGAAATACAAGTATAAGACGAGTCAACATTATTTGGCCATGTGTTAACAGACTATTCACTTTTAAAAGTGAGCTTGTCATTGGACAGGTTTATTCTGAAAACGTTAATAAAACTACAAATGTGAAAGAAAAAGATTGTACTGAAAGAGAGCACAACAACTCATAACTCTAAAGGATGAATAAACATACTAATATACCAATAACTATTTTGTTTTCTAAAGCTGTTTGAATATTGGTATATATAAAATGTATTGTGGTGTGAGTTCAGATCTGTGCAGGTTAAAGTCAGGGACAGGGACCGTCAAGCTATGAATACCCTCAGGGCCATTATCTAGTAAAGCAGACACACAGATATTGATATTTATCCAAATATATAATTTATGAAAGTTATATTAAGATTTCAAATATCTTTGTCAAGTCAGCCTGGCCAAGAAGACAGAACACATTAGTTACAAAAGAAAGTCTTGACACATCATGACTTATGCGCCAGGATGTAGTGGGTGATGAGGAGGTGCAGGAGGTGTGAATCACAGAACAAGGTTTATTCATCCAATACAGCAGTTCGCAGCAATGCAAACACCAAAATACAATGCGACTTCAATGCATACTGGGGAAAGAAAACACACGGGTGAATATCCCGGCGACAAAAGTTACATGAATGCTCAATCGAGCTAGCGACACCTCCACAATGAACAATCACACACAAAGACATGGGGGGCAGAGGGAATACTTATACAGGGACTGATGAGGGGATATGAACTAGGTGTGTGTAAAAACAAGACAAAACAAATGGAATGATGAGATGAGGAGCGGCAGTGGCTAGAAGGCCAATGACGACGAACGCCGAAGCCTGCCCGAACAAGGAGAGGAGGCAGCTTCGGAGGAAGTCATGACACAGATATTATACAATCAAACAGTGATCATAAAAGAGCAAGACTTCTTTTGAGTAATTTTAGTTAAAACCAAGAGGGTAATTTCTGGCCAATCACATTAAAATGGTATAAAATGATTAAAAACCTCATAGGGAATCTTAGTCCATTTTCAATGTGAACTGGATTTAGGTTATTTCCCTTAATGAGCCTAACTAAAAGGGAACTGACCCCATCCCCGCCCTGGCAACCAACAGTGGAAAGAACTTCAGTAAAAGTGGAAAAATAGCAGCCAGCTTCCCACATTTGCTGTCCATTATTCAGCCATTATTAGCACTGGAGCTGTAATGTTTGAACCTATTTTCTCTTGGGGGCCTGCCTTTGGTTCCAATGGGAAACACAGACCACCTCTCTCTCTGTGGTGAGAGGCTGTCAACATGGGGGGAAACAAAATAGCTCTGAATGAGTCTGGAGCCTTTCATTAGATGTGATGTATTAAATAAAAACTTGGGGAAAGCATGTGCTCCAGCCACCCTTATTTCCTATCCCAGAGGTTGAAAAACAGATGGTAACCATAGGCTGCCTTTGCTGCCCCTATTAACTCTATATGATAGCGTAAATGCTAACACAGTTATGTTTTAGAGAGCCCTATCAGGGCCAGCTCTAGCCTTTTGAGGGCCCAAAGCAAGATTTCCTGCAATTCTACCCATTTTACTGACATGGCTAATTGATTGACCGTGTGACTGACATAACAACAGAAAAATTGCTGATGCACAACCACATTACGAACTTGCAGTAAGTTGGCACCCCAACTGAGTTCCTTTTTTAAAACATTTTTTTTGTGGTCAGGGCCCACATAGCGGCCTGGGGCCCTAAGCGACCGCTTATGTCGCTTATGCCTGAGCCCTATTCAAATAAATTCACTGATTGAAAGATCACCATTGTTGAGTTAAGAAGCTATGTTTATTGTCCCTTTCCTGTCCGTTCACATTTCATTGACTGGATGGAGGTGGTCAGCGAAGAGGGTAAATATAAATTGTGTTGTCACCCTCGCCAGCATATGGTTTATCTCATGTTTCCGTCAGCTTTCAGCTCCATCCATAAACCCTATGATGAGGGAGCTATGTTCCCGCTATAGCATCCCCATACCATGAGTTTTAAAGCTGGAATCCATAGCTGTGAAGCTGCCACTTCCGTTTACGATATTACAACAACAAAAATACTTTACAACTAACACTGTTTTTTTTCTTGGACATCATTGCACATTATTGCACACAGGGGCGTCATGCACCCCAGAAATCTGAGGGGCACAAAGTACGTGAGGATGGCTGGGAGTGGTCCAGAAGTTGGAGAATGTCTAATTTTTTAAACACCTGAAACTGGTATTTTCTGCAATCTACAGCCATAATCATTATGCTTAATTTTATGTAAAAAATATGTATATTTTTCTGTATATCTATGCATGCCCCTTAGGTATATATTTATTTTACATAATGTTGAATGCTCATTTCCTTGAAACAAAAACAAGAACAAATGCCCCTGGGGCGGCCGGCGCTGTTTAGCCTATTGTGGATCTCAGCTTTAAGGCTGATTGGATCTATTTAAAAGCACAAGACTATAGCAGGCTTTCCATACCATACACTCTTTTTATCTATAGCTGACTAATGGGAAGAAGTTTGAGACAACGCTTCTGAGATATAGGAACATGAAACAACAACTTCACTTCTGACCATTGTCTGTGCAGCTTCAACAGCAAACTTAAACACATATTTAATTGGGGCAGCATTTGATTCAGCAAAATGGCAATTTGAATACAAAAATTGACTTTGACAAAGCTCTCTTTGACAAAGAGCAGTCTTGCCTTCAGTACAGGAAAGCGGTTGTGAAAATCCATACCAGGTTTCAAATAACTGCAAAAGGCCAGATGGTAAGGTGTGAGGGTTGTGGCGTACATGAAAAGTAAGAGGGCATACTTTAAAAACATTATTATTATGTCTCCAGCATGTTATTTCTCTTAAGCTATGTGATTGTCCACACCTCACATTGGCTTTCCAAGTAATGCCCTTCCAAAGCTAAGTGCTGTGTGAAAATCGCAAGAGCAGTTTGAAAACCCTAAAATGTTCATTGAAATAAAATAAAATGTCTGTAAAAATGTAATTCAACACAAAGACCCAGGTCTATGTTTTATCAAGTTATGCATACACAAATATAATGTTTTATCAAGTTATGCGTACACAAATATATTTTCCAGGAGTGCAGTAGCGCCCTCTACTGCGAGGTAACATTAGCTTTCCTTAGGTCTCATATGAATTGCTACTGAACTAGGTGGGTGGTGCGAGGGTAGGCCACCAACCTTGAACCTTTCTTAAGACTGATAAGCCAGAAAACTTCAAATGTTTACAGGAGTACATTTATTGGAGAGCAGCAGGAACAGACGTTTAAAAGTGTCAGGGCAGAAACTATGAGTTAAAGGGTTTTGATCACTTTGCTGTATTGACTGACTAGCTATTCCTTTCATCGTGTTGTGGCAAAATAACCATTTGGAAAAAAGCTATGCTAACAAGATTTAAATGGCTCACTGAGCTTGACTGCTTCTGGTTCATTAGCAGTCAAAAGAGCAAACAACACTCAAATAATAGATATTTACAGCTGTATGTACTGTATGTCGATAGGCAGTATTCCAAAATGTCTCAAACATTCACTCAAATCAGATATGAATAACTACATGATTTGCAATTCTTAGCCAAGCCAGTTCCAAGAGTTGAAGTCTAGTCTAATTAACTAACGAGATGGGGAGAAAGTCCAATACTAACGTTTCACATTCCTGACTTTCACCAAAGGTCTCCTCAACAAAAGATAGACATTTCCTGACTACTCTAGTCAGTATTGACATGGTTAGTTTGACATGAAAAACATTGGAAGGACAACAGCTGTATCAACAATAAAGATGTCCAGAGCAAATACTTTCAGCTTTTATGGAACTGTGCAATAAGATTTAGTAGCCTTGGCTATAAATTGATGTTGGTACAGTGGCTTGCGAAAGTATTCACCCCCCTTGTAATTATTCCTATTTTTTTGCCTTACAACCTGGAATTTAAATGGATTTTTTGGTGGTTTGTATCATTTGATTTAAACAACATGCCTACCACTTTGAAGATGCTAAATATATTTTCTTGTGAAACAAACAAGAAATAAGACAAAAAAACAGAAAACTTGAGCATGCATAACTATTCACCCCCCCAAAGTCAATACTTTGTAGAGACACCTTTTTCAGCAATTACAGCTGCAAGTCTCTTGGGGTATGTCTCTATAAGCTTGGCACATCTAGCCACTGGGATTTTTGCCCATTCTTCAAGGCAAAACTGCTCCAGCTCCTTCAAGTTGGATGGGTTCCGCTGGTGTACAGCAATCTTTAAGTCATACCACAGATTCTTAATTGGATTGAGGTCTGGGCTTTGACTAGGCCATTCCAAGACATTTAAATGTTTCCCCTTAAATCACTCGAGTGTTGCTTTAGCAGTATGCTTAGGGTCATTGTCCTGCTGGAAGGTGAACCTCCGTTCCAGTCTCAAATCTCTGGAAGACTGAAACAGGTTTCCTTCAAGAATTTCCCTGTATTTAGCGCCATCCATCATTCCTTCAATTCTGACCAGTTTCCTAGTCCCTGCCGATGAAAAACATCACCACAGCATAATAATAATAATAATAATAAGCCACTTACAGTGAGGGAAAAAACTATTTGATCCCCTGCTGATTTTGTATGTTTGCCCACTGACAAAGAAATGGTCAGTCTATAATTTTAACGGTAGATTTATTTGAACAGTGAGAGACAGAATAACAACAAAACAATCCTGAAAAACGCATGTCAAAAATGTTATACATTGATTTGCATTTTAATGAGGGAAATAAGTATTTGACCCCTCTGCAGAACATGACTTAGTACTTGGCGGCAAAACCCTTGTTGGCAATCACAGAGGTCAGACGTTTCTTGTAGTTGGCCACCAGGTTTGCACAAATCTCAGGAGGGATTTTGTCCCACTCCTCTTTGCAGATCTTCTCCAAGTCATTAAGGTTCCGAGGCTGACGTTTGGCAACTCAAACCTTCAGGTCCCTCCACAGATTTTCTATGGGATTAAGGTCTGGAGACTGGCTAGGCCACTCCAGGACCTTAATGTGCTTCTTCTTGAGCCACTCCTTTGTTGCCTTGGCCATGTGTTTTGGTTCATTGTCATGCTGGAATACCCATCCACGACCCATTTTCAATGCCCTGGCTGAGGGAAGGTACATGGCCCTGCCCATCATCCCTTTGATGCGGTGAAGTTGTCCTGTCCCCTTAGCAGAAAAACACCCCCAAAGCATAATGTTTCCACCTCCATGTTTGACAGTGGGGATGGTGTTCTTGGGGTCATAGGCAGCATTCCTCCTCCTCCAAACACGGCGAGTTGAGTTGATGCCAAAGAGCTCCATTTTGGTCTCATCTGACCACAACACTTTCACCCAGTTCTCCTCTGAATCATTCAGATGTTCATTGGCTAACTTCAGACGGGCATGTATATGTGCTTTCTTGAGTAGGGGGACCTTGCGGGCGCTGCAGGATTTCAGTCCTTCACGGCGTAGTGTGTTACCAATTGTATTCTTGGTGACTATGGTCCCAGCTGCCTTGAGATCATTGACAAGATCCTCCCGTGTAGTTCTGTACTGATTCCTCATCGTTCTCATGATCATTGCAACTACACGAGGTGAGATCTTGCATAGAGCCCCAGGCCGAGAGAGGTTGACAGTTATTTTGTGTGTCTATCATTAGCGAATAATCGCACCAACTGTTGTCACCTTCTCACCAAGCAGCTTGGCGATGGTCTTGTAGCCCATTCCAGCCTTGTGTAGGTCTACAATCTTGTCCCTGACATCCTTGGAGAGCTCTTTGGTCTTGGCCATGGTGGAGAGTTTGGAATCTGATTGATTGATTGCTTCTGTGGACAGGTGTCTTTTATACAGGTAACACACTGAGATTAGGAGCACTCCCTTTAAGAGTGTGCTCCTAATCTCAGCTCGTTACCTGTATAAAAGACACCTGGGAGCCAGAAATCTTTCTGATTGAGAGGGAGTCAAATACTTATTTCCCTCATTAAAATGCAAATCAATTTATAACAGTTTTGACATCAGTTTTTCTGGATTTTGTTGTTGTTATTCTGTCTCTCACTGTTCAAATAAACCTACCATTAAAATTATAGACTGATCATTTCTTTGTCAGTGGGCTAACGTACAAAATCAGCAGGGGATCAAATACTTTTTTCCCTCACTGTAGTAGACGCTTTTATCCAAAGCAACTTACAGTCATGCGTGCATACATTTTTGTGTATGGGTGGTCCCGGGGATCGAACCCACTACCCTGGTGTTACAAGCGCCGTGCTCTACCAGCTGAGCTACAGAGGACCACCACTGGTGCTGCCACCACCATGCTTCTCGGGGTGATGAGAGGTGTTGGGTTTACGCCAGACATAGCGTTTTCCTTGATGGCCAAAAAGCTAAATTTTAGTCTCATCTGACTAGAGTATCTTCTTCCATAGGTTTGGCGAACACCAAACGTGTTTGCTTATTTTTTTCTTTAAGCAATGGCTTTTTTCTGGCCACTCTTCCGGCTTAAAGTGTGGTGCTTTGCGGCTCCTTCAGGGTTATCTTTGGTCTCTTTGTTGCCTCTCTGATTAATGCCCTCCTTGCCTGGTCCGTGAGTTTTGGTGGGCGACCCTCTCTTAGCAGGTTTGTTGTGGTGCCATATTCTTTCCATTTTTTAATAATGGATTTAATGGTGCTCAATGGGATGTTCAAAGTTTCTGATATTTTTATATAACCCAACCCTGATCTGTACTTCTCCACAACTTTGTCCCTGACCTATTTGGAGAGCTCCTTGGTCTTCATGGTGCCGCTTGCTTGGTGTTACCCCTTGCTTAGTGGTGTTGCAGACTCTGGGGCCTTTCAGAACAGGTGTATATATACTGAGATCATGTGACAGATCATGTGACACTTAGATTGCACACAGGTGGACTTTATTTAACTAATTATGTGACTTCTGAAGGTAATTGGTTGCACCAGATCTTATTTTGGAGCTTCATAGCAAAGGGGGTGAATACATATGCACGCACCACTTTTCCGTTATTTATTTGTTATAATTTTTTTAAACAAGTTATTTTTTTCATTTCACTTCCCCAATTTGGACTATTTTCTGTATGTCCATTACATGAAATCCAAATAAAAATCCTTTTAAATTACAGGTTGTAATGCAACAAAATAGGAAAAAACGCCAAGGGGGATGAATACTTTTGCAAGGCACTGTAAAAGGCCCAGACATTTCATTTCCTCTTCGTTATGTATTCGCATAATAGCTAGTGTATTATTTTTAACAAAATCAATGTTGACAATAACATTTTATTGGCAAGTTGGCATTGGAAATATACGTTACACCGCAAAGGACGCACCATAAAAAGTGACATCAAAGGATGCTACTCAAAAATGATGGTTCCTCAAAGGTTCTTTGGGAATGGTGATGATTCAATGTGGAACCATTCAATGGTTGAGCCATTCAATGGTTCTTTGCAGTGAAAAAAAATAGTTATTTCCTCTTTTAGTGATCATTTAAATGTAGGGGCGGCGGCTCATTAGAATATATCGGGGCGTGTTTTTTTCACAGCTCTTTTTGTGCAACTGTGAGTGAGAGTGTCATTCCAGTTGATCAAATCTCTTGTGTTATGCTACATTATGACATGTTATATTTGACTATGGCCAATGACAGTGTTTTGTGAAACACTCATGTACAGTCTTGTGTTGCTTGAGGACAGTTGATTAAGTCAGTAGTTCTCAGTTCTCTCCAAGTTGAGCAAGCGCACCTTATTCAACTTGTTAATAAACACAATAATACAATCTATGGAATTTTAACAATATAATATGGCTATTAAACCAGAATAAAAAACCCTGTATGGTTCTACAGAAAACCTTTGAGATTGAGAAAGGTTCTTTATAGAACCATTCTCCATAAAGGTTCTATAAAAGAACCATAAAAAAGGGTTCTACAGTGGGGAGAACAAGTATTTGATACACTGCCGATTTTGCAGGTTTTCCTACTTACAAAGCATGTAGAGGTCTGTAATTTTTATCATAGGTACACTTCAACTGTGAGAGACGGAACCTAAAACAAAAATCCAGAAAATCACATTGTATGATTTTTAAGTAATTAATTTGCATTTTATTACATGACATAAGTATTTGATCACCTACCAACCAGTAAGAATTCCGGCTCTCACAGACCTGTTAGTTTTTCTTTAAGAAGCCCTCCTGTTCTCCACTCATTACCTGTATTAACTGCACCTGTTTGAACTCGTTACCTGTATAAAAGACACCTGTTTACACACTCAATCAAACAGACTCCAACCTCTCCACAATGGCCAAGACCAGAGAGCTGTGTAAGGACATCAGGGATAAAATTGTAGACCTGCACAAGGCTGGGATGGGCTACAGGACAATAGGCAAGCAGCTTGGTGAGAAGGCAACAACTGTTGGCGCAATTATTAGAAAATGGAAGAAGTTCAAGATGACAGTCAATCACCCTCGGTCTGGGGCTCCATGCAAGATCTCACCTCGTGGGGCATCAATGATCATGAGGAAGGTGAGGGATCAGCCCAGAACTACACGGCAGGACCTGGTCAATGACCTGAAGAGAGCTGGGACCACAGTCTCAAAGAAAACCATTAGTAACACACTACGGCGTCATGGATAAAAAATCCTGCAGCGCACGCAAGGTCCCCCTGCTCAAGCCAGCGCATGTCCAGGCCCGTCTGAAGTTTGCCAATGACCATCTGGATGATCCAGAGGAGGAATGGGAGAAGGTCATGTGGTCTGATGAGACAAAAATAGAGCTTTTTGGTCTAAACTCGCCGTGTTTGGAGGAAGAAGAAGGATAAGTACAACCCCAAGAACACCATCCCAACCGTGAAGCATGGAGGTGGAAACATCATTCTTTGGGGATGCTTTTCTGCAAAGGGGACAGGGCGACTGCACCGTATTGAGGGGAGGATGGATGGGGCCATGTATCGCGAGATCTTGGCCAACAACCTCCTTCCCTCAGTAAGAGCATTGAAGATGGGTCGTGACTGGGTCTTCCAGCATGACAACGACCCAAAACACACAGCCAGGGCAACTAAGGAGTGGCTCCGTAAGAAGCATCTCAAGGTCCTGGAGTGACCTAGCCAGTCTCCAGACCTGAACCCAATAGAAAATCTTTGGAGGGAGCTGAAAGTCGGTATTGCCCAGCGACAGCCCCGAAACCTGAAGGATCTGGAGAAGGTCTGTATGGAGGAGTGGGCCAAAATCCCTGCTGCAGTGTGTGCAAACCTGGTCAAGACCTACAGGAAACGTATGATCTCTGTAATTGCAAACAAAGGTTTCTGTACCAAATATTAAGTTATGCTTTTCTGATGTATCAAATACTTATGTCATGCAATAAAATGCAAATTAATTACATAAAAATCATACAATGTGATTTTCTGGGTTTTTGTTTTAGATTCCGTCTCTCACAGTTGAAGTGTACCTATGATAAAAATTACAGACCTCTACATGCTTTGTAAGTAGGAAAACCTGCAAAATCGGCAGTGTATCAAATACTTGTTCTCCCATAGTGGAACCCTTTTTTGGTGCTATATAGAATATTGTTTAATGGTTCTTTATTGAACCTTAGAACAGAGTTCTTTATAGCACCATACAAGTTCCATTTAGAACCTTCATGTTCTTAGAAGTAAAGGTTTGGCCACACCGGCCGAACCTTTCCAGTTGAAAAAGGTTCCTCGAGGAACACCTCTAAAAAGGTATTCGAGGAACCCCTGTGAAAAGGTTAAAACCAGAACCTTTTTGTGATGGGAGGGTTTCATTTGTGATCCATTTTTAATAATATATTGTAGAGGTGGCAGCCTATCAGATTGGAGGCGTGGCTCGGGATAGTTATTTTTGGTCACCCGTTAAGTTAAATGTAATTCCTGTTCATCATGTTAAGTTTGTAGGCTGCAATTTAAAAAGCGATGTGAATATTTATGCATATTACATATTCTAATATAATATTAACATTGCTGATTGCATACAGTAAAAAGTAGTAACTATTCCCAACTTTGGGATTTACATAGGCTCGAGGAACTCATACACCTTTGTTAGCCTCATTGATGCTACACAACTGTCAGTGTTCAACCTTAGCGTGTGATAACAATACTAGTGAGGTGCAGTTCGCAAACGATTCGTTCTTTTGGAACGACTCTTTTTACTGACTCGAGAGTCATGATTCATTTTTCTGAATGACTAGTTCACTTTGTTTATCTCCACCAACTGTCTGTCATATGTACGCAGGAAAATAGATAATGAGCACGTTTAGAAATGATAATCGCATGTTGCAAGAATGACTGCAATTAATTAATTATTGAATGTTATGATGGACACAGCTTTGTAGAACCAAAACATACACAGCCTCCACTCAACAAACAGTAACTCGAGAACGAATCATTTGGGGGGCTGCAGTTCGCGAACGGCTATGCCTATCACCTTTCCTGGCTACCCAGACTCCCTGCTCCAGCCAAACGCTACGCCATGCCCACGGACGTTAGTTTCTTCTCCGCAATGAGAAGTATAGCGAACGATAGAGCAGGCGAACAATTTAGTGTGAGTTGTAAGGCTACTAGACCTTGTTTCAAATGTATCAAGGAATAATCGTATTTATATGCCTAGCAATCAGCAAATGTACGTTGTTTAAAGTACATGTTTACAAGTCCCAGTCACAAATAACAGCTCCAATAAGCCCCCTATCGTGAACAACATGTGAACCAGAGTCTCGTAGAATCATGACTCTTTCGAGATTTCAGTTCATCGTTCGCCAGTAGGGGGTCCTGCGTGCTCTGAGCATTACTGACTCAAATTAGAGCATTACTGACTCAAATTAACAAAATGAGTCGCATGTTTTAAATATTCAATATATAAAAAATTTGAAAAAAATACTAAATAAGTCGAAAGATTCGTTCTTTTGACTGAACGAGACAAAAAAAGTCCGTAAAAAGAGCCGATCTTCCCATCAGTAGACAATACAACAGAACAGATTAACAGGAATTACTTTTACTCTTACAGATTGCCACGCCCCTACTAAGCCACGCCTCCACTCCAGGGTTCCTCCAGGAACCCATTGCTACATTGAACCATTAAAGGTTCCTCCAAGAACCCCCAAACTAACTGAAGGTGCAAATATGAACCATTGCCTAGCAATGGCTCCTTAAGGAACTCCATGGGTTCCTTGAGGATCTCCAGGGTTCCTCGAGTCACCACTAATTCTCTCTCTGGCTGATACAGAGCGACTCATCCATGCTTTTATTACAAGCCGGCTTGACTACTGTAATGCTCTTCTGTCTGGTCTACCCAAGAAAGCCATTGGTCAACTGCAAAACATACAGAATGCTGCAGCACCGGTACTAACCAAGACCAGAAGGAGAGCACATTTTACACCGATTTTAATGTATCTGCACTGGCTGCCTGTGAGTTTTATAATTAATTTGAAGATGCTTCTATTGGTTTTTAAATCAATCCATGATTGTGCACATGTCAGACATGCTTTTAAGTTAAGTTATGTACCCAGTAGGGCCCTCAGGTCCACTGGCACTGGCCTTTTAACTATCCAAAGCCTAGGACCAAGAGGCATGGAGAGGCAGCCTTTAGTTACTACGCCCCCAGCCTCTGGAATAGCCTGCTAGAGAACCTGTGGGGGGCTGAAACTGTGGACATTTGAAAAAGAGATCATAAAACACACTCTTTTAGCTTTGCTTTTCCTTAGGGTGCTTTTCAGTCGTTCAGTTTTTATTGGTATTCTTTTGTTTTTTTATCCTCTTATGTTTGTTGTGTAGTAAATATTTCTGTTTTTATTTTCATTTTCATTTTTTTATTTTTTTATTCCTGTAAAGTACATTGGGTTGCATTCCATGTCTGAAATGTGCTATATAAATAACGCTTGATTTGATTTGACTTGAAGAGTGTATAGCACCAAAAAGGATTCCGCTATGGTTACAAGCCAAAGAACCCGTATTTGGCACTATATAGAACCATTTGTTTTTAGTGTGTTCCGATAGGAAGGAAGAATGGGAAGGGGAAGGCTTAATTTGCGGATGGGGAAACCTGATGCTAATTAAATCTTTGGAATGTCACATACTGGCATTCTATTCCAGAAGCCTTCAGAGTGGGTCAGACATGGAGTGAGGGGAGCGATGCACGTTTCTAATTGTTTTCTTTTCTTATTGATGACATTCAAAAAGGGCATCCACACCAAATACCAGAGCCACAGGTAATGTTCCTTATTGTTTTGTCTGTTGGAGATTCCTTTGTCATATCTGGATTTTCAGGTAGCCTACTTTAACAATTATGGTTAAACAAGAAAATACATACGGGGAAACCAGCCTAAACCAAATCTAATTTAAACAAATAAGCATATCTATCCAAAATGTGACATTTTTTGCGCACTGGTGTCATAAGAGTGAAAAGATGCTGAAGTTTAAATCGTTTTCATTTTCTCCAGGGAGATAAACAAATGCAAAATGGCATTTTCCAAAGCAGTGCTGTTGTTAATGCTGTACTCGTTATCACTACATGACACAGTAAGAGGTGTCGCAGAGATATGCCGGGGGACGCACTGCCACGGTGGCGATACTGGGGATCCCAGACCCTGCATCGGAGCCCACTGCCCGGGGGGGAGATCGTCCAGACCTCCGCGGCAATATAATCCAACAACACAGGGCAGATCGGGACAGATAGTCCCCAGCCAGCACCATGCATACCCCAGCTCTCAGTCAAGAGGAGACACCCCAGACAAGTATGTTGTTCAACCACAGCGCGGTAGGCACAGTGACAGCGCTAGGGAAAGCGCAAGGATGCAAGCGTCTGAAGTTTTCGGTTCAGGATGTACTGGAGCGGATTGCGTTACTCCTCAGAAACAGCTCCACGCTATTAACGACACCAGAGACTGTAAAGGGATCGAATGTAAATTGCCACTAAGGATACGGCCAAAGCCCCGTCCAAAATATTGTGTGGGAGAGGGCTGCCTGGCTAGTTCTGAGGATGCCGCAGCCTCCAGCCAGCCTTCCCCTGTCCATATGGCGGACAGAGCTGCTCAATTTCTGGGAGAATTTCCAGAGTTTGGATATCCTGCATCTGAACTTGGCAGCGCGCCTTTGGGAGTGCAGCTCACATGTGACATTACACCAGGTTAGTATATAGCCACTCATCAATTTTATATTTTATGAAATATATTATAATTAGTGTTATAATGCATTTAAATACTACACTGTAACGGAATACTGTAAATTATATGGTAGTTTGAGGTATTATAAACAGTAAAATACTCTGAAACGTTTTCCTGCATCATACTGTACATTATGGTGCATCTTCCAGCCAATTGTGTTGAAAATAGGTTCATTATTTAAGGCTTTGATCAACACAGTGTACACTAGTGGCACCTGCTGGTCAAAATAATTTAGAGCTGCCAAATTATTATAGATGACATCCCACACCCGATAGTGCTAGCACTGCGTAGCCTTTTTGTCTTCTACCAAACAAAAACCAAACCAATCAGGTGGTTGTTCAACGAAACAAAGCTTCAGACATCATTGATCACGTGCTTCTGATTAAGCAATACAGGCATCGGCACACTGCTTCAAAGTACACTGCTTAGCAATTTCAACGCATGCCTCGGAGCTTCGGCATTAAACCTAACATCACTACTGTTTTGCCTTGTAGTCGCTGCCAGTTTGGAAGCCTTTGGTAAGGCCTCTAGAAGTGCAAGTGATATAAAAACCAAAATATTCATTAATAAACTGTAATGTGTAAACACTTTACCTAGCAGCCAACCTGCTTGCACCAATCCCTTGTAATTACAGTAAAATACAGTGAAATAAAAAACCCTCCCTCAATGAATTTCATTCATCCATTAATTCATTCTGATTACAGAAGCATTTACCTTCTTACAGTATAATACAGTACATTTTACGATATTGTACTGTGTGTCATTACACAGTACTTGCTTTGATACCATATTTATATTACAGTAGGTGTACTGTAATATGAAATACAGAATTTCACTTGTCACGAGCTGCCTGTAAGCTACTATCAAATTCACAGTAACACCTTTACAGTGTAGGCTATCTATTAAGAAAATTGTAATTGACAGATAAGGGAAGATGCATAGTGCATAAAGGGGTTCCAAATCGTGCCAGATTTAACTCCATGGACGTGTGCGTAATTTGGAACCCCTTTACACAATGCTTATGCAAAATAACCAAAGTAGTCTCATTCCAGAACAAGCGGTTTTGATAGCAATTTATTTTCCAGTAGGCTACGTAGATTTATGTTTAAAAATTACATGGTGAAATGGTAATCATATAATAACCCTTTAATTACTTTTCATTTATTTGGGATTCATTTAAACACGCAACATTAGGCATCATTGCTACCATCTTCTTGTGTTTGAGACCCAAGATTATGCATGCATTGACTGCAGTCCAGTTGAACTAGAAAAATATCTGGCAGTCAAGAAATCTTAGAATGCTTTGATGTCTATAAAAAGCCTGCATAGGGAACTTCCATTACTTGATGTTGGACTTTTAGATTTTGTGCCAAAATAGTTCTACAAAATAAAAAAGTATTTAATCTCAAAAAGTGATGTATTATCATAACTTCACAGTATATTCTAATTTAGCATTAACCACAATTTCAGTAATGATTTGCTGAATTTTGAAGTCTAATCATCTTAGAGTACAGCAGCACATTATTAGTACTTGGGCCTCCTGAGTGGCACAGTGGTCTAAGGCACTGCATCGCAGTGCTAACTGTGCCACTAGAGATCCTGGTTCGAATCCATGACCGGGAGACTCATGGGCGGCGCACAATTGGCCCAGCGTCGTCCAGGGTAGGGGAGGGAATGGCCGGCAGGGATGTAGCTCAGTTGATAGAGCATGGCGTTTGCAACGCCAGGGTTGTGGGTTCGATTCCCACGGGGGGCCATAATAAAAATAAAAAATAAATAATGTATTCACTAACTGTAAGTCGCTCTGGATAAGAGCGTCTGCTAAATGACTAAAATCTAAATGTACTTGATTCCAGTTTAATAGCTAGCTATACATAGTATTTTTTGGAATTAACATCCCAGTCACAGTTCCATATCCTTTCCCTGACTACTCCACACTATAAACCCTGCTTGCCCTATTCCATTTCACAGGGGAGAACGAGGTGCCTTCAGAGGATGCCCTCATTTTACACCTCCAACTGGCTAAGGGGCAGGAGAAGCTGGTGGAGGCCCTTCGGGCACAGCAAACGATCATCCGCGACCTGCAGCAAAAGCTAGCCGAACAGCAGGGGGCGCTGTTGGACCAGCAGCGGGAGATCCTGGAGCAGCAGCGGCGCATGTACGAGCAGATGAACATGGTCAAGGCACAGTACGGCTTGCTCTCTGACACCGTCAAACAGGTGTCCTTCCAAGGCCTCCAAGGGGAGCTTCAGAGCTACTTCGAGAGCCACCTGGCAGGCCTCCAGAGCCAGGCTCGGAGCCACCTGCAGAAGTCCTACGCCATTCGCAAGGACATGCACATGGATGTGGATGCTAAGTTGATGGATGTGGTCGGGGAAGCCCACCTTCCGCACCCCCTGCTGGGGTGTGGCGCCCCGTGTGGACCGGAGGATTACTGTGACTTCCAGAGGGAGCCGCCGCAGTGTGAGAAGTGTACCATGTGCCCACCTGGGTTCTTCCTGGTCTCCCAGTGCTCTCCCAATGCAGACAGAATATGCCAGGACAGAGATGAATGTCTTGAATTACCAAACCTATGTGGACAGGGAGTGAAGTGCCTCAACACTCCAGGTAAGGCTTACAAACATTTCTAAATTGTAATTAGACATGATATCCAACATGGTTCCAGAAATCTTTTTACTGAATAGCCAACTAAGAGTATCAAGCAATTTGGCACATGCTCATATTTCTGATCTCCTTCTCCCATCTCTTTGTCGTTGTTTGATGCTGAGCAGGAGGGTTCAGGTGCCTGGGCATGTCGGAGAGGGAGGCTGCTGCTGGGGTATGTGGCCATGACTACTTCTACAACCAGGAACTTCAGGAGTGCCAGGCTTGTTCTGACTGCAATGGAGACCCCATTGCAATCCCCTGTACAGCCACCAGCAATTCTGTCTGTGGACCCTTCACAGACAACCTGATGTCCCAGTCCTGGGGTGCCACCGTGACCTTGCCCCCAGCCAGGGCCCCTGGCAGCCACATCTTCCCTGGCCTCCAGCTCAATGTCCGGAGCAAAGAAGCCAGCGACTTGCTGTCCAACCACGCCGGCCGGCTAACCTTCCAGCAACACGGCTTGATATGGCTGGACCATAACTTTGCCCTAAAGCACAACTGCAGGAACTTCCTCCAGGTGGGCATGCGGCTCAACGGCAGTCAAGAGGAGGACCACGACCTCAGTGGGGTCCGCATTGAGCAGTCAGACGGGAAGTATTTCCAGGGCATTAGCGTTAGTGGCAGCGCAGAGGTTGAGCCCAACCACATGCTGACACTGTTCCTGAAGAGTCCCACCCAGCATTGCAACCAGAGTAAGGACCTGCACGTCTATGAACTCAACGGGCCTTCCTTCAGCCTGCTCTGGCTGTCCCACGATACTGGAGCCGTGGCCATGACGGCACAGATGTCAATGTCGGCCCACTACCAGACCAACTACCGTCCAACCTTCCGCATCACCTCCGTCTCTGATCCTTACATGGTGGGGTTGACCCACGACAGCCGTGGGGTGCGCTTCACCGAGAGTGGCGTGGTGAAGTTTGTCCTACAGCAAGCGCTGTACTCCATGGGCCACACCTGCGTCCGTGAGGGCTTCTCCCTGGTGGCCTACGCCAACCGCAACGGGACCAACCAGGAATTGATGCAGGCATTCAAGTCAGGCGTCAACTACAGGGACACATCCATCACCCTTTCTGGGGCTGTCAGTGTGGATAGTGGGCACTCGCTTAGTTTCGAGATCCTATCCCCGTCCCAGTGTAATATCCGCTACTTTGGAGACAGTACTGGGATCAGTATACTGAGCCTTATCTGGATCCCCTCAGCTGTCTCCTCTGCCCTGACTGCCACAGTTTCCAGGACAGGCCTTCCCTCTGGAGCTGTCCGCAACAAAGCCCTCCTCTTCCAGCAGGTCAGTCCGGAATCAGACCAAGTGCGCCTGGCCCGTTCTGGGGAACCCAATGCCCAAAAGAACATTGTCTTCTGGGGGGATGGGACAGCTAACGTGGCCCTCAACCTGAAGCTGATCCATTCGTGTAATGTAGTGAAGCTCACCCTGCACCGGCAGGGGGGCAGCGGGGAGGGTGGCCAGGCAAAACCCGTGGCCCAGCAGGTGTCTGGGCACATGCCTGAGGGCAGCGAGTGGGCCAACGTGGGCCTGAGGGCCTCCTTCCAGGTCCAGAATGGTACAGCCATCTATGTGACACTGGACTGCATACGTGGTCGTGTTAACCAGATCACCCACAAGGGTGGCACTAACATATCCATCCTCTGGGTGGCATTGTGATCCAAAAAGAGGACCTTTTTTTGTTGACTTTGTCACATTTTGTCAACGCGTCTTATAAACTAACATGGTTTCGCACAATTTCAAATTACAGAGCAAACTTGGAAGGTAGAGGAACTTTTTTGAAATGGAAAGGTTGTGTTTTGTCTAATGTTAATATTTTTGTCATGTTAATGTTGTTTGTTAATGTTGTTTGGATCTTGTTTTTGATACTTTGTTGATTAATTGATTATTTTCGGATTACAAGTACTGATTTTGGTTGAGCATTGACCAATTATTTTGTATGGAGTAAGCTGAATGATGTGTGTGTTTTTATAATGTTTGTTATGCTTTTTATTATGCCATATCTTATTCCATCAATTTCCTGCACATGAATATGAAATGTTGCCTTTCTATGCGTGTGTACTACAGAGTATTTTGATAAAAGATCAATTCAATATTTTAAATGTATTATATTTAACTTTCACCAAGCTGTTATTTTTATTTCATATTTTCAATGATGACTTATTCTGAATGTTATGTCACTTAACATAATAGTAGTGTAAAATAGGAAAACATTAGTATCGATATACTATTGGAAACAATACCTTACTTCATAACCAGAATTGTACTTCAATCTCTTTTGATAAAACAAACAATCACAGTTGTGTCATGTATGCCAAACAATAGAATGATGTTACAAATATTGATGTGACCATGGAGCTACAGTATAAGTGTAGTATACATTACATTTACAGATTATTATAATTTTTACATTAGCTAATTCACACAAATCAGGTTTTATGTAGCAAAAATATGTTAACCGTTAACTACATAATGTATGTTATACTTTAGCCTCAATACTCTTGGCCCTGTGGAAGTGCTGCCTATGCATAGCATTCTTAATTGCCTTTGTGTCTAATTGTTTGGGGGACAGAACACGCACAATGAAGTGTTTCAGCGATTTGGCAGCGAAGTAAAGCGGTCGGTCACTGAAATTCTTCTGCTTTATTTTCACTTCACTATGCAATGATTGGTGATTTGTTTTACTTCACATGTACCATAGAACAACAATGAGTGTATTTTTTTTTTCAAAGCCAAATAAAATTCACAGATATTTTGTAAGACGTTGATTCTCACACTTGCTGGAAAATAATATGTTCCAAAAAGTGATGAAGTGGTCAGCATCTTAAGTGTGATTTTTGGGATGAGATGAGATTGATTGAGATGTCATTCATGTAGAAAATGTATGTCCTGATAGAGACTTTCATAAAAATTTGAATGACAGCACACAGACTCACCTCCACCATGTGACTGCATCACATGATATGAGCCTAATTCTTCAGTCTTGTCAACCATGATAGCTTTAAAACTGACTCCACCATCATACATTAACTACCCAGTATTTTCCACAGTTTAAATAGAAAACGTAACATTCAGACATTACTCATGTCATGGAGTCCCAAACATATTGAACCTATTTGAAATCAACTTTTTGAGCAAGGTAGGTGTCCAAATTGCAGACAAAATCATACAATTCTACTAATTATTGGTCTTAATCATTTTAGAATCAATCCATCATATTTATTGGAATTAAACTATCCCTCTCCAAACATGACTAATAGTGGCTGAATCGTAACGAAAACTCTGATTGTGAGAAATAATGTTTCTGTCTGCAGTTTTTTATTGAAAACAGGTGTTTGAGTGGAGTGCTGCTCCAGATGTCTCATGTTGTAGATCAAATGGGACCCACAGTGCATGAGGGGAAATATCAAAGGCAGCAGAGACGGAGCTGTGTGTGTGTGAGTGTGAGAGTGAGAGAGAGACAAAGAGAAAGAGAGAGAGGATGTCTGTGTCCATCTGCGTGTATGTGTACATGTGCACGTGTACGTACATCGTGCACGTGTCTAGGGCAAAACAATATTGTGCATTATAAACTATGGACAGTTAAGACAGAAGTAGTAAAACAGAATTTTTCACTTTTTAATGTGAACCATGTGTTTCTTCTACATTTTTCATACTTAACACTCAACTGTTTGACACAAATCAAACGTGTGTAACAGTCACTGTTAATTCATAAAAAGACAGTGCAGTATCGTTTAAAGATTGACCGTTAAGGTGTCATGAAACCTGAATCACTGTAAACCTATCCAGTGGTGTTTGGAGAGGTCTCTGGCCTACAAAAGAGACGTCATTCACCACCACAAAGCATATAAACTCAGCAAAAAAAGAAACATCCTCTCACTGTCAACTGCGTTTATTTTCAGCAAACTTAACATGTGTAAATATTTATATGAACATAACAAGATTCAACAACTGAGACATATACTGAACAAGTTCCACAGACATGTGACTAACAGAAATGGAATAATGTGTCCCTGAACAAAGGGGGGTTCAAAATCAAAAGTAACAGTCAGTATCTGTTGTGGCCACCAGCTGCATCAAGTACTGCAGTGCATCTCCTCCTAATGGACTGCACCAGATTTGCCAGTTCTTGCTGTGAGATGTTACCCCACTCTTCCACCAAGGCACCTGCAAGTTCACTGACATTTCTGGGGGGAATGACCCTAGCCCTCACCCTCCGATCCAACAGGTCTCAGACGTGCTCAATGGGATTGAGATCTGGCCTCTTCGCTGGCCATGGCAGAACATTGGCATTCCTGTCTTGCAGGAAATCATGCACAGAATGAGCAGTATGGCTGGTGGCATTGTCATGCTGGAGGGTCATGCCAGGATGAGCCTGCAGGAAGGGTACCACATGAGGGAGGAGGATGTCTTCCCAGTAACACACAGCGTTGAGATTGCAATGACAACAAGCTCAGTCCGATGATGCTGTGACACACCGCCCCAGACCATGACAGACCCTCCACCTCCAAATCGATCCCGCTCCAGAGTACAGGCCTCGGTGTAACGCTCATTCCTTCGACGATAAACGCGAATCCGACCATCACCCCTGGTGAGACAAAACTGCGACTCGTCAGTGAAGAGCACTTTTTGCCAGTCCTGTCTGGTCCAGCGACGGTGGGTTTGTGCCCATTGGCGACGTTGTTGCCGGTGATGTCTGGTGAGGACCTGCCTTACAACAGGCCTACAAGCCCTCAGTCCAGCCTCTCTCAGCCTATTGCGGACAGTCTGAGCACTGACGGAGGGATTGTGCGTTCCTGGTGTAACTCAAGCAGTTGTTGTTGCCATCCTGTACCTGTCCCGCAGGTGTGATGTTCGGATGTACCGATCCTGTGCAGGTGTTGTTACACGTGGACTGCCACTGCGAGGACGATCAGCTGTCCGTCCTTTCTACCTGTAGCGCTGTCATAGGCGTCTCACAGTACGGACATTGCAATTTATTGCCCTGGCCACATCTGCAGTCCTCATGCTTCGTTGCAGCATGCCTAAGGCACATTCACGCTGATGAGCAGGGACCCAGGGCATCTTTCTTTTTGTGTTTTTCAGAGTCAGTAAAGGCCTCTTTAGTGTCCTAAGTTTTCAAAACTGTGACCTTAATTGCCTACCGTCTGTAAGCTGTTAGTGTCTTAACGACCGTTCCACAGGTGCATGTTCATTAATTGTTTATGGTTCATTGAACAAGCATGGGAAACAGTGTTTAAACCCTTTACAATGAAGATCTGTGAAGTTATTTGGATTTTTACGAATTATCTTTGAAAGACAGGGTCCTGAAAAAGGGGCGTTTCTTTTTTTGCTGGGTTTATATGCAGTGAGTTTATTTACCCTCTTATGGCTTAACCAATGATGTACAGTACACGTCAAAAGTTTGGACACACCTACTCATTCAAGGGTTTTTCTTTATTTTTACTATTTTATACATTGTAGAATAATAGTGAAGACATCACAACTATGAAATAACACATATGGAATCATGTAGTAACCAAAGAAGTGTTAAACAAATCAAAATATATTTTATATTTGAGATTGTTCAAATACCCACCCTTTGCCTTGAAGACAGCTTTGCACACTATTGGCATTCCCTCAACCAGCTTCATGAGGTAGTCACCTGGAATGCATTTCAATTAACAGGTGTGCCTTCTTAAAAAGTAAATTTGTGGAATTTCTTTCCTTCTTAATGCGTTTGAGCCAATCAGTTGTGTTGTGACAAGGTAGGGGTGGTATACAGAAGATAACCCTATTTGGTAAAAGACCAAGTACATATTATGGCAAGAACAGCTCAAATAAGCAAAGAGAAACGACAGTCCATCATTACATTAAGACAAGAAGGTCAGTCAATACGGAACATTTCAAGATATTTGAAAGTTTCTTCAAGTGCCGTCGCAAAAACCATCAAGCTCTATGATGAAACTGTCTCTCATGAGGACCGCCGCAGGAATGGAAGACCCAGAGTTACCTCAGCTGCAGAGGAAAAGTTCATTAGAGTTACCAGCCTCAGAAATTGCAACTCAAATAAATGCTTCACAGAGTTCAACTCACAGACATCTCAACATCAACTGTTCAGAGGGGACTGTGTGAATCAGGCCTTCATGGTCGAATTGCTGCAAAGAAAGCACTACTAAAGGACACCAATAAGAGGAAGAGACCTGCTTGGGCCAAGAAACACAAGTAATGGACATTAGACAGGTGGAAATTTGTCCTTTGGTCTGATGAGTCCAAATTTGAGATTTTTGGTTCCAACCGCCATGTTTTTGCGAGACGCGTGTGGGTGAACGGATGATCTCCGCATGTGTTGTTCCCACCGTAAAGCATGGAGGAGGAGGTGTTATGGTGTGGGAGTGCTTTGCTGCTGACACGGTCTGTGATTTATTTAGAAATCAAGGCACACTTAACCAGCATGGCTACCACAGCATTCTGCAGCGATACACCATCCCATCTGGTTTGGGCTTAGTGGGACTGTCATTTGTTTTTCAACAGGACAATGACCCAACACACCTCCAGGCAGTGTAAGGGCTATTTTACCAAGAAGGAGAGTGATGGAGTGCTGCATCAGATGACCTGGCCTCCACAACCCAATTGAGATGGTTTGGGATGAGTCAAATGGCAGAGTGAAGGAAAAGCAGCCAACAAGTGCTCAGCATATGTGGGAACTCCTTCAAGCCGTTTAGAAAAACATTCCAGGTGAAGCTGTTTGAGAGAATGCCAAGATTGTGCAACACTGTCATCAAGGCAAAGGGTGGCTATTTGAAGAATCTCAAATATAAAATATATTTTGATTTGTTTAACACTTTTTTGGTTACTACATGATTCCATATGTGTTATTTCATAGTTTTGATGTCTTCACTATTATTCTACAATGTAGAAAACTTTTGACTGGTACTGTATATAAACACTGGATTTCTGACACTATGTATTGGCCAATGAAAGCCTTTGAAGCCATCGGTCGGCCATATTGGCACACCTCAGAAATGCAGTCCTCCATAGGAATGAATGGAAGGACAAAAGTACATGTATTTAAGAAAACAAAAATTTGCAGTGGGGACAGTAACATTAGTACTTTCTTTTTATTTTTTATTTTTTTTATCTTTATGTTTAGCTCACATAATACAATTTAAAAGTATGCATTAAGGTAGGTCTCTGTAATATAATAAATGTGGCAAAAACGAATGTATATATTTATAATTGCATTTCTATAGCTTACAAAATATGTAATATGTAGGCTTGGTGGCTTCAAAACAGCGCCCCCTTTCAGTCATCTAGTGTATACAGTGCCTTCGGAAAATATTTAGACCCCTTGACTTTTTCCACATTTTGTTACGTTACAGCTTTATTCTAAAATTGATAAAATAGTTTTTTTCCCCCCTCATCAATCTACTCACAATACCCCATAATGACAAAGCAAAAACAAGGTTCACCTGTTGGAAGGTGAACCTTAGCCCCAGTCTGAGGTCCTGAGCACTCTGGAGCAGGTTTTCATAAAGGATCTCTCTGTACTTTGCTCCGTTAATCTTTGCCTCAATCTTGACTAGTCTCCCAGTCCCTGCTGCTGAAAAACATCCCCACAGCATGATGGTGCCACCACCATGCTTCACCGTAGGGATGGTGCCAGGTTTCCTCCAGATGTGACACTTGGCATTCAGGCCAAAGAGTTCAATCTTGGTTTCATCAGACCAGAGAATCTTGTTTCTCATGGTCTGAGAGTCTTTAGGTGCCTTTTGGCAAACTCCAAGGCGGGCTGTCATGTGCCTTTTACTGAGGAGTAGCTTCCGTCTGGCCACTCTACCATAAAGGCCTGATTGGTGGAGTACTGCAGAGATGGTTGTCCTTCTGGAAGGTTCTCCCATCTCCACAGAGGAACTCCGTCAGAGTGACCATCGGGTTCTTGGTCACCTCCCTGACCAAGGCCCTTCTCCCCCGATTGCTCAGTTTGGCCAGGCGGCCAGCTCTAGGAAGAGTCTTGGTGGTTCCAAACTTCTTCCATTTAAGAATGATGGAGGCCACTGTGTTCTTGGGGACCTTCAATGCTGCAGAAATGTTTTGGTACCCTTCCTCAGAGCTGTGCCTCCACACAATCCTGTCTCGGAGCTCTACGGACAATTCCTTCGACCTCATGGTTTGGTTTTTGCTCTGACATGCACTGTCAACTGTGGGACCTTATATAGACAGGTGTGTGCCTTTCCAAATCATGTCCAACCAATTGAATTTACCACAGGTTGACTCAAATCAAGTTGTAGAAACATCTCAAGGATGATCAATGGAAACAGGAAGCACCTGAGCTCAATTTCGAGTCTCATAGCGAAGGGTCTGAAAACTTACGTAAATAAGGTATTCATGTTTTTTATTTTTAATACATTTGCAAACATTTCTAAAAACCTGTTTTCGCTTTGTCATTATGGGGTATTGTGTGTAGATTGCTGAGAAAAAAATTATTTAATCCATTTTAGAGTAAGGCTGTAACGTAACAAAATGTGGAAAAAGTCAAGGGGTCTGAATACTTTCCGAAGGCACTGTATATAAATCATTGGACTTCAGTCCTTTTATTTGCTTGCATGTTTTAACCTCTATGGGATCCGTGTCCCGTATACGGGACGGTTGAGCTAACGTGCGCTAATGTGATTACCATGACTGTTGTAAGTAACAGCAAACTTTCCAGGACATAGACATGTCTTATATGGGCAGAAAGCTTAAATTCTTGTTAATCTAACTGCACTGTCCAATTTACAGTAGCTATTACAGTGGGGAAAGAAACATGCTGTTGTTTGAGGAGCGTGCACAACAACAAAAAACGTATCACGGCAACTGGTTTGATACATTCACCTCTGAAGGTAAATAATGTATTTACATTCAGTAATCTTGCTCTGATTTGTCATCCTGAGGGTCCCAGAGATAAAATGTAGCATAGTTTTGTTTGATAAAATCCATTTAAATATTCAAATGTAGGAACTGGGTTCTTTGCTGTCTCTGGCTCCACACCCACCCCGCCCAGCCATCTAGATGCGTGAAAGTTAGTGTATAAGCTAATGATCCATCGTGTTTGACATTCATGGGAGTGTGTAAACTTACAATTTGTATTCCCATATCGTTTTTGTATGTTCTCTATAGTTACCTACTTGAAAATGTATCAATTGACCAATTCGGCACATTTGGCCAGACTTGATACAAAATAGTCCAGTATTGCAGTGCTTCACTGGATCAATCTGAAACTTTGTGCGCACACTGATGCCATCTAGTGGCCAAAAGCTAAATCGTGCCTAAACTGCAATATTATATTGTGACTTTTCTCTTGCATTTCAAAAGATGATGGAACAAAAAAATAAATAGAAAACGCATGTTTTTTTGTTTGTATTATCTTCTACCAGATCTAATGTGTTATATTCACCTACATGAATTTCAAATTTCCACAAACTTCAAAGTGTTTCCTTTCAAATGGTATCAAGAATATGCATATCCTTGCTTCAGGTCCTGAGCTACAGGCAGTTAGATTTGAGTATGTCATTTTAGGCGAAAATGGAAAAAAAGGGTAATTGATAAACAACCAGCTGAATCCTCATCTTTTTACCACATCAGTCCTACAGTATCTTCTGAATAAGTACTAAACTGGATGCTATTTGATTGCAATGCAGCATTCCCTTGTGGAGGCGTTGAGTGCTATTTATCTGCCGTAACGTTAAGTATCTAGAGGTAATATTGAGTAATTACATTCTTATTACCACAATGAAATAGTCTAGAGTAACTACATGGAATTAGGTTAATACTATAAACTTTATTAAGTATCCTCTCCTGCAACACTTGGATATACAGTATGATAGCTAGACCTAGGGTTGCAATATTCCAGGAATATTCAATAAATTCCCTGGTTTTCCAGAAATCCTGGTTGGAAAACCAGGGAAATTATTGAAGGTTCCTGGAATTTTGCAACCCTAGCTAGACCAATGGCTCTCCATGGCCTATTTGTAATAGCAACATAAATTGCAGTGATTTGTAGTCCTCGCTGAACCCTCTCCTAACCCCAACCTGGCCCCTTTACTCTAATGTTGACTTAAGGACAAACCCAGAGAAGGAGTCTAATCAAAAGCGGATGTGAAAGCAAGTCATTCCTCTTGTCTGCAGTCAATGTAAGCCATGTGGGCTGCTTTCCTCTGAGGCCACAAGCCACCAAATAAATACAATAGCTACAGGAGGTTAGCCTGACATGGATTGGCTGTCTGTATCTTTGTGTTGTATGCTGTTAAATGTGGCCGTTTCTTCTTTATTAAAAAAGCATTTAGGCCCAATGTTGATGTCTAACCAAATAATTATTTTGTACTATGAGAGGATGTGATGTCACACACAATATCATTGCATAGCATCACTTAGAAAAGAGGGTAAAGAGGGAAAAACACATTTGTGCATTTGTGATGACTCACTGTAAATAGAGTTCATCCATAATAATTTACTCAAAACCAGCAGACATACTGTACTGTACCCACTCATCTTCTGAACAGGTACTTATTGGTTGAGCATAATCCATTAGAAAAACAAGTTGAAAGTGTCTGTTTGGATTGGATGAGTGTTATGTACTGTTGCAATGTTAATAGTGTATATTTTGCTTTTTGTGAGGCTCTTAAGCCCGCTGCTGCATGTATCTCATCTAATAGCTTTGACATTTCTTGTTGGAGTAGTAGAGTGAAAATAGTAATTTTCTACAATGCTAATGCACCCTCTTAAAAGACAGGGGCACTTTGCGACACTATCTCAGTTAGTTGCTACAGACCACATTCCATGGTATATCGTCCATAAATGTGTGAACCTCAAAATTCATGCCTGGCTGATTTCATAATTACACCGTCAACTCTCTCTGCTAATAAGTAACAAATGGTTCACCAATTATAGCTAACAGCACTGGAATAAAACAGGGAAGGAGTGTGTGTGTGTGTGTGTGTGTGTGTATGCGTGTGTATATGTGTGCGTGTGCATGCGTGCATGTGAACTCCTCTGACCACTGATTGCAGGGTCATGACCAGTTGATGAGAGGTTCCAGTGGAGCGTTCTTGGTCACTGATTACTTCTCTCTCTCCTTACCATCCTCTACAAAGTATTATAACCATATTATGTTTATCTCTCTCCTTCTCTAAAGCCCTGTTTACACCTGGTGCTAACATGTCCTTTGTCCTGATCTTGTCCACATTCTGATTGTGCCCACAATTTTAGACGGGCGTAGATGATTAAAATACACATTGTGATCTGATTGTTAGCAGATCTTATAGTGTTAAGAGACAAGATAAGAACAAGATCAGGACAATATCAGGACGAAGGACGCATGTTATTGGCAAGTATAAATGGGGCTCTAGTCTCTTCCTTTCTTTCATTCCTCTTCTTTCCATCTGTGCAAGTCTTTCACTCTCTTTATATCCTCATTAGAGGGGTAAGTGATGCATGCTGGAATGGAGTAGCAGGTCACTAGACACAAATACAGGCTGAAACCTACTGTTGACGGGCCCAAGCAAAAGCCTTTCAGTTCAGTTCCTGCCTGCCCCCTCATTTCTACTCCCATTGGCTCACAGTATGCTGAAAGAGTAGCATTTGCTGCAGGGAAAGAATACCCTTTACTAGAACTATGAAATATGCCTTTTCTAGACACATTTTGGACCAAGTTTATGTTCTTATCAGTAAAAGTTTGGGGCAGTTATTGGGGCAGCTAAAAAATAATTACTTTCGATTCACAATATCTTTGATTCTCAGCTTTGGTGTCAAAAGCAATCCGAATGCTCGAGTAATGCAGAATCTCAATGAGGAAAGAAAAAGCTGTGTGGCTCTATAAAAACATGTCAGAGAGGATTGCGGCCATCTTCACGAAGAACCAACTAGAACGCTGACGATAAATAGCTAACTTCTTGGCTGGATATGAGCAAGCATGTCCCCCTGGTGTATTTCTTTTAAAACAGTGGATATATGCTCCCTATTTCACATCAACTCCCTGGTGGACTCTACGGTTAATTGCCTTTACAGATTAACTATCTCTGAATACATCCACACAAATGACTGACTGCAGCCGGTTGAGGTCTGTGAATGCATTGTGCATTCGACCACAAAGGTGTTTATGCTACAAGAGCATTGACATTGCTACAGATGTTAGCAAATTAGTTTTGCCTGTAACTGCTCAAAACAGGACAGTAGAACTGTGCAGACATTTCCCTTTCCCCGTCTAACAGTCAGTCTCCATTATTTTACAGATACTTCACAAGTGGAAGCTCATTACATTACCGATGAATAAGAGCTCATTAGAAACACAAGACAAAGAATGGGAAAGACAATAAAGGTGCCCAGTTGAAATAGGGCATCAAAGATGTTGACACTCTTCATGTGACCCCTATAACATGTGCAGTGGCGGCTCCTGAAAAAATTCTCAGGAGGGGCAATTTTTCTGATGATTTAGGTGACCTACACACATTTTAAAAAAGATATGTCCAGCAACAACATGAAGACAGGGGCAGCATATAAATCAATACCAGAAGCATTTATTGACTGATCTGGGGAGATGGATTCCAGTTTCTGTGACAGATTATAAATAATCTCTGATGCCTTTTTTATATTAGCTTTTGGTTGAATGTACTGTCGTAGTAAATATATAATGTTATAGCTTGGTCTGACTAAAATCTTGTGCATGACCCATTTTGTGTTGGGCGTTTGTTTTCAATCAATGCTGTTCCTATCCTATAACAATGGACAAAAGAGTCCTATCTTGTCAGCCTTGTCAGCAGGTGGCCAAGGACAACACCCACGCCATAGGTCTCTCAGTTCTTCCAACTCACGAGTTCTTGCTCTGAGGACACACACACACACACACACACACACACACACATCATCACTGATAACACACACACACACACACACACACACACACACATCATCACTGTTAAACACACACACACACACACACACAAAAATCCCCTCTCTTTAGGCTGAACATTTGAAGACAGAGAACCCGACTCAGAGCCAATGCAACAGTGGAGGGGACCTCGCCCAACTCATCAGGACCAATCAGAAGATCAGAACTACTAGATTCAACCTACATCATTTATTGTATAAAATGTCTGCACACAATGTTTTCGGGGCTCTCTTCTCCCTAAGAGTTTGACGAACGAGTCCGTGCACGCGATTCCAGATATCTTTACCTCTGAATAAACTGCCTTTATTATACCATATCCACCCTGTCCAAAGTCTCTACTTGGTCTCAGTTCTCCAGTAAACTTGTGATTATCAACAGTACACAACGGTAACAAACAATTGGGGGAACTCACGGGGCAGATAGTAAGGTCGCAATGACACAGAAAGCAGTTCAATGTCGGGGTACAGAGTCGCTCTCTTACCAGGATCGCGGTCCGCTCTGACCAGGGTGAAGCCGGCCGGCTCCACTTCTCTGTCCGGGACTCTGTCATCCAGCCAAGTCTCCCAGCTGTATTGGGATTCCGCTGCCAGCAGCGTTTTCATTATTTAGTCCGTTCGTAGCGGGTATGTACACGATCAACAAGATCAGTCCAAAACCAACCACTGGAAATCCATGGTTGGCAGAATGTTTGTAAACTAAGTCTACAAATTAAAAACATAAAATAACGCCACACTGCAGGTCGCAACAGAGACGCTGCTAGCCGCTATTGTCTTAGTTACGTTCATGGTTACGTCACGTATGACGAAAGCGCGTAAGTGCAAGCCCACAGACACCCATAGAGAATGTATTGAAAGCTTTGAAATTTGAAAAAAATAGATTTTACATGACAGGCTATGAGAGACTTCTGGGCGATTTTCAACTTGACTGAAATCGCCCCAAAAACGGGCGGGGCCATTTGAAGCACGACTTTAGCCTGATTTGACATTTAGTGGCTGGCAGATCAGACGTGAACACTGATAACTACTGTTGCCGTGATATAATTGATTAGAAAAAAAATCCCTTCCTTTTCCCGTTTGGCAGTGCGTCGCCCATATCGCCCTATTGAACAGGCCGTCCCTGAACATGTGGCCATCCCGTCAAGGGTCCGGTGAACAGTCATAGGGTGAAATGAAGGGGAGAAGATGACCCTATTTTCTTCTAGGCTGACATCAGGGCAGATGTATTGCCTCAACATCATAGCATTAGAAGACAGTGTGAGATGAAAAACACCTACCCCAAAACACACAAACATCTGGTTTGGTTTAGCTACCCTACTACAGGAAGGTAATATAATCACACACACGACTTAAAATAGGAATAACATAGCAGAGATGTTAATGGTTCATCGGTCCAAGATCATCTTTTTGGGTTAGTCAGGGAATGAATCCCTCTCTAAAGACAACTATTCATGTGTAACATTCTGTCGCTCTCACCAGTAAATCTAGTGTGGTAGCGAATTTGTCCCGTTAAACTTTGACATTCGTTTTTTTCAATCGCTTTGGTACATTTTTCACAAGTATGTGGTGCATTTTCACAACGCTTAGCACAAAACTCAAAACAGATAATCAAAAAGGCAGTTATTTCAAAACTCTAAGCACATTCTCAATTGACTAAGTACAACACACAAAATCATACAGTCACTTTCACCAAACTTAAATCAGGGTTTTATCTAGAAATACATGTTTCACATTGCAATACATGTTAATATAAATTAATTGCTTTTCACAATGCAATGCTCATATTACTTTTGATATGATTGTCTTCTCATTTGTTAAAATACATTTTACTATTACTTAATCCGACTGCTCTTAACCAATAATCAAAAAATCTGATATTGACAAGATCAGAGATGTACTGTATGTAATGCATCCCCTACGCAGTAAACATGCATCCAAAATGAAGTTGCTGGGGTCTTTTTGATAGGGGCGTTTCACACTGCTTTACTAAAATTGCGTTGGCCAATACAGTGCTGTAATACATACCACTTACATAGCAGGTGTTTTTATCCAAAGTGACGACAGTGAGTCAGATTTTTTTTTACATGATCTGTACCCACCACTCTGGTGTTGCTAGTGACATGCGCTTACTAACTGAGCCACACAGGACCACTACAATATATACAGTGCATTCAGAAAGTATTCATACCTCTTGACTTATTCCACATTTTGTTGTGCTACAGCCTAAATTCAAAATGGATTAAATATATGTTTTTCCTCACCCATCTCACTACATAGATTACCCCATAATGACAAAGTGATAACATGGTTTTAGATTTGCAAATGTATTGAAAATGAAATACAGAAACATCTCATTTACATAAGTATTGACACACACGAGTCAATACATGTTAGAATCACTTTTGGCAGCGATTACAGCTGTGAGTCCTACTGGGTAAGTCTCTAAGAGCTTTGTACACCTGGATTGTACAATATCTGCCCATTATTCTTTAAAAGTTCTTCAAGCTCTGTCAAATTGGTTGTTGATCATTGCTAAACAACCACTATCAAGTCTTGCCATAGATTTTCAAGCAGATTTAAGTCAAAACTGTAACTTGGCCACTCAGGACAATTCACTGTCTTCTTGGTAAGCAACTCCAGTGTAGATTTGGCCTTGTGTTTTAGGTTATTGTCCTGCTGAAAGGTGAATTAATCTCCCAGTGTCTGGTGGAAAGCAGACTGAACCAGGTTTTCCTCTAGGATTTTGCCTGTGCCTAGCTCCATTTTGTTTATTTCTTATCCTGAAAAAACTCCCCAGTCCTTAACGATTAGAAACATACACATAGCATGATGCAGTCACCACTATGCTTGAAAATATGTAGAGTGGTACTCAGTAATGTGTTGTATTTGCACCAAACATAACACTTTGTATTCAGGACAAAAAGTGTAATTGCTTTGCCACATGTTTTGCAGTATTACTTTAGTGTCTTGTTGCAAACAGGATGCATGTTTTGGAATATTTGTTATTCTGTACAGACTTCCTTCTTTTGACTCTGTCAATTAGGTTAGTATTGTGGAGTAACTAATGTTGTTGATCCATCCTAAGTTTTCTCCTATCACAGCCATTAAACTCTGTAACTATTTTAAAGTCACCATTGGCCTCATGGTGAAATCCCTGAGCGGTTTCCTTCCTCTCCAGCAACTGAGTTAAGAAGGATGCCTGTATCGTTGTAGTGACTGATACACCATCTGAAGTGTAATTAATAACTTCACCATGCTCAAAGGGATATTTACTGTCTTTTTTTATTTTTATTGTTACCCATCTACCATTAGGTGCCCTTCTTTGTGAGGCATTGGAAAACCTCCCTGGTCTTTGTGGGTTGAATCTGTGTTTGTAATTCACTGCTAGACTGTAGGACTTTACAGATAATTGTATGTGTGGGGTACAGAGATGAGGTAGTCATTCAAAAATCATGTTAAATACTATTATTGCACACAGACTGAGTCCATGCAACTTATTATGTGACTTTTTAGGCAAATCTGTTCTCCCAAACTTATTTTAGGCTTGCCATAACAAAGGGGTTGAATACTTATTGACTCAAGACATTTCAGCTTTTCATTTTTAATTAATTTGTAGAACTTTAGAAAAAACATCATTCCACTTTGACATTATGAGGTATTGTGTGTAGGCCATTGACAAAAAATCTCAATTTAATCCATTTTAAATTCAGGCTGTAACACAACAAAATGTGGAACAAGTCAAGGGGTGTGAATACTTTCTGAAGGCACTGTAAAAGTACAATACAATATGGTGTGTTGTTATTATTATTATTATTATTATTATGAGAACATCTAAATGAATAGTATCTTTGAAAATTATGTATTTTATTCTGTCTGTAACATTGCGCTCTCTATCAGGATGACTCCAGGATGCTGTTTCTTTGTCTGTATGTCTAAAGAATGAAACAGAAATCGCACAAATAATGTTCAAATGGATGTTCAAAATGTAAGGATTAATGGCAATGTATAATTTTTTGTTTGTGTGTTTATGTGTGTGTGTTTGCATGAGCATGTGTATGTACAGTGAGGGAAAAAAGTATTTGATCCCCTGCTGATTTTGTACGTTTGCCCACTGACAAAGAAATTATCAGTCTATAATTTTAATGGTAGGTTTATTTGAACAGTGAGAGACAGAATAACAACAAAAAAATCCAGAAAAACCCATGTCAAAAATGTTATACATTGATTTGCATTTTAAATGAGGGAAATAAGTATTTGACCCCGTCTCAATCAGAAAGATTTCTGACTCCCAGGTGTCTTTTATACAGGTAATGAGCTGAGATTAGGAGCACACTCTTAAAGGGAGTGCTCCTAATCTCAGCTTGTTACCTGTATAAAAGACACCTGTCCACAGAAGCAATCAATCAAATCAGATTCCAAACTCTCCACCATGGCCAAGACCAATGAGCTCTCCAAGGATGTCAGGGACAAGATTGTAGACCTACACAAGGCTGGAATGGGCTACAAGACCATCGCCAAGCAGCTTGGTGAGAAGGTGACAACAGTTGGTGCGATTATTCGCAAATGGAAGAAACACAAAATAACTGTCAATCTCCCTCAGCATGGGGCTCCATGCAAGATCTCACCTCGTGGAGTTGCA
Source organism: Coregonus clupeaformis (assembly GCF_020615455.1). NCBI lineage: Eukaryota > Metazoa > Chordata > Actinopteri > Salmoniformes > Salmonidae > Coregonus > Coregonus clupeaformis. The sequence goes on from NC_059198.1 coordinate 12,253,866, forward strand.
ATGATCATGAGAACGGTGAGGAATCAGCCCAGAACTACACGGGAGGATCTTGTCAATGATCTCAAGGCAGCTGGGACCATAGTCACCAAGAAAACAATTGGTAACACACTACGCCGTGAAGGACTGAAATCCTGCAACGCCCGCAAGGTCCCCCTGCTCAAGAAAGCACATATACAGGCCCGTCTGAAGTTTGCCAATGAACATCTGAATGATTCAGAGGAGAACTGGGTGAAAGTGTTGTGGTCAGATGAGACCAAAATCGAGCTCTTTGGCATCAACTCAACTCGCCGTGTTTGGAGGAGGAGGAATGCTGCCTATGACCCCAAGAACACCGTCAAACATGGAGGTGGAAACATTATGCTTTGGGGGTGTTTTTCTGCTAAGGGGACAGGACAACTTCACCGCATCAAAGGGACGATGAACGGGGCCATGTACCGTCAAATCTTGGGTGAGAACCTCCTTCCCTCAGCCAGGGCATTGAAAATGGGTCGTGGATGGGTATTCCAGAATGACAATTACCCAAAACACACGGCCAAGGCAACAAAGGAGTGGCTCAAGAAGAAGCACATTAAGGTCCTGGAGTGGCCTAGCCAGTCTCCAGACCTTAATCCCATAGAAAATCTGTGGAGGGAGCTGAAGGTTCGAGTTGCCAAACGTCAGCCTCGAAACCTTAATGACTTGGAGAAGATCTGTAAAGAGGAGTGGGACAAAATCCCTCCTGAGATGTGTGCAAACCTGGTGGCCAACTACAAGAAACGTCTGACCTCTGTGATTGCCAACAAGGGTTTTGCCACCAAGTACTAAGTCATGTTCTGCAGAGGGGTCAAATACTTATTTCCCTCATTAAAATGCAAATCAATTCATAGCATTTTTGACATGGGTTTTTCTGTATTTTTTTGTTGTTATTCTGTCTCTCACTGTTCAAATAAACCTACCATTAAAATTATAGACTGATCATGTCTTTGTCAGTGGGCAAACGTACAAAATCAGCAGGGGATCAAATACTTTTTCCCCCTCAATGTAGTTAACTTTGCTGGTTCTGTGGTTCATTGTTGCCCATGTGACGAAGTTAGGCTAGCATTTTAGCTAGGTAGCCTATGACAACAAAAACTAAAAAAGTGTACTGTATGACAGAGCCATATAACATTTTGCCAACAAGGAGGATGGCACTGGCCTTCAACAAGTCTAAAAGTAGGGTGAGTCAACTTTTTTGTTTTACTTGGCATGCACGCACACACAGACAAATCAGACCATGGTCAGCCACATGATATTTAGCAACATTGATTTAACTAAAAAATTTTGTTTAATGTATTCCGCCACTATGCGACTGTTGTCTTTTTGTTGTCATGGCCTTATTGTATATCACGGTGGTGTACAGTCGTGGTCAAAAGTTTTGAGAATGACACAAATATTAATTTTCAAAGTCTACTGCCTCAGCTTTTATGATGCCAATTTGCATATACTCCAGAATGTTATGAAGAGCGATCAGATTAATTGCAAAGTCCCTCTTTGCCATGAAAATGAACTTAATCCACCAAAAACATTTCCACTGCATTTCAGCCCTGCCACAAAAGTACAAGCTGACATGTCAGTGATTCTCTCGTTAACACAGGTGAGAGTGTTGACGAGGACAAGGCTGGAGATCACTCGGTCATGCTGATTGAGTTAGAATAACAGACTGGAAGCTTTAAAAGGAGGGTGGTGCTTGAAATCATTGCTCTTCCTCTGTTAACCATGGTTACCTGCAAGGAAACGCGTGCCGTCATCATTGCTTTGAACAAAAAGGGATTCGCAGGCAAGGATATTGCTGCTAGTAAGATTGCACCTAAATCAACCATTTATCGGATCATCAAGAACTTCAAGGAGAGAGGTTCAATTGTTGTGAAGAAGGCTTCAGGGCGCCCAAGAAAGTCCAGCAAGCGCCAGGACAGTCTCCTAAAGTTGATTCAGCTGCGGGATCGGGGCACCACCAGTGCAGAGCTTGCTCAGGAATGGCAGCAGGCAGGTGTGAGTGCATGGCCTGGTGTCAAGAAGGGCAGCAAAGAAGCCACTTCTCTCCAGGAAAAACATCAGGGACAGACTGATATTCTGCAAAATTTACAGGGATTGGACTGCTGAGGACTGGGGTAAAGTCATTTTCTCTGATGAATCCCCTTTCCGATTGTTTGGGGCATCTGGAAAAAAGCTTGTCCGGAGAAGACAAGGTGAGCGCTAACATCAGTCCTGTGTCATGCCAACAGTAAAGCATCCTGAGACCATTCATGTGTGGGGTTGCTTCTCAGCCAAGGGAGTGGGCTCACTCACAATTTTGCCTAAGAACACAGCCATGAATAAAGAATGGTACCAACACATCCTCAGAGAGCAACTTCTCCCAACAATCCAAGAACAGTTTGGTGACGAACAATGCCTTTTCCAGCATGATGGAGCACCTTGCCATAAGGCAAAAGTGATAACTAAGTGGCTCGGGGAACAAAACATCGACATTTTGGGTCCATGGCCAGGAAACTCCCCAGACCTTAATCCATTTTACATTTTAGTCATTTTAGCAGACGCTCTCATCCAGAGCGACTTACAGTTAGTGAGTGCATACATTATATATATATATATTATTTATTTTTTTCGTACCCCCCGTGGGAATCGAACCCACAACCCTGGCGTTGCAAACACCATTCTCTACCAACTGAGCTACATCCCTGCCGGCCATTCCCTCCCCTAACCTGGACGACGCTGGGCCAATTGTGCGGCGCCCCATGGGTCTCCCGGTCGCGGCCGGCTACGACAGAGCCTGGATTCGAACCAGGATCTCTAGTGGCACAGCTAGCACTGCAATGCAGTGCCTTAGACCACTGCGCGATGTATCCCATTGAGAACTTGTGGTCAATCCTCAAGAGGCGGGTGGACAAACAAAAACCCACAAATTCTGACAAACTCCAAGCATTGATTATGCAAGAATGGGCTGCCATCAGTCAGGATGTGGCCCAGAAGTTAATTGAAAACATGCCAGGGCGGATTGCAGAGGTCTTGAAAAAGAAGGGTCAACACTGCAAATATTGACTCTTTGCATAAACGTAATGTAATTGTAAATAAAAGCCTTTGACACTTATGGAATGCTTGTAATTATACTTCAGTATACCATAGTAACATCTGACAAACATATCTAAAAACACTGAAGAGCAAACATTGTGAAGACCAATACTTGTGTCATTCTCAAAACTTTTGACCACGACTGTACAAATGAATTGGTTATAAGTAAACAACAAAATTCTCACAACATAGGTTGTAATATGACTTCTTACTCGCTTGATTGTACCTATGCACCGCTACTGGTTACAAATGTACTGATATAAGGGGACGCACGTAGCATTCTGGCGACTTTGACAAACTTTTTCATATCGGAGTTGTGCCTGTTGTTCACGCGCAAATCTACCCACTCATTTGCTAGAATGTTCCCACCTGATCTCGCCTCCTCCCGCCTGCCTTTTGCGGACATGTATTTCTATTGTTAGAGCGGTCTGTCGACTATCTTGTCAATATAATAGATAATCTTTGGTATAGCCTCTCCATTTCGGTCGTCACTAGTTAACACAGCCACAAAGTAATAAACCCCGCCCATTTCTACATTTTATCTTCTTAAAATCAGATTTGAAACCTAACCCTATCTTTAACCACACTACTAACCTTATAACAAACATTAAATTAAGACCAAAAAGCTCCTGTTTGTTTTCAGAAATGTTTATGATATAGTCAGACTTTGTGGCTGTGTTATCCAGTGGGAACCCCTCACTTTCACGTCAACGTTAGTCAGTCGCATTTTAATGACGTATGAAGAACTTCCGAAGCTAGATCTGCTGCGTGCATTTCCTACACACGTGTGGCATTTCACAAGTTGTTGGAACACTGAAAAGGTATTTATTTATCAGTATTTAACGTTACGAGTTGATGTTGTAACATGGTTTGGTTTCAAGGTTGAGGTGTCGGCTGCTGTTAGGAGGATGTGATTGTTGAAGGAACCGAAACAAATGATCAGAACCGGCATAGTTAGCCACAATAGCATGTCTGGGAAACAAGCTAGCCAGGTATCTAGCGAGCCTGTTAGCCCGGCTACAGTTTGAACCAAATATATAAGCTATAATTTGTTGACCAAGCCTATTATTATTATTGACTTAGTTTGTTGGCATAACGTTAGATGGGAAGCCATCTCTCCCTGTTGCCTCACATACTTTAGTGAGTTACTAGCATCTAGTCTAATTAATCAGGCTCTTAACACACAATTAATTGGTATAACTACACAGCCTGAAACGAATGACTGCAAAATCGTGTAAATGTACCTTACAAGCCAGAATGTTGAATACGTTTACGTTTGAACTTACTCTACCGGTTGTCCGTGGTGTAGGTCCTTAACGTGTTTGGAATTTGAGACAAAATATCCACAGGAAAGTATTGTTTAACCCACTTTTTAGAGCGCGGTACTTAAGTAGAAATATCTTACCTGGTGCATGCGCAAAACCATGTAGACGCCTGCTGACCATGTACTTCGGTCTTGTGCATGTGCCTTCGGTCATGAGCAAATGTGTTCACATGTTGCATGCATACTAAATGAAGTCAGCAGTTATTTTAAATGGTTTTGCAGGTGCCATGTAAGACATTTGTACTTCAGTACCGCGCTCTAAAAAGTTGGTTAAACAATACTTTCCTGTGGCTATTTTGTCTCAAATTTCAAGCTGCTGAAGGACAACCCGCACAGACAACCGTTAGAGTAAGTTCAAATGTCATTTTATTCAACATTCTGGCCTGTAAGGAACATTTACGAGTTTGCAGTAATTCGTTTCAGGCTGTATGTACCAATTACATGTGTATTACAGCTTGACTGTGAGCTAGCTAGCTGAGGAACGCTCCAATCTGTTATTTTATATCGAGGCAGAGTTGAGTTTTGATAACTGGTAATGCGATTTGCTAGCAACAACATTGATTCACCATCAGTCAATACTTTCTGAAAACACTTACCTGTACCTACAGTACCAGTCAAAAGATTCGACACACCTACTCATTCCAGGGTTTTTCTTTATTTTTACTATTTTCTACATGGTAGAATAATAATATAATAATAATAGTGAAGACATCAAAACTATGAAATAACACATGGAATCATGTAACCAAAAAAGTGTTAAACAAATCAAAATATATTTTATATTTGAGATTCTTCAATGTAGCCACCCTTTGCCTTGACAGCTTTGCACACTCTTGGCATTCTCTCAATCAGCTTCATCCGGAATGCTTTTCCAACAGTCTTGAAGGAGTTCCCACATATGCTGAGCACTTGTTGGCTGCTTTTCCTTCACTCTGCCATCTGACTCATCCCAAACCATCTCAATTGGGTTGAGGTCAGGGGATTGTGGAGGCCAGGTCATCTGATGCAGCACTCCATCACTCTCCTTCTTGGTCAAATAGCCCTTACGAGGCCTGGAGGTGTGTTGGGTCATTGTCCTGTTGAAAAACATGATAGTCCCACTAAGCCCAAACCAGATGGGATGGCGTATCGCTGCAGAATGCTGTGGTAGCCATGCTGGTTAAGTGTGCCTTGAATTCTAAATAAATCACTGACAGTGTCACCAGCAAAGCACCCCCACACCATAACACCACCTCCTCCATGCTTTAAGGACACATTTCCACCGTTCTAATGTCCATTGTTTGTGTTTCTTGGCCAAAGCAGGTCTCTTCTTATTGGTGTGCTTTAGTAGTGGTTTCTTTGCAGCAATTTGACCATGAAGGCCTGATTAACACAGTCCCCTCTGAACAGTTGATGTTGAGATGTGTCTGTGACTTGAACTCTGAAGCATTTATTTGGGCTGCAATTTCTGAGGCTGGTAACTCTAATGAACGTATCCTCTGCAGCAGAGGTAACTCTGGGTCTTCCTTTCCTGTGGCTGTCCTTATGAGAGCCAGTTTCATCATAGCGCTTGATGGTTTTTGCGACAGCACTTGAAGAAACTTTCAATGTCTTAAAGTAATGATGGACTGTCGTTACTCTTTGCTTATTTGAGCTGTTCTTGCCATAAATAGCCCTATTTGGTAAAATACAGAGTCCGTCTTCTGTATACCACCCCTACCTTGTCACACCACAACTGATTGGCTCAAACGCATTAAGAAGGAAAGAAATTCCACAAATTAACTTTTAACAAGGCACACCTGTTAATTGAAATGCATTCCAGGTGACTACCTCATGAAGCTGGTTGAGAGAATGCTAAGAGTGTGCAAAGCTGTCATCAAGGCAAAGGGTGACTATTTGAAAAATATAAAATATATTTTGATTCGTTTAACACTTTTTTTGGTTACTACATGATTCCATATGTGTTATTTCATAGTTTTGATGTCTTCACTATTATTCTACAATAATAAAAAATTAAACTTGAATGAGTAGGTGTGTCCAAACTTTTGACGGGTAGTGTATGTTTGTCCTGTACAATCGTGGTCCTTGGAAACAAACATGTCATCCAGAGTCACATTTGATTTAATTTCCAAGCTATTCGTGTTTTCACGATACCAGAATTTTCACTTCGATACAAGGTTTAGTATCACAATACTTGATACCATCACGATACTCAATACCAAAATGATACCACAGCAAAACAAAGAAGGTAGCCTATATTAGCCAAAGTTACAGAATGGCACTTGGACCAGACAAACTCATTCACTTCTCTTTTCAATCGTTGGGCTTATTTTGAGTTCAATATCATTACATATGCCTTTTTTTACATCAACATTTTTTCAGAGACAACCATGTATGCATTTAATTAATCAATTATGCAATCATACAATCAATTTGGCTTTGTTTTTACCACTCTAACAACATAATGATAATCATTTATTTCAATGTTAAATCTCAGTTGATAAACTGGGTAGATGAAGATGTAGCCTAGGCCTATTCACAATACAGGTGAACGCATATTCAATTGGAGTTTGCATGCATTGAGTTATTGAGCTTGTTTTGGCTAATTTCATGGGGCTACAGATAACAATCTGTTTCCCTTCCATTCGGGACTTGTTTTATTGTACTGATCAAAAACATTTGCATAGAAGTAGCTTATTTTATAAAAGTCAGCACTGTCTCTTTAACCAGTAATGACATCATTCACGGTGCTGTTGGAACCTAGGTGGAAAAAATACAGGTTAAGACAGCGTAAGGATCCCATGTTGGAAAATAAACATTTGTGAGACCAGCGCCGTTGCTATCTACTAGCGCTGTTGCTAACTAGCAACGCTTGTCCCATGTTTGCAAAGAGTTATGGGATATTAGTATCCCGTTGTCTTAACCTTTGTGATCTTCAACCTAGGTTGGAGCCCTAAGCACAGTCAGTTCGCTGAGGCAATCGATCATCTTTGGCTGATGGAGAGATGTGACGGAAAGATCGATTTAAGTGACTGAATTAAGTTTTGGGGTGGTAATCGGCATTGAAATCAGCATATTTTGCCTATCACAAAGTACTAGGATAGGGTTGTGAGTTCATGTTAGCTTGCCTTCAGCTGTAAGCTAGCAAGGGTAGTTAGCCTACAAAGCTGTAAGCTACCGGTATCTTCTTGCATTGTAAGGTGTTCTAGCCTGTATGGACATTGTTTTGCGAACAGTAATTAATAGGGGTGTGAACGTTTAAACTAAGTTGGGATCCTTAACGCTAAGAAAAATCCCTAACCACATAATTAAAATCACAGTGCAGTTATCACAAAACATAATTTTCTGTTTTATAGCCTAACTAGGCTATATGGCTCACAGGAGGTTGGTGGCACCTTAATTGGGGAGGACTGGCTCATGGTAATGGCTGGAGCGGAATAGGTGGAATGGTATCAAACGCATGGTTTCCATGTGTTTGATGCCATTCCATTTGCTCCGTTCTAGACATTATTATGAGCTGTCCTCCCCTCAGCAGCCTCCACTGATATGGCTATAAAGGCCTGGGGAAAGTTGTCATTTAAATAAAACCATAGAGGTAGAGGCAAACTTTAGGCTACTTTGGTGAATTTGTTAGGCATGCAAGACAATTAAGGCATTGCAAGAAGCAGATTACCAAGACATATGCGCACGGTTCTGCCTGCCCCTCCTCTCTCCCTCGCACTGGCTCTTTCTCTTCTAATGACTGGATGTGTTCAGTCTTCGGTCTGTTGTGTGAAGAATATCTTAGTTTAGGCCGTTCATGGGACCGATGTCGCCGGAATACAGTATCTTCGGGCAAGTCTTGTGAGTACGGGGTTGGCTATTCTTTGTTGCTGAGTGGGTGGGGGTGTTTTTGTCTCATAATATGAAATTACAGTAGTCTACCGGTATAGCCTGTATCGATTACCCGTTTCAGATATAATGTTATGTTGCCCCATAAAAGCGCCTCGGTTATGGCCTGTTTGTTTGTCTGTTATGGTAGGCTACACTAAACGCCGACATGAACCTGAATGGCATTTTACTTGTCTGTAAATTAATGCCACTTCTGAAGCGGGACAAACTTCCATCACGCAGACCACTCTTTCCTAAAAAAGCACTTTAAAGTTTGTTAAATATCGTGACTTGACAAGACATTTAGTAGAAAGAAAGCACATCTAGCTACCTTACCATACACAACACAGCAGCACATCAATCAGCAACGTTTATTGTTGTCAGGGAAACAATAGAACATTAAATGCCAGAGCAGAATTCTACTGTCTGAAAGGGTACAGACGCTTCTGATGGGGCACTTTTTTTTTATGTCTGAAAAGTTATAAATTATTGACATGTTACTGTACTGCGTTCTATGGCAATAAAGGGTTTGTGGTAGATATAACTTAATTGCCCGGGACTAGCGGTCATGCATACGTAATAGGACCATTATTCTGCATTGTAAATTGATGTGGAATTGTATGATTTTTTGTTATTGGGGTTTAACAAAAACAAAAGGCAGTTTAAACATTAAGAAAAAAATTAAATTTGTCACATCCCTAGTAATTAAGTTTTCAACATTTCTACATGCAGTGTATAAATTATTCACGTGTTAGCTCCCCACTCATGCTGCACAGAAGTTATGATGCAGCCCAGACTCCCAGTGCAGGGCAGGCTAGCAATGAGTAAGGGGAGCAGGGCATGGTGCGCGTCTCACGCTAAAAGGGGGACGGACATCGGCTGCGCTGATAGACATGATTGTGCGAGTTGATCCGTGAGACACATTTGACAGAAGTACTGAAAGTAACATTTTAGTACCGGACTGTTTTTCATGTTTATGGGGAAAAGTACAGAAGTTTTGCTATACCGTGCAACACTACAAGCTATAGCACACTATTTGACATACAGCGTTTTTTTTAAAGACCAAAGTTTGATCTGCTTCATTTGTTCATTTTTGCCATCGAAAAAATGGTGATACTTGTATCGTCACAGCCCTAGCTCCAACCCCTCATCCATCCCTGAGCAGAAAGGATGTCCAGTGATGTGGAACGGCTGTTGATCCAGTTTCAGGATGAAGCGGGGGAGCCGCTGGGTTCTCCCTTTGATGTCCCGCTGGACATCACACCTGACAAACTACAGCTGGTCTGCAATGTACTGCTACAGAAGGTACACACACACACCACCCTACAACACTCACACACTGCAGTGTACTGCCGTAAATCCCCACGTACAGCCCCATGATTCACACTTAACTTCCATCTCTCTAACCCTCCCTCTTACTCTCTTTCCCTCTATCTTGTCCTGTTGACCCCAGGAAGAGTAGCTGTTGTGATAGTAACATCTAATGGGGATCCAAATAAACGAATGCCTCTTCTCCTCCCCCTCCCTATCGCTCCAGGAGGAGCCGGTGCCGTTGGCGTTCTTTGTGCGTGGCGAGGCGGAGGTGGTAGAGAGTCTGAGGGTGTGTGTGAAGGCCCTGGGGGCAGAGACTGAGACAGTTCTGCCCGTAGTGTACCAACCCCAGGCAGTGTTCAGGGTCAGGGCTGTGGCTCGCTGTACCTCCTCACTACAAGGACACACAGAGGCTGTCATCTCTGCCGCATTCAGCCCTACTGGGAAGTAAGTATACACACACAGACAGAGATACAGTGAGGGGGGAAAAGTATTTGATCCCCTGCTGATTTTGTACGTTTGCCCACTGACAAAGACATGATCAGTCTATAATTTTAATGGTAGGTTTATTTGAACAGTGAGAGACAGAATAACAAAACAAAAATCCAGAAAAACACATATAAAAATTGTTATAAATTGATTTGCATTTTAATGAGGGAAATAAGTATTTGACCCCCTCTCAATCAGAAAGATTTCTGGCTCCAAGGTGTCTTTTTATACAGGTAACGAGCTGAGATTAGGAGCACACTCTTAAAGGGAGTGCTCCTAATCTCAGTTTGTTACCTGTATGAAAGACACCTGTCCACAGAAGCAATCAATCAGATTCCAAACTCTCCACCATGGCCAAGACCAAAGAGCTCTCCAAGGATGTCAGGGACAAGATTGTAGACCTACACAAGGCTGGAATGGGCTACAAGACCATCGCCAAGCAGCTTGGTGAGAAGGTGACAACAGTTGGTACGATTATTTGCAAATGGAAGAAACAAAAGAACTGTCAATCTCCCTCGGCCTGGGGCTCCATGCAAGATCTCACCTCGTGGAGTTACAATGATCATGAGAACGGTGAGGAATCAGCCCAGAACTACACGGGAGGATCTTGTCAATGATCTCAAGGCAGCTGGGACCATAGTCACCAAGAAAACAATTGGTAACACACTATGCCGTGAAGGACTAAAATCCTGCAGCGCCCGCAAGGTCCCCCTGCTCAAGAAAGCACATATACAGGGCCGTCTGAAGTTTGCCAATGAACATCTGAATGATTCAGAGGAGAACTGGGTGAAAGTGTTGTGGTCAGATGAGACAAAAATCGAGCTCTTTGGCATCAACTCAACTCACCGTGTTTGGAGGAGGAGGAGGAATGCTGCCTATGACCCCAAGAACACCATCCCCACCGTCAAACATGGAGGTGGAAACATTATGCTTTGGGGGTGTTTTTCTGCTAAGGGGACAGGACAACTTCACCGCATCAAAGGGACGATGAACGGGGCCATGTACCGTCAAATCTTGGGTGAGAACCTCCTTCCCTCAGCCAGGGCATTGAAAATGGGTCGTGGATGGGTATTCCAGAATGACAATTACCCAAAACACACGGCCAAGGCAACAAAGGAGTGGCTCAAGAAGAAGCACATTAAGGTCCTGGAGTGGCCTAGCCAGTCTCCAGACCTTAATCCCATAGAAAATCTGTGGAGGGAGCTGAAGGTTCGAGTTGCCAAACGTCAGCCTCGAAACCTTAATGACTTGGAGAAGATCTGCAAAGAGGAGTGGGACAAAATCCCTCCTGAGATGTGCAAACCTGGTGGCCAACTACAAGAAACGTCTGACCTCTGTGATTGCCAACAGGTTTTGCCACCAAGTACTAAGTCATGTTTTGCAGAGGGGTCAAATACTTATTTCCCTCATTAAAATGCAAATCCATTTATAATATTTTTGACATGCGTTTTTCTTGATTTTTTTGTTGCTATTCTGTCTCTCACTTCAAATAAACCTACCATTAAAATTATAGACTGATCTTTTCTTTGTCAGTGGGCAAACGTACAAAATCAGCAGGGGATCAAATACTTTTTTCCCTCACTGTATACACACACAGACAGAGATATACACACACAGACAGAGATATACACACACGCTGGGCTAGCTGTAATGTGTGTTTTCCTCAGGTACCTGGCCAGTGGTTCTGGAGACACTACAGTGAGGTTCTGGGACTTGACCACCGAGACACCACAACATACCTCCAGAGGTACACTCACTAGTGTTGTCACGATACCAGAATTTTGACTTCGATACCAGGTTTAGTATCACGATACCAAAATGATACCACAGCAAAAAAAAATATATTAGCCAAAGTCACAGAATGGCACTTAATCCAGACAGATAAACACAGCTACTGCTCTGTTCAATTGTTGGGCATCTTTTGAATTAAATTATTGCATGTGTAATTGTTATAAATTAATTATGCAATCATACAATCAATTTGTTTTTAACAATCTAACTTCATAACAACATAATGGTAATAATGTATTTGAAGGGTACATTTCTATTGATAAACTGGGTAAATCAAGATGTAGATCGAAATTGGGGTGTACGAACAGTAGACGGGGGTCCGGGGTAAAAAATGTGACTTATGTTTTTGAATAATAAAGATGTTCTTTATGAGTTGTGCAGGACCCCAGGACAACACACATTATAATTGATTTCAATTATTGTTTTATACTGTTCAATCGAACTTCAACCTAAAGTTTGAGGTCATTTCCACACTGCCACGTAGGACTGCACGATATTGGCAAAAAAGCTAGGCCTTATTTTTAAAGTCTAGGTAGCAAATAAAGGACCTTATCTGATATGTATGTGGTTGGTGCTGTATATTTAAACAATAAGGCCCGAGGGGGTGTGGTATATGGCTAATATACCACGGCTAAGGGCTGTTCTTTCAATGCAACGCAGAGTGCCTGGATACAGCCCTTAGCCATGGTATATTGGCCATATATCACACACCCCGAGTTGCCTTATTGCTATTATTAACTGGTTAACAACGTAATTAGAGCAGTAAAAATAAATGTTTTGTCATACCTTTGGTATATGGTCTGATATACCACGACTGTCGGCCAATCAGCATTCAGGGATCAAACCACCCAGTTTATAATAACTAATGTACATGGGTTCTAACTTGAACAATTCTTTGTTAGTTTACAATTTATGCTCCCTTCATATAAAAACCATGAAGACTGCCGGAAAGCCCCGAACACAAGATCATAATTTCTATGACTCACACGGTGGAGGAACATATTGCCTATAGCTTACTGTACAGTCGTGGTCAAAAGTTTTGAGAATGACACTAGTATTGGTCTTCACAAAGTTTGCTGCTTCAGTGTTTTTAGATATTTTTGTCAGATGTTACTATGGTATTCTGAAGTATAATTACAAGCATTCCATAAGTGTCAAAGGCTTTTATTGACAATTACATTACGTTTATGCAAAGAGTCAATATTTGCAGTGTTGACCCTTCTTTTTCAAGACCTCTGCCATCCGCCCTGGCATGCTGTCAATTAACTTCTGGGCCACATCCTGACTGATGGCAGCCCATTCTTGCATAATCAATTTGTCAGAATTTGTGGGTTTTTGTTTGTCCACCCGCCTCTTGAGGATTGACCACAAGTTTTCAATGGGATTAATGTCTGGGGAGTTTCCTGGCCATGGACCCAACATTCCGATGTTTTGTTCCCCGAGCCACTTAGTTATCACTTTTGCCTTATGGCAAGGTGCTCCATCATACTAGAAAAGGCATTGTTGGTCACCAAACTGTTCTTGGATGGTTGGGAGAAGTTGCTCTTTGAGGATGTGTTGGTACCATTCTTTATTCATGGCTGTGTTCTTAGGCAAAATTGTGAGTGAGCCCACTCCCTTGGCTGAGAAGCAACCCCCCACATGAATGGTCTCAGGATGCTTTACTGTTGGCATGACACAGGACTGATGGTAGCTCTCACCTTGTCTTCTCCGGACAAGCTTTTACCCCAGTCCAATCCCTGTACCTTTAGCAGAATATCAGTCTGTCACTGATGTTTTTCCTGGAGAGAAGTGGCTTCCTCGCTGCCCTTCTTGACACCAGGCCATCCTCCAAAAGTCTTCGCCTCACTGTGCGTGCAGATGCACTCACACCTGCCTGCTGCCATTCAGGAGCAAGCTCTGCACTGGTGGTGCCCCGATCCCGCAGCTGAATCAACTTTAGGAGACGGTCCTGGTGCTTGCTGGACTTTCTTGGGCGCCCTGACGCCGCCTTCACAACAATTGAACCTCTCTCCTTGAAGTTCTTGATGATCCGATAAATGGTTGATTTAGGTGCAATCTTACTAGCAGCAATGTCCTTGCCTGTGAAGCCCTTTTTGTGCAAAGCAATGATGACGGCACGTGTTTCCTTGCAGGTAACCATGGTTAACAGAGGAAGAAGAATGTTTTCAAGCACCACCCTCCTTTTAAAGCTTCCAGTCTGTTATTCTAACTCAATCAGCATGACCGAGTGATCTCCAGCCTTGTCCTCGTCAACACTCTCAGCTGTGTTAACGAGAGAATCACTGACATGATGTCAGCTGGTCCTTTTGTGGCAGGGCTGAAATGTTTTTTGGGGATTAAGTTCATTTTCATGGCAAAGAGGGACTTTGCAATTAATTGCAAATCATCTGATCACTCTTCATAACATTCTGGAGTATATGCAAATCATAACTGAGGCAGCAGACTTTGTGAGAATTAATATTTGTGTAATTCTCAACTTTTGACCACGACTGTACATGGTAAACTGGTGCTCACCAAGTGACACTTCACTTTTTATTAAAGATAAAGGCTGTGAAGGGTTTTCTATAATATTCACAACATATTGACACAATTAGTCTAAATAGAATAAAAATCTAATTTAATCAATTACAGTACATTCAGAAAGTATTCAGACCCCTTGACTTTTTCCACATTTTGTTACGTTACAGCCTTATTCTAAAATGGATTAAATAGTTTTTTCCCCTCATCAATCTACACACAATACCCCATAATGACAAAGCAAAAACAGGTTTTTAGACATTTTTGCAGATGTAAATAAACAATAATCTGAAATTACATTTACGCAAGTATTCAGACCCTTTACACAGTACTTTGTTGAAGCACCTTTGGCAGCGATTTACAACCTTGATTCTTCTTAGGTATGATGTTACAGGTTTGGCACACCTGTATTTGGGGAGTTTCTCCCATTCTTCTCTGCAGATCCTCTCAAGCTCTGTCAGGTTGGATGGGGAGCGTCGCTGCACAGCTACAGTGAGGGGAAAAAAGTATTTGATCCCCTGCTGATTTTGTACGTTTGCCCACTGACAAAGACATGATCAGTCTATCATTTTAATGGTAGGTTTATTTGAACAGTGAGAGACAGAATAACAACAAAAAAATCCAGAAAATGCATGTCAAAAATGTTATGAATTGATTTGCATTTTAATGAGGGAAATAAGTATTTGACCCCTCTGCAAAACATGACTTAGTATTTGGTGGAAAAACCCTTGTTGGCAATCACAGAGGTCAGACGTTTCTTGTAGTTGGCCACCAGGTTTGCACACATCTCAGGAGGGATTTTATTCCACTCCGCTTTGCAGATCTTCTCCAAGTCATTACGGTTTCGAGGCTGACGTTTGGCAACTCAAACCTTCAGCTCCCTCCACAGATGTTCTATGGGATTAAGGTCTGGAGACTGGCTATGCCACTCCAGGACCTTAATGTGCTTCTTCTTGAGCCACTCCTTTGTTGCCTTGGCCGTGTGTTTTGGGTCATTGTCATGCTGGAATACCCATCCACGACCCATTTTCAATGACCTGGCTGAGGGAGGGAGATTCTCACCCAAGATTTGACGGAACATGGCCCCGTCCATCATCCCTTTGATGTGGTGAAGTTGTCCTGTCCCCTTAGCAGAAAAACACCCCCAAAGCAAAATGTTTCCACCTCCATGTTTGACGGTGGGGATGGTGTTCTTGGGGTCATAGGCAGCATTCCTCCTCCTCCAAACACGGCGAGTTGAGTTGATGCCAAAGAGCTCGATTTTGGTCTCATCTGACCACAACACTTTCACCCAGTTCTCCTCTGAATCATTCAGATGTTCATTGGCATTCTTCAGACGGCCCTGTATATGTGCTTTCTTGAGCAGGGGGACCTTGCGGGCGCTGCAGGATTTCAGTCCTTCACAGCGTAGTGTGTTACCAATTGTTTTCTTGGTGACTATGGTCCCAGCTGCCTTGAGATCATTGACAAGATCCTCCCGTGTAGTTCTTGGCTGATTCCTCACCGTTCTCATGATCATTGCAGCTCCACAAGGTGAGATCTTGCATGGAGCCCCATGCCGAGGGAGATTGACAGTTATTTTGTATTACTTCCATTTGCGAATAATCGCACCAACTGTTGTCACCTTCTCACCAAGCTGCTTGGCGATGGTCTTGTAGCCCATTCCAGCCTTGTGTAGGTCTACAATCTTGTCCCTGACATCCTTGGAGAGCTCTTTGGTCTTGGCCATGGTGGAGAGTTTGGAATCTGATTGATTCTGTGGACAGATATCTTTTATACAGGTAACAATCTGAGATTAGGAGCACTCCCTTTAAGAGTGTGCTCCTAATCTCAGCTCGTTACCTGTATAAAAGACACCTGGGAGCCAGACATCTTTCTGATTGAGAGGGGGTCAAATACTTATTTCCCTCATTAAAATGCAAATCAATTTATAACATTTTTGACATGCATTTTTCTGGATGTTTTTGTTATTCTGTCTCTCACTGTTCAAATAAACCTACCATTAAAATTATAGACTGATCATTTCTTTGTCAGTGGGCAAACGTACAAAATCAGCAGGGGATCAAATACTTTTTTCCCTCACTGTATTTTCAGGTCTCTCCAGAGCTGTTAGATCGGGTTCAAGGCCGGGCTGTGGCTGGGCCACTCAAGGACATTCAGAGACTTGTCCCGAAGCCACTCCTGCATTGTCTTGGCTTTGTGCTTAGGGTCGTTGTCCTGTTGGAAGGTGAACCTTCGCCCCAGTCTGAGGTCCTGAGCGCACTGGAGCAGGTTTTTGTCAAGGATCTCTATACTTTACTCAGTTCATCTTGCCCTCAATCCTGACTAGTCTCCCAGTCCCTGCCGCTGAAAAACATCCCCACAGCATGATGCTGCCACCCCCAGGCTTCACCGTAGGGATGGTGCCAGGTTTCCTCCAGACGTGACGCGTGGCATTCAGGCCGAAGAGTTCAATCTTGGTTTCATCAGACCAGAGAATCTTGTTTCTCATGGTCTGAGAGTCTTTAGGTGCCTTTTGGCAAACTCCAAGCGGGCTGTCATGTGCCTTTTACTGAGGAGTGGCTTCCGTCTGGCCACTTTACCATAAAGGCCTGATTGGTGGAGTGCTGCAGAGATGGTTGTCCTTCTGGAAGGTTCTCCCATCTCGACAGAGGAACTCTGGAGCTCTGTCAGAGTGACCATAGGGTTCTTGGTCACCTCCCTGACCAAGGCCCTTCACCCCTGATTGCTCAGTTTGGCCGGGCGGCCAGCTCTAGGAAGAGTCTTGGTGGTTCCAAACTTCTTACATTTAAGAATGATGGAGGCCACTGTGTTCATGGGGACCTTCAATGATGCAGACATTTTTTGGTACACTTCCCCAGATTTGTGCCTCGACACAATCCTGTCTTGGAGCTCTACGGACAATTCCTTCGACCTCATGGCTTGGTTTTTGCTCTGACATGCACTGTTAACTGTGGGACCTTGTTATATAGACAGGTGTGTGTGCCTTTCCAAATCATTTTCAATCAATTGAATTTACCACAGGTGGACTCCAATAAAGTTGTAGAAACATCTCAAGGATGATCAATGGAAACAGGATGCACATGAGCTAAACATTTTTAGTATCATAGCAAAGGGTCTGAATACTTATGTAAATTATTTCTGTTTTGTATACATTTGCAAAGATTTCTAAAAACCTGTTTTCGCTTTATCATGATGGGGTATTGTGTGTGTAGATTGAGGAATTGTTTTTATTTAATCAATTTTAGAATAAGGCTGTAACGTAACAAAATGTGGAAAAAGTAAAGGGGTCTGAATAATTTCCGAATGTGCTGTACTTGTGGAAAACGTTTGAGTGAACATTAGCAAGCCAGAAGCTGATGAAACAAAGTGAATTCTCTCTCCCCTCGGTTTTAGCTTGTGGCTATCACTGTCTAACTGGCTAGGTTTAGGATATTTACTAGCCCATACCAGTGAAAACATCTATGTTATCGACATATGGCAGTACACAAACAAGATCTAGCTCACTTCTTTTGCCAGCTAGAAAGAAATACCCACATTCATTTAGAAATGGAGGAAGAGAAGGCTTGTATTATCTATGACAGCATCAGCAGTTGGCTACCAACAGCTAGCAGACATGTTTACATTTGGTTAACTTTATTAGTGTTATTTAGATGGAAGACGTGAGCTGAATGTGGTAGCTCTATAGCTAGCTAACATTAGCATAGAGGTAGGAAGCTAGCTAGCTCTTTCACTTACCCAGTTCACTTCCATGCCAGTGATTATGCTCGCGGTCTCTGCTGGTGCTGCTGGCATCCACTTTGTGAAGCGAAATTATTGCAGAAGCCCTCGTTCCATTGTTGATAGCTGTGGAAATTCCCAGGGATGAAATGTGCCCGCAGATTGACGAGTAGATGCCCAACTTCACCCGCCTCATTTACAAAAATGTATCCCACCTTTTTTAGACGTTTTTCATTAATTGTGATGCTGACCGCAGGGTGTTGTGGGATTGTTTCCGAAGTAAAGCTGATTTGGAGAACACCTCAAAAAAAAAAAAACATATATATATATATATATATACATACACATACAGTGGGGAATTTTTTTATTTAGTCAGCCACCAATTGTGCATGTTCTCCCACTTAAAAAGATGAGAGAGGCCTGTAATTTTCATCATAGGTACACGTCAACTATGACAGACAAATTGAGAGAAAAAAATCCAGAATATCACATTGTAGGATTTTTTAATGAATTTATTTGCAAATTATGGTGGAAAATGAGTATTTGGTCACCTACAAACAAGCAAGATTTCTGGCTCTCACAGACCTGTAACTTCTTCTTTAAGAGGCTCCTCTGTCCTCCACTCGTTACCTGTATTAATGGCACCTGTTTGAACTTGTTATCAGTATAAAAAGACACCTGTCCACAACCTCAGTCACACTCCAAACTCCACTATGGCCAAGACCAAAGAGCTGTCAAAGGACACCAGAAACAAAATTGTAGACCTGCACCAGGCTGGGAAGACTGAATCTGCAATAGGTAAGCAGCTTGGTTTAAAGAAATCAACTGTGGGAGCAATTATTAGGAAATGGAAGACATACAAGACCACTGATAATCTCCCTCGATCTGGGGCTCCACGCAAGATCTCACCCCGTGGGTCAAAATGATCACAAGAACGGTGAGCAAAAATCCCAGAACCACACGGGGGACCTAGTGAATGACCTGCAGAGAGCTGGGACCAAAGTAACAAAGCCTACCATCAGTAACACACTACGCCGCCAGGGACTCAAATCCTGCAGTGCCAGACGTGTCCCCCTGCTTAAGCCAGTACATGTCCAGGCCCGTCTGAAGTTTGCTAGAGTGCATTTGGATGATCCAGAAGAGGATTGGGAGAATGTCATATGGTCAGATGAAACCAAAATATAACTTTTTGGTAAAAACTCAACTCGTCGTGTTTGGAGGACAAAGAATGCTGAGTTGCATCCAAAGAACACCATACCTACTGTGAAGCATGGGGGTGGAAACATCATGCTTTGGGGCTGTTTTTCTGCAAAGGGACCAGGACGACTGATCCGTGTAAAGGAAATAATGAATGGGGCCATGTATCGTGAGATTTTGAGTGAAAACCTCCTTCCATCAGCAAGGGCATTGAAGATGAAACGTGGCTGGGTCTTTCAGCATGACAATGATCCCAAACACACCGCCCGGGCAACGAAGGAGTGGCTTCGTAAGAAGCATTTCAAGGTCCTGGAGTGGCCTAGCCAGTCTCCAGATCTCAACCCCATAGAAAATCTTTGGAGGGAGTTGAAAGTCTGTGTTGCCCAGCGACAGCCCCAAAACATCACTGCTCTAGAGGAGATCTGCATGGAGGAATGGGCCAAAATACCAGCAACAGTGTGTGAACCTTGTGAAGACTTACAGAAAACATTTGACCTGTGTCATTGCCAACAAAGGGTATATAACAAAGTATTGAGAAACTTTTGTTATTGACCAAATACTTATTTTCCACCATAATTTGCAAATAAATTCATTTAAAATCCTACAATGTGATTTTCTGATTATTTTTTTCCTCATTTTGTCTGTCATAGTTGACGTGTACCTATGATGAAAATTACAGGCCTCTCTCAGCTTTTTAAGTGGCAGAACTTGCACAATTGGTGGCTGACTAAATACTTTTTTCCCCACTGTATACCTACAGTCAATGTGAAGATTTCATTTAGGATACTATTCCATTCAACCCATCTGAACAGTACAGTTCCCTTGAAGTCTCCGTCTTGTGACTGTCGAATTTGTATACCGCCTCACAATCATCACACATAACATAGCCGCATAGCTGGCACTGCTATCATCCTCTTTTACCACTTCACCAAATCTTTCCCAAACATTAGACTACTGTTCTGGCCCTCCCTTCTATTTATTTTCAACTCTCCATTTCGCATTTTCTGTTATGGAGTTATACTGCGACACTGTCCTTTTTGCCTCAGTGGATTGACATAAACCTTTTCTGGCCAAAGTTCCCAAAACCATTTGGCGTGTATTTGGCACACTACAGTTAGGCCCTAAAGATTAGGCTTAGGCTACGCACTAACGCCAGATACAAATAATGAAAGGAAAACCTCAATGTAGCCTATAGATATGAATTGCACAAAAATTATACATTTATGGACTTTTAATGGATAGTTTTCAATTTTTTCTAAACGCCCGCCACCCACCCACCCACCCACCCTTCATCCACACAATATTTCATGACCCTAAACCTGCCAGCCCCGCGGATATAACCGCAGGGACTGTGGGTTATGAGTCAACCCATGCATCACTAGTGAATATGTATTGGTCTAAAGGTCTTTCAATTACTGTTTCTGTTATGGACCACATGGGCATATGTTGCACAATCCAAGTGTGGAAAGCTCTTAGACTTACCCAGAAAGATCACATATGTAATCGCTTCCAAAGCTGCTTCTACAAAGTACTGACTCAGGGTTGTGAATACTTATGTAAATGAGATGCATTATATAATTTCTATGTTTTATTTTTAAATGAATACTCTCGCAGGTAATCGAATGCTAACGTCCGTTCTGATATTTCAGTATTCGAATAACCATGCCCATCACACACACAGCAATGTGTAGAATTGATCGACCTGACCCTTGTGAACACTCACTGTCTCCTCCCCTCTCTAGGCCACTCCCACTGGGTGCTGACTATTTCTTGGTCACCTGACGGCAGGAAGCTGGCCTCTGGCTGCAAGAACAGCCAGGTGAGAGAGAGACACACACACACACACACACACACACACACACACACACTTAAACTAGGGTTGGGGTCAATTCCACAAATTCAATTCCAATTAAATTCCCTATCCCTAGAAAATCCATCCATTCAAAATTCCATAGCATTTCTTTAAATTGATTCAATTCAACTCATCTCGAATGCCAATAATAAGTCTTTTCAAAAATACAATTCCTAATTCATTAATTCTAGATAAATTAAAGCTGTTTAATAGCATGAAATAATGCCCAAAATACTCTATTCCACTCGGTAGTGGCTACTGTATTATTCATTATTGCATTATAGTCCCCCCCCCAATTGGTTTGGCACAGTTTGGGGAACAAACCTCCGTGGTCCTCTGTAGCTCAGCTGGTAGAGCACGGCGCTTGTAACGCCAAGGTAGTGGGTTCGATCCCCGGGACCACCCATACACAAAAAAAATGTATGAACGCATGACTGTAAGTCGCTTTGGATAAAAGCGTCTGCTAAATGGCATATTATTATTATTATTATTATTATTATGCTATAAAAATGATTACAATCACAACTTTTTTAGCGATTGGAAAATGCCTAAAACACATTTGCTACACTTTAAAAAAATATTCAAACAAACCCTTTATGTAACATTTAAACATGTAAATTGCTTAAATCATAGTTCAAAACCAGATTCGTGATAGAAATACAGTGGGGGAAAAAAGTATTTAGTCAGCCACCAATTGTGCAAGTTCTCCCACTTAAAAAGATGAGAGGCCTGTAATTTTCATCATAGGTACACGTCAACTATGACAGACAAATTGAGAGAAAAAAATCCAGAAAATCACATTATAGGATTTTTAATGAATTTATTTGCAAATTATGGTGGTAAATAAGTATTTGGTCACCTACAAACAAGCAAGATTTCTGGCTCTCACAGACCTGTAACGTCTTCTTTAAGAGGCTCCTCTGTCCTCCACTCGTTACCTGTATTAATGGCACCTGTTTGAACTTGTTATCAGTATAAAAAGACACCTGTCCACAACCTCAGTCACACTCCAAACTCCACTATGGCCAAGACCAAAGAGCTGTCAAAGGACACCAGAAACAAAATTGTAGACCTGCACCAGGCTGGGAAGACTGAATCTGCAATAGGTAAGCAGCTTGGTTTGAAAAAATCAACTGTGGGAGCAATTATTAGGAAATGGAAGACATACAAGACCACTGATAATCTCCCTCGATCTGGGGCTCCACGCAAGATCTCACCCCGTGGGGTCGAAATGATCACAAGAACGGTGAGCAAAAATCCCAGAACCACACGGGGGACCTAGTGAATGACCTGCAGAGAGCTGGGACCAAAGTAACAAAGCCTACCATCAGTAACACACTACGCCGCCAGGGACTCAAATCCTGCAGTGCCAGACGTGCCCCCCTGCTTAAGCCAGTACATGTCCAGGCCCGTCTGAAGTTTGCTAGAGTGCATTTGGATGATCCAGAAGAGGATTGGGAGAATGTCATATGGTCAGATGAAACCAAAATATTACTTTTTTGGTAAAAACTCAACTCGTCGTGTTTGGAGGACAAAGAATGCTGAGTTGCATCCAAAGAACACCATACCTACTGTGAAGCATGGGGGTGGAAACATCATGCTTTGGGGCTGTTTTTCTGCAAAGGGACCAGGACAACTGATCCGTGTAAAGGAAAGAATGAATGGGGCCATGTATCGTGAGATTTTGAGTGAAAACCTCCTTCCATCAGCAAGGGCATTGAAGATGAAACGTGGCTGGGTCTTTCAGCATGACAATGATCCCAAACACACCGCCCGGGCAACGAAGGAGTGGCTTCGTAAGAAGCATTTCAAGGTCCTGGAGTGGCCTAGCCAGTCTCCAGATCTCAACTCCATAGAAAATCTTTGGAGGGAGTTGAAAGTCCGTGTTGCCCAGCGACAGCCCCAAAACATCACTGCTCTAGAGGAGATCTGCATGGAGGAATGGGCCTAAATACCAGCAACAGTGTGTGAAAACCTTGTGAAGACTTACAGAAAACGTTTGACCTGTGTCATTGCCAACAAAGGGTATATAACAAAGTATTGAGACACTTTTGTTATTGACCAAATACTTATTTTCCACCATAATTTGCAAATAAATTCATTTAAAATCCTACAATGTGATTTTCTGGATTTTTTTTCCTCAATTTGTCTGTCATAGTTGACGTGTACCTATGATGAAAATTACAGGCCTCTCATCTTTTTAAGTGGGAGATCTTGCACAATTGGTGGCTGACTAAATACTTTTTTCCCCCACTGTATATCCATACATTTGCATATATCCCAGTGTGCCTTTAGAGTGAACACTGGAATTACCACTCATGATGGCGTGTGTTAGTGAAAGAGACTGTCATTGCATTCACTTGCATGTCCAGCCTCTTATCAAAGGCTACATAAAATATGTAATTATAAGTGTACTCAAATACCAGAAGGTACATCTTTGATTGCCTGTTTACTTCCTAGCACAGCGAAATTATATAATTGACTTGCACACCACTTTAGGCCAATTTATCAAATTGTGAGAACCTTCAGGGTGGTGTTTATGTCCCATTGAAATCCAACCAATCGGTGGATTTGCAATATTTAGGGTAGTTCATCACCCACCTTTTACATTCCGACTGATTGCAAGTTGACCTCTACGGGATTGGTGTCCCGTATACGGGACGGTTGAGCTAATGTGCGCTAAAGTTTCCACAAACTTGAAAGTGTTTCCTTTCATATGGTATCAAGAATATGCATATCCTTGCTTCATTCAGGTCCTGAGGTACAGGCAGTTAGATTTGGGTATGTCATTTTAGATGAAAATTGAAAAAAAGGGTCCAATCCTTATGAGGTTGGTGCATACAGTTGACAAGACAACCTAAACCATATGAACTGGCTCCATCATTCTCAATAACGGGTACAATAAATCCAACCACTGACAGATTAGAGTAGATTAAAAAAAGATGTATATATTTATCTTTGTGCTGCATAATATAAAGAGCAATCAATGTACACACATGGAAACAAAGAATTTTGGGGAAAATGGACCAGTAAAACGGTATGCTGGGAAATATGTTAATCAGCCCCCTGACACCAGAATTTATCCAAGGTTAAAAGTAAGCAATGCAACATGTTGTAGACCTCTGTAGCTCAGTTAGTAGAGCGTGGCTCTTGCAACGGCAGTATGTTGGGTTCGATATGATGTTGAAGAATAGTGCGTTGTGGGTAGTTTAGAAGATATCCGCAAATAAGTTAATAAATATAAAAAATAAAACATTTAACTGTTTGTAGTTATAGGTAACCAGGTTGTGACTGCAACTATGTCTTTGACCACACAGTGTTACTTTGTTGAGTAAAAAAGTCATGCTCCTATCCTTTTAAGGGACCCAAATTACAAAATGACAAGGCCATGGTTCATAGACTGCTTAAGAATAAGGAAGCCAATATGTAATTTGGTTGACCTATCACTTTAGTTGGACCAAAAAAACAAGTTTGCATTCAATTTCAATGCTAAATGCATTAACTCCAGTAACTGGAATTTGCACAATTGTAATACAATTTAAGTTTTTTTTTAAATCTAATTCCATTCCAAGGATGCTTTTATTTTCCAAATGAATTGCATTCCAATGATGGTTTTCTTTTTCAATTCCAATTCAGTCTAAATTCCAATAGAAAATTGTTTGAAGATTGCTGCAATTCCAATTCAATTCTAAGTGAATTCTCCACTTCCTGCTTCAATTCCAGAATTTAATTTGAAATTACGTTGGAATTGACCCCAACCCTGACTCACACTGTCACTCACTCATGCACATGTGCTCACACACCCACCCAGGTAAAAAAATAAAAAATAAATAAAAACTACTTTTGTTGAACAAAACAAGTCTGTTAACATATGACCCAATAGGAAAATAACAGTATCTGTTTCTAAAGACTACAATGTGTCTGGTTAAACACACACACACACACATTTCCCCTCACACATACACACACACACATACTCACTGTTTCTCCTCAGATCTGTATCTGGGACCCAGTCTCAGGTGTGTGTGTGTGTGTGTGTGTGTGTGTGTTAACCAGTGTGCCTATCTGTATAGATCTGTATATGGGACCCAGTGACAGGACAGCAGATGGGAAAGACCCTGACAGGACACACCAAGTGGATCACATGGATCTGCTGGGAACCTCTACACCTGTAAGATTATACTCCTCTATTTATCCTTTCATCTCTCTCTTTTCACCTCTCTCTCTAATATAACTATATTGCCTTCTCTCTCCTCAGTAACCCAGAGTGCCGTTACCTGGCTAGCAGCAGTAAGGACGGGGCGGTGAGGGTTTGGGACGTTGTGTTGGGCCGCTGTGAGAGGATCCTGACGGGGCACACCCAGTCTGTTACCTGTGTGAAGTGGGGCGGAGACGGACTGCTATACACATCATCACAGGACAGGACCGTTAAAGTCTGGAGGGCTAAAGACGTAAGGGAGTGTGTGCGCGAGACCCTGGTCAAAAGTAGTGCACTATATAGGGAATAAGGGGCCATTTGGGAGGGAGACATTATACTTCATCTGACCCCTGTCCTCCTCCCCTCCTCTCCTCCTCAGGGGGTCCAGTGCAGGACTCTTCAAGGCCATGCTCACTGGGTCAACACCCTGGCTCTCAGTACTGACTACGTGCTACGTACCGGCGCCTTCGATCCCGCCGACGCTACCATCAACCCCCAGGACCAGACTGGAACATGTACGTACATCTGTCCTCTGCCTCTCTCTCTTTCCTTCTTCGATCTTTCTCTGACTCTACATACTTACACCTCTGTCTCTGCCTAACTCTCGGTCTTGGAGTAGTGATATTGAACAACATAGTTTTGACACCTCCGTTCTCTCCACAGTTGAGGAACTCAAAGAGAAAGCCTTGCAGAGATACAACAAAGTCAGGGTAAGTGTCTCTACTGTGTATTTAGTATTTATTAGGATCCCCAATAGCTGCTGCCAAGGGGTTCCTGGGGTCCACTCTGAACCTATGTCCCTCTGTGTAGGGTGCGGCCCCGGAGCGTCTGGTGTCGGGCTCTGATGACTTCACCTTGTTCCTCTGGAACCCAGCAGAGGATAAGAAGCCTCTGGCAAGGCTGACGGGTCACAGCGCTCTGGTCAATGAGGTCCTGTTCTCCCCCGACACACGCCTCCTCGCATCGGCTTCCTTCGACAAGTCCATCAAGATCTGGGACGGACGCACCGGAAAGTATGTATAGTATTGGTGGAACTGCACTAGGAAGTATGTATAGTATTGGTGGAACTGCACTGGGTAGTATGTAATAGTAGTGGGGGAATTCTAATCCATAATACATGCCATTTAGCAGGTGCTTTTATCCAAAGCGACTTGGACATGTGTGCATAATTTTTTTTTTTACATACGGATGGCCCCAGCGGGAACTGAGCCGACAAGCCTTGGGGTTGCAAGCACCATGTTCTACCGACTGAGCCGCTATGCTTGCATAATGACCGATTCCAGATCTCTGTTCTATTCTGATTCACACTGAGCATTTGATTCACTAAGCACCAGCTCTGTTTTACAGAGAATAAAAACATGATTCAATACCAGATGTATTCTCCGCCGGGTGGGACTCTAACCTTGTGTGTGTGTGTGTGTAGGTACCTACAGTCCCTGCGTGGTCATGTAGCAGCAGTGTACCAGGTGGCGTGGTCAGCAGACAGTAGACTGATGGTCAGTGGGTCCAGTGACTCCACTCTGAAGGTCTGGGACATCAAGACTGGCAAACTACACACTGACCTACCTGGACACGCAGATGAGGTGAGAGGGTGGGAGGGATAGTGTTTTCCACAAGCACATGGAGTAGCCAGCCAAAAAAAAAAAAGAAAAGTAGCCAGCCAGGTGCCCCTCCTGGGCTGTTTTGCCAAACAAGTTCTCTTTTGGTGTCCTCTGGTACATTCTAATGCCTTGATTCCATCCGAAATACACAGCAAAATTATTTAATACTTTAGTTGTTGTGGTATTGTTTATAATTTAAATGACTGAACATTTATTGTATTTCTTTCAGATATCATCTAGGCCTATATGATCATGACTGTTTTCGAAATAAGAGATTATGAAACCTTTTATTTTTTATTTTATTTTACATTTAACCTGTTTTCTCTTGAGATTTAAAGTATTTTACTGCAAGATATGAATTGCAACAATTGTTTGTTAAAATTATGCATTTTATTAGAAGAAAAATTAAGTAAATAGCCTACATTTTATTTATGTATATATATGTATATACAGTGGGGGGAACAAGTATTTGATACACTGCCGATTTTGCAGGTTTTCCTACTTACAAAGCATGTAGAGGTCTGTAAATTTTATCATAGGTACACTTCAACTGTGAGAGACGGAATCTAAAACAAAAATCCAGAAAATCACATTGTATGATGTTTAAGTAATTAATTTGCATTTTATTGCATGACATAAATATTTGATCACCTACCAACCAGTAAGAATTCCGGCTCTCACAGACCTGTTAGTTTTTGTTTAAGAAGCCCTCCTGTTCTCCACTCATTACCTGTATTAACTGCACCTGTTTGAACTCGTTACCTGTATAAAAGACACCTGTCCACACACTCAATCAAACAGATTCCAACCTCTCCACAATGGCCAAGACCAGAGAGCTGTGTAAGGACATCAGGGATAAAATTGTAGACCTGCACAAGGCTGGGATGGGCTACAGGACAATAGGCAAGCAGCTTGGTGAGAAGGCAACAACTGTTGGCGCAATTATTAGAAAATGGAAGAAGTTCAAGATGACGGTCAATCACCCTCGGTCTGGGGCTCCATGCAAGATCTCACCTCGTGGGGCATCAATGATCATGAGGAAGGTGAGGGATCAGCCCACAACTACACGGCAGGACCTGGTCAATGACCTGAAGAGAGCTGGGACCACAGTCTCAAAGAAAACCATTAGTAACACACTACGCTGTCATGGATTAAAATCCTGCAGTGCACGCAAGGTCCCCCTGCTCAAGCCAGCGCATGTCCAGGCCCGTCTGAAGTTTGCCAATGACCATCTGGATGATCCAGAGGAGGAATGGGAGAAGGTCATGTGGTCTGATGAGACAAAAATAGAGCTTTTTGGTCTAAACTCCACTCGCCGTGTTTGGAGGAAGAAGAAGGATGAGTACAACCCCAAGAACACCATCCCGACCGTGAAGCGTGGAGGTGGAAACATCATTCTTTGGGGATGCTTTTCTGCAAAGGGGACAGGACGGCTGCACCGTATTGAGGGGAGGATGGATGGGGCCATGTATCGCGAGATCTTGGCCAACAACCTCCTTCCCTCAGTAAGAGCACTGAAGATGGGTCGTGGCTGGGTCCTCCAGCATGACAACGACCCGAAACACACAGACAGGGCAACTAAGGAGTGGCTCTGTAAGAAGCATCTCAAGGTCCTGGAGTGGCCTAGCCAGTCTCCAGACCTGAACCCAATAGAAAATCTTTGGAGGGAGCTGAAAGTACGTATTGCCCAGCGACAGCCCCGAAACCTGAAGGATCTGGAGAAGGTCTGTATGGAGGAGTGGGCCAAAATCCCTGCTGCAGTGTGTGCAAACCTGGTCAAGACCTACAGGAAACGTATGATCTCTGTAATTGCAAACAGGTTTCTGTACCAAATATTAAGTTCTGCTTTTCTGATGTATCAAATACTTATGTCATGCAATAAAATGCAAATTAATTACTTAAGAATCATACAATGTGATTTTCTGGATTTTAGATTCCGTCTCTCACAGTTGAAGTGTACCTATGATACAAATTACAGACCTCTACATGCTTTGTAAGTGGGAAAACCTGCAAAATCGGCAGTGTTTCCAATACTTGTTCTCCCCACTGTATGTACACCGAAACACATTAAGACATTATTTTACTGTAATAGAAGAGACCTTTCTACCAATACCCTTTTTTATGTCTCAACTCCTCAAATTGTGCACAGAGCAGACACTACTAAAATGGGAGTACAATGATGGAAAAAAGTATTTGATCCCCTGCTGATTTTGTACGTTTGCCCACTGGCAAAGAAATGATCAGTCTATAATTTTAATGGTACGTTTATTTGAACAGTGAGAGACAGAATAACATCAAAAAAATCCAGAAAAACGCATGTCAAAAATGTTATAAATTGATTTGCATTTTAATGAGGGAAATAAGTATATGATCCCCTCTCAATCAGAAAGATTTCTGGCTCCAAGGTGTCTTTTATACAAGTAATGAGCTGAGATTAGGAGCACACTCTTAAAGGGAGTGCTCCTAATCTCAGCTTGTTACCTGTATAGAAGACACCTGTCCACAGAAGCAATCAATCAATCAGATTCCAAACTCTCCACCATGGCCAAGACCAAAGAGCTCTCCAAGGATGTCAGGGACAAGATTGTAGACCTACACAAGGCTGGAATGGGCACAAGACCATCGCCAAGCAGCTTGGTGAGAAGGTGACAACAGTTGGTGCGATTATTCACAAATGGAAGAAACACAAAAGAACTGTCAATCTCCCTCGGCCTGGGGCTCCATGCAAGATCTCACCTCGTGGAGTTGCAATGATCATGAGAACGGTGAGGAATCAGCCCAGAACTACACGGGAGGATCTTGTCAATGATCTCAAGGCAGCTGGGACCATAGTCACCAAGAAAACAATTGGTAACACACTACGCCGTGAAGGACTGAAATCCTGCAGCGCCCGCAAGGTCCCCCTGCTCAAGAAAGCACATATACATGCCCGTCTGAAGTTTGCCAATGAACATCTGAATGATTCAGAGGGTGAAAGTGTTGTGGTCAGATGAGACCGAAATGGAGCTCTTTGGCATCAACTCAACTCGCCGTGTTTGGAGGAGGAGGAATGCTGCCTATGACCCCAAGAACACCATCCCCACCGTCAAACATGGAGGTAGAAACATTATGCTTTGGGGGTGCTTTTCTGCTAAGGGGACAGGACAACTTCACCGCATCAAAGGGACGATGGACGGGGCCATGTACCATCAAATCTTGGGCTCCCTTAGCCAGGGCATTGAAAATGGGTCGTGGATGGGTATTCCAGCATGACAATGACCCAAAACACATGGCCAAGGCAACAAAGGAGTGGCTCAAGAAGAAGCACATTAAGGTCCTGTAGTGGCCTAGCCAGTCTCCAGACCTTAATCCCATAGAAAATCTGTGGAGGGAGCTGAAGGTTCGAGTTGCCAAACGTCAGCCTCAAAACCTTAATGACTTGGTGAAGATCTGCATAGAGGAGTGGGACAAAATCCCTCCTAAGATGTGTGCAAACCTGGTGGCCAACTACAAAAAACATCTGACCTCTGTGATTGCCAACAAGGGTTTTGCCACCAAGTTCTAAGTCATGTTTTGCAGAGGGGTCAAATACTTATTTCCCTCATTTAAAATGCAAATTAATTTATAACATTTTTGACATGCGTTTTTCTGGATTTTGTTGTTGTTATTCTGTCTCTCACTGTTCAAATAAACCTACCATTAAAGTTATAGACTGATCATTTCTTTGTCAGTGGGCAAACGTACAAAATCAGCAGGGGATCAAATACTTTTTTCCCTCACTGTATCAATGAACATTGATTCTGGAAAATGTATGCTCAGCTTATACTAGCTGTCTAGGTTCTGTTTTATAAATGTGCAATAAGCCTAAAACACAATTTATATATGGAATTGGCAGCTCGTCCTCATTCTGAGAAATAAAGTAGATAACTGCATTTCAACATCTGAGCAAGGCAACTGTGAGGCGTCTTTTTGTCAAACTAGACACTCTAATGTATTTGTCCTCTTGCTCAGTTGTGTACCGGGGCCTCCCACTCCTCTTTCTAGTCTGGTTAGAGCCAGTTTGCGCTGTTCTGTGAAGGGAGTAGTACACAGCGTTGTACGAGATCTTCAGTTTCTTGGCAATTTTTCACATGGAATAGCCTTCATTTCCCAGAGCAAGAATAGACTGACGAGATTCAGAAGAAAGTTATTTGTTTCTGGGAATTTTTATCCTGTAATTTAACCCACAATTGCTGATGCTCCAGATACTCAACTAGTCTCAAGAAGGCCCGTTTTATTGCTTCTTTAATCAGCAGAACAGTTTTCAGCTGTGCTAACATAATTGCATAAGGGTTTTCTAATGCTCAATTAGCCTTTTTAAAATGATAAACTTGGATTAGCAATCACAACGTGCCATTGGAACACAGGACTGATGGTTGCTGATAATGGTCCTCTGTACGCCTATGTAGATATTCTATTAAAAATCAGCCGTTTCCAGCTACAATAGCCAATTACAACATTAACAATGTCTACACTGTATTTCTGATCAATTTGTTGTTATTTTAATGGACAAAAAAAATGCTTTTCTTTCGAAAACAAGGACATTTCTAAGTGACCCCAAACTTTTGAACGGTAGTGTATATCTGACCAAATTATGAAAGAGAAGCATTGTATTTCTGAATTCCATAAAGTGAGTGTGGAAGAGGTGAAAAAATGATTGTCTATCAACAATGACAAGCCACCGGGGTCTGACGACTTGGATGGAAAATTACTGAGGATAATAGTGGACGATATTGCCACTTCTATTTGCCATATTTTCAATTTAAGCCTACTAGAAAGTGTGTGCCCCAGACCTGGAGGGAAGCAAAAGTCATTCCGCTACCTAAGAATAGTAAAGCCCCCTTTACTGGCTCAAATAGCAGCCCAATCAGCCTGTTACCAACCCTTAGTAAACTTTTGGAAAAAATTGTTTTTGTCCAGATACAATGCTATTTTACAGTAAACAAACTGACAACAGACTTTCAGCACGCTTATAGGGAAGGACATTCAACAAGCACAGCTCTTAGACAAATGACTGATTGGCTGAGAGAAATTGATGATAAAAAGATAGTGGGTGCTGTTAGACTTCAGTGTGGCTTTTGGCATTATCAATCATAGTCTGCTGCTGGAAAAATGTATGTGTTATGGCTTTACACCCCCTGCTATATTGTGGATAAAGAGTTTACCTGTCTAACAAAACACAAGGGTGTTCTTTAATGGAAGCCTCTCCAACATAATCCAGGTAGAATCAGGAATTCCCCAGGGCAACTGTCTAGGCCCCTTACTTTTTTCAATCTTTACTAACGACATGCCACTGGCTTTGAGTAAATCCAGTGTGTCTATGTATGCGGATGACTCAACACGTCAGCCACTACAGCGACTGAAATGACTGCAACACTTAACAAAGAGCTGCAGTTAGTTTCAGAGTGGGTCGCAAGGAATAAGTTGGTCCTAAATATTTCTAAAGCTAAAAGCATTGTATTTGGGACAAATCATTCACTAAATCTTGTAATAAATAATGTGGAAATTGAGCAAGTTGAGGTGACTAAACTGCTTGGAGTAACCCTGGATTGTAAACTGTCATGGTCAAAACATATTGATTCAACAGTAGCTAAGCTGGGGAAAAGTCTGTCCATAATAAAGTGCTACTCTACCTTCTTAACAGCACTATCAACAAGGCAGGTCCTACAGGCCCTAGTTTTGTCGCACATGGACTACTGTTCAGTCGTGTGGTCAGGTGCCACAAAGAGGGACTTAGGAAAATTGCAATTGGCTCAGAACATGGCAGCACGGCTGACCCTTGGATGTACACAGAGAGCTAACATTAATATGCATGTCAATCTCTCCTGGCTCAAAGTGGAGGAGAGATTGACTTCATCACTACTTGTATTTATGAGAGGTATTGACATAATAGCTCTCATAAATGTTGAGTGCACCGAGCTATCTGTTTGGGCTACTGGCGCACAGCTCGGACACCCATGCATACCCCACAAGACATGCCACAGGAGGTCTCTTCACAGTTCCCAACTGATATTGGCACGAGATGGAGGGAATGTTGGAACCTAATTAATGAAATTAGTTATTTTCTCGTCAATTATCTTTTAAAAATAAACATTAAAGCAATGGAAAGGTCAAATGCTTTATTATCAAAAAATGTAAAGTGCGTGGGCTACGGAGATAAACAAAATGGTGCTGTTTGAGGCCATGTGGCGGAAAGTGATGCGTGTTCTGGAGATGGGTGTGAGCTTGTGGGTCTGGGCAGGTGTGATGTAGTTGATGTTTGTATGATGTTGTCATTTGTATGTGAATGGATTGTTTATAAAATATAAAATAAAATCGGACTTTTTTTTATATTAATGTTAAGAACAATTGTCCATTTGTAACATCGCTAGTGTAAACCTATGTTCACAGTTATCCATTATGTTAAATGCTAGTTGAAAAGTACCAGTGGCCTGGCCTTGGCCCGAAGTCGCAGCAGGTCCACTGAGGCCATGGCCCAGTGAGTCGCTGGGCCTTGGCAGTGGAAACACAAAAATCTGAGGCTTTTTGGTAAAACACTGGGGTAAATCTTCAGTGGAATTGCACCATTACTGTAACATATATAACTCTGTCCCTCTGTCTCTGTCTGTCACTTTCTCACTCTCGCTCACAGGTGTTTGCTGTGGACTGGAGTCCTGATGGTCAGAGAGTAGTCAGCGGAGGAAAAGACAAGTGTCTCAGAATGTAAGTCCCTCTCACACACACTAACTTCCTCACACGCTCTCTCTCTCGTGGTCAGTAGAGTAACAGCTCTATTTCCTGTATCTTAACAGATGGAGGAGGTAGCCACACCAATCACGTGCCTTACTAGCCCCTGTCTCCACCAATCAGGAGGCCAGGATGACTGACAGGATGCGGGGCCAGCGGTCTGAGACGTCCTGGTCCTACATTGGACCATAATGCCCTGCTTTTAACTGTCAACAACAGCCACACTTACTGAGGACTGCTGATCAATGTGATGTAGGAGGAAGAAAGGAAAGGGAGAGAGTGATGAGAAATGGAGAGGAGGATATAACTAGAGGTATGGAAGTAGGGGTGGCATTAGTGGAGGGAGCCTGGGGCTAGTAAGGTACGATATCTAATATATGTGTGTGTTGACGTCTATACCTGAGCCTTAGCTGGCAGGTACACAGCAGGGGGACTGTAGGAGTAAAGGAGTCTTAATACAGCTCGTTGGAACACCTGGTGTCTTCTACTAATGCATTCTCTCAAGGTTGTTATAGGAAAGTAAAACTAATCAGGAAAAACCATTTAGTAAACTGAAATAAATATAATTAACAAACCCTTTTGAAAAATGAAAACTATACTGAAACTAACTACAATAAAAATAAAAACCATAATGAATTATGTTCAGTTTTACTTCATTTTAAAAAAAGTTCTGCCAAAATCTAATGGGGGGGGTTCAAGCTACTGAATCTGGAGGGTAAATGCTGCCAGGAGATGGCGATATTTCAAATGGGCCTAGCTTGTGCATTTTTATCACTAGGTTAGGTTTAAACTATAATTGTGACTTGGATATAAAAGGGACTGGTGCCAAAAATATGGTGGAAGGAAACCCTCTCTCGCACATCCAGTACTTTTCAACTTTAGTAGTATATTTTGTACTACTACCTAGCAATTTTTTCCCCCTGTTAGCTAGTGATAACTATGACCTGACCCATCACCTTTTGTATTTCTGCCCTCCAGTGGCAAGAAGTTACATCCACCCCCCTAGCCTCCCACGCATGCTTTCTGTCCATGAAACTATATACAAACGAAATAGCAATATTTAAGTGATAATGCCCTCGAAGCTGGTATTTGGAAGATATATTGGCACGGGTGCCAATATATCCTCCAAACACCGGCTTTGAGGGCATTATCATTTTATGCAACAGGTTACCAACATATTCAAATAATGATTGACATATTTTCATTAAATGTTATTTTGATTAATTAATTTATACTATTTCATCCTTCCACAATATATAGTCCCGACGCAATTCTAGGATTGCTACCCAAGCCGGCTGGTCATTCGTTCCATCGGATCGGTTGCTAGAGACCAGTCGTTCAGTCGTTCGTTCTACATGTTCCATTCCTTGTGGAAGAGACGTGCTGGAATGTGGTTTTAACCAATAAGCATTCAGGATTAGACCCACCCGTTGTGTAATTCTATACTATAATAACATTTCTCTTACTGGCTGCTTCTGACCTGCTGGTTCTCTCTTGACTAATACATCCTTCCTTCCTGACACTGCTGTGTCTCTGCTCTAATCCTCTCTGTGGGCAGTCAGCTGCTAGGCTAAAGGGCTAAGTCCTGCTCTGCTGCTTCCCTCTACTTAAGTGACAGGACAGTTAGTGACAGGATTGTTAGCTGCTCTGCTCTATGACTGACTGGTCCTCTATACCTAGCCTGATGGCTCTACTGTTTTAACAGTTATTTGCTGTGTCTGATAGTCTGATCTAGTCCCTGTCTGAAGGACCACTTCCTCCCTCTCCCTCTGTATTCTATTATGTAAACCGAGATTATAGTGTTTCATTATTAAACACAGTAGATATAAAAAGTTCTGAGTACTGTCATTTTGTGGAAGTCTGTCTGTGTGTGTTTGTGCCGTAGTTTATAGAACCAGAGAGGAATATAAAGTACTCTTTCACAGAACTGTCTGTTAGGAGATGGAACAGACTCTGTGATTGGTTGATCAAACTTCAAGAACAGACACTGATTGGGTGACCGCATGCTTATTTTGACGCAGAATTAAATCTACCAGTTTTGGACTAAAGCAGGGATTAATTGCAAGGCACCTTGTAGAGAAGCACATGGCTCTTGGCTTTCAAAGTTAATTTACCCTTGAGACGACATCTGCAGCATGCTCCTTTTAAAAGGAGCATTGTCCACATAGTCATAGGTGCCTGAGCAAACGGAGCAGCTGCACCCCTACTTTCAAAATAGGGGTCCAAATGCATGTTTTTGCACCCCCACTTTTTTACCAGAAAATTATCATGATCCCTTGGGGAATTTGTAATTTTCAATTATTGTTTTGAGCTAGTCTGTATTAAAATACACTGAACAAAAATATAAACATGCAACAATTTAAAAGATTTTACTAAGTTACAGTTCATATAAGGAAATCAGTCAATTTAAATAAATTCATTAGGTCCTAGTATATGGATTTCACATGACTGGGAATACAGATATGCATCTGTTGGTTATAGACACCTTAAAAATAAAAAGTAGGGGCATGGATCAGAAAAGCAGTCTGTATCTGGTGTGACCACTATTTACCTCATGCAGCGCGACACACCGAGTTGATCAGGCTGTTGATTTGTGGCCTGTGGAATGTTGTTCCACTGCTGTTCAATGGCTGTGCGAGTTTGCTGGATATTGGCCGGGAACTGGAACACGCTGTTGTACATGTCGTTCCAGAGTATCCCAAACATGCTCAATGGGTGACATATCTGGTGAGTATGCAGGCCATGGAAGAACTGGGACATTTTCCAGGAATTGTGTACATATCCGTGCGACATGGGGCTGTGCATTATCATGCTGAAACATGAGGTGATGGCGGTGGATGAATGGCACGTCAATGGGCCTCAGGAACTCGTCACAGTATCTCAAATTGCCGTTGATAAAATGCAGTTGTGTTCGTTGACCACAACCCCACCCCCACCATGGGGCACTCTGTTCACAACGTTGACATCAGCAAACCGCTCGCCCACACAACGCCATCTGCCCGGTACAGATGAAACCGGGATTCATCAGTGAGGAGCACACTTCTCCAGCGTGCCAGTGGCCATCGAAGGTGAGCATTTTCCCACTGAAGTCGATAACGACACCGAACTGCAGTCAGGTCAAGACCCTGGTGAGGACAACTGGCATGCAGATGAGCTTCCCTGAGACGGTTTCTGACAGTTTTTGCAGAAATTCTTTGTTTGTGCAAACCCACAGTTTCATCAGCTGTCCGGGTGGCTGGTCTCAGACAATCCCGCAGGTGAAGAAGCCAGATATGGAGGTCCTGGGCTGGCGTGGTTAAATGTGGTATATAGATGGATGGATGGATAGATAGATCTATATACAGTATATCTATATATATATATATATATATATATATATCTCCCACCAAATTAGTGCACAAGGCCTTTATTACCAGTATGAGCAGAGAAAAATGCTCCTCAGCACCCCCTTTTAGTTTCTCATCTTAAAAAGGCAAGATTCTCAAGGTAGGCTACACTAATGTGTGATTTTAAGAACCAAAACGCAATTACATTATGTATGTAGACAGTGCTGTTCTTTGTTTCTATTCATCAAACTAGGCCTACACAATAACAGAATATGCAGGCAGTAGCCTAAATGAGTAGCTCGCAAAACAATGTTTCGTATGAAGTAGCTCTTATGAAAAAGGTTGGAGACCCCTGCTCTAGCCCAAACTGTTCAAATATGACCCATATTACCTGAACTATATTTAATTATTTTTATTGAAGATTCGGTCTGCAATTTTTATATATATATATATTAGTGCTATGAAAAAGTATTTGTCCCCTTTCTAATTTTCTCTACTTTTGCATATTTGTGATACTGAATGTTATCAGATCTTCAACCAAAACCTAATATTAGATAAAGGGAACATAAGTGAACAAATAACACAACAATTACATATTTATTTCATTTATTTCATAAACAAAGTTATGCAACACCCAATTCCCCTGTGTGAAAAAGTAATTGCCCCCTTACACTCAATAACTGGTTGTGCCACCTTTAGCTGCAATGACTCCAACCAAATGCTTCCTGTAGTTGTTGATCAGCCTCTCACATCGCTGTGGAGGAATTTTGGCCCACTCTTCCATGCAGAACTGCTTTAACTCAGTGACGTGTGGGTTTTCAAGCATGAACTGCTAGTTTCAAGTCCTGCCACAACATCTCAATTGGGATTAGGTCTGGACTTTGACTAGGCCATTCCAAAACATCCAATTTGTTGCTTTTTAGCAACTTTCATGTTCTATTAAGGCAAGTCGTCCAGGTCCTGAGGCAGCAAAGCATCCCCAAACCATCACACCACCATGCTTGACCTTTGGTATGATGTTCTTACTGTGGAATGCAGAGTTTGGTTTGTATGACATGGTTCCAGTAATGCCTGGCAAAAACCAAACTCTGCATTCCACAGTAAGAACATCATACCAGAGTTTGGTTTTTGCCAGGCATTACTGGAACTATGTCGTACAAACCAAACTGCCATGGCAGGTACTGTTGTCCTGAGTCACCGTAGCCACTTCCTCAAAATAGTCAGAATTAATCTAAGATAAATCAAGAAATATGTAATGAATTTAGATGTTTTTGCAGAGGAGATCTTAGTCGCGCAATTTTACATCTAGCTAAGGTGTTTGGTGCTGTTTTTATTTATTAAAAAAAATATGCAGGGAAAAACTAGTCAGTGCACTGCATACAGTCTCGAGTCAGGTCTGGCTGCGCCCTCAGGACTGATTTCTGAAAACAATAACATGTCTAACTTCATCTGCAAGCTGTCAAACTATCATAAATAAAGCACAAGCGACACTGTCTGGCAGTGTTTCATAGCGAATCATGTTACAAAACAGTTCTCGGGATACACAAGATGCTCACAAATTGGTTTTGTAATATTTACAAGCTGTAGTTACAAGTGCATTCTGATCGTCTCAATTCTCATTTTGCCCCCAAAAAGTGGCACGTCAGCAATCTAGTCATTCCCTCTGCTCCAATCCCTCTCTTCTGTCCTCCTCCTGCCCCCGATCAGACTTTGAGTAGTTTGACCACCTCTTCATAGATGACAAACACGATAACCACATCTAGACACACCCTGCCTAGCCTCAGCACCGTACCCTTATAGAACCTAGCCCCACACACGCACACACACAGAGAGGGTGAGAGGGTTAGACGATGACCATATCTAAGCGACAAAGAGAGTGGAGGAAGAGCAATGGAGAGAGGGAGTGTAGCATAGAGTTACTCACAGCTGTGGTCCTTCGTTCTTGAGGATCTGGAAGGCACAGTCCATCGTGCTGCTGTACCAGTGGACCTCCAACCACTACATTAGGTTTGGGTGGTAAACTGGGGCATTTTGAAGTACCGAAGGTGTTCTTTTTTTAAAATTCACAAAAATTCAATTGAGCCAGTCACATGGTTTGATTGTTTTACAAAAAGCACATGGAACAAACGTGACGCGAAGATACACTGTTGAGCAGCACTAGAGGTGATCAAGTTACACTTGAAATTCACTACTACTGTTTGCCTGCTAAATATCGTGTAACTATTAGTTGACTATCTAAGATGTGCCAAATACATTTTCTCCAACTCAGGGCTCCAGCTATGCATTTGGTTTGCTAACGTTAGGTGGCTAGCTTGCATTATCAAGCTTCTTCTGTATCTCACACACCTGTAAATCCTACAAATTCCTAAACACACACACAGTGCTTCGATGTGTACCTGCATCCTGGTCTTGACCACGTCCAGAAGAGTGTTTCCAAACACCCTAGCAGCTCTGCACGTCGTCCTGAGCATCACCGTGACAATAGGGTGCATCTCCCGCCGGAGGTCGTCTCCTAGGAAATGCACGCCCTGGGGTCAGACTGGAGTCAAACTGACCTCCACCCTCCGTCAGGTTCTGAGCTATGACTGGTGTCGTACCAGAGATGGTGATTGGTCCAGAGACAGGAAGTGACTAAGACTTATTAAGTGCAAATTAGTTTGGGCCAGTTCAGTTTTTCTTATCTTATTTGTTACAAAAAAACGGTTTAGTCAAACACCGGACACGACACTGGGCTATTATGACGTGGAACCAACTTTTTGTGAAGTTAACATGACCTCTAACACATGTCTGTCTCACCTGAACCTTTGACCTCTAACCCGTCTCACCTTTGTACCAGTTCCGTAGAGAGTTCATCACGTAGAAGCGTATCGCCTGATTGGATCCCTGTTTTAGCACTGTCACAGTTAAAGCCTGGTACGTCCCTCGCGCGCACACACACCACAGGAAGACAACCACTTTGCAATATACAGAGAGCACACATATTGGCAACTTTCTATCCTAAAATAATGTTCAAAATGTTGGATGTCCATCCTGAACTACTACAGTTTGCTTCCCTTTGGTTCTTAGTGAATACATCCCTGGAACAAATGGGAGTGTCTGCTAAATGACTAGATGTACTGTACATGAGAGTGATGTTCACAGGTCTGTCCCTCTCTTGGCCAGTTGTGACAATGTGTCATGTTTTTTGTCTCCCTTTGAGCTCCGCCCACCTTAAGCGTTTCTATTGGACAGACGACGATGATGGCCTCCGCTTTTCCTGCCACCAGGCCACACCATAGGCTGCGTGTGTTATCTAGGCGACCGGTCACATCACGCACCTAGAGCATCCCAAACCTGAGGAGAGATGGAGTGATAGAGAAGAGGGCGAGAGAAAGAGACAGGCTATAGCTACTCATATCCTATGTTGTAGGTAGCTAGGATAACATTGTAGAACAATGATCATGTCTATCTAGCTAGGCATTAGCCATAGCAACGCCAGCTCGTCTTGTCAAAGAATGAATGACTGGGTGAGGTCGTTAAACCTAGTTCCACACTAGCTAGTGTCGTAGTAAATATATTATGTTATAGCTTGGTCTGACTAAAATATTGTGCATGACCCATCTTGTGTTGGGCCTTTGGATTTAATACAATGCACAAAGACTTCTATCTTGTCGGCCTTATCAGCAGGTGGCTATGGACAACACCCACGCCATAGGTCTCTCAGTTCTCCCAACTCACGAAGTTATTGCTCTGAGGACATACACACACACACCCCCACACACACACACACATACACACACACACACACACACACATCATCATTGTTAAACATACACACATACACACACACACACATACACACACATACACACACACACACATACACACACACACACACATACACACACGCACACACACACACACACACATCATCATTGTTAAGCACACACACACAAAAACCCCCTTCTCTTAGGCTGAACATCTGAAGACAGAGAACCCGACTCAGAGCCAATGCAATGGAAGTGACCTCGACCAACTCATCAGGACCAATCAGAAGATCAGAACTACTAGAATCAACCTACTTTATTTTATTGTATAAAATGTCAGCACACAATGTTTAGGGGCTCGCTCTCTCAGATATC
The DNA here is from genome assembly GCF_020615455.1 of Coregonus clupeaformis. Classification (NCBI taxonomy): domain Eukaryota; kingdom Metazoa; phylum Chordata; class Actinopteri; order Salmoniformes; family Salmonidae; genus Coregonus; species Coregonus clupeaformis. The sequence continues at coordinate 12,294,993 of NC_059198.1, forward strand.
TCCCTACGAGGTTGACGAACGGGTCCGTGCACGCTATTTACAGATATCTTTACCTCTGAATAAACTGCCTCATATTATACAATTATCCACCTTGTCCGAAAGTCTCTACTTGGTCTCCGTTCTCCAGTAAACTTGTGATCATCAACAAACTTGGTAGCAGAGGATGGTTTTCTAACTCTGAATTCGGTCCATAAAAGTTGATAGAGACAGGAGACAAGTAAGAGACGGATCTGAAAGGACGGGTGACCTGTCCGCAGGAGCAGCCGGGAATCCAGCTCGCCTCAGGAAACTGATCTAGACGGCCGTCAATACAAAGGTAAGCAGAACCTGTTAAAACAAAATCTGCATATTGTATTATAGGATAAACCAAAATTAAGATCAGTAGTACTGGGCGTGAGTATGGATTACTGATAAATTTATAACATATCTATTATGACTCAAAAGGCACATATGTAAAGATATCTGAATTCTTTAGGTTATTACTGTTGAAATGTGACTCTCTAGGGGAGGAGTCTAGTTACAGAGGTTGTGGTTCACGAGAGACGGACCCTTTTATTTTTTGCTGTTGATATCTGAAATCTTAGGTTTTACTGTTGAAATGTGACTCTAAGAGAAGAAGTCTAGTTACAGTGGTTTTATTTCCTGTTGAATTGCGGCTTTCTAGTGAGAAGCCTATTACAGTTTTTGGTTCCAAGCGATGGACCCTTTTATTTGATCCACAAGAGAAGGATCTGGTGACTTGATAAAAAGATTCAGATAGTCGGGTTGAGTTAATTCCGTGAGAATCCAAGTCCAGAAAAGGTTCTCCCGACTAGACGCCAGTTGAATGGTTTAAACGACTGGGAGTCTCCTTGAGGAGAATCAAAAAAAATAAATAAAAAAAATACGAGTTCAGATAGTCGGGCAATTGGTTGACGTGGCACTCAACTATATGTACTGTGAGGAACTTAAACTGAATTTGTGTGTTGATGCTGATATGTAATGAAAATGTAATTGTTGAAATTATAACCTGAATGTTGTGTAAGATTGGCCGTTTCATGAGACTAACTAGTGGATAACTTTTAAGAGGACCACTGAGTCCTATTTTGCCTGTTATGTAGCCGCTGCGCTAAAAGCTGACTTGAACTTTTTCCCTCTTGTGGTGTTGGTATTTTCATAATTCCTAAAATTAGATTGATAATTATTTTGGGAGCGCTCGAGTTTGCTAATATATTGTTCCAAAAGGGCGATTCTGATACCTTTTGGGAAAATATATAATAACTCGAATACCTGAAAAACAATAATAACTTTTGCAAAATAATTCTCAAAATTAAATTGATAATTATTTTAGGAGCGCTCGAGTTTGCTAATATATTCTTCCAAAAGGGCGATTCTGATACCTTTTGGGAAAATATATAATAACTCGAATACCTGAAAAACAATAATAACTTTTGCAAAATAATTCCCAAAATTAAATTGGTAATTATTTTAGGAGCGCTTGGGGTTTGTTAATGTATTCTTCCAAAAAGGGCGATTCTGATACCTTTTGGGAAAGTATATAATAGCTCGAGTGCCTGAAAGACAATAATAACTTTTGCAAAATAATTCCTGGGATTAAATTGATGATTGTTTTGGGAGCGCTCGGGTTTGTTAATGTATTGTTCCAAAAGGGCGGTTCTGATACCTTTTGGGAAAATATATAATAATTCGAATAATTGAAAAACAATAATACCTTTTGCAAAATAATTCCTAATAATAAAGTATTGAACATTTTTGTGTACGAGGGTGGGACATCAGAGATAAATCTCAGTCAGCGCCAAGAATACATTGCTGGATTCGGCCAGTGACGGGCTAAGAGCACCAAGATAGTCTAATAAACTGTATAACCATGGCAACCACTACCGTCCCAAAACTCAAATTTAATGAATATCTAGATCAAAAAATACAGGATAGAGCGGGAGGGAAAGAACAGTATAAGACAGTGAAGAAAGTGTGGGAGGGAGTGAAACTCAAATGGACACAGGCAGGTTACTTTAGCGGGGGTGCCCCGTCTAAAGGGCAACTCACCTCTATGGAGAAAGAGCTAGGGGAGGCAGTGAGGGAAGGAACAGAAAGTGAAGTGGAAAGGAATAAGTCTCACTTATTCAAGAAGGAAGGGACTAAACACAGAGAGAGAGCAGAGGCTGAGCTAAGGATAGGTACGTGGGCAATTGAGGAAACACGGCGAGCACACCCATACAAGAAACCAGACATGATGGGTGTGGTGATTGAACCCACAACTGAGACAACACCAATAGAGGGGACACAGTCCATGAGTGACATACCAGCGCCCTCAGCACCACTGTATCCGACCCTGCCACAGGAAGCGAAGAGCACACCACCCGCATACACACCCACTCCTCCAACTAACCCTTATAACCCATTCCTAAGTCCTGCAGTGGTACAAGCGCCTGTGTTCGTGGTGCAAGGAGGACACCTAGAGGGGAACATGGCACTAAGACCATACCATTGCTCTTCCAATGGGGCCCTTCCAATTTGAAGCATCAATTCCTATATTGTCCCAACTGTCCAATCAACCTATTAGGAAGGGACCTATTGTGCAAACTGAAATGTTCAATCTACCTTACCGAAAAGGGTGTGGAGGTTTCCATTGATCCCATTACCTCCACACCAGTTCATCCAGTTAGGGTGCTGATGCTACCCATCATCCCAACCCCAGTGCTCTCCCTGACCCAAGAAATATACTGGTTGAAGTGCATCGAATCCGGCCAAGGAACCCCTGAGGTTCAATTCAAGTTCAACCAGCTGAGACAACTCATTTACACATTTCACCCATACAAGACTCCTCAAGCTGAAATCCACTGTACACTTAATGTGACTGATAATGATGTCAACCCATATACCGATGACTGGGATGAAAACATGATGCACCTGACACCAACAATCAGATGTTGTACCATAGTGTGTGGACAGGAAGGAGTGGCTGCTCCGGTTATCCTACCTTCCCATTTGAAATCCTGGTACCTACTGGGCGAAGAATCTGCTCCCCATGTTACACTGGCAGTTGGAAACGGTTTTGAAGCAAGGAGCCTTGGGCCTATGATCAGAAGAGCATCCAAACTCCAGTGGGAACCCACCCAAACTCCAGGAATAACCAAAGCCACCACTGAGAACATGTGGAGGTTTATGACAGTTGACACAGAGGAACATTGCCTTCCTGAACGTTTGACTCTCCCAAGACACCATGGTAAACCTTACACAGACCACCCCTCATCACAAGCACTGCTTTCCACCATTGATGAAGGCATATGGACACACACCCCATTTGATGTTGGACAACTACAGGTGGCACCAGTCACCATCACCTTACTCAACCCTGATCAAATTCCTATCTACCGAACACAGTACCGTCTGAAACCTGAACAGACCATGGGGATCAAACCAACCATAGATGGGTTGTTGGGAGCTCGTGTCATATATCGCACTGTGTCTCCATGGAACACACCAATCTTACCAGTCTTGAAAACAGGAGGTGAAACATACCGGATGGTACAAGACTTCCGAGCAGTGAACGACGTCACTGCACCCATTGACCTACCTGTCCCTGACCCTCACATTACACTGAGTAATCTCTCACCAAAACACCAATACTTCACCGTTGTGGATCTGGCTAATGCCTTCTTCAGCATTCCACTGGATGAGGCTTCACAGCCTCTCTTTGCCTTCACATATGAACATCAACAGTATACGTATTCGGTTCTTCCACAGGGTTACAGGTGTTCTCCCGGAATCTTCAATCATATCCTAAAGACACACCTGGCTGAATTGAAAATCCCTGAAGGAGTGATACTCATCCAATATGTAGATGACCTTTTGCTGGGGGCTCCCACATCTGATCTCTGTCTACAAATGACAAAAACCCTACTTGACTTCTTGGCTGTCAAAGGCTACAAGGTCAAAATGAGCAAAGTCCAGTCCTGTCGCAGAACTGTCCTTTTCCTTGGCAGAGAAATCTCAGGAGAAGGTGCTGGTCTCTCGAAATCCCACCGAGATTCCATACTCCATCATCCACGTCCCATCACAGTGTCAGGCATGTTGTCCTTCCTGGGGTTGACAGGGTACAGCCGTACCCACATCCCTGACTACACATCCAGGACTGAACCACTGAGAGAAATAGTGAGAGAAGCAGGACCAAGAAACTTACACTCCTCACTTACCTGGACACCTGAAGCATCAACAGCATTTGCTCTCCTAAAAACCGATCTCTCGGTGGCAGCAGCTCTGACAGTACCCGACTACAAAAACAAATTTCATCTTGATGTTTCTGAAAAGGAGGGTTCACTTCTTCCATCCTTTTTCAGAAACAAGAGGGGGAGAGAAGAGTACTGATGTATCATTCCTCTAAGTTGGACCATATTGAAGCAGGTCAGACAACATGTTCCAGGTACGTGGCTGCAGTGGCAAAAGCTATTGAAAAAACCGCCCACCTGGTAATGTGCCACAAATTGGAAATCCATACGCACCATGGGGTTGCAGCATATCTGATGAGCAAGGAATTCACGTTCAGCGCTGAAAGAAAGAACAAAATCCAGAATAAATGCACCCAATCACACATTACTTTTGTCAACACCCGACAAAAAACATGGCAGACGCACTCAATGCAGAAGAAGGGTTGGCACACTCCTGCGAAGAGAGGGCGGCACAGGAACTGAAACTGCGACCAGACTTGGGAAACGAACCCCTTACCAATCCTGATCTATGGTTGTACACCGATGGATGCTGCTATAGAGGAGAAGAAGGGAACATAGCAGCATATGCAGTGGTACAGCAGCTTCCAGACGGGTCACACGTGACCCTGGAATCAGACATCATCCCACAACCTGCCTCAGCCCAACTAGCCGAGATCATTGGTTTGACTCAAGCCCTGGAAAAGGCTGAAGGAAAGACTGTGAACATCTACACTGACTCAGCATATGCTCATGGAGCAGTCCATACAGATGGACCACAATGGGTCAGACGTAACTTCACCACAACAGGAAACCTTCCGATCAAACACAAGGCACAAATGGAGAGACTGATAAAAGCAGTCTCACTACCTGAGCAGGTGGCCATCATGAAGTGCAAAGGACATCAGCAACTCAAGAACAAAGTCAGCGAGGAAATGACGCAGCTGACAAAGCAGCCAAGAAAGCTGGGGGCTACACTCCAAGACAGATGGTGCTGCAGACTCAACCAGCTAGAACAGAACTCACAGACCAACACATAAAGGAACTACAATTCACAGCGGGCCCGTATGAGCACTCGGTATGGGGACAGATGGGAGCCACCAAAGGACCTGATGAACTTTGGAGATGCCATGACGGCAGGTTGGTGGCCCCAGCTAATCTCTGCCCCGAGCTGATACGTGAGGCTCATGGGCCCACCCATGAAGGGAAACTCAAAACTTTACAGAAGGTTTCCCATATTTGGTGGCACCCACACATTAAGGACATGACAGACTTGTTTTGTGATGAGTGCAGCATTTGTGGCAGCCACAACCCAAAGAAACCTTTCCAAACACCCATGGGTTCATACCCAGTACCTAATGCATGTTTTCAGGACATTAGCATAGATTACACTGACATGGGGGCTGATAATGTAACTAATGGGAAAAGGTACTTATTGGTAATGGTAGATCGATTCTCCAAATGGGTTGAGGCAATACCAACAGCACGTGAGGATGCTAGGTCAGTTATTAAGTGGCTGCAGACTGAACTCATACCAAGGTATGGGGTTCCAAGACAAATTCGATCCGACAACGGGTCCCATTTCAGTAACCAACACCTGAGACAGGTGGAGGAGAGGTTCGGCATTGTGCACAAGTTTGGGTCTGTGTACCGGCCGCAATCTCAGGGGCCTCGTGGAACGCGCCAATCAAACTTTGAAGGCTAAGATAGCCAAGGTATGTGCAGGTTCAAAGTTGACGTGGGTTGAAGCTCTGCCCCTGGCGTTGATGGCCATGAGAGCCTCTCCAGGAGCAGGCACCCATCTCTCTCCACATGAGATTATGACTGGTAGAGTCATGCCTGGTCCACCAAGGGAGGGAGGTCATATGCCCGCCCTTGATGTACAACAAATTGTAATGTCTGAATATGTGAGAAAACTAACGGAACTCTCTGCAGCTCTCTCCAAACAGATTCACAAGGTCCAAGAGGGGGAGCTGACGGGAGATCCGGCGCTGCTGAAGGTAAAAGTTGGTGACTGGGTAAGGATCAAGGTTCACAAGAGAAAGTGGCAAGATCCCAGGTGGACTGGACCGTACGAAGTGAAGGAGGTTACTTCACACTCAGTCCAGGTCAAAGGTAAATCAGGCGCACCTTGGCACCACTTGACACATTGTACACCAGCACCAACTCCTTCCAGAACCCTGACTGAAGTCAGAAGTGATTTAATCACATTAAATTCGGATCAAATTCTTGACACCAACACTATCTGAATATGTGGAGGAGACTCCCATCTTCAGATACTGGAGGGGAAAAACAGAGGAGGGACAGACCACCATGGGAGAGACTGGGGTGCTCTGCTCCACTCCTTGTTTTGCTGATTGTAACTATTGGGGTTACTCTAGGAATCATACTCTGGTCAGTACAGCACATGACACAGACACCCATTACACCCACTAGTAAACCTAACGACACATTCAATGCCACAACCATACGTCCGACCAACCTGCACTCCGACACATTGAGCCCAGATCAGAATGTAAGCCACAGCCACCACGTAAATAAACGACAAGTTGTCTCTAACACCCTTTCCTGTGGGCCCAGACAATTGTATAGAAGCACCACATTATGTATACCCTTTAATGTTACCACTACTGCGACAGTGCCGTGGGTAGACTTCAGAGAACTTACCTACTACCGTGACTGGGACTGGTATATGACAGTGGGGGTCACCCATAGCGATTGGACTTGGACAAACTTGGTATGTGAGACTAATTATGACTGGTCCAGTTGCACCTCTACTACATTAGGAAAACAATGGAGGAAACTCTTGACTTTGACAAAAAACTCTAAAGGACTCAAATTTACTATCTATCCTGGTATTGCATTAGGCTGCCAGGACTTTAGACTTGCTCCTTATGTAAGCTGTACCACTGCACCAGTCCATTGGAATGTTCGAATTTGTCATATTAATAACACAAAAGCACAGGCTATTAATGAAAATGGTAATAAGAATAATTCTATTATTTTACTTACCACTCCACCTACTTTGGATGATGCAATCCTGACCGCTACAGGTGTCTCCGGCCTTTCTAACAACTGGCTCTTGTTGACTGAGGAAGCGGCAAAGGTGACTCATCAGAGTTGTGTGGTTTGTATGGGGGCACGGCCATTGCTTCGCATTATCCCTGCCGCCATTACGCCAGAATGCTTCCTGTCTGTCATGAAACATGACAACCCTTCCGCCAATTGTACACTATGGGACGTAGTTCATCCCTTGGTTACTAAAGCAACTAAGAAACCAATTTTTTCCTATCAGGTGGCTAGAGCTAACTTTACCTGTGTTAATCTCACGAAAGGTCTACCATTGTTGGGTATGGTACCTGTTGGATGGTGTCGGTTTATCTATACGCCTAATGCTGAGTTTAAACCTGTTTCCAGGGCTGATGTCTGGTGGTGGTGTGGAGGCGTTCATCTGTTTGATGGACTGCCTGGAAATGCCACAGGCACCTGTGCACTAGTCTCTCTTTTGCTACCAATTTCTGTGTATCCAACAGGTGTTCAGGAGCTGGTGACCCATGTGTCTGACTTAATTCCTACCAGGACCAGGCGCTGTGGGCCCCTACTCATGGGGACCCAACCTACATTGATGCAATTGGGGTCCCTAGGGGGTACCAGATGAGTATAAATTGATTGACCAAGTAGCCGCAGGTTTTGAATCTTCATTTTGCTGGTGGTGCACAATTAATAAAAATGTTGACAGAATCAATTATGTCCATTTTAATGTTCAAAAATTAGGCAATTGGACACAACAAGGTTTTGAGGCGGTGCATGGCCAGTTGGCTGCGACCTCTCTCATGGCTTTCCAAAATCGTATTGCTGTCGACATGCTCCTGGCTGAAAAAGGAGGAGTATGTGCTATGTTTGGTGAACAATGTTGTACCTTTATTCCCAACAATACAGCCACAGATGGCAGCTTGACTGTCGCCCTGGAAGGGTTATGAACTCTTAATGGCAAAATGAAGAGCCACTCAGGGGTGGATACTTCAATGTGGGACTCTTGGATGGATGCGTTTGGTAAATATAAAACGCTTGTTTCTTCTATACTTGTATCCATCTCTGTTTTTGCTGCAATTCTAGTGCTTTGTGGATGCTGTTGCATTCCATGCATACGGACGCTGACAACCAGGATTATAACCACCGCTATTGATCCACATCCTGCAGATAACGGTCAGATGTTTCCTTTGCTTGCTATTGACGATGCTGACCAAGGATATCTGGATGATGAATAGCATTTAAGCTTTTTGTCACGTCTCTTGTGAGACGTGAAGAGGGGGAATGTAAAACTTTATCTTCTGATAAAGTTTTCCCTATTTTGCCAAATTGCATTATTAAGCTTGTGTCACGTCTCTTGTGAGACGTGAAGAGGGGGAATGTAAAACTTTATCCTCTGATAAAGTTTTCCCTATTTTGCCAATTGCAGCATTTAAGCTTTTTGTCACATCTCTTGTGAGACGTGAAGAGGGGGAATGTAAAACTTTATCTTCTGATAAAGTTTTCCCTATTTTGCCAAATTGCAGCATTTAAGCTTTATGTCACGTCTCTTGTGAGACGTGAAGAGGGGGAATGTAAAACTTTATCTTCTGATAAAGTTTTCCCTATTTTGCCAATTACACTGTTAGCTTGTGTCACGTCTTAAGTTTTCCTTCTTTACTGTTACTTGGTCACGTCTCTGGGGAGACGTGAAGAGAGGGATTTGTCGTAGTAAATATATTATGTTATAGCTTGGTCTGACTAAAATATTGTGCATGACCCATCTTGTGTTGGGCCTTTGGATTTAATACAATGCACAAAGACTTCTATCTTGTCGGCCTTATCAGCAGGTGGCTATGGACAACACCCACGCCATAGGTCTCTCAGTTCTCCCAACTCACGAAGTTATTGCTCTGAGGACATACACACACACACCCCCACACACACACACACATACACACACACACACACACACACTCATCATTGTTAAACATACACACATACACACACACACACATACACACACATACACACACACACACATACACACACACACACACACACACACACACACATACACACACGCACACACACACACACACACACATCATCATTGTTAAGCACACACACACAAAAACCCCCCTTCTCTTAGGCTGAACATCTGAAGACAGAGAACCCGACTCAGAGCCAATGCAATGGAAGTGACCTCGACCAACTCATCAGGACCAATCAGAAGATCAGAACTACTAGAATCAACCTACTTTATTTTATTGTATAAAATGTCAGCACACAATGTTTAGGGGCTCGCTCTCTCAGATATCTCCCTACGAGGTTGACGAACGGGTCCGTGCACGCTATTTACAGATATCTTTACCTCTGAATAAACTGCCTCATATTATACAATTATCCACCTTGTCCGAAAGTCTCTACTTGGTCTCCGTTCTCCAGTAAACTTGTGATCATCAACACTAGCTCACTGTGAGATGAGATTGCGATAATGCGGTTCGATGGGGTGAGCTGTCTGTCTAGCATTACAGCTTTCCGTTAATGTTAGCTACAGTAAATGCTGTGCAATGAATTTGTCTCTGCTATAGCTACAGTGTTACAGCATATTTCTATAACAGTAGCTAGCTGCTGCATTCACCTGCTAGAATGGCCTTCCCCGGGTGGGTGACTTTCCTTCCTCTGACCGCCGCGGCCGGCAGCATCCTTCTAGCCGAGTAGGTGTGGTAAATCTCCGGGGAGCAGCCCGGCTTGGTTGCGGTGGTCCCGGTGTTCCCAGCCCCCTTACCATGAGATTTGGCAGGTCTGGGAAGAGCATCCTCCTCGCCTGAAACCTCTACTCTCACACAGCCCATCAGACACAGCAAATGGCTATCATTAACTCCACAGCTCTCTAAAGTAGGTGAGCATTTTGGCGCAGCCTGGATTAAAGAGGACATGTCACCAAACGTAGACCCTAGGCAATTTGGGAGCAGGCCGAACAGATCAGCCACCCATGCCCTGGTCAGTATGCTTGATTTGCCTATACAAAGAGTCTGACACTCCATCCACAATACCCGCTTAATCACTAGACTTTTCCAAAGCCTTTGATAAGATTGACCACACCACAGCAATAGAGTGTCTGATCCAACTGGGCATGAGACCAGCACTGCTACCATGGGTCTGTAGTTTTCTGGCTGGCCGAAAGCAAAGTGTGCACGACTAGGACTGCCTCTCTGACTGGCAAGAACTCACGGGGGGGTGGCCCAGGGAACACTGTTTGGTCCACTGATATTCCTTGCTGTTATTGATAGTGCTGCCAGAAATGATGACAATCGCTGGAAATATGTTGATTTAAATCTGATCCATACCTGCCCGGGTAAATAATATCTCCACCCCACAATCTGTGTGTATGTGTTTAGTTAGATGATGGGGAACATAAAAGCAGAGATGCATGTCCCCTGGTCCTCAGTCTGTTGTGCGTAGTGTGAAGTCTCCTCATATTCCTCCTCAGTCTCCTCCACAGAGTACAGCCTCCTCTAGACATCATCATATAATAAATGGGTGTGTGTGAATGTGTGCTGTATAATATAATATAATTACAATACATGTGGAAGGTGTATTCCATCCCCATCAGCGTGCCCCCCTCCAGGCCATGGATGAGGCATGCAATGACATCAATCCAGACCTATGTCAGGCTTGGATTCGCCATGCCAAAAGGTTTTTCCCCAGGTGCATGAACAATGAGGACATTTACTGCGATGTCGATAAGAACCTATGGCCAAATGTTCAAGACAGGTTTGATGCAAACTAGTGCCTGCTAAACGTTGTTTCCTTCATCCATTTAATTTGTTTCATTTTATTACAGTACACCTATGTTGTAATTACAGTGGCAGTCAAAAGTTTGGACACACCTACTCATTCAAGGGTTTTTCTTTATTTTTACTATTTTCTACATTGTAGAATAATAGTGAAGACATCATAACAATGAAATAACACATATGGAATCATGTGGTAACCAAAAAAGTGTTAAACAAATCAAAATGTATTTTATATTTGAGATTCTTCAAAGTAGCCACCCTTTGCCTTGATGACAGCTTTGCATACTCTTGGCATTCTCTCAACCAGCTTCATGAGGTAGTCAACTGGAATGCATTTCAATTAACAGGTGTGCCTTCTGGAATTTCTTTCCTTCTTAATCCGTTTGAGCCAATCAGTTGTGTTGTGACAAGGTAGGGGTGGTATACAGAAGATAACCCTATTTGGTAAAAGACCAAGTCCATATTATGTCAAGAACAGCTCAAATAAGTAAAGAGAAACGACAGTCCATCATTACTTTAAGACATGAAGGTCGGTCAGTCCAGAAAATGTCAAGAACTTTGAAAGTTTGTTCAAGTGCAGTCACAAAAACCAGCAAGCGCTATGATGAAACTGGCTCTCATGAGGACCGCCACAGGAAAGGAAGACCCAGTTACCTCTGCTGCAGAGGTTAAGTTCATTGGAGTTAACTGCACCTCAAATTGCAGCCCAAATAAATGCTTCACAGAGTTCAAGTAACAGAACAGTATCTCAACATCAACTGTTCAGAGGAGACTGCGTCAATCAGGCCTTCATGGTTCAATTGCTGCAAAGAAACCACTACTAAAGGACACCAATAAAAAGAGGAGACTTGCTTTGGCCAAGAAACACGAGCAATGGACATTAGACCGGTGGAAATCTGTCCTTTGGTCTGGAGTCCAAATTGGCGATTTTTGGTTCCAACCGCCGTGTCTTTGTGAGTAGGTGAACGGATGATCTCCGCATGTGTGGTTCGCACCTTGAAGCATGGAGGAGGAGGTGTGATGGTGTGGGGGTGCTTTGCTGGTGACACTGTCTGTGATTTATTTACAATTCAAGGCACACTTAACCAGCATGGCTACCACAGCATTCTGCAGCGATACGCCATCCCATCTGGTTTGGGCTTAGTGGGACTATCATTTGTTTTTCAACAGGACAATGACCCAACACACCTCCAGGCTGTGTAAGGGCTATTTGACCAAGAAGGAGAGTGATGGAGTGCTGCATCAGATGACCTGGCCTCCACAATCACCCGACATCAACCCAATTGAGATGGTTTGGGATGAGTTGGACCGCAGAGTGAAGGAAAACAGGTTGACACAAAGGTTGATTACGAGATTTGACGAGATTTGACGTGACTTCCGTCTCGCTTCCGCATTGTCTCCGTACTGCTGTGCTGTTTGTTGCTACTTGGCTACCTGCCAAACTATTCACGTTTTACTTTTAATAAACGTTTAATCAATCTTTGTGTTCAACAAATTTACCAACTTTTTAGTTTTGTCCTCACTCATCTTTTTTCGTTAAACTTTTTCACCCGGACGTTTATCCCGAGACAGAAGAGTCATTTTCCTGTGCGTTTTAGCTGCCAACTTTACGTTATTTTCCTTTTTTCCATCGCAACTTTTTTCCCTTATTCAACTTTTTCACTCCGGACGCTTTATCTGGACATGGTTCATCAACATCTTCAACAGCCGAAGCTAAGTAGTAACATTAACATGATGTCTTCTAATTGCAGTCGCTGTACTCATAATATACAGGAGAACGATCGCCTTACGGCGAAAATAGCTGTGCTACAAGCCCAGCTTCAGACGCAATCGTTAGGCAAGGGTAATCTCAGTGTAGGAAAGGAAGAAACAGCGTCTGTGCCACCAGTAAGTACAGACAGTAACGTTAGTATAAATCCCCCCGCACAGTCCCCGCAGCCGGACAACTTTCTCATGGCTTCTGGAGGGAAATACTGTTGGAATGCTCAACCGGTGTCGCTCATTCAGCCGACAGAAACCTTCAACCGGTTTTCCCCATTATGTAGCGAGTCGGAGTCTGAGTCTGAGTCTTCTCTAGTCTCTACTCCTCCCGTTACGGGGTCTGAGACGCCGAAGGCTCCCACCATTAGCTCTGACAAATTGAAAACCCTAGTCATTGGCGACTCCATTACCCGCAGTATTAGACTTAAAACGAATCACCCAGCGATCATACACTGTTTACCAGGGGGCAGGGCTACCGACGTTAAGGCTAATCTAAAGATGGTGCTGGCTAAAGCTAAAACTGGCGAGTGTAGAGAGTATAGAGATATTGTTATCCACGTCGGCACCAACGATGTTAGGATGAAACAGTCAGAGGTCACCAAGTGCAACATAGCTTCAGCTTGTAAATCAGCTAGAAAGATGTGTCGGCATCGAGTAATTGTCTCTGGCCCCCTCCCAGTTAGGGGAAGTGACGAGCTCTACAGCAGAGTCTCAGCACTTAATCGCTGGTTGAAAACTGTTTTCTGCCCCTCCCAAAAGATAACATTTGTGGATAATTGGCCCTCTTTCTGGGACTCACCCACAAACAGGACCAAGCCTGACCTGCTGAGGAGTGACGGACTCCATCCTAGCTGGAGGGGTGCTCTCCTCTTATCTACCAACATAGATAGGGCTCTAACTCCTCTAGCCCCACAGTGAAATAGGGTGCAGGCCAGGCAGCAGGCTGTTAGCCAACCTGCCAGCTTAGTGGAGTCTGCCAATAGCACAGTCAGTGTAGTCAGCTCAGCCATACCCATTGAGACTGTGTCTGTGCCTCGACCTAGGTTGGGCAAAACTAAACATGGCGGTGTTCACCCTAGCAATCTTATTAGGATAAAGACCTCCTCCATTCCTGCCATTATTGAAAGAGATCGTGATACCTCACATCTCAAAATAGGGTTACTTAATGTTAGATCCCTCACTTCAAAGGCAGTCATAGTCAATGAACTAATCACTGATCATAATCTCGATGTGATTGGCCTGACTGAAACATGGCTTAAGCCTGATGAATTTGCTGTGTTAAATGAGGCCTCACCTCCTGGTTACACTAGTGACCATATTCCCGTGCATCCCGCAAAGGCGGAGGTGTTGCTAACATTTACGATAGCAAATTTCAATTTACAAAAAAAAATGGCGTTTTCATCTTTTGAGCTTCTAGTCATGAAATCTATGCAGCCTACTCAATCACTTTTATAGCTACTGTTTACAGGCCTCCTGGGCCATATACAGCGTTCCTCTCTGAGTTTCCTGAATTCCTATCAGACCTTGTAGTCATAGCAGATCATATTCTAATTTTTGGTGATTTTAATATTCACATGGAGAAGTCCACAGACCCACTCCAAAAGTCTTTCGGAGCCATTATCGACTCAGTGGGTTTTGTCCAACATGTCTCTGGACCTACTCACTGCCACAGTCATACTCTGGACCTAGTTTTGTCCCATGGAATAAATGTTGTAGATCTTAATGTTTTTCCACAAAATCCTGGACTATCGGACCACCATTTTATTACATTTGCAATCGCAACAAATAATCTGCTCAGACCCCAACCAAGGAGCATCAAAAGTCGTGCTATAAATTCTCAAACAACACAAAAATTCATTGATGCCCTTCCAGACTCCTTCTGCCTACCCAAGGACGTCAGAGGACAAAAATCAGTTAACCACTTAACTGAGGAACTCAATTTAACCTTGCGCAATACCCTAGATGCAGTTGCACCCCTAAAAACGAAAAACATTTGTCATAAGAAACTAGCTCCCTGGTATACAGAAAATACCCGAGCTTTGAAGCAAGCTTCCAGGAAATTGGAACGGAAATGGCGCCACACCAAACTGGAAGTCTTCCGACTAGCTTGGAAAGACAGTACCGTGCAGTACCGAAGAGCCCTCACTGCTGCTCGATCATCCTACTTTTCCAACTTAATTGAGGAAAATAAGAACAATCCAAAATTTCTTTTTGATACTGTTGCAAAGCTAACTAAAAAGCAGCATTCCCCAAGAGAGGATGGCTTTCACTTCAGCAGTGATAAATTCATGAACTTCTTTGAGGAAAAGATCATGACCATTAGAAAGCAAATTACGGACTCCTCTTTGAATCTGCGTATTCCTCCAGGGCTTAGCTGTCCTGGATCTGCACAGCTCTGCGAGGGCCTGGGATCGGGAGAGACACTTAAGTGTTTTAGTACTATATCTCTTGACACAATGATGAAAATAATCATGGCCTCTAAACCTTCAAGCTGCATACTGGATCCTATTCCTACTAAACTGCTGAAGGAGCTGCTTCCTGTGCTTGGCCCTCCTATGTTGAACATAATAAACAGCTCTCTATCCACCGGATGTGTACCAAACTCACTAAAAGTGGCAGTGATAAAGCCTCTCTTGAAAAAGCCAAACCTTGACCCGGAAAATATAAAAAACTATCGGCCTATATCGAATCTTCCATTCCTCTCAAAAATTTTAGAAAAAGCTGTTGCGCAGCAACTCACTGCCTTTCTGAAGACAAACAATGTATACGAAATGCTTCAGTCTGGTTTTAGACCCCATCATAGCACTGAGACTGCACTTGTGAAGGTGGTAAATGACCTTTTAATGGCGTCAGACCGAGGCTCTGCATCTGTCCTCGTGCTACTAGACCTTAGTGCTGCCTTTGACACCATCGATCACCACATTCTTTTGGAGAGACTGGAAACCCAAATTGGTCTACACGGACAAGTTCTGGCCTGGTTTAGATCCTACCTGTCGGAAAGATATCAGTTTGTCTCTGTGAATGGTCTGTCCTCCGACAAATCAACTGTACATTTCGGTGTTCCTCAAGGTTCCGTTTAGGACCACTATTGTTTTCACTATATATTTTACCTCTTGGGGATGTTATTCGAAAACATAATGTTAACTTTCACTGCTATGCGGATGACACACAGCTGTACATTTCAATGAAACATGGTGAAGCCCCAAAATTGCCCTCGCTAGAAGCCTGTGTTTCAGACATAAGGAAGTGGATGGCTGAAAACGTTTTACTTTTAAACTCGGACAAAACAGAGATGCTTGTTCTAGGTCCCAAGAAACAAAGAGATCTTCTGTTAAATCTGACAATTCATCTAGATGGTTGTAAAGTCGTCTCAAATAAAACTGTGAAGGACCTCGGTGTTACTCTTGACCCTGATCTCTCTTTTGACAAACATATCAAGACTGTTTCAAGGACAGCTTTTTTCCATCTACGTAACATTGCAAAAATCAGAAATTTTCTGTCCAAAAATGATGCAGAAAAATTAATCCATGCATTTGTTACTTCTAGGTTAGACTACTGCAATGCTCTATTTTCCGGCTACCCGGATAAAGCACTAAATAAACTTCAGTTAGTGCTAAATACGGCTGCTAGAATCCTGACTAGAACCAAGAAATTTGATCATATTACTCCAGTGCTAGCTTCCCTACACTGGCTTCCTGTTAAGGCAAGGGCTGATTTCAAGGTTTTACTGTTAACCTATAAAGCGTTACATGGGCTTGCTCCTACCTATCTTTCCGAGTTGGTCCTGCCGTACATACCAATACGTACGCTACGGTCACAAGACGCAGGCCTCCTAATTGTCCCTAGAATTTCTAAGCAAACAGCGGGAGGCAGGGCTTTCTCCTATAGATCTCCATTTTTATGGAACAGTCTGCCTACCCATGTGAGAGACGCAGACTCGGTCTCAACCTTTAAGTCTTTACTGAAGACTTATCTCTTCAGTAGGTCATATGATTGAGTGTAGTCTGGCCCAGGAGTGTGAAGGTGAACGGAAAGGCTGGAGCAACGAACAGCCCTTGCTGTCTCTGCCGGGCCGGTTCCCCTCTCCACTGGGGTTCTCTGCCTCTAACCCTGTTGCAGGGGCTGAGTCACTGGCTTGCTGGTGCTCTTTCATGCCGTCCCTGGGAGGGGTGCGTCACTTGAGTGGGTTGAGTTACTGACGTGATCTTCCTGTCTGGGTTGGCGCCCCCCTTGGTTTGTGCTGTGGTGGAGACCTCTGTGGGCTATACTCGGCCTTGTCTCAGGATTGTAAGTTGGTGGTTGGGGATATCCCTCTAGTGGTGCGGGGGCTGTGCTTTGGCGGAGTGGGTGGGGTTATATCCTTCCTGTTTGGCCCTGTCCGGGGTTTCTTCGGATGGGGCCACAGTGTCTCCGGACCGCTCCTGTCTCAGCCTCCAGTATTTATGCTGCAGTAGTTTATGTGTCGGGGGCTGGGGTTAGTTGGTTATACCTGGAGTACTTCTCCTGTCTTATCCAGTGTCCTGTGTGAATTTAAGTATGCTCTCTCTAATTCTCTCGTTCTCTCTTTCTCTCTGAGAACCTGAGCCCTAGGACCATACGTCAGGACTACCGGGCATGATGACACCTTGCTGTCCCCAGTCCGCCTGGCCTTGCTGCTATTCCAGTTTCAACTGTTCTGCCTGCGGCTACGAAACCCCCTACCTGTCCCAGACCTGCTGTTTTCAACTCTTTAATGATCGGCTATGAAAAGCCAACTGAGAGACCTGAGCCCTAGGACCATACGTCGGGACTACCGGCCGTGGTGACTCCTTGCTGTCCCCAGTCCGCCTGGCCTTGCTGCTATTCCAGTTTCAACTGTTCTGCCTGCGGTTATGGAACCCCTACCTGTCCCAGACCTGCTGTTTTCAACTCTTAATGATCGGCTATGAAAAGCCAACTGAGATTTATTCCTGATTATTATTTGACCATGCTTGTCACTTATGAACATTTTTGAACATCTTGGCATGGTTCTGTTATAATCTCCACCCGGCACAGCCAGAAGAGGACTGGCCACCCCTCATAGCCTGGTTCCTCTCTAGGTTTCTTCCTAGGCTTTCGCCTTTCTAGGGAGTTTTTCCTAGCCACCGTGCTTCTACACCTGCATTACTAGCTGTTTGGGGTTTTAGGCTGGGTTTCTGTACAGCACTTCGAGATATTAGCTGATGTAAGAAGGGCTATATAAAATAAAATTGATTGATTGATTGAAAAGCAGCCAACAAGTGCTCAGCCTATGTGGGAACTCCTTCAAGACTGTTGGAAAAGCATTCCTCATGAAGCTGGTTGAGAGAATGCCAAGAGTGTGCAAAGCTGTCATCAAGGCAAAGGGTGGCTACTTAGAAGAATCTCAAATATAAAATATATTTAGATTTGTTTAACACTTTTTTTGTTTACTACATGATTCCATATGTGTTATTTCATAGTTTTGATGTCTTCACTATCATTCTACAATGTAGAAAATAGTTAAAAATAAAGAAAAACCCTTGAATGAGTAGGTGTGTCCAAACTTTTCCTGGTGCTGTATATCTGAACAATACAAAAATGTTTTGCATCATTGATTGTGAAAGATGTCTTCACTGAGCACACCTTTGATCACACATGGGATAGAAATGATGGGTCCATTTTTGATGGGTCAATTTTGATGGGTAGTGCAAGTGTATTGCCTAATGTGAAAACAGTGTAATGTACTGTAATTTACAGGGATGTAGCATATTACATTCAAATGGCAATTTTTACAAATGTATCTTGCATTTTTTGCTATTGGATTTACTTGTCGTTAAAACAGCTAAATTAAGAATATGTGTTTTGGTGATTTAAATCAATGTTTTCATGGTATTTCACAGTAAACTTATATTTAGGATCAATGGTTGTCTGGTGAAAGATGTCTCCAAACAAAATTAATGCACAATAAAAGGTTTTGAATATAAGACTTGCTGTGTTACACGTGGTACCAGTTTGCAGTTTTGTACAAAGAGTTTTGAAAATTCACCACATACTTTTATCGCTTTGGTGAAAATGGCGCCAAAGTGATAAACTGTAACCCACCATATCCGCTACATATTTGGTTTATGCAGAACCTGTGTTTGGACTGGAGTGCTTTCCTCTTCTTTGTATAATCTCATTGAGGATTACAGTGTTAGTGCTTTATAGGCCCAGTGATGTGTGCCATATGTGGCGGGACATGGTTGACACTAAACAGATACACTGATAAACGGCCCAGCCAAGGGGATCTACAACATGAGAGGACGGGTGCTTTGGAGAGAGGAATCTTTATGTGGAGGAGGAGGATGTTTAATGTGACTTACTGTATTGTATTGGGACAGGGCAACCATGTCATAACTGTCAGACCAGGCTTAGAGATGTTACTGTAAATGTAGAGCAGGAAACTGTCTTTGAAGCTCTAGAATGGGATTCAACCAACTCCTAATGACCTAATTTCTGCTCTCAAGGCCACTGGAAAACAATGCCCTGGTCTGTGTGGAAACTGTAAGGGTAGCCAAACATCACTCAAACTTACTTAGGCAACTGGTAGGACTTGCTACTACCACCATGTCACGTTCAAGACGTCATCCATCTCATTCGAGAGAACCCCAGGCCAGAGCCAGCTGATAATGTGGTCTCCAAGTGTTTAGCATACATTATAAACAACCCTTAGAGAACAGATATCAGGACTTTTGTCATTAAGTAAACAAATACGGTAAGACCCTATCTTAATGTGGGCCAGAAGTCTGTCAGAGACAGGCCGCACCAATTCCCTTGCGTCAGTTTTCCGTGAGCAACTCTTCCTCAAAAGGAGAAAGAGGGGGAGAGGAGGTAAAATTTCTGGAAACCTTTTACAGAGTTTGGGAAGTAAGGATCTGCTTACAGTCAATTTCACTTTCATCTGATGTGCAACCAACTTTAAAGGAGGTTTTCATAAAAAATGCTCAGCTAAATAACAGTAAGCATACAACACACCAAAATGACTGAAAGATTAAAAGAGTGCATGGTACCAAACTTCAGATAGTATTTTTCATGTTAGAGTGGAAATGGAATTGACATAACGCTCCCTCCAGGTTTGTGAAACTTTTGAGGAACAGTGCCACCTAGAGATTAGATGGAACAACTGATGTTGTTGTGCTTCTGAGGACAACGTCTCAAATTCCTCCCTGATACGCTAGTGATGTTGTTCGCACCCTAGGGAATGTAGCTTTAGGGCTTGATTCAATCCGTATTGTGGAAGTCCCGCTTAATAGCGCGATTGAAATGTAAAGGTAATGTTCCTGCGTTGGCATTCACAGTACCCACTGCATATGTCAGGCCCTCAGAGTACAAGACATTGGGTTACAGCAGGATTCAGTCACTGTTTTATTTTTACTCTGTAGAACCCCATACACTAACATCTAATTCGACAATAATGCATATTTACAGCAAATTCAGAATAAACTGAATATTACACAACTTCCAATTCAGACACTAATGGGGGGGGGGGGGGTCCGGGTCAATGGGTTCCACGGTCAACACCATTCTAGGGGTCCAGGGGCCCCTAGATTACTTTAAACAGTTGGTCTAACTCTATCAGTTCAGAAAGTAACCACGCTTAGCAAATGTTTTTGTAGAACGACTATGAGAAAGTCAGTTCTTGGGTGTGTGGGGTGTGTTCAGTTCGATTGAATGTTTGCTACGTTCCATAGCGGGTTGTAATGAACGACACGTTTCCCCAAAATGTTATTCAACATTCTTGAACAAACTTTGAGGTAGCCTACGTTTGCTCCATTTGGTGATGGGGGGTTTGGCTTGAAGCAAAGAGTGACGTATTTGAAGGGCATCGATGCATTTTGAGCCCACAACCCAACACCTCCCCGTTATTCAACTGGTCGTTCAGAACGGCACTGTTTCTGTTTAATTGAACGTTGCATTAGGTTTTTTTTGTACTTTACGCATCCCTGGTGACTTTTCTACTCTAAAATGAATTAAAATAAAATGATGGTGACACCATTCAAATATAATTTTCCCCTCCAAAAATTAGCCTAACAACATATTGGTCCATATTATCAGGCGGGTGTGTTATTTGGCAATAAGCATTATCACCTGTAGCCTAATTGATGCAGCATAGTGGCTATAAATAAATAGGTTGAAGCATGGGGTTACCCATCTGTATTTTAGCTAATCCTTAGCTAGATATGTGCTTCCCAAACCTTTTCTGTTATGGCCCCCTTTCATGACCCCCTTACGTCATATGGTTTCCCAAGTCATAGTCTAGTCGTAGTAGGTGGACCACACACCATATCACCGCGTGACTCCCCAAGTTTACTTCGATATGATGGTTATTATAACAATATTTGTCCATAAAGGCGTTTCGACCACCATTTCTCAGCAATTCATTTTACTGACACAAAAGTATCCCACCCTGTCCAGCAAACAAATTATCTGTTGGCATTCATAAAATTGTACAGAAGCTTCCTGTTTCCATCATTTTATATTTTATGACTTTACTCACATAACTGTGGATGGAAACGTGGTTACTGAAGACTAGGTTGGGCCAATTTATTTTCTAGATTTTCTCAATTGAAATAAAATATAAAGGTGGTTTTGGAAGTATTCTTAGGGTGATTATTAGGTTGCATAAACATGAGTGCTTTCCCCCCACAATATTGGCCTTCAAATTTGCCCTCTAAACATAAGGCGGTAGGTTGCTGCTGCTGGTCAGAGTCTGAGAGACAGGCTTTCTTGAGCCTACTGCCTGAGGTTCAGAGAAACAGCGCTTCTCTAATTCTGTAGCCTACTAGAAACCAGTTGTTTCAAAGTTTATATTACTACCAAAGTTGTCTTTGAACTCACAAAATTGAGTCCAATATAACCGTTACAAATTATCACTGGGTTTTGAGAAATACTGCTCACACGCTAGATGTTCTCATCACTTCCATTTGAAAAATATAATTTTCTATATAATTCTTATTATATTAATTTTGTTATGAATTTTAATTTAATAATTTAGTTAAATGCGACTGTACTTCTTCATTTGTCTCAAGTTAGCTCACAGAATTAAGGGTTTGTCAAGAAAAGAGAGGAGCTATTGCTCCATTCTCCTTACAAGCCTTGCACAACTTTTTTCCCTTCACAAACCGACCAGGCCAAACCAAAAGCATACTTTGTTGCGGGGGAATGCAATCATAAAATGAGGAATTGAGTAGTACTGTGTAGTGGAAAGCCACAGAAAGCCAGTAGCTACAGTGGGAAAATAATTTCCAATCCATCAAATTCATCATGATAGGCTATATTATTGAGGGGGTCAAATTGGCCTGTCTCTAATATTGGGGTGAGGGTCATGACCCCCCTGTCCCCTGCAGGTTATGCGCCTGGTTTATCCCTTAAACCAGGGGTGTCAAACTCATTCCATGGAGGGCCTAGTGTCTGTGGGCTTTTGTTTTTTCCTTTCAATTAACACCTAGGACAACCAGGTGAGGCGAGTTCTTTACTAATTAGTGACCTAAATTCATCAATCAAGTACCAGGAAAGAATGAAAACCCACACTCGGCCCTCCATGGAATGAGTTTGAAACGTGCCTTAAACCATATTTCAGTATGATAGAGAAGCAGTAGTCATATCCCATTACTGCTGTGAGTGGAAGCGCTGTGTCAGGAAGCCTTGTGAGTGCCGATTTATACCAATGCTAAAGACTTCTGGAATAGTGCTCTGTTTGACCCACCCCATGGCTCAAATGTAACTCTGCAATATTGCTCTTTCATGTTTGGACGTTTTCTACCATTTCCAGAGGTCTGGAAATTGTGTTGAGGCAGGATAAGAGACAAAACTGAGGATGTCTGTACATTTTGGCAAGAATAATATTTATTTGTATTTCCCCAAGAGAGTGACACACATTTCAAGACAACTGGATGTTTGAGAGAGGCTTGTATACATGTTACTGTACATAATGGTTCCTATCCATTCAAAACCAGGAACCAAGTTTACAGGATAAGTTTATATAATACATTCTTCTTGTATCACATGAATGCATGTTTGGATTCATTTTCTCAAACGTGTGTGTTTATTGCTGTAAACACAGTCAATTCTCAGATTAATTCTCAGTTACAGGGCAAAAATAATATATTTTAGACTCATCCTAGAAACCAGGTTGGGAATCTTGACTGTACAGGATCTATTGTTTCCGAACACCAGTTCAGGCAATTAGGGACCTCAAAAAAGGGACCGCTTTTATTCAGATTCCACTGACACGGTTAAATTAAACTACTTATGTAATGTTGTTTATCAAGTCCATCACCATGACACAAGCCAACATAAACCAAAAACCTTCTCAAACAGACTGCGAATATGGTGGGTAGCCAAGAAACTTCAGAGGAAAGCAATACATTATTTGTAGAGAGATTTGATTGCTACTAGGGCAAAGCTAGAGAGCGATAGAGAGGTTATATATATATATATATAGAAGAGCTTTCAGAAAGACATGCTTGGGATCTACACATAAAGGTATAGTATTCTACGTTCATAGCGACAGACTTAAAGCGAAAGAGATACAGTATAGAGAAAGTTAGATTAGCACAGAGAGGACAGTTGCAAGGCAAGATTAGCATGCTTGCTGAGCGAGAAGCTAACTTTTTACAGGACGTCAACGATACACAAAACAGCTGTTAAAGGCTAGCGACAGTACACACTATAGTATAAGCTAAGCTATTCATTTGACGCTAAAGCTAGTAAGAGGGACTACGTGGTTGTCACTAGTTACCACAGCCACAAAGTCATAAACCCTAAATGTATCTTCATAAAATGTGATTTTAAACCTTAACCACACTGCTAAACGTATGCCTAACCCTAACATTAAATTAAGACCAAAAAGCAAATTTTTGTTTTCATACGGTTTTACGATATGGCTGTGGTAACTAGTAGAAACCGGATTACATATACCGGAGATTGTATTTCACAAGCTGGAAAGGCAAGGCGTTTCATGCACATGCAAAGGAAGCAAATCTAGTAGCAGCAGCAAGAGAAAGAAAATGGCTGACTTTCCGACTACCACAGTGAGATTCTTGTTTTTGTTGCTGTGATACAATAGCCAATGTTGTTTGTGTCACAGTGTGCTTGACAATTTAGATAGGGGATAGAAAGATAGAATCACTTCAGAAAATAGATTTAAGGATGCAGCATTTTTTTGTATTCTTTTTAAACGTTTAAACTTCCATTGTTGAGGACAGGTGATAGAGACTTCATCATATCTAAAGATCACTCCAACTACAAAACAACGGAACAACAAAAGCAAGCATTTTCCAAACCCGGTACTTCCAACAGACCCTTATGTCGCCACACATTCAGACTAATGACAGTTTCCATTTTTTTTGTTTTTTTTTAAACATCGAACTATGAACAACCATTGGACATTGCACATTATTAGGTCATCTTATGAGTTTAGTCTAAAGTGCACAATCCTCCCTTTGAGGAGAACTAGACAATACTGGCAATTGATATTAAAGCAACACAGTTACAAACACACAAAAGTACACATTGGCACATACTGTCAGGTATCACTTGTACACAAAAACCACAGGGCTTGAGTTTAGAAATGGCTTTACATATTCATTTGAAATCCATACTGTACCACAGTTGTAATCTGAAATGTTTTCCAAGATGAATTCGGTAAATTTCTTTTAGCATAAGTTGAAAGACAGTCCCTGAACGCATTTATCTTTGAAGTAGCTATCATATACACTAATCAAGTCAAGTATTTGACATAAAAACACAGGAAGAAGCAATATCGACTAACAGGGATGAAAATACTGTTATTTCAATAGAGAAAATATATGAATAATTTTACCTCATAAATAGTCTCTGAATATATGCCTTTTGTATACACAAATGCTTACACATAGATATATACAGTGCCTTGCAAAAGTATTCATCCCCCTTGGAGTTTTTCCTATTTTGTTTCATTACAGCCTGTAATTTAAATTGATTTTTATTTGGATTTCATGTAATGGACATACACAAAATAGTCGAAATTGGTGAAGTAAAATGAAAAAAATTACTTAAAAAAATTCTAACAAATAAATAAATAATGGAAAAGTGGTGCGTGCATATGTATTCACCCCCTTTGCTATGAAGCTCCTAAATAAGATCTGGTACAACCAATTACCTTCAGAAGTCACATAATTAGTTGAATAAAGTCAACCTGTGTGCAATCTAAGTGTCACATGATCTGTCACATGATCTCAGTATATATACACCTGTTCTGAAAGGCCCCAGAGTCTGCAACACCACTAAGCAAGGGGCACCACCAAGCAAGCGGCACAATGAAAACCAAGGAGCTCTCCAAACAGGTCAGGGACAAAGTTGTGGAGAAGTACAGATCAGGGTTGGGTTATGAAAAAATATCAGAAACTTTGAACATCCCATGGAGCACCATTAAATCCATTATTAAAAAATTGAAAGAATATGGCACCACAACAAACCTGCCAAGAGAGGGCCGCCCACCAAAATCCATGGACCAGGCAAAGAGGGCATTAATCAGAGAGGCAACAAAGAGACCAAAGATAACCCTGAAGGAGCTGCAAAGCTCCACAGCGAAGATTGGAGTATCTGTCCATAGGACCACTTTAAACCGTATACTTCACAGAGCTGGGCTTTTCAGAAGAGTGGCCAGAAAACAGCCATTGCTTAAAGGGCATGTGGGAGACTCCCCAAACATATGGAAGAAGGTACTCTGGTCAGATGAGACTAAAATTGAGCTTTCTGGCCATCAAGGAAAACGCTATATCTGGCACAAACCCAACACCTCTCATCACCCCGACAACACCATCCCCACAGTGAAGCATGGTGGTGGCAGCATCATGCTGTGGGGATGTTTTTCATTGGCAGGGACTGGGAAACTGGTCAGAATTGAAGGAATGATGGATGGCGCTAAATACAGGGAAATTCTTGAGGGAAACCTGTTTCAGTCTTCCAGAGATTTGAGACTGGGACGGAGGTTCACCTTCCAGCAAGACAATGACCCTAAGCATACTGCTAAACAACACTTGAGTGGTTTAAGGTGAAACATTCTTGGAACGGCCTAGTCAAAGCCCAGACCTCAATCCAATTGAGAATCTGTGGTATGACTTAAAGATTGCTGTACACCAGCGGAACCCATCCAACTTGAAGGAGCTGGAGCAGTTTTGCCTTGAAACATGGGCAAAAAACCCAGTGGCTAGATGTGCCAAGCTTATAGACATACCCCAAGATACTTGCAGCTGTAATTGCTGCAAAAGGTGTCTCTACAAATTATTGACTTTCGGGGGGTGAATAGTTATTTTTTCTTGTTTCTTGTTTGTTTCACAAAAAAAAATATTTAGCATCTTCAAAGTGGTAGGCATGTTGTGTAAATCAAATGATACAAACCCCCCCAAAATCCATTTTAATTCCAGGTTGTAAGGCAACAAAATAGGAAGAATGCCAAGGGGGGTGAATACTTTCGGAAGCCACTGTACTACAGTTATGGTATCTAAAAATTATATTTACAACCTATTATTAAAAGTGATTGTACACTGACAAAATATGTTGAGCAAATTGTGTTTTTCTAACTTGTGTTCTAATGACAATGCCACAAAACCCCTGCTTATAGTGAAGCAGTGCTTGCTCTCTACTGACCTATGCAATTGTCCATAACTTTTAACATTGTTTTACAAGTTAGACACTTGCATATGATCATCCTATTTTGTAGACTATTGAGTTGACCAAAAAGATGCTTGTTAACTTAGTTTATTGGCCAGATAGATACCTAATTGCTCGAGAATGAATACACATTAGATTCCTCAACCACAATGATAAGGGATGCACCTCTCTTTCCGATGATTTAGTGCAAGTGATGTTAAGTATAGCTGCAAGCCTGGCGAAGTGTCTATACTCAAAACAAAATTATATCCGTTTCTAAGACCTCTCTCTACATGTAAGCGCTGATTGGACCCATGAATAAGCAGTATATTGACCAAATCTCTTCACTCCACTTTAAATACAGGTTCTCTCCAATGCACACTCTGCTCTAAGAGGTCTGCTGTCTATCCCAAGAAGGTGACAATGCCACAGAATTACACTGAGTGTACAAAACATTACAAACACCTGCTCTTTCCATGACATAGACTGACCAGGTGAATCCAGGTGAAAGCTATGATCCCTTGATAAATCCACTTCAATCCATGTAGATTAAGGGGAGGAGACAGGTTAAAGAAGGATTATTTAGCCTTGAGACAACTGAGACATGGATTGTGTATGTGTGCCATTCAGAGGGTAAATGGGCAAGAAAAAACATTTAAGTGCCTTTGAACAGGGTATGGTAGTAGGTGCCAGGCACACCGGTTTGTGTCAAGAACTGCAACGCTGCTGGGGTTTTCATGCTCAACAGTTTCCTGTGTATATCAAGAATGGTCCACCAAGGACATCCAGCCAACTTGACACAACCGTGGGAAGCATTGGAGTCAACATGAGCCAGAATCCCTATGGAACGCTTTCGACACCTTGTAGAGTCCATGCCCCGACAAATTGAGGCTGTTCTGAGGGCAACTCCATATTAAGAAGGTGTTCCTAATGGTTGGTATACTCAGTGTATATCAATGTACTGAGAGGTACAAACAACATGGCTGACTATACAACTAGCCTGGAATTACTCCCCGTCATGATATGTTTTGGCTTTCAAAAGAATTGGTCACACACACCTATGTCATCTTGCACCCACTACACACAGGGGAGAGAATTAAAAGTGACATTAAATAAATGAGGTCATCAAATGAAAAGTGCTTTTGCTTTTGCTGATGTACATGAACATGGCTGCTTTGACGAGTATTACTGTGGCACTACTCTTAGAGCTGCTTGGAGTACTCAATTGACATTGGTTTTGAGTAATCAAGTGACATTGCCTTTGTGTTGTGAAGGACAAAGTTAATCTATTTCTCCTTCACTGCTGTGAGGCACTACTCTTTTCATCCTTCACATTTTTGGAAATGTGTTTAAATTCAGATACTACAGTTAGGGGATGTGTTGGATTTGGATACTTTGTCATTGTTTCCTAATACAAGTAGAAGTGAGTCAACCATCATTTTACCAAAACCACTGCTTGAAGTATGCGAATGTAAAGGCAGTTGACTGAGTTGAGGTAAGTGGAAGTACTCTTTTAAACATGAGTGAGGCTAGAATGTAGCTTACAATGGAATTTAACCATGTCTGGCACTTCCAATATACCTGGCAAATGAGAAAACAATTAGAAAATAAACTCTTCCTCATCAACCTATTGCACTAGCATTTCATATCACAAAAATACATATAAAGTTACATCTATTACATTACTCTACACTAGGAAAAACTTTTACAGAGCTCCAGACCAAGGAGTTCCACGACAAAACTACGATACATAAATATGGATATATCTATAGATAATTTTTTCTCAAACATACCATTTTATAATATGTGACTTTAGAGGAAAGAAAAATAGATTACCAATACATTCACAACAAACATTTCATCCGTTTAGGGAAAAGGAAAGGGATATTTGGATGACACAAGTCTTATAGATCCTGACCGAGCCGCTCGATTTCCTCGATAAGAAAGTCGATGTCCTCGAAGGTGGCCGCAGGGTTGGAGATGACCATGCGGAAGAAGTTGACCTTGTCCCCCTGTGGTTGGTAGCTGACCATGGTTGTCCCATACTCCATCATCCTGGCCTTGATCACTGGAGCCACCTACACAACAAGACACATACAATTGTTGTGTTACAAAGTAAAAGTGTTAAGTGCTTTTCAACTATTATGAGGAAATACTATTGTAAAACAAAATCTAATTTATTTATTTAAAAATGTCAATTGCCTTTGACAAACAAATGGACATGAATCAACGTTTTATTCCCTTCGAAAGGAAACCTTCAGTTTTCAAAATATCTTAAATAAAATGTGGATAACATCATTTCCATGTCGTTTTTTTTTTTACCACAATCTGATGTCCATTCCACCTGAATGCCGTTCACTTTATCAAACCTCTGTGTTTTCACTGTGCGACACATCCCTGCAGTCAAGCTACAGTATCTACAGATGCACAAATTACATTCACTCGGTGGACAGGCCGAAAAGACAGCTACAGACAGCTGGGGTGACAAGTAAATCTAACACCAAAAAGGTTCACAAGAGTTCAGCAGACACTGTGATGTTGAGAGGCTATCTTGCAATAAAACTTGGTGAAAGTCATTTATTTGTTGTTCAGTCCAGTCTGTCTGGCTTTGTGGATTACTTTCTCTGATGTGCAGAGGCAGATTCAATTACGAGTTCTGGAGGATATAGTGAGAGTGACACAGGCATCGCCATGGGAATTTCGAGTGCTGAGGGTGCTGCAGCACCCCCTAAAAAATAAACAAGTATTATTATTATTTTTGGGGAAAAATATTTCTTACATTTTAGCAGAAGCTCTTATCCAGAGTGACTTACAGTTAGTGAGTGCATACATTTTTCATACTGGCCCCCCGTGGGAAAGGAACCCACAACCCTGGCGTTGCGAGCACCATGCTCTACCAACTGAGCTACAGGGGACCATAACTTCACAAAACTAGTGCAGATATTTTGTCTGCATTAGTTTTTCCTTCATTTATTGATGAGTATTTTGACCGTTTGTTAAAATTCAACTTATTGTGTCTGCCTATTTCCAGTTGTATTAATCATAACACATATAGCCCTTAAATAATCATCAACACCTTTAAAAGGCTTATTTTCCAACTCTAAAATATCAGCTGCATGCACTTATCTTTTTTATCTTCCTGCTTGAATGAAATGTGCCAATTGTTAGCTGTAGCTAAAGCCTATGCCAGAGCTGAATGCCTTGTCAAGTGGAGAGGCAAAGTAATGAGCTGGAAGACATGCAGGATTGTCTATAATGCACAATTACAGATGTAGGATCTTAATTTGACCTGTATTGTCGGAGAAAATATTATCCTGCAGCAACAGCATTTCAATGTTTAGTCCAGGGGTCTCCAACCTTTTCTAGCATGAGAGCTACTATAAAACAAATTCGCGAGCTACTCATTTTATAGCTTTCAAATAGTCACATTCTTCTCTTCTCCTCTCCCCTGCAACTCTTCCTCTTAGTGTACAAGAGAAAATAGTGCACTATGTTTTCTGTCAATATACATGGTAAAATAATGGTTAATAAAAAACATGTAATGTGGGCCCTATAAAATCAGAGATTCATTTCCAAAATTCTGTTTTCCAAAATTCTGTTTTCCAAAATTCTGTTTTTCCCAAATTCTGTTTTCCAAAATTCTGTTTTCTCAGTTTTCTTTTTCCTGGTTCACTCTCAAAATTACAATTGTTCATAGAGAAACAAGGAAATTGGATGTTCTGAGTCTATGTCAATTACTTAAATCACATCAGAATACCTTTTTTGGGGGGGTCTGGAAGAGAACTCACATATTTAGATTTTTGAGTGTAATTCCCCTTTAACTGCG
The DNA here is from genome assembly GCF_020615455.1 of Coregonus clupeaformis. NCBI lineage: Eukaryota > Metazoa > Chordata > Actinopteri > Salmoniformes > Salmonidae > Coregonus > Coregonus clupeaformis. The sequence continues at coordinate 12,325,250 of NC_059198.1, forward strand.
CATCTAGCCCTTTAATTGTGCGTCTAGTGTGCCATCTAATGTGCCGGTCTAGCGATGGTTCTGTACTGCTGCTGCTAATTTCATGGCAAAGTTGGCAAATAACAAATAATCAATACAAATGATATACTTACTCATGATATACTTCTGCCAAGTAAGCATACGTTGCAGTTAACGTTTAATTGAGAAGGTTTTGCAGAAAGTATTTCTGTCAACCCACAAGACGGTTAGCACATCAACTGGCTACTAGTGATAGGCATTCTGAGTCTTTTCTATGAGCTGGATCATTTAGTTCTGTTCACCTAAAATTGTAGATCTTCGATCAGTAATGCTTAGAAATGGACATAAAACCATACTTTAAAGCCTAAAACTTTGCCTACCATTATGTCAGATCATGAAATGTGAGTTGAAATATATTTTTACCTGACCAAATTATTAGATGGCCTGCAATAAAAAAATGAAGACTTACCTGCAGATCATTTATGTCTGGAGCTCAAAAAACAATAGTAAAAGTATGCAAATCAGGGAGCCAAATGAACGGCTCTTTCACATATGTGATTCGGTTCCCGACGTTCACCAAAAGAGCCATTCATTCGCGAAAGACCCGTCACTACTGGCTACACATGGAGTAATAGACAAATGCTCGCACCACACAGACAGAAAGGGGCAATATTGCTGGAATTTAATTGGCAGATATTGTGTTAGGTTTGGCTTGTTAAGCCAATAGTGGCTAACCAGGGGTGGGATAAATGTCAATGTTGCGTTGGTTAGATATTAGCTGGGAGCTTGCGGTGTCTGATACTTGTGAGATTTCTTTATGACAGTTTGCGGTGGAACGTGAAAATTGCATGTACTTTCAGAATTGTTTGGCGAGCTACTCACAGGTGGTCTGCGAGCTACTGTTGGAGACGCCTGGTTTAGTCCATAATGTTGCTTGATCGGTGGTTAGGTTATTAGCTGGTCAAAATGAGGCTACATGAAAAGTGGAATACTGTAAATATAACCATGTGTTAGTGCGGGTTTTCAGTGAATGTATGTAAATCATGAAGCTCCTCTGCGTTTCCTGCGGTGCAGGAAAGATCTCAGCAATAAAAGGGTGATCAAATTAAGATCCTACACCTGTAGGTGTCATATGGAGTAGAGGCATTCTATCCATGCAAAGATTTTCAGCATTAATACAAAGAATTAAGAGTTATACAAAGTATTAAGTATTAATACAAAGTGCTGAAGAGAAATACAAATGACAAAAAAGCTATTTTATTTGGGTGTACAGTATTTTTGTAATTCACATTTGGCTTAAAGGGGCAAGGAGGTACTACTAAGAGGTAATGCTAAGTGACAGTTTCAGAAGCTCAACTTTTCAGTTTAGAGCTTTACAGATAGCAGTGCTTTACAGATTCAAATCACATGCAGGTCGACAGTAATCTTCTCTAGACTTAGAATATATCTAGGGGCATTAAGTTACATAAGGCAAACAGAACTTTGGAAACTTCCGCAAGTTTAGGCTTAATAAAGAAGATGGATATTACCTTAAAAGGGAAAATCCACTCAAAAATATTTTGGTATTTGTTAGTCCACTGTTGATACAGTCCCAAAATGGTTTTGCATGTCAGCAGTCGAGTTTTCACCAGCCACATCATCATGATCATGCAAAATGCTAGTTAGCTTTTAATGTTTGATCGCTTAATTTGCTTCAAGTCTATATTTTGAAACAGTAGGTTATGTTTTGATGTATTGTGGTTATTGTCTCTACTTACTGATGTATTGATGCTGTTTTTTGTTTTTGTTTTTGCTTTCTACCTTATGCGCATTGAGCGTGGAAAAATGCGCTCTACAAATGTAATATTATTATTATTATTACAGTCATTCCGCACAAATCTGTTGCAGGTGTCCTGTTGTAATTGGCAACCCTGCAAATAATAATAAATAATCAACTCTGAATTGTGCCTCACTTGAATCAGTCCTTTGGCAAATTATGTTGTGTCCAAAGCACTGTTGAAAACACTGGTGGTTGAAAAATAGCAAGTTAAAATGGATTCAGAATATCATGTCTTCCAGCACAGTCCCTAATTGTGCTAAATGGTCATCATTATGACAATCACTTCAGTGTCTGCAGAAAACCCAGAATATCACTCCTGCTAAACATCTACACCCATAACAGATGGAGCGTGTCCACACTATTTAATGTTTGGAAAAATAAGAATGGTATCATACATGTGTGTATGAGACAATGGCCTAGATTCAATCAGACCAAGCGTTAACCGGCATTAACAGACACCGCATAGCGCATGTTTTGGCGGTGTCAGAGGTGGAACTGCATTGGCGCCTTCAAACCAATGAGCAGCTGCTCTTGCGATCATTGTCACAAAGCCACACCCGCCCCACTCACTTTAGAAGTTCAGAGCGAGAAAGTGAAGGCTATATAGAAATAATTACGTTACATTGAAAAGTCATTAAATAAATTAATGAGAATTTCTATCATCCTAGTGTTTGAACTTGTAAACAAGGCTGCATGGGATTTCTGTTAATGTGACTCCCTGCAGCCAATGGCAATGTCCGCTTTAGGTATAATGCCGGGAGGCACTTGAGGATTTGACAGCTCTAACTCAGTTCCACCTCTGACACCGCCAAAACAACCATTATGCGGATGTCGGATCTATATCAGATTTAATAGAGCCCTGTGTGTGTGTGTGTGTGTAGAGAGAGAGAGAGAGAGAGAGAGAGAGAGAGAGAGAGAGAGAGAGAGAGAGAGAGAGAGAGAGAGAGAGAGAGAGAGAGAGAGAGAGAGAGAGAGAGAGAGAGAGAGAGAGAGAGAGAGAGAGAGAGAGAGAGAGAGAGAGAGAGAGAGAGAGAGAGAGAGAGAGAGAGAGAGAGAGAGAGTCTCTTTGTATGGCTGGCACATCATCTGTTTTTCCTAATTGCCGATTAGAGGACCTCTGCTGCTGAGTGGCTGCCACAGTATCAACCCACGGCCAATGATTGAACTCATGAACAATAGCCCATCCCCCCATATTCACTCCCTCCCTCCTACTCACACAGTCCATGGAAACATGTCTGTCATTTGAGATTCTCTCATTCAAATTGTGCAATCGAGGTTGAGTAAATGAACTCTATTTGCATGCTTAATGATTTTCCAAACTCCTTCCATTTTTAGGCATAGGGACCTTTCTACAAATTACATCAGAGGACTGCCTTTTTTTTCAGGTGAAGGAGACATGATGTGGACAAACTGAGTGTAGTGAGATGGAGGCGTTTGAGGCTCTGACAATAAGGATCGTACTAGTCCTTTATCTCCTACTGCTCACCTTGTGCAGGCGCTTCTTTTTCTCCTCTTTGTCCTCCAGGTAGCGTACACCAGGAGGGAGGTACCAGAAACACACGTTGGTGTGTTGAGGCTGGGACAGTGCAAAATGGGAAGATGAAATTATTAATCAGTCAATTATTATGCTTTACACATGTAAGTACACACACACACAGGTGCACACGTCAAACTGAGGAGCTGGAAAGACAGGCGAAAAATCCATTAGAGAAACCATAGATTATTGGAATCCACTCAGGTTCTACAAAATAGAAAGCTTTCAAAGCAATCATGGCTGTCAATTTATCAAGCCAGCGCTGTGTATACTGAAAAGAGTAATTCATACCCTGACAAAAGAACTCTGCTGTGAGTTCTGCTGTGTCGGGTGGCGGTGGCGGGGGTCTGAATAGTAAGCAGGTAGAGTGGCTCTCATTCATAGCCCTCTAGCTATGTCTGTGTCTCACATCTCTATCTCCTAGTACCAGATGTGATGGGAGAAAAAAACCTGCCTGCTCACTGGTGAAAAGCATTCATTACAAATGGCTGACTGACCATGCATACCAGACTCATTTATTTAGCGTGAGTGTTGAGTCACAGCCGCACTGATGTGGTGCTATGGTTTTCTGGGCCACCAAGCCAAGTTAACACCTGGACCAATGCCCAGGGGATTTGGACTATTCCTGCCTGTCAGTCTATTGTGTTATAATGGTATCTGTCTTTTATATGGCTGTAATTATAAGCATAGCTAAATAAATTTCATTTAAATGCCAGGATGTCCATACTCTACTGCAGGGGTATTCAACTCTTACACTATGAGGTCCGGAGCCTGCTGGTTTTCTGTTCTACCTGATAATTAATTGCACCCACTTGGTGTCCCAGGTCTAAATCAGTCCGTCATTAGAGGGGAACAATGATAAAACAAACACAGTGGAACTGGCTTCGAGGTCCAGAGTTCAGTTTTGAGGGCTCTATAGCATGGCTCTCCAACCCTGTTCCTATAGGTTTTCGCTCGAACCCCTGTTCTAACGAACCTGATTCAGCTAATCAACCAGCTAATTATTAGAATCAGGTGTGCTAGATTAGGGTTGGAGTGAACCTACAGGACGGTAGCTCTCCAGGAACATGGTTGGTGAACCATGCTCTGTAGTATAAAATACATTCCAATTTGATTTTAGCCATTCACAACCTCATCACATAAATGTACAGTATATTTGGTGTTGCTTTTATGCTTAGTAAGGAACATTTAAGAAAGACAGCTATTCATATGGATATGAGCGTTGAGTAGTTACAGTACAACTCATATACAACAGCCATTAAACATAACAGCAGCATATTATCCCGACAGCCAAGGCATTTCATCATGCACAAAGCAACTGCATACAACCTGTCAATCAAGTGTACTGTCAATTACATAAAAGTTACTGTCATATCAGATGCAATATACAGTAGCCCAGCACATCAACTCAATGGAGAGAATATTTAGGTATAATGTAGCCTAATTTCTTATCTCTGACCATATGATTTTGTCTTATCATTCATGTCGTTCAGTGTCTAACCATACAAAACATGTAATATGAACATACCTTTCCATTGAAGACCATCTCATATCCTTCCCTGTCCTTGATCTTGTTGTACAGGTACTCCGAAAGCTCCAGACACTTGTCAATCTGAGCCTCGAACCCGATGGTGCCCTATCGGTGAAGAGGAAAACGCTGTCAACAACATGGTAAAGGTAACAACAAAGGTGAAAAGAGAGAGGAGAGAAAAGCTTCTTTTAAAATCATACTAACAATAGCTCATATTTTTCCTCCCCAATAACTGATTGCATAAACACGAACGCTGTTTTCCTGTAGTGATTGACATTTTCAAAGAATGTTTCATAAATGTCTCCACCAAATTAGAGAAGACACTTGGTACACTAAAACCCACAGTCCAAATGCAACACTAGCAAAAACAACTCCCTCCACACATCCCTCCCTGTCAGTTCCCATTGTAGCACTGTGATAAGCAATTACCCCACTAGTCCTCAACTGTCAAGCTGCAGGGGTCAAACTGCAGACCAGGACTGGCTTTACATCCCAGCCACATTGTCAGGGGGAATCTGTTTGGCTGGGATGTCCAGCATCACAAAGCTCTCTCACTATATTATACTCAACAGGACCATTTGTTGACTGAAGAAACAGAAGGCTACTAAAGGTTTTTAATTCATACTGCACACAATGTAGTCACACAGACGTCAACAATGCAATCAGAAAAGCAATACACTGCAAATTGTATTAGGCTGTAAAAGGCTTATGGAATATCTATTTTGAAATATACATGAGATATTCCCTGGCAAAGAGAACTATAACATTTAAAAAATACAAAACATATCAACATAAATGTTTTCTAAAACAAGGCATGATGAAAATCCCCATAGGGGATCTGTATCGAACGAAATGACCGAAAGATAACCACATTTGTAATCAGTGCTCTTCCCACCTTAGCTCTCCACATGAGCCAGAGCTTGAAGATGTCCACATGACGCCCACACTGCAGGGCCTTGTCCCCTGTGTCGTAAGACAGGTCGTAGTGCTTGTCCTGCTGGAATAGGTAGCAGGCGTGCATCTGGTTGCAGTTTTGCATCAGCCCCTGGAGAAGAGAAAGGATACACTTTAGATTATACAACAGTGACAATAGCTAGTTAATACATATCCTGTAATCTCATTAGCCACAAGGTCATTACAGATGGATGTGTATCTTAGCAATGACCTTAGTCATGTAGGAACATAGGCCTCTTATTCTGAAATGTAACGAAAGAAGACATTGTGATGAATGATATGTAAAGGCACTATTTTTGACCTCTCCCCTTTGACCCCTTACCTCCTCCCGGACCAGCAGGGCTGAGCACTGCAGTGGGACTGCCATCATCTTGTGAGGGTTCCATGTCACTGAATTGGCCCTGTGAATGAATGACAACAACAATGGGTACTTTTTCGGAATATTGATTTAAATGAAATCAAACAATTCAAAGGAAATTCATAACAGAACATTTCACTACATTAATTTCAGTACATTTCAGTACTGACCTCTCAACTCCATCTAGCTTCCACCTGTGTGTCCTGGACATGATGAGACTGCCTCCCCACGCACCCTGAGGAGAGAGAGAGACAGTGAGATTACCAAACTACAGAACACTTCAGAGCGTGTGACTGAGTCTCAACATGAAGAGCCCCATTGCACCACAGCATGTCTGAACTCAACCAGCCATATGCAACAACATACAGTTCATATTCACGGAGTGAGCCCGCTGACAATTTCCTACAAATACTGATGACTCTTCTCTATTTCATATTTGGTGGAAAGAGAGCACCCTCACAGTTCTATGTTCGAGAATACAATAATTCAACGTAAAAAGGCCCTAAACAAATCTGGCATGTCTGCAGTTTGACATTGATGGATCTCCTTTCTTGGTCTTAATAGAGGTGTCCGTATGTCATGCCTCAATCACCTCCATTAGACAGAGTCCTTCGGTGAGAGAGGCCATGATGGGGAAGTCAGGGGAAAGGATGATTTACAGCACCTGCTCCAGTTTCCTTAATCTCCAGTGTTACAGAGGAAACTGACTGAGTGGCTGGCTCCTATCTAGGTCAGCTGAAAGCAGCAGAGGGGATTCAGATATATTACATGAATCAAACTCTGGCTGGTGAGCTCTCTATGCCCCTGTCCCTGAAACACCCAGAGCTAAATGCTATGGATTTACCATCTAATAAGGTAATAACAAAGATATTCACCTAAAGTAACTTGAGTGTGTAATAGCCACTTGTATAGTGTAACTTAAGGTAATATCCTGTAATTGGCCACCATAACAGGAGTCTTGCTCTGTATACCAGTAAAAAATGAGATAAAGTACAAGTGTTTCCACTCACATCCACGTGAAACCAGACTTGGTACTTCTTACAGATATCTGAGATGGCAATGAGGGGGTCAAAGGCTCCGTAGACCGTGGTGCCAGCCGTCGCACTCACAAAGAATGGCACAAAGCCCTAAATATACAACATGAAAATAAATCCTTTGCATGTACAGTATCACATACCAACATTATTAATATTTCCCATTATACACATGACATTACAGATTATATATATTCTAGATAATAGACACATTCCTGATCATCATTGTGGTAAATTTCCATATGGGTGTACAAAATGAAAAAAAAAACGGACTTAATAGCCATTGCTCTTTAACAGAGATATGGATGGACGTGTCATATATGTATGAAATTACCTTCTGCTTGGCTTCCAGTATTTTCCTTTCAAGGTCAGCTGGTATCATTTTACCACTGCGAAGGAAAAAACAGGATTTCATTGCTTGAATGCTTTTGCCATTATATGACATGTTCTGTTTTATTCTGCATCTGCTGTATAGTTACAATACTACAGTACCTCTCATCAGCTTTGATGCAGATGACACTCTCTGTCCCAATGCCAAGGGCTGCTGCTCCTTTCTTGATTGAGAAATGGCTCTAAAAGACACAGAAGAAGAGAAATCCCTTGCATAAGCTCTTATAGTAGCCTGATGACATTTCCTGTTTGATGCATTTCATTGAATGCTGCTATAAAGGGAATTCAAGACCAAGGAAAGAATAAAAAGAGATGAAGCAGTAGTAACTTTGGAATGTTGCTGTCCAAGGCAATGCAAAGACTTTTGGGAATGTTCCATTTTAGCTGTTGTTCGCCGAATTGTTTAAATATCCTGGACCACTGCAGGGGAGAGGAGATATCAGCAAGTGTCCTTGTGTGCTGTGCTGTCATGCAGAATGTCAGCAAATTAGCGTCACATTAGCTATGGCTGCATGTGAAGGTGACACACTGACATTTCCTACCTAAAAACACATCGGGTGCCACTGGCTGAGATGTCAGTCCCTTTTTCTACAACATAAATACATCAGTGAGGAAAAATGTGACCTGGCTTTATATGGAACAGCTGGCCCAACAGCTGGAACAGCTGGGCCCAATTGGGATTCTGAAGCCCACCTTGCCAAACATTACCCTCTTTAAGTAGTGAACGCTGGATCCTTGTAATTTGACGTAATCTAAGAACAAAGCATACAAATTCTACTCCCTCACCAAAACATTGGGATAACATCACTATGAAGCAACTAAATTAAATGCACAACAAAGAGAAGAAAATAAAAGAGAGGGAAAAAAAGGAAGTCAAAGCAAGAAATTAATAAAATTATAAATGAATGAATTAACAATTGAAATAAAGAGAAAATTAAAGACATGAGTAAGGTAAAGGGGGGCCTACATGCTCGGATGTGAAGGCTGCCAGTCTGGGGACGGATGACATTCCTTTCTCCTTCACTTCAGGAAACATCTTGAAGCGAGCCAGCAGCATGGCATACATATTGGAAATGGCACCACCTAGAGGAGAGAGGAGAGCACACCGCTCAATCACTTGTGGTGTGTAAGTATAATTTCGTACAGCCATCAGATGTCAAAATTCACAGGAAGATAATGCTTTGGCTATTCATTAACACAGGACTAAAAGTAAATGAAAGGGTTATGTATAGGTAACATACATGTCTCAGAAGAATCTGTCTTAAATGTTTTGAGGAAATTATCAAAAATACGTTTCAATGATGATAATATATATTTCCATGTCCATTTAATTGTGAAAAAGCATCAGTTTGCCTCTGTTATTATAACCTCCTATGTTTTTTGTTTTTGTTTTTTATATGTCAACCAAGAGTCCAGAGGAGAAATTAAAGCAACCGTTATGTTGTAAGGGAGGAGGTGGTATTATGCTAATTGACTGTGTAAAGTATACAATTTTTGTCATCAAAATGCAAATTGACATTTCGCTGGAAATGGTCCAACCCATTTTCTGTGAATCTGATGGGGGGTTATAATTGGCGTCACCTACGCACCGGGAGAGAATATTCCATCTCCTCGGCCATCCTCCCAGCCAATGATCTCCCTCATTTTCTTCAGAGTGACGTATTCCAGCAGCACGAACACTGGAGCCACCTCATAGGTGAACCTGGATTGCGCAAGAGAGATCACATGACTGAGTTACACAAAATATGGATCCAGACCCCAAAAAATGAGAAATAGTCAAACGTCACGACAGACAAATGATTTAGCGTCTGTCTTTTTCCCCCAGACAAATGATTTAGCGTCTGTCTTTTTCCCCCTCTGCAGTTCTATGGTTTCACAACCGATTTGGCTTGAGAAACAGTTTATCATGGGCTCAGGTTTAGCATGAGGGATGGGGTCATATAGCTCACAGAAGCTGACAAAGTATTTCAAAGTCAAGACAGACAAAGCAAAACTTTGGTTTTATTGGAATGCACATAGCAGTAGATGTCAATGTACAACAGTCTTTATTTGATTGCCAATTAACTTGCAATTCAACCACAAACACAGTGGAATTTATAAAGGTTATTGCAAGTTATATGTAGGTTAAATGCAATACTCGATATATAACATTTTTCTCTACACCACAAAACAGTTCAACATTCTCTGCATCATACACACGCCTTGCTACACTACAGCATGTCTGACTCCAAATTGATTACAAATGTATTCATTTTGGGGATTCAGTGCATTTAATTCTGCCAGCAGAACCCTTATTTCACTGATCCATGACTCTCAGTATATATCATCCCCCGCTCAGCCAGAAATTAACTTCCGATTAGCCTGAATCAAGCCGAAATGCTAATTTTCACCCCTTGAATTGCCATGGGGATAGCAAAGGAGGGAAGGAGGTAGGGTGTGGGGTTAAATGAATACGGGATTGAATTCTGTGCTGCCTTTCCTTTCAACCATGTCACATGCTCTCGTTGAGCGAGACCTCACTATCAGTGTGAGAAGACGCAGCAGAGAATGCATATGGATGGTCCGGGAATTGAAATTATTGTTATGATGTTTTATCATTTGAATCATGATGGGGCTAGTCATACTCACATGTTGGTGTTTGCGGTCGACGTTAGCCAATCAGCTGCAAGACCAACCATGTCTAATCCTGTAGAGAGCTGATTGAAGTATCTGGGGTGGGCTAGAAGCAGAGGAAATTGTGTGAGATGACAGAATTGTCAGTGGTCTTTTTGGAAATGTCAGGCATATTTTCCTATTTTTCTGTTTGCCATACTATGCTTTTTACGTGATTCTGGTGCCTATGCCACTTGGCACAGCTTGGCATGTAAGGCTGTGTGTAGCTCCTTCATAGTTTAATTCAGTTGTGGTGTGTTCTTGGAGTGACAACTATTAAGCTTGTATGGTCATGCTAGAACATTTTAGAGAGAAGGTGATGTCAAAACGTTTCAACATTTGTTAGTAATTTCACTAGCCCTTGGGGTATTCGTTTTAGTTTTTAAATGGAACATGATGAGGATAATAGCATAGCATATATGGAACATGTTAGTGATTTTAGCATTGATACTATATGGAACATGTTAGTGATTTTAGCATTTATACTGTCAAATTCGTTTGGAAATTGGATTTTGGGGAAGGATATCCTGTCATTTCCAATTTGCTCCATATATTATGCCTTTCTTCATCCGAATAGTGCGGCACGGGGAATAAAAATGACCTAGCACATTTAACAGATTATGATCTCAAAAACATTAGATTTCCACCATCTATACACACCATCGATAATACTTTTCTAAATAAAAGCAGGTAACGAAAACACACCTAGGTCTGTTTTCTTGGATATGCCACTGGATAGGCCTGGTTTATCTTTTAATCTCAATCTATTAATATATATTTTTAAACAATTAACATTTTAGTCATTTAGCAGACGCTCTTATCCAGAGCGACTTACAGTTAGTGAGTGCATAAATGTTTCATACTGGCCCCGCGTGGGAAACGAACCCACAACCCTGGCGTTGCACGCGCCATGCTCTACCAACTGAGCCCTTTAATTTTCGTCCGGGGTAGCCCTATGCCTAATTTATGAACAGGGACAACTCTTCAGAAGAAAACATTTAGCAATTCATTTGGTTTATATTGACCCAAAACGAATGAAAAAAACAACAACATATAGCTAGCTATAGGCTGAGTAAAACAGCAGGCAGACAGGCAATACTGATTTTGAATTGTACATTTCCTCTCACAAAAAAGCTGCGAAATTAGCATTTTGCTGCAAAAGATACATATCTTATAATACCTGTTTTGATAGCGTATTTCAGCGTTGCACGACAGCTTATCAAAATATCATCCAGTGTTTCTGGATCATCCTGCAGTTCCCAGTTGTTTCTCTGAAGCAATTCATTGGGATAGTGGAAATCAATTACTTTCGTTTCCCTATCAAACGATTCCGTGATATATGCCAGCAAAATATCCACAACTTCTTGGAGAAAAGTCATTGTCTTCATGTCACCATCCAACGCGGGTAGTAGATCTGTGAATCAATGTTAAAATGCAGGCAATTATAATTTTAGATATAAAGTGTCATTTTAACCTTGAAAATGAAGGACAGATAGGCCTACATTTAAGTAAGGAGAAAATGCGTATAAGCTGTAGACCTATTAGGAAATAATAGGCTACACATTTACACCAGATACATAAGGCCATCGACTATTATATTATATTGTTTCAAAGTGATAATGACTAACCTAAATTAATTATATGTAAATAGAAAATATAACACATTTTCTGTTTTAAAAAATAGGTCTATAAGTCAGTATGTTTACTTGGGTTTTTAAAATAGGCTTCTTGTGGAATTTGTTGAAGGTGACTCTGTGTTTCATATGAATGTCCATCATTCGGGTAGGCCACACATATCACGATTTCGTATGTGAAAAATGTATCAATGTAGGCCTATCATGTTTATAGGCCTACCTGTTGAATATAGATCTGAGAACCCGACAGTCGCCTCAGTCGCCTTTAGACAATTGCACGGTTTATTGCATCCGCAGGTCCCAACCGTTGTCTCATCCAGTTTGGCAGATGTCGGCTCGGATGGTTTCTCGCCCTCTCCAGCAACACTGAGTAGAGCTTTAAATGTTTGTTTCAGTTCATAAAATTCAGAAAAAGAGGAAACAATTCAATGCATGATAAGCAATGAATATGTTGCGACAATGTTATATTGCTTCATATAGGCTATGCTAATATGCAGATTATAGTGTTTTTTCTTTTCCAGAACCAACCTACCACACAGTTTCGATCCAATGCCTCCAGGTAATTTTTGGGCCGCCGCCTGGCACCATGCCCTGGCTGGAGAGAGCAAGTCAAAGACGGATGAATAATGGGCTATATTCAGGCTCTGTGTAACTTACAAATATTCAGAAAAAAACGTGCTGAAACAAGGTGAAACCAGCCTCACATGAACATAATACGCTGTATTGGGCTACCAAATTCACAATGATAGGGCTACTAGCAGTTTATCAACATTTTTTAAAGTCGTCTTAACCTTGACTAAGCCCATCTTGTCTAGGGGCTATTTGCCTGACATAAAAAATATGTGACATCGTCTACCGGTCATTGTTAAGCCACAGTTATCCTGGTAGCCTGAATACATTGTTTATGCGAGTTATTGTTTGCAAGCATTAAACGTTGATTTATCCAACCAAATAGGCTATTTCATTTTCCCTTTAAGGGCTCAAGCCGATAATACTCACGCGTAGTTGGGCTTTGGTTGCTGGTATTATCACCAGCATTCTCCGGCGCGCCAAGACCCCAAAATCCGTGTGATGCCATTGCAAACAGTCGCCAGCAGTTAAGAGCTATATGAAAGACAGGGACAAATAGCGCCCATCCAGACCGGGGAAAAATGCGCCGAAGGGAAACGAGAGCTGTTCAGAGATGTGGTGCTGAAGCTGTCTATCGACAAAATCAAACTGTGCATTCAACGGAGACACGAACGAAACTGCAAAAGTGCTCAAAACGAGACTCTTCTCCGTATGCAGGCGTCCACAGGTATACAGATGGAATGCAAGGCATTGTCTTCTCAGAGAATTCGGTAACAGTTACCCAGAGCCCCTCGCGATTCAGTGTAAAGCGCAACCTCTCAACACTGCGTAGAATACCAGGCAATGTAGTATGGCAGAGTGTAAGAGTGTGAATATATCCGTATTGTGTTCACAGAAACATAGAAAAAATGCGATTTCACAAATGCCACTTTCAGGAATAAGAACTAATACGCACAGTATAATCCAGCGGTGAAAAGTAGAGCGCAGGGTTTGCTATATTAATGGCATTCGCAACTTAATAAAACAAACGTGTCCCAGCGTAGTGCTAACCTGGTTTCACGTCACTAAATAAATTCCAATGTGATTCAGTTCATGACGAACTGGATTGCGTCATGAGTCGTGACCACACATCTTTGTCCCCCTCCTGTTGCGTGCATGGAACTCAACACCAGAAACAGTCTCATGTAAACTTTTTTCCTCCAGTTTGGCTGTCCTGATAATTCATTTATCCAGCACTTTTTATTTCTTGGCGCCTCCTATCATTGCCCCCCTCCGGTCAAGGAAAGGTAACGGGGTGTGGAATGGGAACGCGTGGGTCCCTCTCGCTCCACTAGAGTTCAATCCGAGTGCACCATCGAGAGTGGCGTTCGAATCCGCGGTCCATATATTGTGCCTGGCTCTCTGTCGGTCATGGCTAGAAGGGCTCCAGCTTTTGTCAAATGAATGTCAAAAGTTGAAATGTTTTGCATTTTAGCTAACCCTAACCCTTTTCCTAACCTTGACCTAATTCTCCTAACCTGCTACGTTAATTCTCCTAACCTGCTGCATAAGTTCTCCTAATTTGCTATGAAAAGTCAAATCTGACGTTTTAATTTGACAAAGGCTGTATCCCTTCTAGCCATGACTGTCAGTGGTGTCCAAGAGCCATAAATCCCGATCCCGAGGTGCCAAACATCCGTCTGAGTAAACTGAATGTACAGAATATAGAAAATATGAGGCAAAAAATATAAGCAATTTATAAATGGAGAGAAATTATGACATTGAGCATACAGTTCTTGTGTTACAAGCATATTGAACATGGAGAAGGAATTTCACGGGCCATATATCATTTTATGAAACATGTTCACATTTACACACACAACAGAGCAATGGTGCACAACACGCTACTCACACATTTCTTACATTAACATTACATGCTTGTATCATATCATTGTTCTTTCCCCGTGGGTTTCATTAGATACTGGGGGACCAAATGTTTTGAGGACACAGCCACATACCCCCATGAAAATGTTTTGGGGTGGGGGGGTGCAGATAATTTTTTTGCCTGAGCTACAGATGGCTATATGGGTCTGCTAATACAGGACTAGTAAAGCCCCAGTGCACTACTTTTGTAAAAAAAAAAAAATATATATATATATATATATATATTTACTACCGTTCAAAAGTTAGGGTTCTTTTCAAAAGAAAATAAATAAATATTATCCATTAAAATAACATCAAATTGATCAGAAATGCAGTGTAGACATTGTTAATGTTGTAAATGGCTATTGTAGCTGGAAACGGCTGATTTTTAATGGAATATCTACAGTGAGGGAAAAAAGTATTTGATCCCCTGCTGATTTTGTACGTTTGCCCACTGACAAATAAATAATAAAAGTCTATAATTTAAATGGTAGGTTTATTTGAACAGTGAGAGACAGAATAACAACAAAAAAATCCAGGAAAATGCATGTCAAAAATGTTATAAATTGATTTGCATTTTAATGAGGGAAATACGTATTTGACCCCATCTCAATCAGAAAGATTTCTGGCTCCCAGGTGTCTTTTATACAGGTAACGAGCTGAGATTAGGAGCACACTCTTAAAGGGATCAATCAATCAGATTCCAAACTCTCCACCATGGCCAAGACCAAAGAGCTTTCCAAGGATGTCAGGGACAAGATTGTAGACCTACACAAGGCTGGAATGGGCTACAAGACCATCGCCAAGCAGCTTGGTGAGAAGGTGTCAACAGTTGGTGCAATTAATCGCAAATAGAAGAAACACAAAATAACTGTCAATCTCCCTCGGCCTGGGGCTCTATGCAAGATCTCACCTCGTGGAGTTGCAATGATCATGAGAACGGTGAGGAATCAGCCCAGAACTACACGGGAGGATCTTGTCAATGATCTCAAGGCAGCTGGGACCATAGTCACCAAGAAAACAATTGGTAACACACTACGCCGTGAAGGACTGAAATCCTGCAGCGCCCGCAAGGTCCCCCTGCTCAAGAAAGCACATATACAGGCCCGTCTGAAGTTTGCCAATGAACATCTGAATGATTCAGAGGAGAACTGGGTGAAAGTGTTGTGGTCAGATGAGACCAAAATCGAGCTCTTTGGCATCAACTCAATTTGACGTGTTTGGAGGAGGAGGAATGCTGCCTATGACCCCAAGAACACCATCCCCACCGTCAAACATGGAGGTGGAAACATTATGCTTTGTGGGTGTTTTTTGCTATGGGGACAACTTCACCGCATCAAAGGGACGATGGACGGGGCCATGTACCGTCAAATCTTGGGTGAGAACCTCCTTCCCTCAGACAGGGCATTAAAAATGGGTCGTGGATGGGTATTCCAGCATGACAATGACCCAAAACACACGGCGAAGGCAACAAAGGAGTGGCTCAAGAAGAAGCACATTAAGGTCCTGTAGTGGCCTAGCCAGTCTCCAGACCTTAATCCCATAGAAAATCTGTGGAGGGAGCTGAAGGTTCGAGTTGCCAAACGTCAGCCTCAAAACCTTAATGACTTGGAGAAGATCTGCAAAGAGGAGTGGGACAAAATCCCTCCTGAGATGTGTGCAAACCTGGTGGCCAACTACAAGAAACGTCTGACCTCTGTGATTGCCAACAAGGGTTTTGCCACCAAGTACTAAGTCATGATTTGCAGAGGGGTCAAATACTTTCCCTCATTAAAATGCAAATCAATTTATAGCATTTTTTACATGCGTTTTTCTGGATTTTTTTGTTGTTATTCTGTCTCTCACTGTTCAAATAAACCTACCATTAAAATTATAGACTGATCATGTCTTTGTCAGTGGGCAAACATACAAAATCAGCAGGGGATCAAATACTTCTTTCCCTCACTGTACATAGGCGTATAGAGGCCCATTATCAGCAACCATCAGTCCTGTGTTGCAATGACACGGTGTGTTTGCTAATACAAGTTTATCATTTTAAAAGGCTAACTGATCATTAGAAAACCCTTTTGCAATTATGTTAGCACTGCTGAAAACTGTTGTGCTGATTAAAGACGCAATAAAACTGGCCTTCTTGAGACTAGTTGAGTATCTGGAGCATCAGCAATTGTGGGTTCGATTACAGGCTCAAAATGGCCAGAAACAAATAACTTTCTTCTGAAACTCGTCAGTCTATTCTTGTTCTGAGAAATGAAGGCTATTCCATGCGAGAAATTGCCAAGAAACTAAAGATCTTGTACAACACTGTGTACTACTCCCTTCACAGAACAGCGCAAACTGGCTCTAACCAGAATAGAAAGAGGCGTGGGAGGCCCCGGTGCACAACTGAGCAAGAGGACAAATACATTAGAATGTCTAGTTTGAGAAACAGACGCCTCACTGGTCCTCAACTGGCAGCTTTATTAAATAGTACCCGCAAAACACCAGTCTCAACGTCAACAGTGAAGAGGCGACTCTGGGATACTGACCTAGGCAGAGTGCTATTTCATAGTTTTGATGTCTTCACTATTATTCTACAATGTAGAATAATAGTGAAAAAAAATCAGAAAAACCCTTGAATGAGTAGGTGTGTCCAAACTTTTGACTGGTACTGTATATATTTGTTTTTTATTAATATTTTTTTGTAATTCAGATTTTTCAGGGGGTGCTGCAGAATCCTCAGCACCCCTACTTCCCGCGGCTATGCACAGGCCTACAACAACAACAACAAAAAATAGCTATGAGTTCTTCTGGGGAAATAGGGCTGTGTTTTGTTTTGGGGCAGACTACATTCTGTTGGATGCTATCATCTATCATTTGTGCTGCTAGTGTGACCGCTGAGAACACATCACAACCCTATGGGCTTTTCTGCTTTAAATGTCACGCTTAAAGGTTATGGGTTCACTCTAAAAAAAAGAAATGCTAAGTCAATGTAAGGGAAATACATAAGAAAGATGAATAACACTGCAGTTCCATGGTTTTCAGTTACATAAGTGGTAATATATGGTAATTTATTTGGACAATTTATTCAACAGCATTCAAATTATTCCCACATTATTCAACGTGAGTATTGAGCATGGAAAGTAGAGTGTGTAAAGTCAAAACAATGTAGGCCTAATTCCCTGTTTTGAGCCCCACCTGAGCCCCACCTGAGCCCAACCTGTTTTGAGCCCCACCGTTTTGCATGTTATTTTGGCATTGATACGTGTCACATATCAGTTTGCAAACAATGTAAAATAAAACCACATAAAAACATGGTCTCTTATTTGCTTTCTTGAGTACGGCATCTTCAAAATGCAGGTGTTTCAGCCTAGCTCAGTGCTTTCGGTGGTGGTGGGTCAGCCTTTAGGGCTTTCTCAGGGACAACAATTCCATAATGGTGAGCAATAGCGAAAATATCTGTTTTCCGAAACCTCACCAAACTATCAACAGAGGGCGCTTCAATGAACTTGGAGATGGCTGAGGCAGCCATCTTGTATACAGCAGCCTCCTGAATACACACAAACTAAACAAGTCACCCAAACTCACAACCTACCATCACACCTCAATCACATTTCAGAGAGCTCAGTGCAGCAGGGTCCGGTGGGTTTAATGAAATCCCGGACGAGCCCCCATTATGTTACACACGCCTCTCGGAAGAGGGAACGTAACACCCTGCTACAACTCAACTCTCTGTGGTGTGAAAGAGGTATGGGACTGTAGGTGTGAGTAAGGATGACAAAAGGCAGAGAATACCGTTAACAGGGAATTTATTCCTTCGCACGGTAAGTTTGGGGAAAAGGGGCTGGACGGAACCAAAGCAAAGAAAGTAAATATCAAAGCCACCTCTCCTACCTTACCTGCCTACCCACTACTTACTTAACTAGCACCACCTGGTGCACTAACCAAAATACAAGGGATGGTCCGCCCAGGTCTTTCCTAGTGTGCATAGACAGTCAACTTCTACGGGTAATGTATGCCCGCAGGCCTCTTGCCTAAGCACTCCCTAGGTGCCTTCCCCTTCCCCCCTTGGGAACAAATGAAACAAAAATAGCACAAACTGGTTCAACAACAAAACCTGAGAAAAAAACTAACTCAGGACATTAAAGAAACTCTGAGCCACAAACTAACACAAAACATTACAATTGGTTCTCAGAGCAACAACAACACAGTACATACCAAACTCTTAGCATACAACCAACATGCTGTAACTCTCAGCAATTCTGGTTCCCCTTTTCGGAGCAACTGGGGCTTATATAGCTTCAGGAGGAGTTGGTAAATTGGAGACAGCTGCGTCCTGACGAGGGCGCGGTGTCAGCTCTCCAATCATCAATGTTTTTCAACTCAATCAGCTGCTTGTTGGGGAATTTCAGGAACCCATTTCCTGAAATACCTACATGAAAATACACAAACCACAACATAGAAACTGGGGAACGTAACAGTAATGTTCTCTAGTTGTGCCGTGATTGGCTCACTGTTCTGTCACTCATGGGGACACTACGTCACCGCAAAATCTACAGGGAGAGCTAGAAAGTTCAAGCCCCTTGGGTGCTGCCATAGATTTACATTAGAAGTGCCCAACCAAGAAGGCTCAAGGTCATTGGCCACAGATAAAATGATGTGAAATCACGTTATATCCACCGTAGCTTTGATTGGACTGATCATGTCAACATCATATTTTCAAAATCTTAGCTATCAAGTTAGACAAGCAGTCATCATCATGAATCAAGTCGACAATCTACTGGCAAACCCTTTTCAATCCTTGTCATATGAAGAGAAATTATAGATAAAACGGAAATCGCAAATTCAACAATGAGTGGTTTGGAAGGAATCAGTGGCTAACTGCAAGCGTTGCAAAGCAATCACTAGCCAGTCGGTGGAGAGGGTTTGTGGTCCAAGTCTGGGTTTAAGGGTCTCTTTTCCAAGCTTAAGAGGATAAACATTCCCATGCAACACCATGGGCCAGAAAAGGTTGAATACATTGGCCATACTGTCAATCCAGCATGACTTCTGCCACGTTCAAAACAACTGGGAACTGGGAACTGGGAAATCTCAGACTTCAGTGAGTTCAAGACAACTGGGAACTCAGAATAAAACAAGCTCCGAATGGGAAAATACGTTTTGAACGGTCATCCAACTCGGAATTCTAAGTCAGAAACTCAGGCCGCTTTCTAGAGCTCCGACCTGAAGATCACTGACGTCATGATTCAATATTGTTTTTTTCTGAGTTCCCAGTTGTCTTGAAAGCACCATACATCCAGAGAACACCAGACTTTGATGACAAAGTTTGATAACACAATTTGCCCACAAGAAGGACCGCCGCGCCACCTTCCTGTTCAAGTGAGCACAGAACAACAAGGTGAGTCCATAAATGTCTTGTATGCTGCTGCATACATTATGTAAAATGCCAGGGAAATATGTATACTGTAGCTAAGAAAGTAATACTAAGTGTATGTTGTGTAGTAAGCTGTTAGTAGCCCATGTGCCTCACCCTAATAATTTGTTCCCCCTCATTACTAGGCCTATTGTTTTGACTTGGTGGTGCACATGTAGCCTATAGCCTGTTTTAGAGAAATGTCATCATCGAATATTGTAAGAGCTTTCATTGTCTGCTTATATGCCCCCTTTATTTATCCTACGGTTCTGACTTGGTGTACAGGGAGAATACTGTATGAACGGCCCATGTTCTAAATTCTGTCGCTGTACATTTCAAAAGTGCTGAACAAATAGTTATAATGACTATGTCCATCTTAGATCGCTCATTAATGTCTTAATCAAAATTACAGATTGCCTCTTGTCCGTTCATGTAGAAACAAGTCAGCCATATCAGCTGTGTTTTTAAAAAAAAGGCAGTAAATGAGGCTGAATGCACTGTTTTGCTGCCAGACAAGGCTCCGCTGATAGCCAGGTGTGGCGGTGGTAAGGATTCACTCCATTGTGCTGAAAAGAAAGCTCTGCTGTTGGGACAGCTTTATGTAGGCCCTAACAGTTTGTGGGCACCGTTTGTCAATGTATTGTTTAGTGTCGTGTAGAGGCTTTGCTGTTAGGAGTTTGCCCCACCAAGACACCTTATGGCGCAACAAACATGCATACACCATGTGTAAAAGAATAATAAAGTCTAAACATTTTGAATTACCCATAATCCTCTAAAAACAGAGCCATGTGGCAAGATAGGATTAAAACCAATGAGTTCAATATCTCATATTTCTCTGTCTTTGGTTATCCTCATAAAATATCTGACATTTTAAGCAACATATTAAGTTGGATTTATTCTTACATTTTTGGGTAAAATGAAATTAACAAATCATTGAAATGACTTGCATTCATTTTTTATTAAGTATATGTTTTGTTTTCTTTGTCAATTTCAATTCACCCCAGAATCTTTTTTTTTTTACAGTGTGGCTGTGTAGTTGAGTGTGTAAAATTTCAATGAAATGTACCATCTTACTGCCCCAGAATTTGGGGGTTCAATTCTTACTTCTGCCTGTCTCACTTTCACTCATTCTCTGTCTCCTCCTGTTTCTAGTCTAAATAAAGCATTGAAAAAAGGTACATTCCACAAAAAATATTCTCCACAGGCCCTTATCATCAATCAATATTTAGGCTATAAATCATTTGCATTTCTTAACTCTTTTGATTGTATGAGAGACAGTTAGCCAAAAATAATTTTGATGCTGCCTTTTACATGCACTGAAACCCCCAAAACTGTTTTCACAACACCCTCTTAAAGACACCAATATTCAGATTAAAGAACCACTTTGGGTGTTTCAGAGTACTTATAGTCTGTTTTAAAACACTTTCTGTGTATCATAACACTTACATTGGGTTCTTAACACTTACATTCAACCCCCCTCCAAACACCAGATCTCAGGTAAGGTGCACTACTTTTTTGAGTCTTTCTATGTCCATGCAGTTAAACTAATTAATTATTGGAATCAAATATAATTTGACCCCAACTTTAACAATTAGTTTGTTTATACCAACTGTCCTGAAGAGCAGGACAAAAACCCAAACCAACATTCTTTCCATGTCAGGGCAAGCTGTCAACATCCCCAAAGGCTCTCTTAATTAATAAACGGTTAGAGCCACATGGAAGGTAAGCTGAATGATGGGGCTTGGCAGATGGACAGTTACTCTTAAAGACAAAAAACTATGGACAGGAAATGCAGAAAGTGACTGATAGTTTATCAGTAACTACAGCAGCCTATCTGCTCTTGTCACACCAAGGAGAGCAATGACATATTTACTTTGATCTCAAATCTGTGATTTAAGAAAACACGGCACACACGATTTGATAAATGATAAATGATGTATTTTAAAAGACCCAAATATATAGACAGCCACTTAATTAAAGTTAAACAAGATAAAGTACTAACCCTGGTTGGTATCAACTGTAATAACACACATTGCAATTGAAAAACAGATCATTGTAACCTTAAACCATGCAGTTATTGCATTGACAACCAATATTACATTACATTTGGTCTGGTGTTACTACATACACTATGGTCTAGTAGTCAATTTGTGTATTCAAATGAGCTTAGACCTTTTACCTGTATTGTTTCTGTATATTTACACTTCACAACAGTAATAAAATGTTGTATTGACAATTCAAGCAGCAAATAAGCATTCATATCAACATACTGTACATCACAAACCATACAGTGGTAGTACCCATGCAGTGAATTGCAGGAAAGTAAGCTGCCTACAGCCAATGATGACCACGAACCCAGTTTGATCACCCACTGTGCATCACCATAAATTACATAGGACCACATTTTGGTTCCAACTTTATATTAATTGACATCAATAGTAACAACCCTATTTTACATTGATCACAATACAATGAAAAATATCCTAGAGTTAGAGCCTTCATGGCTTGCACCATATACCACTCCATTTTTTAAAACATTCAATTCCTTTCATATACATTTTGAATGATAAAGAACACATTATCAGCTCACACTAAGAAGCGAATTACCAGCATTGTTTAAAAGTAGATACAACATACAGTGGGGAAAAAAAGTATTTAGTCAGCCACCAATTGTGCAAGTTCTCCCACTTAAAAAGATGAGAGAGGCCTGTAATTTTCATCATAGGTACACGTCAACTATGACAGACAAAATGAGAAAAAAATTCCAGAAAATCACATTGTAGGATTTTTAATGAATTTATTTGCAAATTATGGTGGAAAATAAGTATTTGGTCACCTACAAACAAGCAAGTTTTCTGGCTCTCACAGACCTGTAACTTCTTCTTTAAGAGGCTCCTCTGTCCTCCACTCGTTACCTGTATTAATGGCACCTGTTTGAACTTGTTATCAGTATAAAAGACACCTGTCCACAACCTCAAACAGTCACACTCCAAACTCCACTATGGCCAAGACCAAAGAGCTGTCAAAGGACACCAGAAACAACATTGTAGACCTGCACCAGGCTGGGAAGACTGAATCTGCAATAGGTAAGCAGCTTGGTTTGAAGAAATCAACTGTGGGAGCAATTATTAGGAAATGGAAGACATACAAAACCACTGATAATCTCCCTCGATCTGGGGCTCCACGCAAGATCTCACCCCGTGGGGTCAAAATGATCACAAGAACGGTGAGGAAAAATCCCAGAACCACACGGGGGGACCTAGTGAATGACCTGCAGAGAGCTGGGACCAAAGTAACAAAGCATACCATCAGTAACACACTACGCCGCCAGGGACTCAAATCCTGCAGTGCTAGACGTGTCCCCCTGCTTAAGCCAGTACATGTCCAGGCCCGTCTGAAGTTTGCTAGAGTGCATTTGGATGATCCAGAAGAGGATTGGGAGAATGTCATATGGTCAGATGAAACCAAAATATAACTTTTTGGTAAAAACTCAACTCGTCGTGTTTGGAGGACAAAGAATGCTGAGTTGCATCCAAATAACACCATGCCTACTGTGAAGCATGGGGGTGGAAACATCATGCTTTGGGGCTGTTTTTTCTGCAAAGGGACCAGGACGACTGATCCGTGTAAAGGAAAGAATGAATGGGGCCATGTATCGTGAGAGTTTGAGTGAAAACCTCCTTCCATCAGCAAGGGCATTGAAGATGAAACGTGGCTGGGTCTTTCAGCATGACAATGATCCCAAACACACTGCCCGGGCAACGAAGGAGTGGCTTCGTAAGAAGCATTTCAAGGTCCTGGAGTGGCCTAGCCAGTCTCCAGATCTCAACCCCATAGAAAATCTTTGGAGGGAGTTGAAAGTCCGTATTGCCCAGCGACAGCCCCAAAACATCACTGCTCTAGAGGAGATCTGCATGGAGGAATGGGCCAAAATACCAGCAACAGTGTGTGAAAACCTTGTGAAGACTTACAGAAAACGTTTGACCTGTGTCATTGCCAACAAAGGGTATATAACAAAGTATTGAGCAACTTTTGTTATTGACCAAATACTTATTTTCCACCATAATTTGCAAATAAATTCATAAAAAATCCTACAATGTGATTTTCTGGATTTCTTTTCTCAATTTGTCTGTCATAGTTGACGTGTACCTATGATGAAAATTACAGGCCTATCTCATCTTTATAAGTGGGAGAACTTGCACAATTGGTGGCTGACTAAATACTTTTTTCCCCCACTGTATCTGCTTCTTAGATACAACATATCTGCTTCTGACAAAATCTATACCAGAAAAAGTATTTACAGACTGACAAAGTTTTCGTGACGCCATCTGCTATGTATAGGCCCCAAACTCAACCTGGTAACTACAGGGAAGTGGCTTGACTAACACCTTCATAACAATGCCATAAGCAAAACATACCAGCTGTCATGACATTTTATGAAAACCAATGTTAGTTTATAACAACTGACACTTTCATAGAACGCAACTCATTAGACATTCAAATAGGGTTTGTCAGATGTTAACAAAAGTCAACAGTCATGAACTATCATGTCGCATTACGACAGATGTTATGGCATGCTTCTGGCAGTGTCACATACAAGGAGGTATTATGCCAATTTGCTTTAAATTGAGTATGCCATTGTGAAGGGCACTGCTCAGTCTCTGTACTGTTTGATGAGCCTTCTTCTCTGGGAGGTCTTCCTCAGGAGTTTTCTGTAGTCATAAGGGTTGTCGTCCTGGCCCTCTGCAGAGGGCAGTCTGGGAATGGAGTGCCTGTCAACACAGCAGCACAGGAGATAAAGTGAGACAGGGCCAGGGAGGAAATGAACAGAGGACAAAACAGAGAAAGAGGGAAAGAGAAAGAGAGATGCAATACAGTGAAAGATGAGTAGAGGGATGAAGATGGAATGATAGATGGTAATAGTTAAGAAAAGACCAAGGTTCATGGTGGAATATTGAGGATTTGTTTATTTTCTCTCTACAGTCACATTTATCAGAGCGTGTCTTAACAGAATAAAGCTTGACTTTTTTATTTTATCATAATGCTTCATCACAGACTTTCATAATATGGACATACAGTATCAGTGTCTTGTGTCTGTGTATTCCCACGTATTCCCACGCGTATTCACAATAGATATGTGAGTGTATGCATTTGTCTGTAGTGAATGGATTACACACCTTTTATCTGCTGGCTCGGAGACTGCCCTCTCTCTAGACTGTCTCCTGTCTGGAATTTGTATTTTGATCTGTGGACTTCTCTCTGCAGCTGCAGTCTGTCTTTGGTCGGTAGACTGCCTCCTGTCGGAGGCTGCAGACTGTCTTGTTGTCTGTGGACTTCTGTCTGCAGCTGTAGACTGCCTCCTGTCAGAAGACTGCCTCCTCGCAGAAGACTGTCTCCTCTCTATAGAGCGCCTCTGTTCGATAGACTGCCTCCTCTCGAGAGATGCTCGTCTGGTGAGGGAGGTGCGTCTGTCTCCGGCTATGGCGCCGGTGGACTTACTGGTGGGGAGGCCCTGGTAGTACTGGTCATCTACGTCCAGCAGCTTCCCAGGACTGGAGCACAGACAGGAGAAGGCAGTTATGGTCAGTCACTTACTATAGGACAATAAGTCAAAGTGGACATTTCCTATGCCATTACTTTTTCAAAACTTCAGTTTGGAATGATAACTTGGCTTTCCGAATATGGCATTGTATCATGGTGAGGAAATATACTGCACCATACTGATTGTCTAGACATAATAACAGAGAGAATGAAGAATACATTTGCTTGGCCATTGATTGGCATTGAGGAAGTACCTCCAGCGAGCCATGCTATTCTCCCGATGGCTACAGTAGCCTAAACAGAGTATATTATTTCATAGCAGGCTGAGCATGAATATGAACTCCATTACTCCATTACCTCATTACACCAGCCTTGTGATGAGCTAGCTGGAGCTGTGCATAACGTGAATTTAGGACCTTTAGTTTTACAGCCGAGGCGGAGGGGCCTTCCTAGTTCCTGATTAATTACTGCCTCCCCTCCTCCTCTATTGACAGACTCAAATGGAAATTTCCCCTCTGTGGGTTTTTATATCCCCCCTCTTCTTCCGGGCTTATTGGCTGAGTTATGTAATAGAAACAGTAATCTATGTCGCAGGCAGAGGCAGGCAGACGGGCAAGCCTCAATGCCTACGGACTCTCTAACTAACAGGATTCTGCCACTATTATATCATTCAGTTAGACCGGCCACACAATGGATGCTATTCAATCAAAACCGCAGAACGGGTTTCCGGGTTAAAACTAAAAAGGTGTTCCTCTAGCACTGAAAGTTGAGTTTTAGTTGGGTTTGCATTTTCATTAACACAGTAAACAAGTTTTATTGTTGAAATCGAATGCTTATTCTCACAGCGCAAGGGGAATCATTTGTGTGTCATTCTCTGGAGACCTGATTACCAGTTTTAATTTAATACAGTGAGGGAAAAAAGTATTTGATCCCCTGCTGATTTTGTATGTTTGCCCACTGACAAAGAAATGATCAGTCTATCATTTTAATGGTAGGTTTATTTGAACAGTGAGAGACAGAATAACAACAACAAAAATCCAGAAAAATGCATGTCAAAAATGTTATAAATTGATTTGCATTTTAATGAGGGAAATAACTATTTGACCCCCTCTCAATCAGAAAGATTTCTGGCTCACAGGTGTCTTTTATACAGGTAACGAGCTGAGATTAGGAGCACACTCTTAAAGGGAGTGCTCCTAATCTCAGTTTGTTACCTGTATAAAAGACACCTGTCCACAGAAGCAATCAATCAATCAGATTCCAAACTCTCCACCATGGCCAAGACCAAAGAGCTCTCCAAGGATGTCAGGGACAAGATTGTAGACCTACACACGGCTGGAATGGGCTACAAGACCATCGCCAAGCAGCTTGGTGAGAAGGTGACAACAGTTGGTGCGATTATTCGCAAATGGAAGAAACACAAAATAACTGTCAATCTCCCCTCGGCCTGGGGCTCCATGCAAGATCTCACCTCGTGGAGTTGCAATGATCATGAGAACGGTGAGGAATCAGCCCAGAACTACACGGGAGGATCTTGTCAATGATCTCAAGGCAGCTGGGACCATAGTCACCAAGAAAACAATTGGTAACACACTACGCCGTGAAGGACTGAAATCCTGCAGCACCCGCAAGGTCCCCCTGCTCAAGAAAGCACATATACAGGCCTGTCTGAAGTTTGCCAATGAACATCTGAATGATTCAGAGGAGAACTGGGTGAAAGTGTTGTGGTCAGATGAGACCAAAATCGAGCTCTTTGGCATCAACTCAACTTGCCGTGTTTGGAGGAGGAGGAATGCTGCCTATGACCCCAAGAACACCATCCCCACCGTCAAACATGGAGGTGGAAACATTATGCTTGGGGGGTGTTTTTCTGCTAAGGGGACAACTTCACCGCATCAAAGGGACGATGGCCGGGGCCATGTACCGTAAAATCTTGGGTGAGAACCTCCTTCCCTCAGCCAGGGCATTGAAAATGGGTCGTGGATGGGTATTCCAGCATGACAATGACCCAAAACACACGGCCAAGGCAACAAAGGAGTGGCTCAAGAAGAAGCACATTAAGGTCCTGGAGTAGCCTAGCCAGTCTCCAGACCTTAATCCCATAGAAAATCTGTGGAGGGAGTTGAAGGTTCGAGTTGTCAAACGTCAGCCTCGAAACCTTAATGACTTGGAGAAGATCTGCAAAGAGGAGTGGGACAAAATCCCTCCTGAGATGTGTGCAAACCTGGTGGCCAACTACAAGAAACGTCTGACCTCTGTGATTGCCAACAAGGGTTTTGCTACCAAGTACTAAGTCATGTTTTGCAGACGGGTCAAATACTTATTTCCCTCATTAAAATGCAAATCAATTTATACAATTTTTGACATGCATTTTTCTTGATTTTTTTGTTGTTATTCTGTCTCTCGCTGTTCAAATAAACCTACCATTAAAATTATAGACTGCTCATGTCTTTGTCAGTGGGCAGTGGGCAAACATACAAAATTAGCAGGGGATCAAATACTTTTTTCCCTCACTGTAGGACCTGTGTCTCAGGAGCCAAATGGGGTTTAGTGAACCTGAATGGGGTTTACTTTGCGGTGGGATAGGGCTTATCTCTCTCACTCTTTCCATATCCCTCCATCATTACCAGCCCAATCATTCTAAATCAGGCTTGGTGTCTCTTTCTCTCTCTCTCTCTCTCACACATTCTTCTGTTCATTGGTTATCCCCTTCTCTGTGAACCTCTCTCCTTTCCTTTCTGCTTTTCTACAGTGCCTTCAGAAAGTATTCACACCCCTTGACTTTTTCCATATTTTGTTGTGTTACAGCCTGAATTACAAATGGATTAAATTGAGATTTTTTTGTCACTGGCCTACACACAATACCCCATAATGTCAAAGTGGAATTATGTTTTTCAATTTTCTTACCAATAAAAAAAAGCTAAAATGTCTTGAGTCAATAAGTATTCAACCCCTTTGATATGGCAAGCCTAAATATGTACTTAGTAAGTTACATAATAAGTTGCATGGACTCACTCTGTGTGCATTAATAGTGTTTAACATGATTTTTGAATGACTACCTGTCACGCCCTGGCTCTGGGGACTCTTGTATGTTGAGCCAGGGTGTTAGTTTCTTTGTGTAGTGTCTATGTTTCGTTTTCTATGTTCTGTTCTAGGTTATGTGTTTCTATGTTGGCCGGGGTGGTTCTCAATCAGAGGCAACGTGAATCAGCTGTTGCTTGTTGTCTCTGATTGGGTACCATACTTAGGCAGCCTGTTGTGCACTTGTGTTTTGTGGGATCTTGTTCCGTGTAGGTTTGTGTATGACCGAGGACTTCACGTTTCGTTTTGTTGTTTTGTTATTTGTATCGTGTTGCTAAGTACACTATTAAAGAGATGTACGCATATCACGCTGCGCCTTGGTCCACTCATTATGACGAACGTGACACTACCTCATCTCTGTACCCCACACACACAATAATCTGTAAGGTCCCTCAGTCGAGCAGTGAATTTTAAACACAGACTCAACCACAAAGACCAGGGAGGTTTTCCAATGCCTCGCAAAGAAGGGCATCTATTGGTAGATTGTTAAAAAAACAAACAAAAAAACGACATCATATATCCCTTTCAGCATGGTGAAGTTATTTATTACACTTTGGATGGTGTATCAATCTACCCAGTCACTAGAAAGATACAGGCGTCGTTCCTAGCTTTGCACTTGGCTAGCTAACAGTAGCTGCTAGGGGTAAGTCATAACCTACACTTTTTTTGTTTTTTACATATTGATAGCCCGAGTCGCTCAAGGAATTCGGGACATGGGTGACTAGTTAACGTTAGTTTGGCTCTCTCTGTGTGTTCGTGCCGTGAAAGGAGGGGTTCTTCTTTGTCTGAAAGCAATGGCTAGCTAGTTTGCTAACTATTCTAGCTAACTAACTGGCTGAATAAGTTGACGACGGACTCGCTCAAGCTGTCGGGACTAACCCACAACGTTAGACACGGACACGAACGATCTGCTTGTGTGTTGATACACTGGTGGTTGTTGTGGCTGAGTATTGGCGCTAAACCCTGCTGCTGGAGACCGGCATGCTAGCTGGCTGTGGCGTCTTATGACGAGGTGCCCGGACGTTTTTCACGGAATAATACTGCACCTAGTTAGCTAGCTGAATAAACTAGGTTAGTCTATTCCTAGAAAACATTGAACCGCTGTAGTTTACAACAATTATAGTTTCTGAGGTGGAAGTTGGGAGAGTTATATTTGGGAGTTGTGGTGAGGGAGGCCCCGCTCTCTCCTTTCCCAGATGTTTAGTTCATTTTATTCCGATCTCCTCTGCATTATTGTAGCCATCTGCTGCAGCCTGTCAACTATGCCTCTGCCTATCCCTGTTCTCTCCTCTCCGCACAGGCTACACAAACGCCTCACACCGCGTGGCTGCTGCCTCTCTAACCTGGTGGTCCCTGCACGCACGACCCACGTGGAGTTCCAGGTCTCAGGCAGCCTCTGGAACTGCCGTTCTGCTGCCAACAAGGCAGACTTCATCCCAGCCTATGCTACCCTCCAGTCCCTCGACTTCTTGGCGCTGACGGAAACATGGATTACCACTGAAAACACTGCTACTCCTGCTGCTCTCTCCTCGTCTGACCATGTGTTCTCGCATACCCCGAGAGCATCTGGTCAGCGGGGTGGTGGCACAGGAATCCTCATCTCTCCCAAGTGGACATTCTCAATTTTCCCCTGACCCATCTGTCTATCTCCTCATTTGAATTCCATGCTGTCACAGTCACTAGCCCATTTAAGCTTAATATCCTTGTCATCTATCGCCCTCCAGGTTCCCTTGGAGAGTTCATCAATGAGCTTGACGCCTTGATAAGTTCCTTTCCTGAGGATGGCTCACCCCTCACAGTTCTGGGGGATTTCAACCTCCCTACGTCTACATTTGACTCATTTCTCTCTGCCTCCTTCTTTCCACTCCTCTCCTCTTTTGACCTCACCCTCTCACCGTCCCCCCTACTCACAAGGCAGGCAATACGCTTGACCTCATCTTTACTAGATGCTGTTCTTCTACTAATCTCACTGCAACTCCCCTCCAAGTCTCCGACCACTACTTTGTATCCTTTTCTCTCTCCCTCTCCTCCAACACTACTCACTCTGCCCCTACACAGATGGTAATGCGCCGTCGCAACCTTCGCTCTCTCTCTCCCGCTACTCTCTCCTCTTCCATCCTATCATCTCTTCCCTCTGCTCAATCCTTCTCCCTCCAATCTCCTGATTTTGCCTCCTCAACCCTCCTCTCCTCCCTTTCTGCATCCTTTGACTCTCTATGTCCCCTATCCTCCCGGCCGGCTCGGTCCTCCCCTCCAGCTCCGTGGCTTGATGACTCATTGCGAGCTCACAGAACAGAGCTCCGGGCAGCTGAGCGGAAATGGAAGAAAACTAGACTCCCTGCAGACCTGGCATCTTTTCACTCCCTCCTCTCTACATTCTCTTTCTCAGTTTCTGCTGCTAAAGCCACTTTCTACCACTCTAAATTGCAAGCCTCTGCCTCTAACCCTAGGAAGCTCTTTGCCACCTTCTCCTCCCTGCTGAATCCTCCTCCTCCTCCCCCCCTCCTCCCTCTCTGTGGATGACTTTGTCAACCATTTTGAAAAGAAGGTTGACGACATCCAATCCTCGTTTGTTAAGTCAAATGACACTGCTGGTCCTGCTCACACTGCCCTACCCTATGCTTTGACTTCTTTCTCCCCTCTCTCTCCAGATAAAATCTTGCGACTTGTGACGGCAGGCCGCCCAACAACCTGCCCGCTTGACCCTATCCCCTCCTCTCTTCTCCAGACCATCTCCGGTGACCTTCTCCCTTACCTCACCTCGCTGATCAACTCCTCCTTGACCGCTGGCTATGTCCCTTCCGTCTTCAAGAGAGCGAGAGTTGCACCCCTTCTCAAAAAACCAACACTCGATCCCTCCGATTTCAACAACTACAGACCAGTATCCCTTCTTTCTTTTCTCTCCAAAACTATTGAGCGTGCCGTCTTTAGCCAACTCTCTTGCTATCTCTCTCAGAATGACCTTCTTGATCCAAACCAGTCAGGTTTCAAGACTGGTCATTCAACTGAGACTGCTCTTCTCTGTGTCACAGAGGCTCTCCGCACTGCTAAAGCTAACTCTCTCTCCTCTGCTCTTGTCCTTCTAGACCTGTCTGCTGCCTTTGATACTGTGAACCATCAGATCCTCCTCTCCACCCTCTCCGAGCTGGGCATCTCCGGCGCGGCTCACTCTTGGATTGCGTCCTACCTGACCGGTCGCTCCTAACAAGTGGCGTGGCGAGAAGCTGTCTCCGCACCACGTGCTCTCACCACTGGTGTCCCCCAGGGCTCAGTTCTAGGCCCGCTCCTATTCTCGCTATACACCAAGTCACTTGGCTCTGTCATATCCTCACATGGCCTCTCCTATCATTGCTACGCTGACGACACACAACTAATCTTCTCCTTTCCCCCTTCTGATAACCAGGTGGCGAATCGCATCTCTGCATGTCTGGCAGACATATCAGTATGGATGACGGATCACCACCTCAAGCTGAACCTCGGCAAGATGGAGCTGCTCTTCCTCCCGGGGAAGGACTGCCCGTTCCATGATCTCGCCATCACGGTTGACAACTCCGTTGTGTCCTCCTCCCAGAGTGCGAAGAGCCTTGGCGTGACCCTGGACAACACCCTGTCGTTCTCCGCTAACATCAAGGCGGTGACCCGATCCTGTAGGTTCATGCTCTACAACATTCGGAGAGTACGACCCTGCCTTACACAGGAAGGGGCACAGGTCCTAATCCAGGCACTTGTCATCTCCCGTCTGGATTACTGCAACTCGCTGTTGGCTGGGCTCCCTGCCTGTGCCATTAAACCCTTACAACTCATCCAGAATGCCGCAGCCCGTCTGGTGTTCAACCTTCCCAAGTTCTCTCACGTCACCCCGCTCCTCCGCACACTCCACTGGCTTCCAGTTGAAGCTCGCATCTGCTACAAGACCATGGTGCTTGCCTACGGAGCTGTGAGGGGAACGGCACCTCCGTACCTTCAGGCTCTGATCAGTCCCTACACCCAAACGAGGGCACTGCGTTCATCCACCTCTGGCCTGCTGGCTCCCCTACCTCTGCGGAAGCATAGTTCCCGCTCAGCCCAGTCAAAACTGTTCGCTGCTCTGGCACCCCAATGGTGGAACAAGCTCCCTCACGACGCCAGGACAGCGGAGTCACTCACCACCTTCCGGAGACATTTGAAACCCCACCT
Organism: Coregonus clupeaformis; assembly: GCF_020615455.1. Classification (NCBI taxonomy): domain Eukaryota; kingdom Metazoa; phylum Chordata; class Actinopteri; order Salmoniformes; family Salmonidae; genus Coregonus; species Coregonus clupeaformis. Next base: position 12,357,812 of record NC_059198.1, read on the forward strand.
CTTTAAGGAATACCTGGGATAGGATAAAGTAATCCTTCTACTTTTTCCACATTTTGTTACGCTACAGCCTTATTCTAAAATAGATTAAATAAAACATGGTCCTCATCAATCTACACACAATGCCCTGTAATGACAAAGCAAAACCAGTTTTTTTATTTTATTTTGGCACATTTATTTAAAAACAAAACCTGAAATATCTCATTTACATAAGTATTCAGACCCTTTACTCAGTACTTTGTTGAAGCACCTTTGGCAGTGTTTACTGCCTCAAGTCTTTTTGGGTATGATGCTAGTCCGCTCCACCGGGGTCCAGTCCAGCTCCGGTCAGCAGCTCCACTCCGGAGCCAGAGCAGTCCGCTCCACCGGTGCCCAGTCCAGCTCCGGTCAGCGGCTCCAGTCCAGACCCAGACGTCAGCCCCTCTCCAGGTTCGGGGTCTCCCACACCAGGGTCCAGACAGGGCTTGGTACATCGTGGGAGGAAGGAGAGGGGAAGCAGCACACGAGGTCCAGACCAGACCAGGGGTGCAACGGGGAGGCTGAGAGAATGTGGTCGTCACACCTGGACCCTACCCTGTTATGTCAGGTTTGTGCGGTCGGAGTCCGCACCTTTGGGGGGGGTACTGTCACGCCCTGACTTATGGGACTCTAGTATGTTGAGTCAGGGTGTGGAATTCTATGTTGTATTTTCTATGTTCTCATTCTAGGTTGTGTATTTCTATGTTGGCCGGGTGTGATTCCCAATCAGAGGCAGATGTCGCTCGTTGTCTCTGATTGGGGATCATACTTAGGCAGCCTGTTTGCTATCATTAGTTGTGGGATCTTGTTCCGTGTAGAGGCTTTTATTGTGTTTAGCCTGAGGACTTCACGTTACGTTGTTTTGTTCGTGTGTTTATCGTTATAATAAACATGTATGCATTTCACGCTGCGCCTTGGTCTGACCCGTCCTTCAACGTACGTGACAACAATGGTGGAGGCCACTGTGTTCTTGGTGACCTTCAATGCTGCAGACACTTTTTGGTACCCTTCCCCAGATCTGTGCCTCGACACAATCCTGTCTTGGAGCTCTCCGGACAATTCCTTCCACCTCATGGCTTGGTTTTTGCTCTGACACGCACTGTCAACTGTGGGACCTTATATAGACAGGTGTGTGCCTTTCCAGATCATGTCCAATCCATTGAGTTTACCACAGGTGGACTCCTGTCAAGTTGTAGAAATATCTCAAGGATGATCACTGGAAACAGGATGCACCTGAGCTCAATTTCGAGTCTCATAGCAAAGGGTCTGAATACTTACGTAAATAATGTATTTCTATTTTAAATTTTTTATAAATGTGCAAACATTTTTGTCATTATGGGATATTGTGTGTAGATTGAGGAGGAAGAAAATTAATTGAATCAATTTTAGAATAAGGCTGTAACGTAGCAAAATGTGGAAAAAGTCAAGGGGTCTAAATACTTTCCGAATGCACTGTACCTGAAAATCTATGGCAAGACCTGAAAATGGTTGTCTAACAATGATCAACAACCAATTTGACGGAGCTTGGAAGAATTTTGAAAATAATAATGGGCAAATGTTGCACATTGCACAGTCTTAGAGACGTATCCAGAAAGACTCACAGCTGTAATCACTGCCAAAGGGGCTTCTACAAAGTATTGACTCATGGATTTAATCAATTTTGAACTCAGGCTGTAACACAACAAAATGTGGAATAAGTCAAGGGGCATGAATACTTACTGAAGGCACTGTATCTATTTCATTTCATTTTTCACTGTGCTGTTTCACCACTGCTTTTCCTCATTGACACAAACCACCTCTCTCTATCCCTCTCTCCCCTCCTTTTTTACTCCCTCTCTCCACTTTGTCCCTCTCCCTCTCCCCCTCTCTTTCTCAGCTGTCAGCCACAGTTGGAGGTGCTATCTTTCCTCCTGACCTTCTCGTTCTTAATGATGCATGTAAACTGCTCCTGTCCATCGCTGGCTTTATTTATCTGCTAACAAATGATTACCCTTGATGTGTAGAGTCTCGTCGTCGTACAGCCCAGTGTGTGTGTGTGTGTGTGTGTGTGTGTGTGTCCAGATTCCTGTGATAAAGTACCATGCCCCTTCCTTGTTCATCCAGACCTATCTGTCTATCTGCCAGCCTAGGGGAACCTCTATCAGCACCTATCTGGGTGCTACACTCACCACACACAGATTCACATCAAACAAAAAACTGAAATGAAGCAAACAAGGCTCAAATGGTCTGTCTATCATATATTTGGCAAAATATTAGGTTTATTGTAGATCCTAAATAATTTATCACTGCATCTTTCACAAAATACTCAACAAACACACAATAGAAATACTGATGTTACTATGAGTGCATTATATTGGACTTTGTCCACATGGCACTTGTCATATAGTTAGATTTCATTAAGTAAAACCACTGTATAAGGAGGATGAAGGATGAGGCCAATTAAGTCCATTGTAAATGTGTAAGGCTACAGGCCGTTAAGTTTGGACCCACACCCTGGCCTTACAGTTGGCACTGTCCCATATTCATTACTCACAAGCAGAGTGCCAAGCTGCAGATCTAACCTCTTAAAGGCCTGCCAGTAGCTGCCAGTGGCTCGTTAAAACTGGGTGAATGATGAGCTGTTGACTTACCCTTGTTTCCGTGGCCTGCGTTTGTCATCCTGGACAGACCTCTGAATGGGAAAGACACAGGAAGTAGTGTTACATGGAAATAAACTAGGATTCAAATCTGCGAATACGTTTAGCTTTATAGCCTACTTATAAGGCGTCTATCCTTCTATATGGCCTTCAAGACTATGTAAAAACCTATAACTTAAAGCCTACAGTGATTGGTTCTCAAAGTCGAATGTTGGTAAGTGATTAGTGTGACGACCCTCCCACTCTGTCTGCCGTATTCTCTCTTTGCTCTTGTTTCCTTATTAGGATGCCGGTGGGCGGAGTTGGGGGGGTCGTCAGCTACATGGGAAACACCTGGGCCGGGTGTGTCCCAGGATAAATGGACCTCTTCCACATTCATTGGGAAGACTCTCTCCAGGCAGATACTTTGATCTTGGTTGTGATATTTTGAGGCTTTTTTGGGTTGTTTGCTTTGGCACTTTTCAACACTTTTCCATATTACATTTATGCATGCAAACACTCACGTACACTACTGATTACTGATTACACACACCATTGTTATTTGATTTAGTTTACTTTAATTAATAAATATATACTTTGAGTACTCCTTGTCTCCACGTGTCTCCCTTTTGTTACTGAACTTGAGCCGGTTCGTGACAAGTGGGGGCTCGTCCGGGATTTTGAACTGGTTGTGTTTGGGAGAACGTGGAGTTAATGTCCAATTCTGTAGGGTTTTTCTTTGTAAATTTTGTTAGTTTGTTTGAGTTTGATAGGCCAGTATTGGTTGCCTTTGGGTTTTGTACTGCGTTGGAGAGAGTACATTGGTTAGTTTCCAGTCCCTGCCCAGCCTGGAAACTCTTGCTCTACTCGCTGTTGGGACATCGGTCTGAGGTGAGTACAATCGGCTGTGTACCTCAGTGGGAGATTGGGTAGGGTAGTGACATTTGCTACCCGGAGCTATAGCTTTTTCCCCTGATAGGCTTAGTGACGTGTTTTGTTTTGGGATACGTTGGGCATGGTTAAATGTTTGTTATTTTTGTGTGGTGTCAGTGGACTGAGCAGTTGTCTCGGGGGCACATCCGTGGCTTGGGGAAATCTACCAGCGTGCTGGGGGGTTTAATTCCTTGCCAGCGGGCTACAGTGCGTAATTACCCACCGCAAATCTGCACGAAGACTAGGGTTGAGTTATTGTAGGTTTTGGGGAAGCTCCATGTCCCAGCTCTTTTCTGTGGTGCTCGGTGTGATTGTATTTCTCTTGTGTCTGGTGTGCTCAGCAGAGGGGTTGAGCAAGATTATTATGATCTATATATATTTAAAAAAATTTTCCCTGATTATGGCGTCTAATGTAGACGAGTTCATTCGCTTTCCATCAGAAGAACTGTTAGAATTATGTACTAAAGAACAGCTGTTGAAGGTTGCTGAACACTACAAGGTTGAAATTAGTGATAAACGTCTAAAAAATTCTATTAGGTTAATATTGAAGGCCAATTTGATGGAGAGTGGTATTCTGGATGTTACCACTGGGGCAGCCTCTGCTGAGGACACGTTGTCTCCCCGATATGTTACAATGACCGTTCCATCGGTTAGTCATAGTAGTCTTCTTTTTGAACAGCAGAAAGAACTGCTTCTGTTACAGCTAGGGCATGATCGTGTAAAATATGAAAGGGAATTGGAATTTAAACAGGATATGGAGCGTGCTAAAATCAAGCTGCAACAAGAGCGACTAGAGTTGGTTAGGGAAGGAAAGCTCTCAGGGGGAGAGTTTGCTCTGGGAAGGTGACCCAGAGTTACCTAGGGGTCGTTCCTCTTTTGGTCGTAATCCAGAGACATTTGATGTTGTAGGGAATTTACGGTTGTTGCCCCAGTTTAATGAAAAGGACCCGGAGACATTCTTTTCGTTGTTTGAGCGTGTTGCTGACGCTAGGAGTTGGCCTGATTCTGATCGCACTTTGATGTTGCAGTGTGTGCTGACTGGTAAAGCGCAAGAAGCATATTCAGCTCTTAGCGTAGCAGACAGTGTTAGTTATGAGAAGGTTAAAACGGCTGTGTTACAGAGTTACGAATTGGTCCCTGAGGCTTACCGCCAACGATTTAGAACTTTAAAAAGGGATGATCAGCAGACTCATGTTGAGTTTGCGCGAATATTATCTTCACAGTTCAATCGCTGGTGTTCTGCCTCTGCAGTTATGACTTTCCAAGGGCTGTGTGATCTGATTATGTTAGAACAATTTAAGGACACAATCCCTGATCAATAGCGACGTACATTAACGAACGAAAAATAAAGACTGTTGCTGAAGCTGCGGTTTTGGCAGATGAATATGTGTTGACTCACAAAAATGTTTTTGCAGAACCCCGTATTCGGAGTGAGTGGGGGCGTTCGCAGAGATTTGGGCCTCGCTCGCCGAGATACTTCGGTTCCCGGGCAGAGTTTCATTCAAATAGGGTTGAGCCTGATACCCGTGGTAAAACTGACGTTGGTCAAGAGTGTCACTACTGTCAAGAATTAGGTCATTGGAAAAATGAATGTCCGATTCTTAGATCTAGGGGTAAATTCAGTACAGGTGCTTATGGTAAATCGAGGCCTGCAGCGTTAGCCGCGCCTGTTCCACATCAGTTCACTCATGACGCATTGTCTCCTGCCCGGAGCCAGGTGAAGGGTTATATTGATCCCGACTATTTACCTTTCGTTACGGAGGGTTTTGTGTCTATGGTAGGAAGTAAGAACCTAGTGCCAGTAAAGATCCTAAGAGACACAGGTGCCTCTGAATCATTTGTGTTGGAGTCTGTGTTACCCTTCTCTGCGGAGACTGATTCGGGGAATAGTGTTCTAATCAGGGGAATAGGTTTGAACACTCTGTCAGTTCCATTGCATAAACTGATGTTGGATTGTGGACTGGTGAAAGGTGAGGTTGTTGTGGGGGTGCGTCCTTCATTGCCTATTGAGGGTATTGACGTGATCCTTGGAAATAACTTGGCTGGGGAGCGTGTGTGGCCTATCGTGTCTCCATCTTTAGTGGTTTCCACTAAGCCGTCAATTGTAGGGATTCCTGATGAGAGTGCGCAAGATTTCCCAGAGGTGTTTTCTGCGTGTGCAGTGACGCGTTCTATGATCCATGACGACCTGGTCACGGAGCTGGCTAACGAGAATACCATAAAGAAGTCTGTTACTGTTTTCCCTGTTATCCCGTTATCTGTATCCCGCTCCGATTTAATCGAGGCGCAACGGACTGACCCTACATTAGAAGAGTTGCGGGACCAAATTGTGTCTGTGGAACAGTTGGGAGATGTCGCACAGGGCTATTTTCTCCAAGAGGAGGTCCTGATGAGAAAGTGGATGTCTCATGGTAGTTGTTTTCTGGGGGAGGCGATTAGTCAGGTTGTGGTACCAGTTAAGCTTCGTGAGTTGGTGCTGACAACTTCTCACAATGACGTTGCTGGGCATATGGGTGTGAGAAAAACCTACAATCGCATATTACGAATTTTTTTGGCCAAGATTAAAGAGGGATGTTTCTGATTTCATCAAAACTTGTCACACCTGTCAATTAACTGGTAAACCTAATCAAGCTATTAAGCCGGTACCACTGTTCCCTATTCCTGTACTCAGTAACCCTTTTGAGTATCTGATTATTGACTGTGTTGGTCCTCTGCCTCGTTCCAGAAAGGGTAGTAATTATTTGTTGACTGTGATGTGTCAGACCACTAGGTTTCCTGCTGCCTATCCTCTCAGGTCTATCACGACTAAGTCTGTGTTAAAAGCTTTGACTCAGTTTTTCTCACTGTTTGGAATCCCTAAGGTCATTCAAAGTGATCAAGGATCTAATTTCACCTCTAATCTCTTTGGACAGGTTCTCCAACAACTCCATATTAAACACAACTTGGCTAGCGCTTATCATGCCCAAAGTCAAGGAGCACTGGAACGTTTCCATCAAACGCTTAAGTCTTTGTTGAGATCTTATTGTACTGAGATGGATAAGGATTGGGAGGAGGGGGTTGCCTTGGTTACTGTTAGCTGCTAGGGAGGTTTCACAGGAGAGCACAGGTTTTAGCCCAAATGACCTAGTGTTTGGACATAAGGTGCGTGGGCTTTTATCTGTTCTCCAGGATGACTGGAAGTCTCCCGAGCCTCCTCAGTCCCTGTTATCATATGTGTGTGATTTTCGGCGACGCTTGTATGCCGCTGGTGAAATGGCTAAAGAGAAGCTATCATCTTCACAGGACAGGATGAAGAGCATATATGATCGGCGAGCTGAGCCTCGTCACTTTAGTCCAGGTGATCAGGTTCTGGCTCTGCTGCCAATTGTTGGTTCTCCTTTTCAAGCCAAGTTTCAAGGTCCATATACAGTGGTGCGCCAGGACACTGAGCAAAATTATCTAGTTGCCACTCCAGAACGGAGGAAAGCACATCAACTGTGCCATATAAATTTGTTAAAACCCTATTATGCACGTTCCTCTGAGACTGAACAGGGGGAGTCTACAGAGGACGGTAAGGCTGTTCTTTTGGCTGATACTGTTTATTCCCTGGATTCTGGTCATGCTAGGTCTGTGCAGGAGCAGGAAGATGTTTCTGGTCCCGACGATTGCATACTGCAGGGTAGATTGAAGAATTCAGAGACACTGGAGATTTTAGATAGTCTTCTTACTCATCTACCTGTTGATGGGCGGAAAGAGATGGTGGGTCTGATTCGGAGATTTCCAGGGTTGTTTTCTGATACACCAACACGTACAAACTTAATAGAACATGATATTGACATTGGAGATGCTGACCCCATTCGTCAACGGTTCTATAGAGTTTCTTCAGAGAAACTGCGTTGTCTGGATGCTGAGGTCAGGTACATGCTGGAGAGTAAAATAGCAGAGCCTTCTTTCTCCAGTTGGGCTTCTCCCTGTATCTTGGTCAGTAAATCGGATGGAACAAACAGATTTTGTACGGACTACCGTAAGGTAAACGATGTCACTAAGCCGGATTCATTTCCTCTTCCTCGGATGGAGGACTGCGTTGATCAAGTCGGCGCAGCTAAGTTTGTGAGCAAATTTGACCTGTTAAAGGGCTATTGGCAGGTGCCACTGACGAGTAGGGCACGTGAAATCTCTGCCTTTATTACACCATTTGGTCTGTACTCGTATTCGGTTATGAGTTTCGGGCTGCGTAATGCGCCTGCAACTTTTCAGCGACTTATGAACAGGGTTGTCTCTGGTCTGGCCGGGTGCGCTGTTTATCTGGACGATGTAGTGATATATGCAGATACTTGGGAGGAACATCTGTCCCGTATTCAAGCCTTGTTCGAACGTCTGGCTGCGGGTCGTCTCACGATAAATTTGGCTAAATGTGAGTTTGCTCAGGCGACTGTGACATACCTTGGAAAGGTGGTTGGGCAGGGTGAAGTGCGTCCTGTTCGGGCTAAAGTGGTAGCTATTGATGCTTTTCCACTACCAACTACTAAAAAGGAACTGATGCGTTTCTTGGGAATGATTGGGTATTATCGTGGTTTTTGTAGGAACTTCTCTACTGTGGTCGCTCCCTTGACAGATTTGCTGAAAGCTAAGGCTGTGTACGTATGGTCTTCTCATTGTCAACAGGCTTTCGAAGATGCAAAGAGGTTGCTTACTTCAACTCCGGTACTGGCTGCTCCTCGTGTGGATTTGTCATTTACCTTGCAGGTGGATGCTAGTCATGTGGGGGGCGGGTGCAGTGTTGCTGCAAGCAGATGTGGCTGGGGTTGAGAGGCCTGTTAGTTTCTTTTCCAAAAAAGTTTAACCATTATCAGTTGAACTATTCTGTCATTGAAAAAGAAGCATTAGCACTTATATGGGCGCTACAACACTTTGAAGTGTATGTTGGGTCGGGTGTAGTACCTATTGTGGTTTACACCGACCATAACCCTCTCACATTTTTGAGGTCCATGAGGTGTCCTAATCAGAGGATAATGAGATGGTGTTTATTTTTACAATCTTTCCATCTAGATGTGCGGCACATCCGGGGGACTGATAACGTGATTGCTGATGCGCTCTCTCGTGCGCCCTGTTCATGAATATTGATGTGACCGACCAGTGTTTGATTTTGTCATGTTCTATCTTTCCTGTTTGTCCCCTCCTAGTCTTGTGTTTTTCTTTCCTCTTAAAGGTTGCTTCCTGGGTAAAGGTTGCTGAGGTCTGGAGAGGAGGATGATGGGTGGGGCAAGTGGAGGGGTGAACATGTACAACTTGTCGGTTTGGGACGCAGGGGCTGGTACGTTGGGCCGGGGGTCCTTGTTGGTCCCCGGTCTTATGGGGGGGGGTGTGACGACCCTCCCACTCTGTCTGCCGTATTCTCTCTTTGCTCTTGTTTCCTTATTAGGATGCCGGTGGGCGGAGTTGGGGGGGTCGTCAGCTACATGGGAAACACCTGGGCCGGGTGTGTCCCAGGATAAATGGACCTCTTCCACATTCATTGGGAAGACTCTCTCCAGGCAGATACTTTGATCTTGGTTGTGATATTTTTGAGGCTTTTTTGGGTTGTTTGCTTTGGCACTTTTCAACACTTTTCCATATTACATTTATGCATGCAAACACTCACGTACACTACTGATTACTGATTACACACACCATTGTTATTTGATTTAGTTTACTTTAATTAATAAATATATACTTTGAGTACTCCTTGTCTCCACGTGTCTCCCTTTTGTTACGAACTTGAGCCGGTTCGTGACATTAGTCCCGTAATCAATCGATCTGTTGGTTGACTAACAATTAAGATCAGCTAGCTTGAGATCAGCTGAAGCTGAAGGAACGAGGTTGGAAACAAACCTGCAGGGACTCTCCAGCACCTACTTTGCGCCTTTCTAGTGCATACTGAAATGATTAGACAGAAATATTTCAACAATATAACACATGCTGGAGTGCATCAAGGCTTCATAGCACACCCAATACGATTCAAGTTGAATCTATACCAGTTGAGAGACTTTCCTGCCTTCTATCGGAGCACTTGAAGTTGTCATGGACAGACCTTTGCAAAACTACATTAATTAAAAACTTAAATGTTGGAAAACTTCTAACAACTTAACAAGGATCGTTACATTCCCTTTGAAATGGCCACATCAATAATGTAGTGCGAATGCCAATATATAAAAATGCAATTACTACAGTGCTGTAAAGGTGACAGAGAATGGCTCACTGACAGAGTCAGACTCACATGGATGAGGTTGTAGTATGTAGAGTCCTCAGGGGTGTTGAGCGTCTTTGGCTGTTGGGTTCTGCGAGGCGTCCGACACACTTTCAGATCGACTGAAACATCACAACAACAAAAAGACCCACATCAGCTATAATGCTTTGATGGTCAAGTAGCTAGAGAAAGTAGACATAGGTGTATTGTTATGCAGGTTTTTCATTTATATCTACAGTATTTATCAAATGTGTACTCAACAAATCCCTGGTTAATCATTTTTAAAAGAGTGCTATGTAATAAACAGAGACATTTTGGGTGTTTATGTTTTTTTACACAGGAACGGAGTGAAAACTGCTTTTCCATATTATGCTTGAGAAAATGGCTGCCAAAAGACTACCATGAGGAGGCGATTGACCCCCTGAGGGCAGCGAGAGCGCACAATGACTCCCCTGCTGGATAACTCTAATCCACTTCACACTATTCTGCACAACAGGGTTTCTCTAATGTTCAACCACTGCCTTTAAACATAGCTTCCAAGAGGACAATAAGTGCATCGATGATGTCGTCCCCACAGTGACCGTACGTACATACCCCAACCAGAAGCCATGGATTACAGGCAACATCTGCACTGAGCTAAAGGGTAGAGCTGCCGCTTTCAAGGAGCGGGACTCTAACCCGGACGCTTATAAGAAATCCCGCTATGCCCTCCGACGAACCATCAAACAGGCAAAGAGTCAATACAGGACTAAGATTGAATCGTACTACACCGGCTCTGACGCTCATCGGATGTGGCTGGGCTTGAAAACTATTACAGACTACAAAGGGAAGCACAGCCGCAAACTGCCCAGTGACACAAGCCTACCAGACAAGCTAAACCACTTTTATGCTCGCTTCGAGGCAAGCAACACTGAAGCATGCATGAGAGCACCAGCTGTTTCCGGATGACTATGTGATCACGCTCTCCGTAGCCGATGTGAGTAAGACTTTTAAGCAGGTCAACATTCACAAGGCCGCAGGGCCAAACGGATTACCAGAACGTGTACTCTGAGCATGTGCTGACCAACTGGCAAGTGTCTTCACCGACATTTTCAACATGTCCCTGACTGAGTCTGTAATATTTTTTAATTTTTAATTTATTTTATTTTTTCACCTTTATTTAACCAGGTAAGCCAGTTGAGAACAAGTTCTGGCCAAGATAAAGCAAAGCAGTGCGATAAAAACAACAACCCAGAGTTACATATGGGGTAAAACAAAACATAAAGTCAAAAATACTGTCACGATCGTCTTGAGAAGAAGCGGGCCAAGGCGCAGCGTGATATGCGTACATATTTATTTCACACAACGAACAAAACAACAAACGATACGAAACGTGAAGTCCTACGGTTACACAAACCAAACGGAACAAGATACTACATTAAACAAATGCCAAACGGCTACCTAAGTATGGCTCCCAATCAGAGACAACGAGCTACAGCCGTCTCTGATTGGGAACCACCCTGGCCAACATAGAAATACCAAACTAGAAGCAACACAACCTAGAACACAAAAACATAAAAACTAACACCCTGGCTCAACATATGAGACTCCCCAGAGCCAGGGCGTGACAGTACCCCCCCCCAAAGGCGCGGACTCCAACCGCGCCAACCAAACACAACAGGGGAGGGACCGGGTGGGCACTCCGCCTCGGCGGCGGATCCGGTTCCGGGCATGACCCCCACTCCCTCTCTAACCCCCCAAAGCGCCCCTGGTCCGGTCTGGCCCTGCTGGCCGGAGCTGGACTGAATACTGGTGGAGCGGATTGCTCTAGCTCCGGAGTGGAGCAGCTGACCGGTGCCGGACCAGGCACCGGTGGAACAGGCACGGGCTGTGCCGGACAGACGACGCGCACCACTGGCTTGGTGCGAGGGGCAGGAACAGGCCGAACCAGGCTGGCGACGCGCACCACTGGTTTGGTGCGAGGGGCAGGAACAGGCCGGACCGGGCTGGCGACGCGCACCACAGGCTTGGTGCGAGGGACAGGAACAGGCCGGACCGGGCTGGCGACGCGCACCACAGGCTCGGTGCGAGAGACAGGAACAGGCCGGACCGTACTGGGGACACACGCCACTGGCCCTACGCGGGGATCATGAACGGGCCGGACCGGACTGGCAACACACCCCAGTACCTCTCGCCGTGCCTCTACATTCTCCTTCCCCCTGGTGTCCAGTAACTCCCGTAACCTGGCGGCCTCCTCTGCCAACCCTCTGAACCACTCTATCCCGTACTCCTGCTGCCCCGTCGTCCACGGCGTGAGCCCCCCCCTAAAAATTTTCTGGGCTTGTCTCTCCCCCGTGGACCAGGCCTCCATGGTTCTCGCCCAACTCTCACTCCACTGCTCCCAATTCCAACCTCTCTCCTCATCACGCTGCTTGACCCAGTCGTGGTGGTATCTTCTGTCAGGAGCTGATGTAGATGTGGTGTAGGAGTCAGGCGCAGGACACAGAGGCTTAGTCCAACAGACTTTACTTGTCATAACGTGACAAAATACAAAATACGGGCCTCGAACAAACAGAGGCGAGCGATTTCGCAAACTGTGCGTAAAAACACCAAAACAAATAAACAGAGCAGAAACTCGCAGCACCTACGGACAATAACACACAACACAAGACTAACCAAACGAGAAACTTATAGGAGACATAATCAACCAAACAGGAAACAGGTGTACACAATCAGACAAAACCAAACAGAAATCGAAAACATCAAACGGTGATAGCTAGTACTCCGGGGACGACGACCGCCGAAGCCTGCCCGAACAAGGAGGAGGAGCAGCCTCGGCCGAAACCGTGACAAATACAACACAAAATATATATACAGTGTGTGCAAATGTAGCAAGTTATGGTGGTAAGGCAATAAGTAGGCTATAGTGCAAAATAATTACAATTAGTATTAACACTGGAATGATAGATGTGCAAGAGATGATGTGCAAATAGAGATACTGGGGTGCAAATGAGCAAAATAAATAAGAATATAGGGATGAGGTAGTTGGGTGGGCTAATTTCAGATGGGCTGTGTACAGGTGCAGTGATCGGTAAGGTGCTCTGACAACTGATGCTTAAAGTTAGTGAGGGATATAAGAGTCTCCAGCTTCAGAGATTTTTGCAATTTGTTCCAGTCATTGGCAGCAGAGAACTGGAAGGAATGGTGGCCAAAGGAGGTGTTGGCTTTGGGGATGACCAGTGAGATATACCTGCTGGAGCGCATACTACGGGTGGGTGTTGCTATGGTGACCAATGAGCTAAGATAAGGAGGGGATTTGCCTAGCAATGATTTATAGATGGCCTGGAGCCAGTGGGTTTGGCGACGAATGTGTAGTGAGGACCAGCCAACAAGAGCGTACAGGTCACAGTGGTGGGTAGTATATGGGGCTTTGGAGACAAAACGGATGGCACTGTGATAGACTACATCCAATTTACTGAGTAGAGTGTTGGAGGCTATTTTGTAAATGACATCGCCGAAGTCAAGGATCGGTAGGATAGTCAGTTTTACGAGGGCATGTTTGGCAGCATGAGTGAAGGAGGCTTTGTTGCGAAATAGGAAACCGATTCTAGATTTAACTTTGGATTGGAAATTCTTAATGTGAGTCTGGAAGGAGAGTTTACAGTCTAACCAGACACATAGGTATTTGTAGTTGTCCACATACTCTAGGTCAGACCCGTCGAGAGTAGTGATTCTAGTCGGGTGGGCGGGTGCCAGCAGCAATCGATTGAAGAGCATACCAACATGTTTCAAGCAGACCACCATAGTCCCCGTGCCCAAGGACACTAAGATAACCTGCCTAAATGACTACCGACCCGTAGCACAGACATCTGTAGCCATGAAGGGCTTTGAAAGGCTGGTCATGGCTCACATCAACACCATTATCCCAGAAACCCTAGACCCACTCCAATTTGCATACCGCCCCAACAGATCCACAGATGATGCAATCTCTATTGCACTCCACACTGCCCTTTCCCACCTGGACAAGAGGAACACCTACGTGAGAATGTTATTCATTGACTACAGCTCAGCATTCAACACATACATTTTAGTCATTTAGCAGACGCTCTTATCCAGAGCAACGTACAGTTAGTGAATGCATATGTAATTTTTTTTTCATACTGGCCCCCCGTGGGAAACGAACCCACATCCCTGCCGGCCAAACCCTCCCCTACCTTGGACGACGCTGGACCAATTGTGCGCCGCCCATGGGTCTCCCGGTTGCGGCCGGCTGCGACAGAGCCTGGACTCGAACCAGGATCTCTAGTGGCACAGCTAGCACTGCGATGCAGTGCCTTAGACCACTGCGCCACTCGGGAGTCACTGTGCCCTCAAATACCATAGTGCCCTCAAAGCTCATCACTAAGCTAAGGATCCTGGGACTAAATGCCTCCCTCTGCAACTGGATCCTGGACTTCCTGACGGGCTGCCCCCAGGTGGTAAGGGTAGGTAACAACACATCTGCCATGCTGATCCTCAACACGGGGGCCCCTCAGGGGTGCGTGCTCAGTCCCCTCCTGTACTCCCTGTTCACCCATGACTGCATGGCCAGGCACGACTCCAACACCATTAAGTTTGCTGACGACACAACAGTGGTAGGCCTGATCACCGACAACGATGAGACAGCCTATAGGGAGGAGGTCAGAGACCTGGCCGTGTGGTGCCAGGATAACAACCTCTCCCTCAACGTGACCAAGACAAAGGAGATGATTGTGGACTACAGGAAAAAAAAGAGGACTGAGCACATCCCCATTCTCATTGACGGGGCTGTAGTGGAACAGGTTGAGAGCTTCAAGTTCCTTGGTGTCCACATCACCAACAAACTATCATGGTCCAAACACAACAAGACAGTCGTGAAGAGGGCACGACAAAGCATATTCCCCCTCAGGAGACTGAAAAGATTTGGTATGGGTCCTCAGATCCTCAAAAAGTTCTACAGCTGCACCATCGAGAGCATCCTGACTGGTTGCATCACTGCCTGGTATGGCAACTGCTCGGCCTCCGACCGCAAGGCACTACAGAGGGTAGTGCGTACGGCCCAGTACATCACTTCCTGCCATCCAGGACCTCTATACCAGGCGGTGTCAGAGGAAGGCCCACAAAATTGTCAAAGACTCTAGCCACCCTAGTCATAGACTGTTCTCTCTGCTACCGCACGGCAAGCGGTACCGGAGCGCCAAGTCTAGGTCCAAAAGGCTTCTCAACAGCTTCTACCCCCAAGCCATAAGACTCCTGAACAGCTAATCATGGCTACCCTGACTATTTGCACTGCCCCCCCACCCCCACCCCATCTTTTTACGCTGCTGCTACTCTGTTAATTATTTATGCATAGTCACTTTAACTCTACCCACATGTACATATTACCTCAACTACCTCAACTAGCCGGTGCCCCCGCACATTGACTCTGCACCGGTACCCCCCTGTATATAGCCTCCCTACTGTTCTTTTATTTTACTTCTGCTCTTTTTTTCTCAACACTTTTTTGTTGTTGTTGTTTTTTTTAATTTTTATTAAGAAATAAATGCATTGTTGGTTATGGGCTGTAAGTAAGCATTTCACGGTAATGTCTACACCTGTTGTATTCGGCGCATGTGGCAAATACAATTTTATTTTATTTTATTTTATTTTACAAACGTTGCTACAATTGTAACAATACCAGAAGAGAATATTACCTGGAAATAATGTTGAAATGGAAGGGCGTTTTAAAAATGGTGGCTTCAGGTGATTCTATTCTACCAAAGACTTAAAGAGTTTGTAACTTTTACTGTTGAAAATCGTTATCCTAAGTATAAATACAATAAAGTACACACATTAAAGGGTAAAAAATACATTTTGAGCAAAATGGACCACCTATTGAGATGGATCTTTTGTTAAGTAAATCAGGTGATAAATGAGCTGAAAAGGAGACTGGAGTAGTACGTTTTAAGAATTTTAGGCATTTTACAAGCTTAAATGTCCCCAAAAATCTTAAGCCTACATTATGCAGTTAAGCTAACCTCATGGGCTTTGGTTGCTATGTAGCCTACTGTCTTATAACTTGAGGCTGATATTTGGCCTACAGAGCTGTATGGAAACTTGCCTTAGGCTGTTATATTTGACCCTGTTTTTCTAATGACTTACTGGAGAGGCTGTATGACTGGGCGTATGATTACTGGAGAGGCTATCGGGTGTGAACAGGCCATCAGGCTGACCCCCTGACCCTTTAGAATTTTCCTACAGAGATCGATCAGATATTCCTATCCCTGCCAGATAGTGTTCCATCACAGGAGGATGGTGGCACCTTCATTGGGGAGCACGGGCTCATGGTAATGGCTGTAGTGGAATAAGTGCAATGGTATCAATTACATCAAACACATGGTTTCCAGGTGCCATTCCATGTGCTCCGTTACAGAGATTATTATGAGCTGTGCTCCCCTCAGCAGCCTCCACTGTGTCCCATATTATGGTGACCTATAGCTCTCAGTAATGTATTGAATGTAATATGTGTATGTGTGCATATGGATACAGTATGTAAGGTAAAGGCTGTATTTCATGCATGGTTTGTCATAGTTTTTCATATTATTGAACCTGTCTATTTAAAGGTCGTCAGTGATTCTGTATTGCTCAAAGGAGAAAAGCTCATTTGAAATCCCCATATTAATGGTTGTTGTAATTGCCACAGCAGTGCCTTATGAAACGTGATTAGCATTTAATGACCTTTTCCATGAAGTGAAATATGATTGGCATTCTAAGAAATGTCCCCAAATGTCTTTCTGCATATAAAAAAATTAGGATTTTAATTGAAATGTAGAAAGGTATGAGGACAGCTTATTATTGGACCAAATCAATGAAGACATTTTGGAGGAGAAAATGTCTCTGGAAATAACACTTGAAATTAATTATGCTCCTCAGGCAATGTGTTGCTCTTAAGAACACCTTGTAAAGGGCACCTACCAGGCATCCCAAGTCTTTGAGATTGCAGTTTGGATTTTGTTGTTGTGGTGAGTTGTTATTGTACTAATATAGTGTATATCTCACATTCAGAAAATGCATATTTGATACAAGGTTACCAATTGTGTTCTAGGCTTGCCTCTCTCACAATCCAATATGAGAAAGTCATGACACTAACCAATAAAAACAAATCATGGGTGACACAATAATGATATTTCTTCCGGACACCTGGTAAACTTATGATGATAATAACATTTCAGCTGCCAGATGGATTTGACACACCAAGCACTGAGATGCTGAACTTTCACTCTGCCAGCTCCCTTGCTCATGATTTCAAAGCAATTACACATATCACCGGTGGGAATCAAATACATTTTTTGATGACGCATCGTGTCGAGAACCGCTTTCCGGTTTTGGCACTTGACATCCCCAGGTTTTTCAGATACAATCGAGCCTGAATGAGAGAGAAAATAGAACTTTGTCTGCTGATTAAATTATCAGCTACTGCGAAGCGGAGACATAACAAAAGATGTGCCTTCTTTTTCACCATCTTGTTTCGCTCCTGAGGCAGGGATGACTGAGGATAGGCTGAAAATAGCTCATGAAATAGGTGAATGAGATCACAAAAAGGAGAAATTACACAAGACATTAAAAGAACACCATAATGTCTGTGTACTGTACATATTGAGAAAGCTGCTTCGGAAAATTCAAATACTTGAAAGGTGTTTGAGAACACATACCACATATTGTGTAGTCTATAGGGCCAAACTGACACTCAAAGAAACACTAAAGCCTTAAGTTAATTGAAGATGGGTGGCATGTGCCTGGTCATAAGGTCTCTTTACAACCCAAGAAGGAGTTGGTTATGGAGGTAAAGACTATTTGCAGGTGCACTCAGTCTTATTTCAATGAGTGTCAGTGAACTCTATTCAGCTCTCTGTCTGTGAGGGATAGTCTTGGAGCTGTTTGACCAAGTAGACGAGCCAGGAGCCCACTGGAAAGATGGATAGACCAGAAAAGAAGGATTCGATTGCTTCTTCAGAATGGTAATTATACTCAATACTGCCTGAGTGACTCGGGATCACACATAGTACTTCCAGTTGGTTTTTGTATAAAACCAGTCTACAGTATTTTTATTGACTTCTTTTCAAATGTATTTAATTTCATCCATGTCTGTACTCAACAGTACATTTGTCGTTTCTTTGCTATGTGCAATGTCTTGTGGTTTTCACACAAGTCAGACACTTACCTGATTGCTGATGGTTGACAGCAAAGCCATTGACTGCCTGCCCTTTGACAAACATGCTGTTATTGGCTGGGTTTATCTGGTGGGCCAGGATGATCTCGTTCAGCTTCTGCTGGAGGCTCATGTAGTTCTGGGAAGACTTAGTGACCTGTTGTATAGACAATGGACAAATGATACATATAATCAAATAGTTGGGGGTTCAGAACCCCAAGAAAAGCCGTTGGCAGACACATCAAGTGGGTTAGTACTAGATTACCTCTTTAGAAAAGACCTCCAGTTCCTCCGTATCTCTCTGGGCTGTGGCCTTGGTGGCCTTCAGGTTCTTCCTGTCCTTGTAGCCCCTGAACTGGCTCTGGATCTTCACCGCTGCCTGCTCCTCGTCATACCTATCCCCTCCCTGAGACTCTGTCTCCTCTATGCGAACCAGCTCTACATCGGTGAGGTCCACAACCCTGTCCTCAACATTCAACCCTTCCTCCTGTTCCTCAACCATGGGTTCCTCCTTGCTCCTTTTGACCCGTTCTCTCTCCTCCTTGAATTTCTTTCTATCCCGGTGTCCTCTGAAATTGCTCTGCAGAACGGTGGCAGCTTTTTCCTCGTCTGGCTCGGTCTGGCTTGCGGTGGACGGCTCTGGTTGGGGTTCTAGCGTTGGCTCCTGTGTCTGGACAAGTTCTCGTTTGGGTTGTTCTTTGGCCTCTTTCGTCTTCTTTTTCTTGGGGATTTTTCCTTCCTCCTGCAGGCGTTTGCGCTCCTTGTGGCCACGGAAGTTACTTTGGATGACCGTAGCTGCCTTGGCCTCATCTACTTCTTCCTTCTCTTCCACACCTGCAGACACGGCCACTTCCTCTGGAACCTTTGACCTTCCTTCTGGTTTTGACATACCTTCTACCTTTGTGGTCTCGTCTTCAGTTGGGCTCATCACTCTCTGTTTCCTTGCTGGGATCTTGCCTTCTTCAACCAGCCTCTTCCTCTCTTTGTGGCCCCTGAAGTTGCTCTGGAGAACTGTAGCTGCCTTAGCTTCCTGTTCTGGGTTAACCTCCTCCCCTTCTGCGGGCTCTGTATTCTGTTGCTCGTCAACTTCTGTGTCTTCCTCGTCCACCAGCTCTTCACCCACTTCCGTTAGCTCATCGTCGTCGTCCTCTTCCGCCTTGGCCGTGTCTTCATCCTCTTCCTCCTCCTCCGCTACTTCGGTCAACCCTTCCTCCTTTTCTTCTTCCACTGCAACCTCTTTCATGTCCTCCTGCTCCTCCTCTTCGTCCTCCTCCATAATAGCAGGCTCCACCTCTACAGGCGAGGGTGACCTTAATCTCAACTCGTCTCCAGACAGTGTCTTGTGGCGCTCCCTGAGTTTCTTTCTCTCCTTGTAGCCTCTGTAGTTACTCTGAAGGACCACAGCGGATTTGGCCATCTCTTCCTCCTCCAGTTTGGCAGCTTCGATCCTCTCTTTCTCTATCCTGTCTTTTTCAATGGCCTCCCTAAAGAGAATACAGTTGATTTTGCTCTGAACAGAATCAAACTCAGTGTAAAATGTTTATGATCTGGAACAACTATGGGGGTATACTCTATATATATGTTTATATGAAGAGTAGCTCCTGCCATGTCAGCAGCTAATGTGGATCCTAATAAATAGTAAAATACTAATTATAAACTGGGTGGTTCGAGCCCTGAATGTTTATTGGCTGAAAGCAGTGGTATATCAGAACGTATACCACAAGTATGACAAAACATGTATTTTTACTGCTCTAATTACGTTGGTAACCAGTTTATAATAGCAATAAGTCACCTCGGGGGTTTGTGGTATATGGCCAATATACCATGGCTAAGGGCTGTGTCCAGGCACTCCACGTTGCGTCGTACATAAGAACAGCCCTTATTGCTTAAATATACAATTTCTACTCAATAAAACATTAACTTCACAATGTTTAAAAAGTTCTAGATCTACTTTCCTACATTTTACTATGACTATATTTTTTGCGTAGTGCAGATCCATCTATGGTTGTCCTTACCTTTTCTTTTTGAAACTCTTCCTCTCCCTGTGTCCTCTATAATGTGCCTGAATCTTAGCTGCAGCTTTATTTTTTTCTTCCATCAACTCCTTGTACTTCTTCTTGGCGAGGTAACCTCGGCAAACTGCAGAAGAGGATGGTACAAGTTCAAACTACACTAAACGTACTATGTATCCTCTGAACATGAACAAACCGATCTTAGAAAACAATGATGAAGTGGCATAATGGTCTCCTCACCAGCCTGTAACTGGATGATGAAGGTCTCAAACTTGGCTTTGCTTAATTTATCATCAGCACATCTCCTCCGTACTTGATGTCCTCTGTACGCTGGTGGACGATATATTAGAGACAAATCATTAACATACAGATATCAACTATTGTTTATGATAATAAAGAACTTAAAGGTCTTTGCACACGTTTAAAAGGAACCGGGACAGTTTTGGTTCCACTATGGTGGTAAGGTCAAAGTGACCATGTACTGACCTGATTGTATGGCCACAGCGCTCTGTGCTCTCTTCTCCAGTATTTTGCGGTAGTGTTTGGCCCCCAGCCAGCCCCGGACGTAGGCCTGGACCAGAACGATGCGGTCTGTGGTCTGCCTCACCATCAGGTTTAGGGTCTCCACATGGTAGTACTTCAGAAACACCTGAGAGACACCACATGGAAACACAATCAAAGGATGTAGACTCAGTCATACTCTCCATGAGATTTGTCTAGTCATTTACATTTTACTCCAAAATACTCCATGAATGTGACCTTACTTTAGTTTTGCCCAGGACCCAATTTTCCAGTTTGGCTTTTTCCAATATAGCTGCACAAGTCTCTGGGCTTGCATCCGGCTCCTTGTGCGCACGGAAAGCCAGTATGTAGTACCTGCAACAACCAATACTAGACTTACCAAACCATTTCGGCACACTATTAGCCTAAAAACCTCAAAAGGAGTTTTCCATTCTTCTTGTCATTCATAAGCAATAAGTGGGAGCCTATGGAGTCTTTTCTATGATTAGGATCACCAACCTCTTGACGAAGTTGGTGTAGAGGATGCGGTGAGAGTAGCCCTGTCGGCGGATCTTAGCTGTCTCCAGGACGCCAGTGTAGCGCAGCTGCACCAGCACCTTCTCCCTGTCAAACTTACTGGCCTGCCGGTCATTGTTGGGCTTGATGCAACGCACAAAGTGGGGCTGTCCCGCTACCATCTTGGACAGCAGGTCCATTAGGGAATACTGGTGAATGAAGAGGCAGGAAGTGAGTAGTTTACCTTAAGCATCCACTTAAAACTAGTGTCCAGGTAAAGACCTGAATAAGACCAAAATGCCTATTCTTGAATTCCTGTATGAGAAGACATATTTAGTTGCTTTCTTTTCATTAGTTGCTTTCTTTTCTTATGTAAACCAGTATATATTCTGATTGTCCAGGGGTACTGGTACAACTCCAAGGAGATAAATACAGTTGAAGTCGGAAGTTTACATAAACTTAGAACCCTCCACAAATTTCTTGTTAACCAACTATAGTTTTGGCAAGTCATTTTTCCAACAATTGTTTACAGACAGATTATTTCACTTATAATTCACTGTATCACAATTCCAGTGTGTCAGAAGTTTACATACACTAAGTTGACTTTGCCTTTAAACAGCTTGGAAAATTCCACAAAATTATTTCATGGCTTTAGAAGCTTCTGATAGGCTAATTGACATCATTTGAGTCAATTGGAGGTGAACCTGTGGATGTATTTCAAGGCCTACCTTCAAACTCAGTGCCTCTTTGCTTGACAACATTGGAAAATCAAAATAAATCAGCCAAGACCTCAGAATTTTTTTTGTAGACCTCCACAAGTCTGGTTCATCCTTGGGAGCAATTTTTCCAAAGTGCAAATCAATCCCAGAACAACAGCAAAGGACCTTGTGAAGATGCTGGAGGAAACGGGTACAAAAGTATCTATATCCACAGTAAAACGAGTCCTATATCAACATAACCGGAAAGGCCGCTCAGCAAGGAAGAAGCCACTGCTCCAAAACCGCCATAAAAAAGACAGATTACGGTTTGCAACTGCACATGGGGACAAAGATCGTACTTTTTGGAGAAATGTCCTCTGGTCTGATGAAACAAAAATAGAACTGTTTGGCCATAATGACCATCGTTATGTTTGGAGGAAAAAGGGGGTTGCTTGCAAGCCGAAGAACACCATCCCAACCGTGAAGCACGGGGTGGCAGCATCATGCTGTGGGGGTGCTTTGCTGCAGGAGGGACTGGTGCACTTCACAAAATAGATGGCATCGTGAGGAAGGAAAATTATGTGGATATATTGTAGCAACATCTCAAGACATCAGTCAGGAAGTTAAAGCTTGGTCGCAAATGGGTCTTCCAAATGGACAATGACCCCAAGCATACTTCCAATGTTGTGGCAAAATTGCTTAAGGACAACAAAGTCAAGGTATTGGAGTGGCCATCACAAAGCCCTGACCTCAATCCTATAGAACATTTGTGGGCAGAACTGAAAAAGCGTGTGCGAGCAAGGAGGCCTGCAAACCTGACTCAGTTACACCATCTCTGTCAGGAGGAATGGGCCAAAATTCACCCTACTTATTGTGGGAAGCTTGTAGAAGGCTACCCGAAACGTTTGACCCAAGTTAAACAATTTAAAGGCAATGCTACCAAATACTAATTGAGTGTATGTCAACTTCTGACCCACTGGGAATGTGATGAAAGAAATAAAAGCTGAAAGAAATAATTCTCTCTACTATTATTCTGACATTTCACATTCTTAAAATAAAGTGGTGATCCTAACTGACCTAAGACAGGGAATTTTTACTAGGATTAAATGTCAGGAATTGTGAAAAACTGAGTTTAAATGTATTTGGCTAAGGTGTATGTAAACTTCCGACTTCAACTGTAGGTACACATTACATGTCACAGTATGCAAATGTGCTGTACTACAAGTCAGTTTATCAACAGAGCTGTACTACCAGTCAGAGCTATACTACCAGGGTTGGGGGATAATCTATCCACTCAGTAATGTAGGAAGTGATAAAGTGAGACTTTCTTACTCTGAAGTAGGAGGCTACTGTCTGTGTTCTCATGTTGGTGGACTCTCTAGGATGATGGGTGGTCTCTCCAGTTACAGTATCACCCTGGACACACAAAACAGTGAGTTTATCAAGATTATTCACCACAGGTTCATGGTAGGTGTATTTGTTGAGTTATATCAATTAATATTGGAAAACATAGTATTATATGTATTATACAGTGCCTTCGGGAAGTTTTCAGACCCCTTGACTTTTTCCACATTTAGTTAAGTTACAGCCTTATTCTAAAATTGATAAAATAAAAAATTTCCTCAGCAATCTACACACAATACCCCATAATGACATAGCAAAAACAGGTTTTTAGAAATTATAGCAAATGTATAAAAAAAATTAAACAGAAATACCTTATTTACATAAGTATTCAGACACTTTGCTATGAGACTCGATATTGAGCTGTCTATGTAAGGTCCAACAGTTGACAGTGTATGTCAGAACAAAAACCAAGCCATGAGGTCGAAGGAATTGTTTGTAGAGCTCCGAGACAGGATTGTGTCGAGACACAGATCTGGGGAAGGGTACCAAAACATTTCTGCAGCATTGAAGGTCCCCAAGAACACAGTGGCCTCCATCATTCTTAAATGGAAGAAGTTTGGAACCACCAAGACTCTTCCTAGAGCTGGCTGCACGGCCAAACTGAGCAATCGGGGGAGATGGGTCTTGGTCAGGGAGATGACCAAGAACCCGATGGTCACTCTGACAGAGCTACAGAGTTCCTCTGTGGAGATGGGAGAACCTTCCAGAAGGACAACCATTTCTGCAGCACTCCACCAATCAGGCCTTTATGGTAGAGTGGCCAGACGGAAGCCACTCCTCAGTAAAAGATACATGACAGCTCGCTTGGAGTTTGCCAAAAGGCACCTAAAGGACTCTCAGACCATGAGAAACAAGATTCTCTGGTGTGATGAAACCAAGACTGAACTCTTTGGCCTGAATGCCAAGTGTCATGTCTGGAGGAAATATGGCACCATCCCTACGGTGAAGCATGGTGGTGGCAGCATCATGCAGTGGGGAGGTTTTTCAGTGGCAGGGACTGGGACAGGATCGAGGCAAAGATGAACCGAACTAAGTACAGAGAGCTCCTTGATGAAAACCTGCTCCAGAGCACTCAGCATCTCAGACTGGGGCGAAGGTACACTTTCCAACAGGACAATGACCCTAAGCACACAGCCAAGACAATGCAGGAGTGGCTTCGGGAAAAGTCTCTGAATGTCCTTGAGTGGCCTAGCCTGAGCCCGGACTTGAACTCGATCGAACATCTCTGAAGAAACCTGAAAATAGCTGTGCAGCAACGCTCCCCATCCAACCTGACAGAGCTTGAGAGGATCTGCAGAGAAGAATGGGAGAAACTCCCCAAATACAGGTGTGCCAAGCTTGTAGTGTCATACCCAAGAAGACTCAAGGCTGTAATCGCTGCCAAAGTTGCTTCAACAAAGTACTGAGTAAAGGGTCTGATACTTATGTAAATGTAATATTTCCATTAAAAAAAATTATAATCTAAAAAACAGTTTTTGCTTTGTCATTATGGGGTATTGTGTGTAGATGAATAAAGAAAAAAAATACAATTTCATCAATTTTAGAATAAGGCTGTAACCTAACAAAATGTGGAAAAAGTCAAGGGGTCTGAATACTTTCCGAAGGCACTGTAAAATACTATAGGCCAGTTTTCCGGACACAGATTAAGCTCAGTCTTGGACTTAAAAGCCATGTCATTGGAGATTCTCCACTGAGAATGATTTTAAAACCAAGGCTTAATCTCAGTCCGTGAAACTGGCCCTAAAAGATGTTGTAGAATATTATTTTTAATTTTTTATTGACTGAACGGTACGAGTATAAGATCATTATGGATTGGAAGTTATTCATCAATGTGTAATTAATATGAAAAGCAATGATGGGTTAGATGAGGGCTCTGAACCCCAAAATAGGCAGGTTTATACTGTCCTGTAAATAACAGCCTGAATTGGATATCAACATTCAGAAGCCTTATCTGTGTATCATATTTTCTCATGAAATGTCTCTCATTTTTGTTGTTGTGTGAAAAGCACAAAATTTTGAAAATCACCAATCACCGTTTGAATATGTACTGTGTGATCGAGAGGCAAGAAAGGCGTGTGTTTTTTTTCTGGGGTGAGCGTTAATTTCCGAGAAGAAGGCTGCAAGAGATGCATAAAGAGGAAGCGTAAACAAACACGAGCCAAGTTAGGAATCAAGTCTGCATAATGAAAATTTGTTTTAAATGTTTAATGCTGAGTATTGACTTCAGAGGTACCAAATTAGACGTTTGTGACAAAGGACAGTGACCACTTGATCATAAGGGGATGTATGTGTTAAGTCAGTTTGTTTCAAATTTCATTGCGAGTTATGGCAAGCATTATGAAGATTTTACCACAGAGAAACCAGCTATTTTCCTGCTTATGATCATTGGTGAAACTGCCATTTAAAAAAAATTATGACACTTGAAAATCAGTGGGACTTTTCTCATTCCATACAATGCCTTCTGAGAATCTCAGACAATGTTCTCATTTGCAGAGTAATAAGGAGAGTGCAGATACAAAATGCAAATATATGCTTATCTGGGACACAGCCAAATATGAACCTTGAAACATTGCACATGCAAGAAAATAATTGCAGCAAGGTTGAGTCACATTGCTCACTACAAAGCAACAGCACTGACAAAACATACCTTTACACCATGAGCCTAAAACATTGCTAAAATGACACTCAATCTCATGACTAGCGGAGGAGTCTTTGATGTGCTTTCTTGTGCTTTCTTAGGCAGAAATGTAAAATATGCAGATGAATGGAAATACATTCATGTACTCATCAAAGACAGTTAATTGCCAGGTTTAGCCTCTGCCAATGGCCCTCAGGTATACAAATTGGTTTGACAAAGTGGGAATTGTGACCTTCCCCTAACTATCAGATTAGTGTGGTGTGCTAGAAAGTAAAGGGTTGTGCCCTTTTTGTGGGTAAGATAAGTTCTAGGGGTAACTTTAGGTTGTCATGCAGAAATACAACAAACAACTTTAAGTTGATCATGTTATGACTTCAACCTCTTACGAGTGCGTGAAGGGCACTTCCTCAAAACTAGTCAATATCATGAGGCATGGTGTCATAAACAGAAATAACCCCATTAAACCTAGGTAAATGAGAAAATATAAAAATTACCAGTAGTATGCACATGAAAGCCTCTCCTTTAACATCTAATCAGACAATCAATTCACTCTGAGGTTCTAATGAAAATCGAAAAGACTGCTTTTGCACCCACACTCATAGATTCTCACTCTCATCTATTGAAAGGGAAATACGAAAGGATGGGAATTGGACGAGCCATGAACAAAAACAAATGTAAAACGACTAGTCTTATTATTTCCTAGGGGTGGGTAGATGGTTTGCCATACAACATAGATACAACATAGACAGAGAGATTGCCATTACCTCACCAAGTGACATGCTAGAACTGAATAACTTAAGCACTCCCATCTTTACGAGGAAAACGCAGAGAGAGAGACAGGGGAGACAGAGAGAGAGAGAGAGAGAGAGAGAAAGTCAGAGAGGACACAAAAGGTTAGTTTGTCTGAAAGAGAAAGTGAGACTGAAAAATGTTTTGACATGGAATTACAAGTAGGACAGTTAACGTTACTGGATTGGAAAAGGGAAGCAAGAAAGTAAATGCGACAGAACTATAAACTTTGTTTGAGGGTGTATAAAGGAAAATAAGTTAGAAAATCTTATACCCGTACCTTGGCAAAGTTCATGGTGCGTTGAGGGTGTGCTGGGGTGCGAGGCATGCTCATGAGTGTGTTCATCCCTTTACCCTTAGTGTGGGCCAAGTTGCCTAGAGGATAGAGAGATAGAGGGAGAGAAGTTTATAACAAAAGGACAAGCTACACCACAGTTTCAAAGAGGAAAGAGTTAGTGAGATAGCTGGCAATCAGCGCCTTCATGGAAAAACAAAATGGCAGTAGTTAGACATGCAAGTGCACATTTATATTTAATATAACCAAATCAAGTTGTACTAAAATGGAAGAAGGTGGAGGGAATATGTGGGGGAAAAAAATTAACAAGCTTGACCCCATAGAGCAAGTTACTCTAAAGAGGGAAAATACTAAGTTAGCAAGAGAAGGCAATCTGAAAATCAACATTAGTGATGCAACATCTGCCGTGCAAATTCATCAACAAACATATCCAGAATTTCCATGTCACTTGATAATGTCAAGTGTATAGCTACAGGCCGATGCTATTTCAATAGCACACAGCTATAGAGAAGTGGACTCGCTCTTTGTAGCATGCTAGCATGTCATCGTGTTAGCTTTCATGAGGTCAGTGGGAATGACAGTACAAAGGGGGAGGAGAGGTTGCCGTAGCTCAATAAAATATATTAAAGAGTGATTATGGGATTGCTGATTGGATTTGGGCTCAGAAGGGCCGCGTCCTCTGCCTATGAAGGGTACTCACGCTGCAAGGACCAGCTTTTCACAACAAAAGCCCGGCCTCCAATAACAATAGGCCGCACTGTAAAAAGTGACATGGACCGGTTTTCTTTGGTTCTTTGGCATTTAGCATTTCGATTTCGACAAATAAACACATTTGTTTACAGCGGCATTAATTTATGATAAATATTGAGGTTGTTACGATATGATATTTGAATAATCACCACAAGGCAAGTCTAGAGTTAAGTCGCTCTGGATAAGAGCGTCTGCTAAATGATGAAAATGTAAATGTAAATGTAGAGAGTCAGATGGGAAAAATAAATAAATGCCTTGCTTGACAAGAAAACTGTACATTTGAGAGACTACCTCAATTATGGCATACAAAGTGAAAACATAGGTTAGTTGATTGTGCTAAGAGACAGTGTTGTTATTAGGCCATGTGTGTTTACCTGTTTTGGTGAGAGGGTGGGTGACCAGTTTGCGAATCAGCTGATTTTCTGACGACCTCAGCAGAAGAACAATATCTGCCGGCAGTGTATCTCTGTTCTTAGAGAGGAAGCCTGCAGCATTGTAGATCACCTAAACATGATCAACAGAGGGGGTAAGAAGACCTGTATGCACAAACATGGTTTTACAGCAAACTCAGCTTATTACACCTGCTACTGTTATTCACATTTAGGGTTGGGGTGCCCATTTCCTGTCTTTTTAAATTATTATCGCCAAATGCTAAATATTTGACCTAAAACATGTATTTGATGTATTAGACAGGAGGCCTTATAACCTTCCCAGCATAGTGATGAATTCCAAAGCCAAGGTCCACCCTCTTCGGTCTCCAAAAGTTTTTGGATTTCAGGTTGTCTTCAAACTTTTCTACAATGGACAAAGTTCACACAGGTTAATTTACTAGCAGTCCAAGCTGGCTTGCTAAGCATGTAAACATAATTGAATGACAGAATAAGCAAAAATGCATCCACATAACATACTTGCAAGGTTGCTAATTATTTAAATAGCAATGTTTAAACTACCTTTAGGTCCTCTTAAATTAACCTTTTGAATTATTCATGACTTGAGTGGATGAGTGGCTTAGCTAATTGGATAAAACTGGTGTACACTTCGTAATAATAATAATAATAATTTATTGGACTTATATAGCGCTTTTCTAGACACCCAAAGCGCTTTACGTAGTAATGGAGGGAGCTCACCTCATCCACCACCAATGTGTAGCAGTGACTTGGGTAATGCACGACAACCAATTTCTGCCAGAACACCTATTGGATGGCCATGATGGAAATAGGGCCAAGTTGGGCATTTAACCAGGACACCAATCACTGCCCTGAGGCATTGGGATTAGATCTTAGTAGCTACACAAAGACTGAGTGAGGACTGTGTGGGGACTTGCCTACGAGGGTCTGGTCGGTGGCTTGGGGAAAGCGGCTCTCCTCGTCCAGCAGTGACAGCATACCCATGGGCTTCTGCAGGAACAGGTCCAGGAGAGGACGGTTGTCCTCATACTCAATCACCCTGGCGTCCACATCCTCATTCAGGTACTCATCCTATAGGAGATGGTAAGGGACAGAAAGGTTTAAATTGGAACGGTGAAGCTGGTTTTGAATTAAACCATAACCATATCTGACAGATAACATCACCCTGGGTAGGTTTAGTTTAGTTCTTCATGTTTGGCTCACCTGATAAAGTCTAGGCCCAACTATGAGTCAGCAACATCACAGAACATACAGTATATGTATCTCTAGAGGTGAAGCACAAAATGAAAATACAATGTCAAAGCTTTTAGGTAGAGCTGGGACGACAAACCGAAAATTAGCGACACTGACCATACCGATCACTTATCGCAGGTATTTTGCTGATATCGTTCATTATGATAAGTAGCCTATACTAGAGAAATGTGAAGCTTAAATGAAATAAGTTTGCTAATATGGGGGATTGTTAATGGGACAATTGATGGCTACAACCATCAAACTACTAGTAGTAGTTTAAAGGATAATAAAAAATGGTGGTGCACATTAATTTCTATTGATCGTTATGGCATCAATTCAGGCAATGTATCGCAATATGGATTTTTGTCCATATTGCCCTGCTCTACTTTTATGTACCCATGTTCACAGACACGCTCACGCAAACACACAAGGCATCTAATATCTGGAACAGAACACAGCATTAGCCTCAGGTAAAGTCATTCTAAATTTCTCAGGACAGTAGGACAATGCTGCTGAAATAACAGCCTGAGGAAACAAAACAAAGCATTCCAGAAAAACAGAGGGACATAGAAAAGCATCAGAAGAGCTTGTTCCTCAGGCTTTGCTCTTTATTGTTCGCCTGATAAAAACAAGTAAATATCCTTGCTCTCTTCAGGAAGGATGTAGTCTATCAAAAGCCTGATGTTACAATATCGGGATGATCGTTAGGAAGAGATACACATTGTTTTACAGATTGCTTACTGTGCAGAATTTAGTCAGGATATTCTAGGCAAATATATTGTACACTTAGCACTGTAGAAAAAGCCTTGCGTTCTGTACATACAGTATATATGTATGTATATATATATATATATATATATATATATATATATATATACAGTTGATGTCGTAAGTTTACATACACCTTAGCCAAATACATTTAAACTCAGTTTTTCACGTTTAATCCTAGTAAAAATTCCCTGTCTTAGGTCAGTTAGGATCACCACTTTATTTTAAGAATGTGAAATGTCAGAATAATAGTAGAGAGAATGATTTATTTCAGCTTTTATTTCTTTCATCACATTCCCAGTGGGTCAGAAGTTTACATACAGTGGGGAAAAAAAGTATTTAGTCAGCCACCAATTGTGCAAGTTCTCCAACTTAAAAAGATGAGAGAGGCCTGTAATTTTCATCATAGGTACACGTCAACTATGACAGACAAAATGAGGGGAAAAAATCCAGAAAATCACATTGTAGGATTTTTAATGAATTTATTTGCAAATTATGGTGGAAAATAAGTATTTGGTCAATAACAAAAGTTTCTCAATACTTTGTTATATACCCTTTGTTGGCAATGACACAGGTCAAACGTTTTCTGTAAGTATTCACAAGGTTTTCACACACTGTTGCTGGTATTTTGGCCCATTCCTCCATGCAGATCTCCTCTAGAGCAGTGATGTTTTGGGGCTGTCGCTGGGCAACACGGACTTTCAACTCCCTCCAAAGATTTTCTATGGGGTTGAGATCTGGAGACTGGCTAGGCCACTCCAGGACCTTGAAATGCTTCTTACGAAGCCACTCCTTCGTTGCCCGGGCGGTGTGTTTGGGATCATTGTCATGCTGAAAGACCCAGCCACGTTTAATCTTCAATGCCCTTGCTGATGGAAGGAGGTTTTCACTCAAAATCTCATGATACATGGCCCCATTCATTCTTTCCTTTACACGGATCAGTCGTCCTGGTCCCTTTGCAGAAAAACAGCCCCAAAGCATGATGTTCCCACCCCCATGCTTCACAGTAGGTATGGTGTTCTTTGGATGCAACTCAGCATTCTTTGTCCTCCAAACACGACGAGTTGAGTTTTTACCAAAAAGTTATATTTTGGTTTCATCTGACCATATGACATTCTCCCAATCCTCTTCTGGATCATCCAAATGCACTCTAGCAAACATCAGACGGGCATGGACATGTACTGGCTTAAGCAGGGGGACACGTCTGGCACTGCAGGATTTGAGTCCCTGGCGGCGTAGTGTGTTACTGATGGTAGGCTTTGTTACTTTGGTCCCAGCTGTCTGCAGGTCATTCACTAGGTCCCCCGTGTGGTTCTGGGATTTTTGCTCACCGTTCTTGTGATCATTTTGACCCCACAGGGAGAGATCTTGCGTGGAGCCCCAGATCGAGGGAGATTATCAGTGGTCTTGTATGTCTTCCATTTCCTAATAATTGCTCCCACAGTTGATTTCTTCAAACCAAGCTGCTTACCTATTGCAGATTCAGTCTTCCCAGCCTGGTGCAGGTCTACAATTTTGTTTCTGGTGTCCTTTGACAGCTCTTTGGTCTTGGCCATAGTGGAGTTTGGAGTGTGACTGTTTGAGGTTGTGGACAGGTGTCTTTTATACTGATAACAAGTTCAAACAGGTGCCATTAATACAGGTAACGAGTGGAGGACAGAGGAGCCTCTTAAAGAAGAAGTTACAGGTCTGTGAGAGCCAGAAATCTTCCTTGTTTGTAGGTGACCAAATACTTATTTTCCACCATAATTAGCAAATAAATTCATAATGTGATTTTCTGGAGAAAAAAAATCTCACTTTGTCTGTCATAGTTGACGTGTACCTATGATGAAAACTACAGGCCTCTCTCATCTTTTTAAGTGGGAGAACTTGCACAATTGGTGGCTGACTAAATACTTTTTTTCCCCACTGTACACTCAATTAGTATTTGGTAGCATTGCCTTTAAATTGTTTAACTTGGGTCAAACGTTTCGGGTAGCCTTCCACAAGCTTCCCACAATAAGTTGGGTGAATTTTGGCCCATTCCTCCTGACAGAGCTGGTGTAACTGAGTCAGGTTTGCAGGACTCCTTGCTCACACACGCTTTTTCAGTTCAGCCCACAAATGTTCTATAGGATTGAGGTCAGGGCTTTGTGATGGCCACTCCAATACCTTGACTTTGTTGTCCTTAAGCCATTTTGCCACAACTTTGGAAGTATGCTTGGGGTCATTGTCCATTTGGAAGACCTATTTGCGACCAAGCTTTAACTTCCTGACTGATGTCTTGAGATGTTGCTTCAATATATCCACATAGTTTTCCTTCCTCATGATGCCATCTATTTTGTGAAGTGCACCAGTCCCTCCTGCAGGAAAGCACCCCCACAGCATGATGCTGCCACCCCCGTGCTTCATGGTTGGGATGATGTTCTCCGGATTGCAAGCTACCCCCCTTTTCCTCCAAACATAACGATGGTCATTATGGCCAAACAGTTCTATTTTTGTTTCATCAGACCAGAGGACATTTCTCCAAAAAGTACGATCTTGTCCCCATGTGCAGTTGCAAACCGTAGTCTGGCTTTTTTATGGCGGTTTTGGAGCAGTGGCTTCTTGCTTGCTGAGCGGCCTTTCAGGTTATGTCGATATAGGACTTGTTTTACTGTGGATATAGATACTTTTGTACCTCTTTCCTCCAGCATCTTCACAAGGTCCTTTGCTGTTGTTCTGGGATTGATTTGCACTTTTCGCACCAAAGTACGTTAATCTCTAGGAGACAGAACTTGTCTCCTTCTTGAGCGGTATGACGGCTGTGTGGTCCCATGGTGTTTATACTTGCGTACTATTGTTTGTACAGATGAATGTGGTACCTTCAGGCATTTGGAAATTGTTCCCAAGGATGAACCAGACTTGTGGAGGGCTACAATTTCTTTTCTGAGGTCTTGGCTGATTTCTTTTGATTTTCCCATGATGTCAAGCAAAGAGGCACTGAGTTTGAAGGTAGGCCTTGAAATACATCCACAGGTACACCTCCAATTGACTCAAATTATGTCAATTAGCCTTTCAGAAGCTTCTAAAGCCATGAAATCATTTTCTGGAATTTTCCAAGCTGTTTAAAAGTACAGTCAACTTAGTGTATGTAAACTTCTGACCCCCTGGAATTGTGATACAGTGAATTATAAGAAAAATAATCTGTCTGTAAACAATTGTTGGAAAAATTACTTGTGTCATGCACAAAGTAGATGTCCTAACCGACTTGCCAAAACTATAGTTTGTTAACAAGAAATTGATGGAGTGGTTGAAAAACGAGTTTTAATGACTCCAAACTAAGTGTATGTAAACTTCCAACTTCAACTGTATATACAGTCGTGGTCAAAAGTTTTGAGAATGACACAAGTATTGGTCTTCACAAAGTTCGCTGCTTTAGTGTTATGAGATATTTTTGTCAGATGTTACTATGGTATACTGAAGTATAATTACAAGCATTCCATAAGTGTCAAAGGCTTTTATTGACAAGTACATTAAGTTTATGCAAAGAGTCAATATTTGCAGTGTTGACCCTTCTTTTTCAAGACCTCTGCAATCCGCCCTGGCATGCTGTCAATTAACTTCTGGGCCACATCCTGACTGATGGCAGCCCATTCTTGCATTATCAATGCTTGGAGTTTGTCAGAATTTGTGGGTTTTTGTTTGTCCACCCGCCTCTTGAGGATCGACCACAAGTTCTCAATGGGATTAAGGTCTGGGGAGTTTCCTGGACATGGACCCAAAATGTCGATGTTTTGTTCCCCGAGCCACTTAGTTATCACTTTTGCCTTATGGCAAGGTGTTCCATCATGCTGGAAAAGGCATTGGTCGTCACCAAACTGTTCTTGGATGGTTGGGAGAAGTTGCTCTCGGAGGATGTGTTGGTACCATTCTTTATTCATGGCTGTGTTCTTAGGCAAAATTGTGAGTGAGCCCACTCCCTTGGCTGAGAAGCAACCCCACACATGAATGGTCTCAGGATGCTTTACTGTTGGCATGACACAGGACTGATGGTAGCGCTCACCTTGTCTTTTCCGGACAAGGTGTTTTCCGGGTACCCCAAACAATCGGAAAGGGGATTCATCAGAGAAAATGACTTTACCCCAGTCCTCAGCAGTCCAATCCCTGTACCTTTTGCAGAA
Organism: Coregonus clupeaformis; assembly: GCF_020615455.1. NCBI lineage: Eukaryota > Metazoa > Chordata > Actinopteri > Salmoniformes > Salmonidae > Coregonus > Coregonus clupeaformis. The sequence continues at coordinate 12,391,918 of NC_059198.1, forward strand.
TATCAGTCTGTCCCTGATCTTTTTCCTGGAGAGAAGTGGCTTCTTTGCTGCCCTTCTTGACACCAGGCCATCCTCCAAAAGTCTTCGCCTCACTATGCGTGCAGATGCACTCACACCTGCCTGCTGCCATTCATGAGCAAGCTCTGCACTGGTGGTGCCCCGATCCCGCAGCTGAATCAACTTTAGGAGACGGTCCTGGTGCTTGCTGGACTTTCTTGGGCGCCCTGACGCCGTCTTCACAACAATTGAACCGCTCTCCTTGAAGTTGTTGATGATCCGATAAATGGTTGATTTAGGTGCAATCTTACTAGCAGCAATATCCTTGCCTGTGAAGCCCTTTTTGTGCAAAGCAATGATGACAGCACGTGTTTCCTTGCAGGTAACCATGGTTAACAGAGGAAGAACTATGATTTCAAGCACCACCCTCCTTTTAAAGCTTCCAGTCTGTTATTCTAACTCAATCAGCATGACAGAGTGATCTCCAGCCTTGTCCTCGTCAACACTCTCACCTGTGTTAACGAGAGAATCACTGACATGATGGCAGCTGGTCCTTTTGTGGCAGGGCTGAAATGCAGTGGAAATGTTTTTGGGGGATTAAGTTCATTTTCATTGCAAAGAGGGACTTTGCAATTAATTGCAATTCTTCTGATCACTCTTCATGACGTTTTGGAGTATATGCAAATTGCCATCATCAAAACTGAGGCAGCAGACTTTGTGAAAATTAGTATTCGTGTCATTCTCAAAACTTTTGACCACGACTGTATATATCCGGGCCTTATGCCAGACTTTGCCCTGGTGTGAGTTTAAGTCCTACAACTGTCTTTAACTCCTAATTGACCCTCCTTTGCAATGATTTATGGAACCTCTCTATGGGGTTAGACTAAAGCATTTAACATGAGCAAACCATTCTCTGCCCCGAGGCAAAAGCGCACCCCAGAGATGACAGCTAGGGAATCGTCAACCCTTTCCCCATCGTAAATACAAACGGAAGGATATTTCACCCTCATGCACTCTGTTAAAGAGCCAGGTGACAAACGATGACGCGTTATCACCATTTAGATGTAAATTAAGTCATATCCAAGGTGAAAAGTGCTTTGAAATGCTTCCCTGGAGGCATAGGCACACTCAAATGAGTATTCATACTATTTCAGAGAGAGACGGCTATTTTAGCGACAAGGAGGAATGGGCTACCTGCTCCCAGGCGAATATGTGTTGGTTGAAGTAGAACTGGATCTGTTCGTTGGCAATGTTGATGCAGAGCTGCTCAAATGAGTTCCTCTTGAAGTTCTCAAAGCCAAAGATGTCCAGGATGCCAATGTTCAGGCCCTTGTCATCCTCTCTGTCAGGGGAGATCAGAAATGATTAGGTATTAAGGAAGAGCATTAGAGACTATGAGGTGGAGAGAGAAAGATCAGGAAGGTTTATAATGATGACAGTCATTATGATTAGCATCTACTAGTGAGGTTTATGTTTATTTTCAGGGTATCCTCTACACACACATACACACATGCTCTCTTACCCTAGGTGTGTGTCGGGTCTGAGCAGGGTGTTGATGCGGTTGACGATCCAGCTGAAGAGCCTGCCGTACAGGGCCTTGCCCATGGCGTCCCTCACCTCCGTGGCCTTCTCCACCGTGTTGGGCCTGACGATGGTCTCGCCCCGGGCTACTACGCAGTGGGACGTCAGGGCCTCGTGGAGCTCGTCTGGACGGATACACAGCAGCGACGCCGCTGTGGGGAGAAACCCAGGGATGGAAAGAATGTATAGATACTGGATGTTGTCACCATAGAAGCGGTCCTGCAGTAGTGAGGTTTGCATGTAGATTTGCAGAGACAACACAGAAAACATGCATATAAACATGGATATAGACATGTAGTATGGGTAGACATGCAGCAGGGAGGACATTGTTGGGACGATATACTGTATGTGTACATAAACATGATGAAAATGTAGATTTACACATTCAGAGAGATATCCTGTACATGTACTTTACACATAACAGACATAGTAGAAAATAATAAGTCCTTTAAGAAGACATGCAGATATCCCACATGCACGCATCAGCAAAACAAAACCATACATGACACACCACATAAACAACAACACAAATCTCAACACACACACAGACATAAATACAGCCATCCTGACATAGACACACACATTCATATTTATCAAAACGAGATAACATTTCTTCAAACTGCAGCTGGTAAAATAAGATAACTGGCTCTCACACCATGATACAGATGCAAGACTACACTCTTAGAAAAAAGGGTTCCAAAAGGGTTCTTCGGCTGTCCCCATAGGAGAACCCTTTTGGGTTTCATGTAGAACCCTCTCTGGAAAGGTTTTTACATGGAACCCAAAAGGGTTCTACCTGGAACCAAAACAGTTCTACCTGGAACCAAAAAGGGTTCTTCAAAGGGTTATCCTATGGGGATAAATTAAAATAATCAAACACAACTAAGTCCCCATGTCAGGCGTATCAAGCCTGAATGTAAAGGAAATGCATGTAAACAGGCTTGAGATACTGTAGTGCTTTATATCTCCACTGTTCACGCTAGGTTGGCCTCTCTGGAGAGGTAACAGGCATTAGGGGGAAAGAGGTGAGAGTCATGTTAGCTTTACATCACACCAGGGGCTGAACTGTGCGTCTGTGTCTCACCATTCTCCAGAACTGCTATGTTGGAGATGTTGCTTTTGTCGGTTTGGTGCTCTGAGGCCACAGAGGCAAACTCAATGTCGCCTGAGTTTAGGATAGCAGCCAGAGTGCTGTACACACTGCCCAGCTCCTAAGGGTTCAAAATGTATGGTTAAACTTGACCTTATTGTTCAGAATATAGCACATTCATAATTTGATACAAAGTCATGGAATACTCATTTGTAGATTTCATCTGATGGTTTTTTCATAGATTCAGTGGTTCTATTGGAACTACTTAGTTAATAGCATTGGGTCTTGGTAGCCTACAGCCGGACAGAATTCCTACATCATACAAAGTCTGTTTGATGGCTTTGGCATCACTGTCACATGCCAAGTCCTAATGTCACTATACTCAGACTGACATCACTGACAAGCTCATAATAACTCTGCTCTCTCTTGATGGGGAGCTGCTATCCAAAAGCTTGCAAGGTTAAAAGCTAGTATGGTTTTGAACACCTCTCCTCCATGTGACCTACTTGTTGTGTGTATGTACTGACATGCATGTGTAACTGATAGATGCACACACACACACACACACACACACACACACACACACACACACACACACACACACACACACACGCACACACACTTCATGTTAATGTTTTTAAATGTAAGTAAATTGTAAAGTATTTTGTCTGTAATGTCTTTTCGTTATGTGTCGGACCACAGTAAGACTAGCTATCGCCATTGGTGTCGGCTAATGGGGATCCTAATAAATCAAATCAAATCAAATCAAAATCAATTTAATCCCAATCAGAGATGCACTTTAGATGCACCCTGTCTTTATGTGCAAGGTAGACAGGAGAATGGGAGGTAGCTGTACTAGCAGAGTGGTTAGTGATTATAGTGATTATACTGTATGTACCATAAGTACTATTGACTTGAGGACCCCAGAGGCAATCAGTTATTTATGGCACTTCCTTGGGCTTCATCAGTGTCCATGTTGCTAATTGCAAACTGAACCAAGCATCATGCCATGGTCCACACTGACTCATATGACAGCTAAGAACAACACTGGAAATCAATGTCTTGACTATTCAACCAGGAACTGCTTCATGGTAATTGCACATTTCACATAGGCTATTGCACATTAATTACTTTTTTCCTTTGAATTCATCATTTATTATAATTTCCCCTTTTCACAACCAAGGGAATAAAATAGGAGCCATTTGTGACGAAACATACATACATTTTTTTTAAATAAAGCATCATAACATGGCAAAGACACTCTCCACATAGAGAGCAACCTAGTAAAATATTCTCCAGGCTTTAACTGAGAACGGTTATGTGTGTAACCTTGGGACAGGAGGTTTTATTTGCTTTAGGAATCAGTAATGAACCCAATGTCCTGTAGTGTATGTACCTCCAGGGTAAAGCCGATGACTTTGAAACACTGTTCCACCGCGTCAAACTGCTCCTTGTAGAAGGTGTTGTTCACTATGTCAGGGCCCAATTTAATGTGCTCGTTGAACAGATACCTGGGACAGAAGAAAGAAAAATGAACCACAAATAAGGTCATGATTGGGGGGTTAAGGCAGCAGAGTAGGTTATTAGGAAATGATAGTGTTAAGAGAGATAGGAAGGTTAATTGTGGGACCTACTTTGGGGTTTTGCTGTCTGATAGCTTGTAGTGGGCAAGTTTCTTCCTCTCGGCTAAACCAGCGTAGACGTAGTAGAATATGTGGAAGTTCTTCTCACCTCTGTAAGGACAGTCACAGGACAGGAATATGTCATCACATTAATATGTTTGATGATTGAAACACAAAGAATATTAATCACATCCAAGTCTGTCAGCTATGATTGCCTAGGATTACCAGAAGCCTATTTACAATCTCATAAAAAGCCAAAGATACAGTAAGATGTACTCTGAAACACATAATTGGCAAGCAACCAAGCTAATCTAGACTGCTGTGTTAAGTCAATTGTGATAGACTGTCATCAGTTTTAAAGCTATTTGTCATGCAATACTTATCACACCCGATTATAGGCTTCATGAGGGTTACATTTATACCACTTATTTATAATATAATTTTATTTCCCCCACATATATTTTTCCATTCCAGAAGAAAATCGACTTTTGGCACCAAAGACAATATAACCCCAGGAGAGAATTGGCACTTTGAATCTAGGCAGTAGGCACAGAGTTAACTGACAGACAACATTACTCTCAGAGAGTGCACCGATCCTTCACCCTTAGTCTGAATTTATCTCCCAAGAGCAAAAAGTCACCCTTTGAAGCCCCAATGAGGAGACATCGAGACCTAGAATCTTTGATCAAACAGGAAATAAGCTATCCCCTCTCACTCGACCCTCTGCACTCCCTGGCCATGGGATAATACAACAGGAGGAATAAACTGCAGTGGGAAGGCAGTTCCACCAGCTTCAGAGGGACAGAGAAAAACATCTCCCAATTATCCCTTGCCCTGCTTGACCAGAGGCTGCTAAGAAATTATAGAAGTAATGACTTTTGAGCAAATAGATGGACACACATATTAATTGGCCATTGGCCACAATCTGAATGTTGTTGTCATATGAAAGTCACAAGAATGCCTTATACATATTACATGAAGGCTATGTGCAAGTCAGATGAGGGCCATATGAATGCCTTAGTAAAGCTGTCTGAGAGGTTTTACGTGGCCTGATGGATGACGCGGGATTTCTCCAGGAGGTATTCAGAGATTTGCGCTCCGACAACGGTCCCCCCACAGGTAAACTTCATCTCCAGGTATTTCCCGAAGCGGCTGGAGTTGTCGTTGATGGCGGTGCACGCGTTCCCAAAAGCCTCCACCAAGTTATTGACCAATAGGATCTTCTCTTGGAGTGATCGATTATTGGCCTGCAAAGATATGGACGATCAGCATAAAACATATAATTTTAAGTGATGAGTAACAATAAAAACATGATCTGCAATGTTGTGCTGTAACAGGCAAAGTATCATGTTTGCTATCACAAGTGAACATGAAGTGCTGTAATTACATTCTAGTAATTTTTTATCTCACCTTTCCAAGCACTGTGAGCTGCTGGACCAATAGATGGGCGCTCTCTGTCTTTCCTGCACCGCTCTCTCCACTGATGATAATGCACTGCACAGAAACAACCAATCACCAGTTACTATGGTATTCTGATCTACTGACATGTTGCTATGCTTATACAGCACATACAGAATGTACTGTATCATTCATACATTATAGTTGAAATGGACTCGTGTACCTGGTCTGCGTTGTATGACACCATGGACTGGTAGGCTATGTCAGCGACAGCAAAGATGTGTGGCGGGTTGGCAGTGCGTTTAGCTCCTATGTACATCTTTGTGTACTGTGCAAGGAAAAGGATAAGGCACATGTAAGGGGATTTCATTTGAATTTGATACCAACAAGTAAGCTTGCTACACTATGTGCAGCTAATATGGGCTAAATCAAAATAAAACAACTTTCTAGCTGCCTTCTAGTATAGCAAAAAGAGAAAGAGATTAAAGACACGCTCCGGAACTTTGGCGAATAATATGTATTTTTTAAACCTTCCTCTTTGGGCTGGATGTGTAATTCATACATGCATAATCTATGAGCAGAATTACGGTTTTACATCAATTAGCCACAAAATCCCTAGTTTGAAAGTGACTGTTTTTCTGGAGGCTGTGCCATTTTCCCCCAGGTGGGCCAGCCCCCTAGCAATTCGAGTTCAACCAATGAGCTTCAGCCCCTCGCCAATTGAGTGACTGTTAGCAAGAGGCATATCATGCACACACAGCAGAGTGAGAGTGAGCCATTTACTTTATGTTCGTATTCCTTTTCTAATTTCTAATTGTTGTTGCATTGCTGAGAAGGAACCTGCAAGTAAGCATTTCGTTGGACGGTGTATACCATATGTATCCCATACATACGACTAATAAAACTTGAAACTTGAGAGCAATGACGTGGTACCACTTTTGGCTCGTGAGCACTACTTTCAGAACTATTTTCAGAACTACTGGCTAGAAAGTACACAAAAGTACCGGAGAATCTCTTTAAGCAATTTTCAAAAATGTGTTTATTCCCATTACAGTGCAAGATACACACTCATCAGTGCAGGTGCTACTATTCTAAGTAATGACTAGTTTAATTATGTACAACATGCCACATTGGACAATATAACTTAACAGTAGTATCATGGCATTTGGTCTTGAAGGGTTCAATTACAAAAACATCAGCAGTTCCACTACAAAATAATACTTTTTCCAGAACTGCATACACTCTAAAAAGAGAGGTTGTCAAGAAACCTTGTGATAAATGGAAAAGTGTGGCCAGTGAAGAGTGGAAGAGAGAGCGAGATAGAGAGAGAGAGAGCGAGTGAGAGACACAGCGGGAGTGTGGAAGTGAAACAGAGGAGAGAGGAAGTGGGGCACTGAGGCCCTAATGAGATATGGTCGGGTACATTCAGTAGTGTGTGTTTGACCAAATTAACACACACGCTCGCAGGAACACACACAAACAAACACACATCACACACACACACATACACACACCTGTGGGCTATACAGCTCCATCTTGTGAAATGGGTTAACTGCGATGAGGATGTCTCCAACGTAGGTATAGATCTGGTCCTTGGCGTAGCGCCTCTGAAGCTGCTCTGTGACTGAATTCTGGGAAGAGATCAAACATGCACATTCAATATTGTGACATTCAAAGGTATTAATTGATGTGAGATGAGACGTCAATACAGTATTTCAGTATCGTTTGATGAGGGCCTAGGTTTAGTGCAATGATTACTGAGGAAACATTGCAGTAAGATTAACACTTATTAGGATTGCTTACAGTATGTTGGTAAATTGGCGATATATCTGTCAGCATAAATAAGCAATATGCAACATAACATAAATGTACACTGTCGTTGTTTACATGAATATGAGCATTCTGGACTCAGTTCCATTTATCATCTCCGCCTTGATTTCATTAGGCGTTGTGCTCAGAACATACATTCTGTTTCCACCCCCTCCCTCGGCCCAGACTAGGATATAAACAAAACCAGCCATGTAGAAGAATGGGCGAAAATATCCCGAGGCGACTGAGCAATTTGTATGTTTCAATATGTCAATGGAGCACTCAGTTTGATAAATCACCCTAAATGTGTTTGGTACAAATATTGCTATTTTGCTTCTATGTTCCCATTCATTTAATACCGGTGCAGAGACTAGAGAGGAGTAATTCTGAGAGGAAACCCTCTCCTAACCTAAACTGTGGGTGGTTATCAATAACCTACACTCTTAGGAAAAAAGGTGCTATCTAGAACCTAAAGGGGTTATTTGGCTGTCCCCATAGGATAACCCTTTGAAGAACCCTTTTTGGTTCCAGGTAGAACCCTTTCCACAGAAACCCCAAAATAACCCAAAAGGGTTCTATCTGGAACCAAAAATAGTTATACCTGGAACCAAAAAGGGTTCTCCTATGGGGACAGCCGAATAACCATTTTGGAACCTTTTTTTCCAAGAGTGTAGGTCATGTATGGCAGCGTTGATGAGGATGGGGGCAACAAAAAATCTGAACTCATCATGAGGGGCTGCAGTGGCTCATGGATCTGTGTACCCACATCCATACCCACACATGCAGTCAGAGCCGGCCCTAGCCTTTTGGGGGCCCTAAGCTAAAAAATTAAAGTTGCTTCCGTTTTTGGAAATGTATCCGTGGGCCTACAAAAAAGGAAGTCGGCCGCCAGTTGCCCATCCCCGACCTAGGTTATTAATACCATATGAGAATAAAATATAACCACCTTGACACTGATTAACACAAAGCCGATTCTGTTTTTGTGTGGATCTGAAAGGATTGAATAGATTTTAGCAATATGGCTAACAATTCCACCTATTGGCTAAGGGGAAGCTATTACCATTTTGATAATACATATCCAATATCTTCAGCCAATTTAATCCCCTACCTCATCAAGTACTTCCAGGGTGACAAGGTCATCCACTTCGTCGTGTGTGGGGCTTGATGACATCATTTGACCACCTTTCTTTGTGTGGATGCGCTCATGCCTACAACACAGAATGCAAATATAAAGTCTAAAGCAACTAGTTGCATCTAAACAACTAACTTAGAACTACAACATAGCTAAGTGATTGCAGTAGATGAATCCAGCATTTATCAATGGCTTCACATAACATTCCTCTATTATGTTGTTTTATTGACACCTTCTTCTCCTTTTACTTTCTATCTACTTAAATTAAACAAATCTCCCCCATCCACACACTCCCACATTAAAAAATACTACAGTTTACTATAAAATACTACAGTACTTACAATAGAATTCTGTAGTAAACTGTGGTATACTGTAGAATACTAAACTACATACTTTAGTATCCTTCGATCATGTGTAGTACTTACTATATCATTTTGTAGTATACTGTAGAATACTATAGTAAATACTACAGTATACTACAGTCTGCAAAAACACTACAGTCCGCAAAAACAATACCGTTTTTTAAACTATAGTAATATTACAGTATTTCATTTGCATATACCCTGCCGATTCCCATTTGTACCACCAATAAGTGAGAAACCTATACTACATGCCAATATAGACCATATATTGTGTTCCATACAGATTATAGAAAAGAGCAGAAGCGCTGAACTATCCGTTCAGACCCCAGTCCTACATACCTAGAGTTATGGATTTTTTTTGGTATTTCTCCAGTACAGTACCAGTCAAAAGTTTGGACACACCTACTCATTCAAGTTTTTTTTTCTTTCTTTACTATTTTCTACATTGTATAATAATAGTGAAGACATCAAAACTATGAAATAACACATATGGAATCATGAGGTAACCAAAAAAGTGTTAAACAAACATTTGAGATTCTTCAAAGTAGCCACCCTTTGCCTGGATGACAGCTTTGCAAACTCTTGAAATTCTCTCAAACAGCTTCACCTGGAATGCTTTTCCAACAGTCTTGAAGGAGTTCCCACATATACTGAGCACTTGTTGGCTGCTTTTCCTTCACTCTGCGGTCCAACTCATCCCAAACCATCTCAATTGGGTTGAGGTAAAGGGTGATTGTGGATGCCAGGTCATCTCATGCAGCACTCCATCACTCTCCTTCTTGGTCAAATAGCCCTTACACAGCCTGGAAGTGTGTTGGGTCATTGTCCTGTTGAAAAACAAATGATAGTCCCACTAAGTGCAAACCAGATGGGATGGCGTATCGCTGCAGAATGCTGTGGTAGCCATGCTGGTTAAGTGTGCCTTGAATTGTAAATAAATCACAGACAGTGTCACCAGCAAAGCACCCCCACACCATCACACCTCCTCCTCCATGCTTCACGGTGGGAACCACACATGCGGAGATCATCCGTTCACCTACTCTGCGTCTCACAAAGACACGGCGGTTGGAACCAAGAATCTCAAATTTGGACTCATATTTCCACTGGTCTAATGTCCATTGCTCTTGTTTCTTGGCCCAAGCAAGTCTCTTCTTCTTATTGGTGTCCTTTCGTAGTGGTTTCTTTGCAGCAATTCGACCATGAAGGCCTGATTCACGCAGCCTCCTCTGAACAGTTGATGTTGAAATGTGTCTGTTACTTGAACTCTGTGAAGCATTTATTTGGGCTACAATTTCTGAGGCTGGTAACTCTAATGAACTTATACTCTGCAGCAGAGGTAACTCTGGGTCTTCCTTTCCTGTGGCGGTCCTCATGAGAGCCAGTTTCATCACAGCGCTTGATGGTTTTTGCGACTGCACTTGAAGAAACGTTCAAAGTTCTTGACATTTTCCACATTGACTGACCTTCATGTCTTAAAGTAATGATGGACTGTCGTTTCTCTTTGCTTATTTGAGCTTTTCTTGACATAATATGGACTTGGTCTTTTACCAAATAGGGCTATCTTCTGTATACCCCCTACCTTGTCACAACACAACTGATTGGCTCAAACGCATTAAGAAGGAAAGAAATTCCACAAATTAACGTTTAACAAGGCACAGCTGTTAATTGAAATGTATTCCAGGTGACTACCTCATAAAGCTGGTTGAGAGAATGCCAAGAGTGTGCAAAGCTGTCATCAAGGCAAAGGGTGGCTACTTTGAAGAATCTCAAATCTAAAATATGTTTTGATTTGTTTAACACTTTTTTGGTTACTAAATGATACCATACAGTTGAAGTCAGAAGTTTACATACACTTAGGTTGGAGTCATTAAAACTAGTTTTTCAACCACTCTACAAATTTCTTGATAAACAAACTATAGTTTTGGCAAGTCAGTTAGGACATCTACTTTGTGCATGACAGAAGTAATTTATCCAACAATTGTTTACAGACAGATTATTTCACTTATAATTCACTTTATCACAATTCCAGTGGCTCAGAAGTTTACATACACTAAGTTGACTGTGCCTTTAAACAGCTTGGAAAATTCTAGAAAATTATGTCATGGCTTTAGAAGCTTCTGACATCATTTGAGTCAATTGGAGGTGTATCTGTGGATGTATTTCAAGGCCAGCCTTCAAACTCAGTGCCTCTTTGCTTGACATCATGGGAAAATCAAAAGAAATCAGCCAAGACCTCCACAAGTCTGGTTCATCCTTGGGAGCAATTTCCAAACGCCTGAAGGTACCATGTTCATCTGTACAAACAATAGTACGCAAGTATAAACACCATGGGACCACGCAGCCGTCATACCGCTCAGGAAGGAGACGCGTTCTGTCTCCTAGAGATGAATGTACTTTGGTGCGTAAAGTGCAAATCAATCCCAAAACAACAGCAAAGGACCTTGTGAAGATGCTGGAGGAAACAGGTACAAAAGTATCTATATCCACAGTAAAAACATGTCTTATATCGACATAACCTGAAAGGCCGCTCAGCAAGCAAGAAGCCACTGCTCCAAAACCGCCATAAAAAAGCCAGACTACGGTTTGCAACTGCACATGGGGACAAAGATCATACTTTTTGGAGAAATGTCCTCTGGTCTGATGAAACAAAAATAGAACTGTTTGGCCATAATGACCATCGTTATGTTTGGAGGAAAAGTGGGTGGCTTGCAAGCCGAAAAACACCATCCCAACCGTGAAACACGGGGGTGGCAGCATCATGCTGTGGGGGTGCTTTGCTGCAGGAGGGACTGGTGCACTTCACAAAATAGATGGCATCACGAGGAAGGAAAATTATGTGGATATATTGAAGCAACATCTCAAGACATCAGTCAGGAAGTTAAAGCTTGGTCGCAAATGGGTCTTCCAAATGAACAATGACCCCAAGCATACTTCCAAAGTTGTGGCAAAATAGCTTAAGGACAACAAAGTCAAGGTATTGGAGTGGCCATCACAAAGCCCTGACCTCAATCCTATAGAAAATGTGTGGGCAGAAATGAAAAAGCGTGTGCGAGCAAGGAGGCCTACAAACCTGACTCAGTTACACCAGCTCTGTCAGGAGGAATGTGCCAAAATTCACCCTACTTATTGTGGGAAGCTTGTGGAAGGCTACCCGAAAGAGTTGACCCAAGTTAAACAATTTAAAGGCAATGCTACCAAATACGAATTGAGTGTATGTAAACTTCTGACCCACTGGGAATGTGATGAAATAAATAAAATATGAAATAAATCATTCTCTCTACTATTATTCTGACATTTCACATTCTTAAAATACAGTGGTGATCCTAACTAACCTAAGACAGATAATTTTATACTAGGATTAAATGTCAGGAATTGTGAAAAACTGAGTTTAAATGTATTTGGCTAAGGTGTATGTAAACTTCCGACTTCAACTGTATGTGTCATTTCATAGTTTTGATGTCTTCACTATTATTCTACAATGTAGAAAATAGTAAAAATAAAGAAAAACCCTGGAATGAGTAGGTGTGTCCAAACCTTTGACTGGTACTGTATACTACAATTTGTTTTACTATAGTAATACTACAGTATTTATACTATAGTATTTTTCCATGTGGGCTGATCAATCTAGATCGAATCACTCTAGATCAGGGGTCTCCAACCCTGTTACAGGAGAGCTAAACTGTAAACAGTAAACTACCATCCTGTAGGTTTTCATTCCAACCCAGTTTTAACTAACCTGATTCAGCTTATCAACCAGCTAATTATTAGAATCAATCAGGTGCTCTAGATTAGGGTTGGTGCAAAAACCTACAGGACGTTTGCTCTCCAATAACAGGGTAGGAGAGCCCTGGTCTAGATCTATGCACGCTGTGCTTCTACAGAAGCTTTTTACCACCGATGAGCACCTCTCTTGAGTGCGACTCCAAACAAGCGTTTACCTCCCCAGGTGGATAAAGGTTGAGGCTGACCACAACAGAGCTTGACCAACTCTTAAACAAACAAATTGTTGGTCCCCACTGATCTTATTGTTATTGTGTCTAACTGGCTAGTAGCTCCTTTTCCTGTTTTTTCCTTCCTTGCCTTGAGTGGTGGCACGACATGTCTTAATCCACGCTGTTTGACTCTACTGGCTGATTGTGCTTCACCTGATTGTAAAATGGCCGCTTCCGCTGTGACAATGTCATTTTTCCCCTATTTGATTGGTCATACATTGTTTGATTTGTTAAAACATGGGTATAGGTTACAAAACTACAGTCAAAGTTAGACATGAAACAGAAGACAGAGGAACGAACAACACATCTACACCCAAAAGGGTCTAGACTGACTAAAACACATCATGGAACACAAGGATGCCAGTGTCATCCTTAGATGTCGACAACAATCATCTAGACACAGCACAATGACTTGATTTCAGAAAAGTGCTGGGTAGTGGGTAGGCTACAAACTACAGTCTACAGTTAGGGCTTTGATTAGACATAATACGTGGGCAGGTAACTAGCTACCCCTACAAGTGCATTCATATCCCCTACCTGTCGTTACTGTCTGTGCTTCTGTCTGTCTTTCCATGATGGCTTAAATGACAGAAATAACATTACAGTTCATAAGCAGGATATGATATGCAGTTGCAGTGATTGAACTTGATATCTGGGCTTCAGGGGCCCAACATTTGACACAAAATCTGACTCATAACTTCTCCTCCTTCAGTCACTGCTGAAACCTTGAGCCTGAAGGTGACACAATATCCAGCTGATGCGCAATTTGGATTACTGTCTACATCCAAGTTAAGATGATGCCTATTTCCTCCAATGGCAGACAGTTGTGCAACCAGTAGGAACGTAATATAACGTAATGCAACTTCAAGTACTGTGTGGAGTAGATGAAGCTTGAGTTTGAAAGTTAAGATTAAACAAATCCACTACATGTCGACATTGGATCGCGGCATGGGTCCCTTTTGTAGATAACAAGTGACATGACTGTACTATAACATGTAAAACATGCAAGGTTATATAAGAATATTTATAAACTAGGTGGTTCGAGCCCTGAATGCTGATTGGCTGACAGCCATGGTATATCAGACCGTATACCACGGGTATGACAAAACATTTATTTTTACTGCTCTAATTACATTGGTAACCAGTTTATAATAGCAATAAGGAACCTCGGGGGTTTGTGGTATACGGCCAATATACTACGGCTAAGGACTGTATCCAGGCCTACAAACAGCCCTTAGCCGTGGTATATTGGTCATACACCACACACCCTCGTGCCTTATTGCTTAAATATACATGACCAACAGGGAGATGTTATGAAATACATTATGACATTCATATGGAAGGAGTTTCTAGAATGCACCATATGTAATGCAAAGGTCAATTGGATCCTGAATACATAGTGCTATGTGGTGCCTTTGTAGCCTTTATCCTTCTGCCATTGGCTAACAGAGGTCATCTGCATCATGACAGTACCTTGTCTTCCCAGTGGTTCCTATCTGCTGGTTGAGGTCTATGAGTTCCATTAGCTGTTTCTGCAGGATCCTCTCTCGACCTACAATCTGTCTGATGAACACATGTTGGAGCAGGTCTAGAACGTTAGGCCTCAGCTCAAAGTCCTTGATCAGACATCTGTGGGTGAGACAGTTAGACAGGGAGAATGTTACTGATGCTCTGGGCCATGCAATCAGCAAGTGAACATTATAATATTCAGATTCATGCTTCTATTTTAGGGGGTGAATGGTTTATGAAGAGCAAATCTGAAGAGGATAATAAACCAATTATGTTCGCCTGTAAATGAGAGGGAAGGTTTACACGTTTGTACACTGTAATTAGCAACAACACACACACGCACACACATACACACACACACAGACACACACACACACACACACACACACGCACACACACACACACACACACACACACAAACAGACACACACACACCCAGCTCCCCTTATACTCACTTGCAGATGAAGTCGTTAAAGTGGTCCGACCACAGCTCAGGCTGGTACAGGGTAGGTGGAGGGTTTCTGTACGGGGAAATAATCAAAAGATAAGATAAAATGTGAATTACACAGACTGGGAGGAGAACAGAGGCTAAGGCTGGGAGCAGGATAATGGAATGAAATCTTAACACTGTGCTTTATTTCAGATACCAAGAGACATCTCAATGTTAAGCTACAGACTCACATACAGTGGGGAGAACAAGTATTTGATACACTGCCGATTTTGCAGGTTTTCCTACTTACAAAGCATGTAGAGTGTAATTTTTATCATAGGTACACTTCAACTGTGAGAGACAGAATCTAAAACAAAAATCCAGAAAATCACATTATATGATTTTTAAGTAATTAATTTGCATTTTATTGTATGACATAAGTATTTGATACATCAGAAAAGCAGAACTTAATATTTGGTACAGAAACCTTTGTTTGCAATTACAGAGATCATAAGTTTCCTGTAGGTCTTGACCAGGTTTGCACACACTGCAGCAGGGATTTTGGCCCACTCCTCCATACAGACCTTCTCCAGATCCTTCAGGTTTCGGGGCTGTCGCTGGGCAATACAGACATTCAGCTCCCTCCAAAGATTTTCTATTGGGTTCAGGTCTGGAGACTGGCTAGGCCACTCCAGGACCTTGAGATGCTTCTTACAGAGCCACTCTTTAGTTGCCCTGGCTGTGTGTTTCGGGTCGTTGTCATGCTGGAAGACCCAGCCACGACCCATCTTCAATGCTCTTACTGAGGGAAGGAGGTTGTTGGCCAAGATCTCGCGATACATGGCCCCATCCATCCTCCCCTCAATACGGTGCAGTCGTCCTGTCCCCTTTGCAAAAAAGCATCCCCAAAGAATGATGTTTCCACCTCCATGCTTCACGGTTGGGATGGTGTTCTTGGGGTTGTACTCATCCTTCTTCTTCCTCCAAACACGGCGAGTGGAGTTTAGACGAAAGAAATCTCTATTTTTGTCTCATCAGACCACATGACCTTCTCCCATTCCTCCTCTGGATCATCCAGATGGTCATTGGCAAACTTCAGACGGGCCTGGACATGCGCTGGCTTGAGCAGGGGGACCTTGTGTGCGCTGCAGGATTTTAATCCATGACGGCGTAGTGTGTTACTAATGGTTTTCTTTGAGACTGTGGTCCCAGCTCTCTTCAGGTCATTGACCAGGTCCTGCCGTGTAGTTCTGGGCTGATCCCTCACCTTCCTCATGATCATTGATGCCCCACAAGGTGAGATCTTGCATGGAGCCCCAGACCGAGGGTGATTGACCGTCATCTTGAATTTCTTCCATTTTCTAATAATTGCGCCAACAGTTGTTGCCTTCTCACCAAGCTGCTTGCCTATTGTCCTGTAGCCCATCCCAGCCTTGTGCAGGTCTACAATTGTATCCCTGATGTCCTTACACAGCTCTCTGGTCTTGAGGTTGGAGTCTGTTTGATTGAGTGTGTGGACAGGTGTCTTTTATACAGGTAACGAGTTCAAACAGGTGCAGTTAATACAGGTAATGAGTGGAGAACAGGAGGGCTTCTTAAAGAAAAACTAACAGGTCTGTGAGAGCCGGAATTCTTACTGGTTGGTAGGTGATCAAATACTTATGTCATGCAATAAAATGCAAATTAATTACTTAAAAATCATACAATGTGATTTACTGGATTTTAGATTCCATCTCTCACAGTTGAAGTGTACCTATGATAAAAATTACAGACCTCTACATGCTTTGTAAGTAGGAAAACCTGCAAAATCGGCAGTGTATCAAATACTTGTTCTCCCCACTGTAGGTAAACTTTAAGTCCGCTTACACTACCTTTCAAAAGTTTGGGGTCACTTAGAAATGTGCTTGTTTTCGAAAGAAAAGCAATTTTTTTGTCCATTAAAATAACATCAAATTGATCAGAAATACAGTGTAGACATTGTTAATGTTGTAAATGGCTATTGTAACTGGAAACGGCTGATTTTTATGGAATATCTACATAGGCGTGCAGAGGCCCATTATCAGCAACCATCAGTCCTGTGTTCCAATGGCATGTTGTGTTTGCTAATCCAAGTTTATCATTTTAAAAGGCTAATTGATCATTAGAAAACCCTTTTGCAATTATGTTAGCACAGCTGAAAACTGTTGTGCTGATGAAAGAAGCAATAAAACTGGCCTTCTTGAGACTAGTTGAGTATCTGGAGCATCAGCAATTGTGGGTTCGATTACAGGCTCAAAATGGGCAGAAACAAATAACTTTCTTCTGAAACTCGTCAGTCTATTCTTGTTCTGAGAAATTAATGATATTCCATGCGAGAAATTGCCAAGAAACTGAAGATCTCGTACAACGCTGTGTACTACTCCCTTCACAGAACAGCGCAAACTGGCTCTAACCAGAGTAGAAAGAGGAGTGGGAGGCCCCGGTGCACAACAAGAGGGCAAATACATTAGAGTGTCTAGTTTGAGAAACAGACACGTCACAGGTCCTCAACTGGAAGCTTCATTAAATAGTACCCGCAAAACACCAGTCTCAACGTCAATAGTGAAGAGGCGAAACCGGGATGCTGACCTTCTAGGCAGAGTTGCAAAGAAAAAGCCATATCTCAGACTGCCCATCTTAATCTTTTCTTTTTATTTGCCAGTCTGATATATGGCTTTTTCTTTGATGGTTGCTGATAATGGGCCTCTTTACTCCTATGTAGATATTCCATTAATATCAGTTTCCAGCTACAATAGCCATTTACAACATTAACAATGTCTACACTGTATTTCTGATCAAATTGATGCTCTTTTAATGGACAAAAAATTGGCTTTTCTTTCAAAAAACAATAACACTTCTAAGTGACCCCAAACTTTTGAACGGTAGTGTAGATCTCAGTATTTTGGTGAAAAACACCAACACATTATTTCTAACCTAAACAACACTAAGTTGTACTTGCAGAATGCTGGCATAAACTTGTCATGAGACCATCAAAATTATGACAGGTGTTATGCCAATCTGACATA
This sequence comes from Coregonus clupeaformis, assembly GCF_020615455.1. Taxonomy (NCBI): domain Eukaryota; kingdom Metazoa; phylum Chordata; class Actinopteri; order Salmoniformes; family Salmonidae; genus Coregonus; species Coregonus clupeaformis. The sequence continues at coordinate 12,409,884 of NC_059198.1, forward strand.
ACACAGTTATAAGACAGTTAGATGACAACATTATATCCATTATGCAGACTTGCTACTCCAATCTCAAAGTAGCCATCATGAATACAAAAAAGTGGTCCTTTAACAAGCAAATCCAGCCAAACACTGTAGTTAGCCCCCCAACCCTGACAAGACAAGACCTCGCCCACTGAGGAACAATAGCGCTAATTTGCTATAATTCCCTGTCCTGTTTAAAGTGGCTCTTTACGAGAGGGTGCTTGGCACAGGTTGTAAGAGTTGATATTGACTCGCTAACGCAGCGGGGCCTTTTCACGTCCACAATGACAGCGATTCATTGCTGTAATGGGAGGTCATACATCTCCTGGTTATCACACTTAGTTCACACCCCATTTAGACAGAGTGTGTGTCAGACATTTAAATGGACTCTGTTCCGCCGACGCTCCCACTATTAAAATGAATTCTTATCTGGAAGACTAACAGGTCTGGAGAAGCTGTGGGGAGGGGAGAGTCAAACATCTGCTATCTAGACCTGGATACTGGAGTTGAATGTGGAATCAAGGAGCTGAGAGGAAACAAGGACACATAGGGATATACTGGTGAGAGACTAAATGGCTTTGACTATTGTAAAAGGACGCAGCCATCAATAATACTGAGTCAAGATAATAGCAGGGGTCAAACAAGCTCATCATAGCTAATACAATTCTCATGCAACTAATTAATCTGTGTTTCTAGTACAACCTACTCTATGTGTTTAAAATGAGTTATTCCGGAAACATTTTGACCATTCCTATACACTCCTGTATCTTTCTACTCCTCCTCCACAGGCTGTGGGTTGTAAAAGGGTTCTTTGCGGAGGTATGGGGTTTTACCAAGAACTGTTTTGATCTGAAGAACCCTTTCTGGAAGACAAGGGTTCTTTGTAAGGCAAAGGGTTCTACCTAGAACCTTTAACATCCTAAGAACCGCTTTTGGAAGAAAGGGTTCTTTGATGATTCTTTAGTAGGCAAGAAGGACTCTTTGGAAGGCAAGAATGGTTCTACATAGAACCATATATCATATTTCCCAGCATGCTCTATTGCAGGGTGATTTTTAGAATTGTTTGTTTTAATATCTGTGTTTTTGCATGTACATTGATTTATTGATACATTTTATGCTACACCAAGAAAAATAGCATACATTTTTCTAAACTAATCCAATCCGTTAGTAGTTGGACTTATTGCACCCGTTACTGAGATGGTTGTTCCAGATGGTTGTTCCAGTTAAGATGATTGATTGAGGTATTCTCAGTATTCAAGCTTCCCTAAAAAAATTCAACTTGTTGGATATCCTAACTCTGGTTGGATTCCAATAGTAATTAAACATCACTTTGCAAGCCAGCATAATGTGACTTGCAGGCCTGATGTGGCCTGTAAACCAGGAGTTTCCTAACACCACTGTGTTAGGGTATAACTAGGCCCATAGGGGAACCCTTTTTGATGCTAGGTAAAACCCTTCAAAGGGTTTTACCTAGCATCAAAAAGGGTTCCCCTATGGGGACAAACCGAATAACCCTACATGGTTCTACTTAGCACCTTTTTTTCTAAGAGTGTAACTTTGACCCTTCCTTCACCTAAATGTATGTATTTTGGACATACTGTATGCCGGGACATATTTTGCATGTGTATCTTTGCCTTCCTGTGTAGTGTGTATTTTTGACTTGACCTGGGGCCTGTTCCCTTCCCTTATCTGGCTGGGTGAGTGCTAGGCAGTGCCAGGCCAGGGAACGTGTTGGCTGAACTGCTCTCTCCAGGATCAAACCGGGATAATCCTGAACACAGGTTCCCTAGCCATAATCCAGCGGAGGAACAGCTTCCGGACATCTTGGGTGATGTCATCATGGCCATTAAATGGGGACAGCACTTCAAGCCTAAACACAACGTGTGCCTTCGCTGGTCAGTAGTGTGTGAGTAAGAGAATGAAATGAATCACTGTTGAACTCAAGACCCATTTGAATGCATTAGTGAAAATGCATTTACAAACCTCCTCAATGAAATGTGTTTGATTGCTTGTATACTGGCATGTCTGCTGGCATGACAGGACAGTGTTGGATGTAGAGTGTTGGCAAAACAAAGATGGATTTCCAAATACTTAATGGATAAGGGAATTATGTCAAATAAAAATATAAACGTTTTGGCCACACAAAAGTGGCCAAACATTATTATTATTTTTTGAAAGAGAGAAAACCATCATCCCACTGAATCTATTGCATTTTGTCAATTTAACATGGTTTCTCAATGGAGATCCAACTGAATAAATCCTTGCCAGCATGGTGAAAGAGGAGTGTGAGGGAAGTGTGTAGAGAGAGCCTGCAGCTCTTGTAACAGCAGTCACAAAGATTCAGAGAAAGCTGTGTGATGATGACTGCTCTGGAGCAAAAAACCCCAAGCAAAGAGTACATCAACAACAGAGGGGATAGCTGAGAGAATGGTATTTATGTGTGTGTGTTTAGACAGAGAGGGACAGAATGAGAAAGAGAGAGAGACAAAGAGAGAGAGACAAAGACACAGAGAGAGAGAGAGAGAGAGAGAGAGAGAGAGAGAGAGAGAGAGAGAGAGAGAGAGAGAGAGAGAGAGAGAGAGAGAGAGGTGAAAGAAAGAAGGGGAAATAAGCTACTCTTTAGTCTTTTGGTGTGTTTACAATTGTTCCAGACTAGTGAGGTGTGTGTGTATGCCTGTGTGTGTAGTTGCACACAGTGGTGGGGTGGAGATGGACAAAGTGTTGTGGCGTCAAGATGACAGCGGTGATGAGCGCTTATGCAGCCGCCTCAGAACCTGAAGACCAACGACAGTAATCAGTAACCATTCACCTCCAACACACAGTGTGGGCAGAGGAGAAAAATATTATATCGATCCTATTTATCCACAGAAAGAGGAGGATCACAGAAAATAGCAGAGAGAGGTGGTACGTCTAAGCTGCTCTAATCCAAAAGAAAGCTATCTTTTCATTTTGCCTTGTGACAGATCCTAGCCCCACAGACAGTTGCACGGAAGGGCAATTCATCTCGCTGGCTACAGAACTGTAGAGTGCAAATGGTTTTGTAAATTGCAATAAACGACCTGCACTGCCCTGCTTTGACGTTCTTTTCTACCAAGTGAAAAGCGCAGTAATGGAAATATGATTGCCGCATAAGATATAGGTTAGGCGTACATAAAACCTAGTTGTGATGATTGTGTTGTTATGTTGTGTATAAAGGGCCCTCACAGTGTTCTACAGGAGCACCATCGAGAGCATACTGTCAGGCTGCATCACAGCCTGGTACGGCAACTCCACCGCCGCGGACCGCAAGGCACTACAGAGGGTGGTACGCTCAGCCGAATGCACCATTGGGTGCACACTGCCTGCCCTCCAGGACACCTACAACACCAGGTGTTGCAGGAAGGCCATGAAAGATCATCAGGGACCTCAGCCTCCTGAGCCACGGCCTGTTCTCCCCGTTTTCATCACTCAAATGCGGGCAGTACACAAGCATTATGGCTAAAACTAAGACTGGCCAATAGCTTCTACCCCCAGACCATCAGGCTGCTGAATAGCTACTACTAGTCCGCTACCTGCTCCCCCTGTCACCCCCAGACTTTCTACCCCCCTCAACAGACATCTACCCTGCCCCCACCCCAAAGGACATTTATCATGCTGAATAGACACTCTCCTGAGTGGCGCAGTGGTCTAAGGCACTGCATCGCAGTGCTAACTGTGCCACTAGAGATCCTGGTTCGAATCCAGGCTCTGTCGCAACCGGCCGCGACCGGGAGACTCATGGGCGGCGCACAATTGGCCCAGCGTTGTCCAGGGTAGGGGAGGGAATAGCCGGCAGGGATGTAACTCAGTTGATAGAGCATGGTGTTTGCAACGCCAGGGTTGTGGGTTCGATTCCCACGGGGGGCCAGTATAAAAAAATCGCTCTGGATAAGAGCGTCTGCTAAATGACTAAAAATGTAAAATGTAGACACCACAGCTGCCATCTGTGTAGCAGTTAGATTGCTAGGCTGATGTTAGTTGTTGCAATAACGTCTTGTTGTCTGATATCTAACAACAGATGTTAGCTCCCATAGCTAACGCCTAGCCTTTAGCGCAGTGAGAACACTTCCTTCTCTATTGGATATCTTGCACTGATGACCCCACTTCGATCCCCAGATGGTTAAATGTGCAGAAATAGGAGCCCGACCTGGGGATTTTGAAGAGAGCTCTCATTGGATGGAGGTCGGAGAGGGGCGGGTCTCCATCTCCCAGCTCTATGGCAGTAATGCCCAGGGACCAGACGTCACAGCGAGCGTCATACGTGGAGTCCAACTGCTGCTCACAAGCTATCACCTGTAGACAGAGACACACACATTAAGATTAGCAGCAGGAAAATACAGTCTGTGTTTCTAGTAGTTTCTAAGGAGAATATTATTGAGAGTGTTTTGGGAGATACGGGCACACCTTTATCAACAACTGCTGCAGGCTTCTACAGGGAATATGGTACAGGTAGGACACGCACACACACACACACACACACACACACACACACACACACACACACACACACACACACACACACACACTCACACAAACACAAACAGACCATCATCAAGAGTGCATGCACCACACACACACCCACACACACGCACACACACGCATACTCACACACAAACAAACCGCCATCAACAATATCCTTAGGCCAACATGGCATCCCCTTTACAAAATAGATCTCCCCATAGGAGACACATATGGTACGTACACAGACAGAGCATCGATACACACAGTTAAATCCACACCCAGACACCTCAATCACCTGCAGGGAAACAACAGTAATCATTCCCAAGGTACATACTTTAGTAGTGTACTCAAAAAAATGCATAATATTGTCCAAACATATCAATTACAACATCATTAAGACACCTTTATCAACAAGGGTCCCAAAAATAAATATTCTGAATGACAAAACGTCACATGAACATAATGAAGTACACATTAACGTGCAGAATGCACACCATAACACAGTAAACACGCACAAACATAGACAAAGAGTTGTGTCATGAACATGTCACAACTCACATGAATAACAAGAAACCCCAAGCAATACGGGATCCTCATCTCAACAGTCATGAAGAATATTCAACATTTACAACAACAAGGTGAGCCAAGCTGATACATTAGAATCCATCTTGCCTTACCCTCAACTAAAATCCACTTAATTCGAGGTACTCTTATCTTTTTCCAACAAAGCACAGTAGGTACCATCTAACCCTTCATAAAATACTTCCAAAACTGGCAGAGAAACCTTACGATAGCCTATCCACTACTAAAGTCTGCCGCGCTCCTCTCTCGGTTTTCGTTCGGTGCTCTGTACATATATTTTTTTAAAGTCCCTTTTTACTCAAATGGTCAACCTGAAAGGACATCCACCTCCGATTCTAATGTCATGTCATTAGCTATACTCTATGTAAACGGTATGTAAAATGCCATTTCTCTGCATGAGTTAATACCAAATAGATTTGCAAAGTGGATGTAAAAGTCATGTAAAAAATAAGAAGGCTGTTCTAACCAGGTCATCTTTAGCATCATGCTGCAGTGTGAGCTAGCCAAGCACTAATGTCTTGTGACAGACAAAAACATTGAGTAGCTGGTCAGAGGCCAATGCTCAGGCGAGATTTGGTTCTTATTCTACTTATCAAGGTCAACAAAAGTCTGTATTCTTTCTACAGGTCCAATGTTGGATGCTGTGTAAGAGTCTAGTGAGGTAAAGGGAATGAGGCCTACCTCTGGGGCCATCCAGAAAGGTGTTCCCACTGAGGTGTTCCTACGGAGACGAGTGTTCGTCAACTGGGCCGAAACACCTGCACAAAGACACAAGGACAACATAGCTCAATTAGATAGGAACCACAGTATGAACGGCTGTATACATTGGGACATCACAGTTCAGTTACATAGGACATCTATAGACACTGAGGAGCATTAAAACAATATAATGATTTTTTCATCTCATGTCCATCAGACAGAAACCAGAGCAGGTGGTTCCGATTATGAGCTGTCATAGGGTGAAATAGTGAAGTGCTATTCATATTCCAGCTGGGATGGATTAAGTAAATGATATTCCAAACCCACTCTGTAAACCATGATGGTGTGGTCACTGGTGACATTGAACAAAAACAGACATGTGCACAAACGCATGCACACACACACACACACACACACACACACACACACACACACACACACACACACACACACACACACACACACACACACACACACACACACACACACACACACACACACACACACACACACACACATACTAGCAGTTACACACACACACACACACACACACATATAGCCTCATATATAGCCTACACACACGCCAAGTTGTGATGGCTCTCAAGCAAATGATGGATTGCTTTGCATTACAAATACCCAAGGCGATTTATCAGGGCATTTGACTAGAGATCCATCATGAACAAACCTCAGAATGACTATATTTGCACTACACAATACTGACTGACCCATTCAAATCATGACATGATTTAATTGGAATTATTTGGTAAGTGTTCACATTATCTTCTGTTCGTTTTGAAAGGAGACTGTATACATTTCAAACAGCTATGTCTATGGTGGATATTTAACTAAGAATTATTATAAAGGTCAGGTTTAGTCATTCTGAATAGGACCCTGTGTCTGCTCTGCACTGTAGCCATAATGATTTGCAGAAGGCTGCTTTCTTTTCCTACCCCCACAGTTGTGAGGATAGGAAGATGTTACACACATGATGTGTGTGTAACACTCATGTGTTAATGTCAAAATGTCTGGACAATCAACGCCAGGCCGAGCCACAGTCGTGACTCCAGACTCCAGTCCAGACGAATCAGTGTGAAGCTGCAGTAGATGGTAGAGGAGCAGCTTGAACTGAATCCACTGATGAGCACTAGGTTATGAACAGAATGCAGCAAGACTACTATGGACTGAGAGAGAAGCTGTGCTTCAACAAATAGCTATGTGGTTACTATGTGCTTATATGTTTAAACAGACAACTGGAGAATTCCAAAGTATTTACAATATATGACGTGTTGCTAGCATAGATTAATATACAGTATACACTCCATCTGAGTAAACAAATCACAAATTTGTTAAACAATGTTAATGTTTGTTTTATCTATGCTGTATTTAATTATAGTAAATATTCATGAACTAGAGTATAAAATTGTGTTATTTGTAAAGAGTGTGTGGGGGATATCTCTCTGAGGACTTCCTTGTTGAATGGGTTAAACGGAATACTGGATGGAATGAATAGCAAGAAGAAGGAATGCAGTAAGCAGCATGAATAGCAAGAAGAAGGAATGCAGTAAGCAGCAGATTCTCAACGGTGCTGTAGCAAACATCAAAAGGGATTAGGCTTATATGCAGGAGGGGATATATACAGGGCTGACACACTGTGCTGCTCGGTGCACTTCTCACAAACCTGCACCTGCGCATGCACACACATTCATGCATGCACACACACAAACGATGCATGCACAACTCATACATGTTACCAGCAGAAAAATGTGCACAGATATTCAGTACACAGACACATTTTAGTCATTTATCAGATGCTCTTATCCAGAGCGACTTGGATTAAGTGCATTGCTCAAGGGCACATTGACAGATTTTTCACCTAGTCAGCTCGGGGATTCAATCAGCAACCTTTTGGTTACTGGCCCAACGCTCTTACCTGTTCTGCTACCTGCTTACACACAAGTAAGCAGCAACACACACACACACACACACACACACACACACACACACACACACACACACACACACACACACACACACACACACACACACACACACACACACACACACACACACAATCAAACACACATACGTTCACACATATGAACCAGTATTTAACAATTTCATTATGTGTGATGAAATGGTTATGAGGCCCTCACATGTATGCACAAAGACGCCCCTATAAAAAGTCCCCGTGGCCATTCTGTTTCTACTACATTACCCAGAGGCAGGGCCTGGCAGGACACCCTTAATAATCATCAGAGAGATAACACTGTCAATTAGCATATTCATTAAGAAACTGAAAAGATGGCCTCCATCCATCTTTTTCTTCTCTTTTTCAGGGCTTATTTTTTCTCGGGGTGGTGATGAGTCACTGCAGGGGTTTTATCTTTTCAGCTGCTTAGTGTAGCGTAGGATCGTGCCGACCCCCCACATGAAAAACTATTATCCTCTGTGTGACGCAGGAGACATGTGTGGAGCAAGTATCCCTTCTTTCTTCCTCTCTCTCTCTCTCTCTCTCTCTCTCTCTCTCTCGCTCTGTACACCCTCTCTCCTAGCCACCTATGTCCGGCCCCCTATACCACCACTGTCTTCCTATTTTGTAGTTCTGGGCCGTCTGTCTCTCTGTAGCTCCACGTCTCAATTTCTATATTTCCCAGCTGACTACGGGGCCTTTCTCTTATCAAAATCAGTTACCAGGATTCAGGAGAGAAACGAAATACAGTTTTTCCTGCACAGCATGAAAGCCTATTTGAATAAATTTGCAGTTGAGTGTCTTTTAGTTTTCACCGTGGGTGAGATAACATGGGTCGCTAACCCCAACAAGAGTAGACTACATTAATTCAATGGAGGAGGATTGGGTGATTCTCACTATAATGACAGCACATTTGAAGCTAAATGGAGAAACATAACAAACTCTTCTCTGTTCCTATGATAATCCTCTTTTTTTTTATCATAGCAAAACATATTTAGGCGGCAAGTAGCCTAGTGGTTAAGAGCGTTTGGTCAGCAATCAAAATGTCACTGTTCGAATCCCCGAGCTGACTAGGTGAAAAATCTGTCGATGTGCCCTTGAGCAAGTTGCTCTGGATAAGAGCGTCTGCTAAAAATGTTTATTTCTGATGGGGTGCTTATCAAAATAAAAGGATGCTTGATCAAATGAATCTGACCATGGGATACTCAGACAGCCTCAAACACTCCTAGTTGTTTCTGGGTCACCTCCTAACTCTGTATTAATATTGTAGAGTGTAGCACTAGTATTTGTATGGTGGACTTACAGAGTCCCAACCTAAATCAGATCATACAGAAGAGTCATTTGAAAGGGAGGGGTACAGTGTGTTTCCTGGAGTGCAGGTTTGATTGAATTCTGCCCTCATTTGAATTCAGACACAGTATTCACTCGGAATGTGGTGAGTGACATATTAAACAACAGAGTGGAAGGAGCACATTGTGTGTCTAAATGACAGCTTCTCTTTAACAATGCCATAGCCTTTCTATAGTCTACCATGACTTTACTATCCTGACCAGACAATGCTTTTCTTCTGACTCTGATTTTGATGGAGCCAGGGGAACTTTGAAGCATGAGTCATCACTATCTCCCGCTCTCTTTCTCTCTGTGGGGTCATGAGTCATCACTACCTCCCTCTCTCTTTCTCTCTGTGGGGTCATGAGTCATCACTATCGCCCTATCTCTTTCTCTCTGTGGGGTCATGAGTCATCACTATCGCGCTCTCTCTTTCTCTCTGTGGGGTCATGAGTCATCACTACCTCCCTCTCTCTTTCTCTCTGTGGGGTCATGAGTCATCACTACCTCTCTCTCTCTTTCTCTCTGTGGGGTCATGAGTCATCACTATCGCCCTATCTCTTTTTCTCTGTGGGGTCATGAGTCATCACTATCTCCCTCTCTCTTTCCCTCTGTGGGGTCATGGGTCATCACTATCGCCCTATCTCTTTCTCTCTGCGGGGTCATGAGTCATCACTATCTCCCTTTCTCTTTCTCTCTGTGGGGTCATGAGTCATCACTACCTACCTCTCTCTTTCTCTCTGTGGGGTCATGAGTCATCACTACCTCCCTCTCTCTTTCTCTCTGTGGGGTCATGAGTCATCACTACCTCTCTCTCTCTTTCTCTCTGTGGGGTCATGAGTCATCACTATCTCCCTCTCTCTTTCCCTCTGTGGGTCATGAGTCATCACTACCTCCCTCTCTCTTTCTCTCTGTGGGGTCATGAGTCATCACTACCTCCCTCTCTCTTTCTCTCTGTGGGGTCATGAGTCATCACTACCTCTCTCTCTCTTTCTCTCTGTGGGGTCATGAGTCATCACTATCTCCCTCTCTCTTTCTCTCTGTGGGGTCATGAGTCATCACTAGCTCCCTCTCTCTTTCTCTCTGTGGGGTCATGAGTCATCACTACCTCCCTCTCTCTTTCTCTCTGTGGGGTCATGAGTCATCACTATCGCCCTATCTCTTTCTCTCTGTGGGGTCATGAGTCATCACTATCGCGCTCTCTCTTTCTCTCTGTGGGGTCATGAGTTATCACTATCTCCCTCTCTCTTTCTCTCTGTGGGGTCATGAGTCATCACTAGCTCCCTCTCTCTTTCTCTCTGTGGGGTCATGAGTCATCACTACCTCCCTCTCTCTTTCTCTCTGTGGGGTCATGAGTCATCACTATCGCCCTATCTCTTTCTCTCTGTGGGGTCATGAGTCATCACTATCGCGCTCTCTCTTTCTCTCTGTGGGGTCATGAGTTATCACTACCTCCCTCTCTCTTTCTCTCTGTGGGGTCATGAGTCATCACTACCTCTCTCTCTCTTTCTCTCTGTGGGGTCATGAGTCATCACTATCGCCCTATCTCTTTTTCTCTGTGGGGTCATGAGTCATCACTATCTCCCTCTCTCTTTCCCTCTGTGGGGTCATGAGTCATCACTATCGCCCTATCTCTTTCTCTCTGCGGGGTCATGAGTCATCACTATCTCCCTTTCTCTTTCTCTCTGTGGGGTCATGAGTCATCACTACCTACCTCTCTCTTTCTCTCTGTGGGGTCATGAGTCATCACTACCTCCCTCTCTCTTTCTCTCTGTGGGGTCATGAGTCATCACTACCTCCCTCTCTCTTTCTCTCTGTGGGGTCATGAGTCATCACTATCTCCCTCTCTCTTTCCCTCTGTGGGGTCATGAGTCATCACTACCTCCCTCTCTCTTTCTATCTGTGGGGTCATGAGTCATCACTATCTCCCTCTCTCTTTCCCTCTGTGGGGTCTGCTCCTCCTATCTGCTCATTCCATATGTCCGGGTTCACACTCCTCCTCCTCCCCCTCTTCCTACCCTTGTGAATGCCAAGCTTCCCCGTTATCTATCCGCTACCCAAGATTCCCCCAAAGTAATTAGCGTCTTTACATTGCCTCTGCACTGGGGCTGATACGGACTGAAGCCGGGGTGGCGGCCATCTTACTGAGGGCTTGGTCGAGCACGGCGAGTCATGAGAGTGTCACTTGAGAGTAGCTTATAGCTAAAGTGGAGCCTAGCCAGAACTAAATACCTTGTTAATGGAAGTGTTAAACAGAGGAGCCGCAACAAAGAGCGCAAATGGGCGAAGTGTGCTATTTGTGACATTTCTATGGAGCCAACAAATATTCACAAGACATATTACTCATTGGTTTAAGTGAAGGAAGAGAGCGAGGCAGCGACATGCGCAGGTTGATGCTTTTAAGAGAAGCCTCGCTTAACAGGCTGAATAAAGAGGAGATTCAGCTGTAATGGAAAGAGGCATGCTGCTTTTCAGGCCTCTAAAGGAGCTTTGCTGAGTCACTGCTGGAAATGGCCTGAATCATTTCACGTTATTCAGACTCTGGCTAGTGCACAGGGAGCTTAATTTGGTTAAGAAAAACACGAAACAAATCAGTGCTGCATTGCTAACACAGAGAGAATAACAACAGTGTCCTCTGCAGTGAGGCCAAATGCAGGAGATGCTGCGTCTAATGGAAATGTATTTGGTGCTACCCACCTACCACCTCCCCACCACCGGGTAAATGTATTCCACCCTGGATAAGAAAATAAATGTCAGCCAATTAAGGTGGCAAACAATTTGGGGTAATGGATTTGATCCATCGGCAGTATCACAGACACACAGGCACACATAGACCAGTGACAAATTAACACAATACACTGAGCCATACAGACACAGACACACACAAATGCACACGCACACACACACACAAACACACAGATCACAGAGCATACCAAAGTCCACCAGCTTCACCCCTCCTTGTGTGGTCAGTAGGATGTTGTTGCCTTTGACATCCCGGTGGATGGTCTTGTTGATGTGCAGATGATGGAGACCCTGTAACAGTAGAGATAGTAGTAATATAGTAAGTCATTGGAAAGAGGGCCATTCAATTCATAATTGGGAAAAGTCATTTCAGTCCTTCTCTCTCGCTCTCTGTCACAAGTCCATCCACCATTCAAAGAGCACTCTTACCGTGAGGGCCTCGTGTATGATGTAGGCAATGATCGCCTCATCCATTCTGTCTCCTCTCTTCAGCATGCCTTTGGCCAGGTCTGTCACCGAACCTCCATTGCAGAGCTACAGGCACATAAGAAAGACAGAAGACAATGACTTTCCTTTGCTAAACCGTAGCGTGAGTCAGCATATTCTGGCCAAAGCTGAGACAATGAGCATAAATCTAGATATGCCACATCTAGATGTGCATACTGTATCTTCGCATTGTGTAACACCCTTCTGATAAAAGTGGATAAAGAAATGACAGTGTCAATGAAGATTTCAGAGGGAATCTTCAAAGCTCTGAAGACCATGGTAGTGATAGTTGATTCTTTTGTTCAATCTCTCGACGCTTATCTTTTCGAAACAGCTTAGGGGGAGGTAGGAATCGTGCCTATAGAAAAAATGCAGATTCTCCTAAGAGGGGTATAATCGGCTTTGTGATGACTAAACTGTAATTATTAAAGATGTGCGAATCGAGGTCCTCGAATCGAGCACCTCCGCCTACTTTGGAGACTATTTCTGTCAAGACGAAAACCCATGGAAAGTGTTTGAAAGTATACATTTGGCAGACAGCTTTACTGAGCAGCATTTCAAGGGAAAACAAACTTGAGTCATTTGATTTGTTTTGATTACCAAATAATCAGAACCCATTTTACACTACAAAAAAAATAATTAAACCTAAGCTTGATTACACAACAAATCTCTCTTGTATGAAGAACTGTAACTTTCTGCATATTACATAAGGTTGCTATGTTACAGTGTGTGTAGTATAATCTATCTCCATAAAGTGAGATGTGGCTCTATTATCAATGTCAATGCCTGCCTGAAAATCACAGAAAATTGCCCTATGTGTTGCCAAGGCAACAATAATACCCCATTATTTTGGGCCGTTGTCAACTGACCTCCAGATAAAGAGAAAACGCCCTTGAGTGTCTACTGAGATGTGGAGGAAACAGAGTGCCACATAACATGACAATCTAAGTAGCTGTGTCTAAGTACTTTCTAGAATGATACAAAGACATCTCATCTGCATCTGCGGGAAGCTTGAATCAAGCAATAAATATTTTGTCTATGCACTCTCATGAATGGCACTTGTTTTGCCTGCATTTTCATGAGGAATTGCATGCATAAAAGCATTTTGCATTCTGAAAGGGACATTTCTATTTGTCTAATTATGCGTAGAACACTTATACTCCTATAATCAGAGACATCTCTGTCTCACTTGTGAATTGAAAGGATAATGAGGGAAGAACACTCAGTGGTTACGGAGAATTAGAAGCACCCTCCTGTGGAGGACAACCTAAAAATGTTTCACAATCATTCTCAGAGTGAGTCACAAAACACAAAATGTAATCGTCAATGTAATCATGTCATAAGAGGGATTTCATCTACTATGATGGAATTGTAACAAGTTATAGAGAGTTTATACAGTTTTAGTGATATTTGTTTCCATGATCATTCACACATCACGGATATGCAAGCAAAACATTTTTTTCAATACTCAATTTCCAAAATATATGAGGATGGCAAATGGATCGGGGAAAATTGCAGTAACACAACCATGTTTTTATAGATAGCTTCTCTGTTTGTGACTTTGTAATGAGTTCCCAAAAAGACGGAGCCATTTTGTGATCTCATTACCATTCTGCCCACATGGCCCAAAGCCATTGTGCAGTGTGTTTCTGCCCTCATGTTTCTCTGCCAGTTACATGCATTAATTGAGCTAACCACAGGGAGTTGTAAATTGCCTGTTCCACTTAGCCTACAATTTACAATACACAGTGTGCACTTTTTAAATGGGAGAAAGGAAATGGTTGGAATATACAGTCATGACCGTAGTTATTGGCACCCTTAATAAAGATGAGCAACAAAAAAAACGGTATAAAATAAATAATACAAATACTGACGTATATTGTATGCTCTAAAATTACATTAGAAAATTATATTACTTTCTAAAAATAAAATTACTCAGAGAAAAATATTTGCTTAACAAAAAATTATTGGTTTTCAACCACTGGTATGCATGGCCAAAGAGCCCCAAAACATTTGTCATCAAAAGAAGGATGCATAATATAGAAAAGAACCCCATACCTACTGTAAAATATGGTGGTGGATCTTTGATGATACAGGGCTATTTTGCTTCCACTGGTCATGGGGCCCTTGTTAAGGTCAATGACATCATGAACTGTACCTGGACATTTTAGCCAAAAACCTGTAGATGGAAATACTGTTGATTTGATGTGCTTAAATTCTCCTATTTTCTTATGTTTCCTTCAACACTTAGATATGGACGTCATGACGTGTGATGACGGCAGACAAGATATGTGGCAGCCAGGTTGTGTAGTGTTAGGGAAGTCAGATGGATGTCAAGCGTCCCCTGTAGCTCAGTTGGTAGAGCATGGCACTTGCAACGCCAGGGTTCTGGGTTCGTTTCCCACGGGGGGCAGTATGAAAATGTATGCACTCACTAACTGTAAGTCGCTCTGGATAAGAGCGTCTGCTAAATGACTAAAATGTAAAAGATGTGAGAGCTTCACACAGACCCCTAGAGGGCTGAACATGGGCCAACTGCTTTGCCCTTGCAAGGACTAAACCGTGGTATGTTGTCTCTGTCTGTCTGTCCTGATGATATGGAAAAACATTGTTAAATAGACACTCAGTCAAAACCCCAGTATTCCAGAAACTGTAACAGTAAGACTTCACTTCACTTCCTGCAAGCCTCGGCTATTTCCTATCAGCCTTTGCAGACAGACTGCAGTCAAGCAGAGAGTATCAGAAGCCTCTGCCGACAGGAGTGTCTCAGAGAGTCGGCTGAGCCTGACGTCAGAGTCCACATCACTGCCGAGATCACCTGTCATCATTAAATTACACAGGGCAAGGCAGACCGATCCATTTTAATGAGCTAGCTAGGCTCCAGTGCCATAGCATTAGCCAAGCGAAACATTAGCGCTCTCTCTCCCAGCCGCACTGTTTGGTCTTCTAGAGTCCCGCATTTAACGCTAACATTAATTATTTTGGACATGTTGAAAGAGGCAGTCGCACCCGCTGGCTGACTGAAGACGATGTGTTAAATTTAACACTTTGTTACATTGTGTTTTATTTGGGATTACCTAGATTTAGCATATTAGCTTATTACGTTCTTGCATTTGAGTCACTTCAAGTCATGTTGCCAACTACTGTTACAGGTACACATCCAGGAATAGTTCATTCCATCAATACTCACATTTGGCCCTAAACCAGAACCCATCAAATCAGATAGAACTAGCTCTGTCAGACCTTCTGTCAACATGGGTCAAATATCCCCAGAATTCAGACAAGCCTACATGAAGAACATACACTTTAATGTCAGATATTGGCTTCATTTTGAAACCTCACGGTTATCGCCCCTGAGAGACTGTGGGCACATTATTACAGTCAGCTTTGGACAAGACATCAACATAACTCCTCACATGTTGGATGGAAATGACTTGAGACTTAGGGGCTAATACTGCTAGCTGCCATCACCGGCTCCATCCCTCTACCTTCTAAGAGACTAGCTGTTGGCTTTAAAAGTCTTAGCCTGCTATTTATACCCACAATAAAAATGGAGGGATGGTATGAAATACACTAACTAGTCACCACAAACACAAAGTCATAAACCCCAACTATTTCTACAATTTATCTTCTTAAAATCGGATTCTAAACCTAACCTTAACCCTAACCTTAACCACACTGCTAACCTTATGCCTAACTCTAACCTTAAAAGCCATTTTGACTTTGTGGCTGTGGTAACTAGTGGAAACCCATTGACGATAGCTAACTAGTGGTAGGGATGTGAGGCTTTCTGAGCTCCATACTGGGTCATCATCATTGGTATACTGGGTCCTGTCAATCATTAGCTAAGAGCTGTCACTGGGTACTGTGAGTCATCACATGATGATCCCGCCTATAGGATATGTGGACCTTAACCAATTACCATAATGCAACAAGACAGCTTCAAAAGAAATGCATATTGTGAATCACCATAGTTCTTCTTTGTCAGCTCAAAGGTTTGGCCAGTAAGCCCGAAACAGAACAGGATATGATCCAATACAGATCAGGTGCTGCTTTTGTCATGTAAATTAATTTAATGTATCAAAGACCATAAAAAAAAAAAGAAGAAAAAAAAAAGATGATGATGATGATGATGAGACAAATATGTATGCCCCCCCATACCCACCCCTTTTGATTGGGCATTCCATTTTAAGCTTGGAGATGTTTCCTCTAGGTGCAGCTAGTTATATTGATCAGTATAATGGTGTAGATCTCTGTTTACTGCAGCACAAAGAGATGTGAGCAGCAAAACACGTCTCCATAAAATGACACAAAGATTTCTTGTAAGAACAGCTACGCAAGTTTTTTTTCCAACATGTACATATCTCATGTTTTCGTTTGTTAGCTTTAAACTTGTGACAAAAAGGAAGCTTTATCGTTGTGTGTGTATGTGTGTGTGTGAGTGAGTGAGTGCATGGTGTGCGTGTTTGGTCCTCTCCTGGGATAAACGTTCTCTGGCCAAGGTCTCTGATTTCTGACTGTGTTTAATGAAAAGCCCTAACAAACAAAGCCATTATAAACCTCATTGTTCATTAATGACGGCCAGGGTTGGAGACAACTTGGAGTCGGGGAGAACAAGGACAGTGTTTTTAAGGGAGTAAAATGGAGGCTTGAAGACAACAGAGCTGGAAGACAAATAGTGTGTTTAAAAAATAAAATAAAACATGATTAGATGCATGCTATTAACACCTTATATGAAATGATTTCACAACTTAAAGCGTAGAACAGAGCACTGGATTGCTGTTAAAATGAAGGTATTGGGTACACAGGGGCAGAGTGGTCCAGGGTTTGAAGCAGCAGCACACCATGATTGATATATGTGAGTAAAAAAGCAGAGTACCGGGCTATTTAAACGTCAGACTACGGATCCATCTTCTCAGCTCATTTCACCGACGGAATAATTATCTAGCCCTATCATAGGGATCGCTGTCTCAATATTTATGCCTCCTGGTGTATAATGAACGCAGTCTCCCCCCTGTTAGTTTATCTGCATTAAACATGCCATCGCTGCAATGATCCTTCATCATTATGGTGGGATGGTGGTCATAGAATGAATGGTTGCAGTGTGCTGCAATACTTATCATGCCAACGTGCTTAACGGTAATAGTTTCGTTGTTTTGGCTCATTTTCATTGGTTTGAAAATAAATCTATACAATATGTAGCCAGACCTATTCATTTACAGATCCCATTCCGATTCATGACGTAACAATGTCAACAAAGCTGACGACAACTGGCGTAACACTGTGATGATGACACTAGCTTACCTACATAAGGGTTTGCGTTACAGTTTAACTCTGGTGTTATCAGCTCAGAGGTTATCCTTTGAGCTTTGATACTGAATGACATGGCTACAAGTATTTTTACACCGGCTTACCTTTACTCATGTCATCCAAAAGCACACACTGTAAGTGTAAGACAGGGTGGCATTAGGCACCGTATCTCTGTGAGGAATAGGAACCTCGACATACTGTAGCAACTCAGTGAGGGGAAACAGTAGTAGTCAGGCATAGGTATAGCTAGCCCTGCACACATGCAGCTAGTTTGCTGTCATTCCAGCTTCAGATTGAAGTGATTGTGTTAGCTGTGTAGTTGGCTAGCTCCTCTGAATAGTGTCCTGGCGAGAGAGCAAATGTTCTATGCCAGGCAAAATCGCACATCATTGTTATGGATGTATCTAAATTAATGTCACTAGAAAACAGCTTGAACAAACACAAATGTAGCTACTTTGCTGTTATTCTGGCACCACTGTTTGATGTGACTGTGTTAGCCAAAGTTGGCTAGGTAGCAAGCAAGGGATAAGAATGTTGCTAGCCATCATGGCAATGGAACATTTATAACGAAGGTCCATAGATTGAGAACAAAAATACTTCACGACTGGGTCTCGTCACTTGCAACATAACCGATAGAATGAATGACCAGCCGGCTTGAGTAGCAACCCAAGATTTGTGTCAGGACTATATCTCATGGAAGGATTAAATAGTATGAATAAATTAATCTAAATAAAGTTTTTAATGAAAATATGTCAATCATTATTTGAATATGTTGGTAACACATTGTATAAAAGTGATAATGCCTTGACTTTGTCTCGGGCCTAACAACACCTGTGCCAAAATATCCTCCAAACACCGGCTTCTCAGGCAGTATCACTTAATTAACAATGTTTTATGTGCTGTTAGTGAGGAGAAGACTAATGTCCACTGATTAGAATAAAAATCATAAATACAACATGGGCACAGAATAGACTGCAATATCAATTTATGACTAATACGATGCTGGAAAAGCTATTAGTACCACAAAGATAATAATACAAAATGTAACATTAGGCTGACGTTATAGAGGTTGTTTGCTTAATGTATAATAAGGGACTGAAACACTGCTGTGTGTTTTCAAAGATAGGAGGCCATTGAAGTTGAATTAAAGTTTCTCCTAACTAAACTCCTAATTATGTTAGGTCATGGCTTTTTCATCATAAAGTACCAAGTAAATTTAAAAAGCAATGTGGAATATTATCTTGAGAATCAATAGCACAGTTCCTTGGGTTTACCATTCAACCATGAGAACCAAAAATATCAAGGTATACCATTTAGGTCGACAATATTCCCAATTAGAGAATCAAATTGGTTCCTTTATTGGTATCTTTGAAGTTTTGATAGGGTTGAGGTGTCAGACCTTCAATGGACTCAGATTGGGAGCAAGAGATGAAAGCTCCCTCATCTCCCAACATCCGCTATCTATCATAAAGGAGTCCACTAGAGAGACTGAGTTATAAGCACCAGTGCAGAGCCCAATGAGGAAGCAACAAAGTGAAGGATGCAATTTGTGCAGATCGTCGTCATAATGAGCAGTGTGGCGTGAGGAGAGGGGATCCTCTGATCCACAATGAAACATGGAAAATTGCAGTTCAGAAGGAAGGACCGTAACCATGGTGATTGCATCCTCTATCACCCATCCTCACCCCTTTGTATCTTCCCCTTTCCCTTTGTATACACACACTCTCATACAAACACTCGTACACACACAGATGCACGCACACACACACACACACATACACAGACACGCAGGCATGCACACACACAAACACACACACATACACACTATGTCCAGTAACGCGACTGTCAGGCAGTGATTTCAGCCCTGTGGATTAGTCCGTCAGATTTGGGCTGCTGGCTTGAGGTTTTTGCGTGTGGAAAGAGTTTGCATACAGATATGCAAAACACAGTGGAGATAGAGCAAACAAAGTAGCAAAGCTGGCTGAACTCCCCCAAACACTGGCTTTGCTTTTCTAACTCGTGGTAATTGTGTTCCACTGAAATACCTCAGGGAGCCCTAGCGAGGACTTAAAACAAAGGCACAATTGGTACATATCAACACTGGCCTTGTGACAGAATAGGATTTATTCAAACTAAGACTGCGGTCCTTGATTGGTATGCTTTGAAAGTCTGAATGTTGTGGTAACATTGTATTCAGAGTATGCATATGCTGATTATGCTAACAGAAAACCCCTGTCCTCCTGCTGGTAACATTATTGGATTGAAGTACGACTTTCATTCAGAGAGGAGCCTGACATCTAAAGTCAGACAGGTGATTAAACGACCCTTCCACCGAGAAGGAAACTGAGGAGAGCCAGGCAGAAACATAAACTGGCAATGTGAAAACGATCTACTGGGCTAGCATTACACAGAGAGGGGATAGATGATAATGTTCAAGCCCTCTGAGCATGGATAACAGAAATGTGTGAGCTTTGTTCAAGCTTGGCTACTTTACCTTAGATTACAGACTTGTAAAAGAGGCTACGGGTAATGGAAACAGTCTAAAGCATCACACAGAAGACAGTGGCATGGAGGACAACATCAGTTAAGTTAAATAACCTTCCCTGAGGCACAGCAGAGAGGTTGCTTGTCCTGCATTCTGTGATAGGGGCTCACAAACAAATGCTGGGTACACACAAACACAAACGTGCACACACAATCACGTGCACATTCACATTCACACTCACAGAACTCAAACACGCACACACACACACTTACACTGGCAAACACTGTTTGGTAACATATCCTACACCTATGCCTACATACAAAGATATTATGCTATTACACACAAACAAACACACAACTGGAATCTGAACATCTAACACAGACAGCAGGTGTGACTTTTGGCGCTGTGAGCTTTCCCACCAGAGCCTCTTGGGCAAGCTGACCATTATTACCAGCCATTCATATTATATTTGAAACAATCTCTCTCGATCTTCACAGCTCCTGAGTGGCGCAGTGGTCTAAGGCTCTGTCGCAGCCGGCCGCGACCGGGAGACTCATGGGCGGCGCACAATTGGCCCAGAGTCGTCCAGGGTAGGGGAGGGAATGGCCGGCAGGGATGTAGCTCAGTTGATAGAGCATGGCGTTTGCAACGCCAGGGTTGTGGGTTCGATTCCCATGGGGGGCCAGTATAAAAAAAATAATAACAAAAACATGTATTCACTAACTGTAAGTCGCTCTGGATAAGAGCGTCTGCTAAATGACAAAAATGTAAAAATGTTTTTCAGACAGCACAAAGCTCAGCTAGTGGTGCGTCAGACCTCGCTAACACTTTCCTCAGACGCAGGTTGACCTCCATTACACGTGTATTTGGGCTGTTCAAAGGGCTTCTGTGGGAAATTAAATATGAAGAATGCAGAGCTACGAGCCACACTGCCTCTCTCAATCATAACAACAACAAGGCCCCCTTGAATTTTTCTCTCAAATACCACCATTTTCAAATTGAGTCATGAAATTCACAGTCAGTACGTTCAGATGGATCAGGTTGTTTTTCATTGTATGAATAAAAAGCAGCCAGGCAAAAGTCTCCGACTTCACTGCAGTTATTCTTCCTCTTGAGCCAGCCAAATACTGTGCTTGACTTGACATGTTGAAATTAGGAAATCCTTTTTAATAGAGGCATTACACTGTACTTACAGTAGAACAATAAGTAACATTGACAAGTTTACTGGACTGCTGACATTGTGCCTTTGTATTCCCCTAAAAACTCACTACTAAACTGTAACAACAAATGCTTAAGTTTGAACAATATTTATACATGTTGATCTTTTAATGTTCATGTTTATGTGCATTGTATAAAAGGGTCACCTGGGGATACTTGCTATAATCTTAACGCACATTGCTCAGCTAAATCTTTTACCTGAGGTTGAGTCTTAATCACACCATTATTGAACATGGGCTTCCAATGATGGGGCTTCTACAGAAGGTAACCCCAACTCAGTTCTTCCAGAGCAGTTATGCTTTCTGGTTTTCATCCATACCTTTCAATCAACAACTCTGGTCAATAAACTGTATTAATTGATCATTCAAACCATTGACTTGAGAAGAACAGCAAATACTGTGGCCCTTGACGGCCAGCATTCATGACACCTATACCCTTTTAACACTACTAAGCCGAGCTGAGCTAAACTGGTTACGAATCCACCATAAGTTGCTTGAACTGTGCTGGAAAGGACAATGTGAAAACAAAATACCTGAGCCAGACAATATGTTGGCGTTTGCAGGGTAGTATGAAAAGGGTATTAAACGTATATTTGCAGTTGTGACAACAGCCCCTGGACACCCAAAATAGACTGCGCTCAGCCAGACAAGAGCTAAATCAGGAGTCCACGCTGATTCGTGGAGACGGAGACGGACCAGGTAATATAAATCCCCCCTCTGCTTCTCTCAGCACGGCACAGGTTGAGCCAATGATACCAGAGCCCATATGGCCTTCTATGGGAAAGCTGTACGTCCAGACCTCCTGCTGGGGCTTATACTGTTACATAATACCTTGTCCCCACCTTCACCACTGTGCTGTCTACTGCGTATAGAGCCGACTAGCTGAAAAAATCTGTCATTGACCAAGGCACTTAACCCTAATTGCTCCTGTAAGACGCTCTGGATAAGAGCGTCTTCTAAATGACTAAAATGTCAATGTAAATAGTTAGCCATTCTGTCCACATTGATGTACAGCAAAAAACATTGTAGGCTTTACCTCAAGAACTAGCCACAACTGGTCCCCGTTTTTGACATCCTTCTGGTAGTACATCCCAAAGAATTTGACCACATTGGAGTGGTCAGAGAGAGCCTTGAGGATATTGTATTCTGCTTCAATCTCCTCATCGATATCCTGGAAAACAATAACCAACATGGGTCAACATTCTAAAATGACAGAAGATTTGCCATGAATCCTCAATTACCTATCTGTAACAATTTGGCGTTCTGCAGCCAAATGTGATGATAAATTGTTTTGTCATGTTCTGTATTGAATCATATGCCAAATCACAATACATGCTCGCATCACAAAGAGGAATTAAACAGTCATAACGGAGCCAACAGCTTTAAGGGGAGTGGTTACTAAAGTGTAATCTCAATGCTTACGAATCAGATCATTTTTAATGAGTGATATTGTACATGTACTGTGTGTGGGGGTCAATGTTAGCAACCAACTTGAGATTCCAATGTGACTGCATGCAGGTGTTCTCTGCAGGAACCAATCAACCGATTGATTAAAATGATGCTCCTCTCAGAGAACGGTCTATAGATAATTATTCTTCGATAATGAAAAACAGTAACAAACTCTCTACAGACTAATGAGACAGTTATTAAGATGATGCTAGAATTTAATGGATAAAAATAACTGTTCATTACGCTTTCACTTAATAGTGCCATTTTCTATTTTACCTGGAAAAGCGAATGAACAAAACAAGAGTTGCATAATCTAATTAAACCTTGTCCACGTATAGCTTTGAGTATCTTCTTTTGAAAGAAACCATTGTTAGGAATTGTAAACACTTCATGTTTAAAGTCAAGTGCTTACTGAGCTCCAGGGCCAATAATAAAAACCTATTACAGTCAAGTAGCTATTGTAGTTGATATTTTGTTCTTTCATCTCAACATAGCAATGTGCTGTTTGTGTCATATTTTTCAGCATCTCACCAGATTTCATTTCTCAAAACCGAGTGAGAGGAAGAAAATGTTAGTTCAATTTTATAGCCATTGCAACCACGTTAATTTCAAACGTGTTTTTTCTCTAGATCAGTAATAAAAAATATGTTTTGTGAATGGACAATGAAACATTTCCCTCTTTCATGTAATTGTAGGGCCTTGAAAGGACATTCTAGGTGAATCTACAGATGATGCTTAGTGAATAAAAATTGCAGTGTGTGCCGAGACCCGAGAGCCAGACTTTGTGTTGTTAACAAAATAAAGGGAGGCTGATATTAAGCTTTACAGAGAGAGAGAGATGGAGATAGATAAAATATATAAATTGATAAAGAGAAAGAAAGAGAAATAACAATTTTAATGAGGAGGTTGGGGAAGTCTGCAGTGGAGACAGAAGACTGACCGAGAGAGAGAGACATAGTCTCCTGAGTGGCGCAGTGGTCTAAGGCGCTGCATCGCAGTGCTAACTGTGCCACTAGAGATCCTGGTTCGAATCCAGGCTCTGTCGCAGCCGGCCGCGACCGGGAGACTCATGGGCGGCGCACAATTGACCCAGCGTCGTCCAGGGTAGGGGAGGGAATGGCTGGCAGGGATGTAGCTCAGTTGATAGAACATGGCGTTTGCAACGCCAGGGTTGTGGGTTCGATTCCCACAGGGGGCCAGTATAAAAAAATATGTATTCACTAACTGTAAGTTGCTCTGGATAAGAGCATCTGCTAAATGACTAAAATGTAAAATGATAGAGAATAGGAAATAAAGAAAGAGAGAAAAGATGGAGTGTGACCAAAGAGAAGACGGAGCCTCAGAGGAGAGCAGAAGCCAGTGAGATAGACCCGGCCCTTACAAAAAAAACAAGACAATTGCATTTTCACATTTGAAATGTCTGTTTTCACATGTTGAGCTTAAATTTCACATGAAACCATATTTTCACATGTATTAAATTTAGAGTTCACATGTTAACACCACCTTTTCTCATGTGAGGAGAATAACATGTTTTCACCTCACGTGAATTGCAGTTTCACATGTGAAATTGCATGTTCACGTGAAAAACAATCACATGTGAAAATCACATTTGCAGTTTCAAATGTAAGAAAACTCTTAATATGAAAATCTCACTTTCACATCTGGAATTGCAAGTTCACATCTGAAAAAAATTCACATGTGAAAATCGAAGTTTCACATGTGGAATTGCAAGTTCACATATGGGGGTGAAATAATGTTATTCTCCTCACATGTGAAAAGGTAGTGTTAACATATTGCAGTAGCAATGTTTCCTACCTGAGTATAACAATTCAAGTGCGTAAAAAAGTATGATTTCTTATTCCTGAGCCATCCACTCCATTTTTATTGTAGTCCTCCATGGTGTTGCATTGATATGCAGTACATGTATACTATGCGCTACCACAAGGGAGAGGCATTTGTAGTGTTTCTTATTCGTACGTTGGTACGTGACCATTGGAAGAAGTCCAGTGAAAAGAACAGCGAAGCTAGCTCTCCATATCTAGCGCTTTTTATCCTGTTTTCAAGTTTGTACGCATGGATACATTTTCTAAATCTAGAGATTACCTGTTTAACTAAACTGTGTTGAGTTTTCTGGTCTTTTTGATGTATAATTTAATTGTTTTGACCGAGTGAAAAACAAGTGCGATTTTCCGATTTTCATGAGTGTAGCCAAGCTAAGAAGCTAGCTAGCTAGTCTACTTTTGTATGCAAGTCAATGAGAACAAGATGGCGTTTCTGAGGATTTTTTATTTCCGTTATAAATGTTTTGGCTCTTAGATAGTGGGGAGAACAAGTATTTGATACACTGCCGATTTTGCAGGTTTTCCTACTCACAAAGCATGTAGAGGTCTGTAATTTTTATCATAGATACACTTCAACTTTGAGAGACGGAATCTAAAACAAAAATCCAGAAAATCACATTGTATGATTTTTAAGTAATTAATTTGCATTTTATTGCATGACATACGTATTTGATCACCTACCAACCAGTAAGAATTCCGGCTCTCACGGACCTGTTAGTTTTTCTTTAATAATAATATGCCATTTAGCAGACGCTTTTATCCAAAGCGACTTACAGTCATGTGTGCATACATTTTTACGTATGGGTGGTCCCGGGGATCGAACCCACTACCCTGGCATTACAAGCGCCATGCTCTACCAATTGAGCTACAGAGAAGCCCTCCTGTTCTCCACTCATTACCTGTGTTAACTGTACCTGTATGAACTTGTTACCTGTATAAAAGACACCTGTCCACACACTCAATCAAACAGACTCCAACCTCTCCACAATGGCCAAGACCAGAGAGCTGTGTAAGGACATCAGGGATAAAATTGTAGACCTGCACAAGGCTGGGATGGGCTACAGGACAATAGGCAAGCAGCTTGGTGAGAAGGGAACAACTGTTGGCGCAATTATTAGAAAATGGAAGAAGTTCAAGATGACGGTCAATCACCCTCGGTCTGGGGCTCCATGCAAGATCTCACCTTGTGGGGCATCAATGATCATGAGGAAGGTGAGGGATCAGCCCAGAACTATAATAATAATAATAAGCCATTTAGCAGACGCTTTTATCCAAAGCGACTTACATTCATGTGCATACATTTTTACATATGGGTGGTCCCGGGGATCGAACCCACTACCCTGGCATTACAAGCGCCATGCTCTACCAATTGAGCTACAGAGGAAAACTACACGGCAGGACCTGGTCAATGACCTGAAGAGAGCTGGGACCACAGTCTCAAAGAAAACCATTAGTAACACACTACGCCATCATGGATTAAAATCCTGCAGCGCACGCAAGGTCCCCCTGCTCAAGCCAGCGCATGTCCAGGCCCGTCTGAAGTTTGCCAATGACCATCTGGATAATCAAGAGGAGGAATGGGAGAAGGTCAGGTGATCGGATGAGACAAAAATAGAGCTTTTTGGTCTAAACTCCACTCGCCGTGTTTGGAGGAAGAAGAAGGATGAGTACAACCCCAAGAACACCATCCCAACCATGAAGCATGGAGGTGGAAACATCATTCTTTGGGTATGCTTTTCTGCAAAGGGGACAGGACGACTGCACCATATTGAGGGGAGGATGGATGGGGCCATGTATCGCGAGATCTTGGCCAACAACCTCCTTCCCTCAGTAAGAGCATTGAAGATGGGTCGTGGCTTGGTCTTCCAGCATGACAACGACCCGAAACACACAGCCAGGGCAACGAAGGAGTGGCTCCGTAAGAAGCATCTCAAGGTCCTGGAGTGGCCTAGCCAGTCTCCAGACCTGAACCCAATAGAAAATCTTTGGAGGGAGCTGAAAGTCCGTATTGCCCAGCGACAGCCCCGAAACCTGAAGGATCTGGAGAAGGTCTGTATGAAGGAGTGGGCCAAAATCCCTGCTGCAGTGTGTGCAAACCTGGTCAAGACCTACAGGAAACGTATGATCTCTGTAATTGCAAACAAAGGTTTCTGTACCAAATATTAAGTTCTGCTTTTCTGATGTATCAAATACTTATGTCATGCAATAAAATGCAAATTAATTACTTAAAAATCATACAATGTGATTTTCTGGATTTTTGTTTTAGATTCCGTCTCTCACAGTTGAAGTGTACCTATGATAAAAATTACAGATCTCTACATGCTTTGTAAGTAGGAAAACCTGCAAAATCGGCAGTGTATCAAATACTTGTTCTCCCCACTGTATATATATATATTTTTACAAACAAGGGCTCATATTGAGTGTATTTACATGTGTACATATGAACCACGCTAATTATATGTATTTTAGAATGTAACTTTTTATGAAATTTGTATATAACGGTTGCATGCTAATTGCTAACCGCTAGCTAGCTATTTTTGTTAGCTTCTGTTATTGTTAGCTGTCCATTGGTTTTTGTTACATTTAATACACAGGCTTAAAAGGGATTTTAATGTATCTGAAATTGTGTGAATGTGTTTGCTATTGGAATGGATGTAAAAATATAATTTTCTACAAAGAGTTTATTTTTAATTAGGGCTGTCAGAGTTAATCAGGCACAATTTTTTAAAATTGTGATTAATCACATGGTCTGAAAGCATTCAAAATACATGATCTATACAGTACAGCTTAAAACAACAATGCGATGTCAAAACAAATTTACCTTGAGGTTAAAGAAAGTGAGCTTTATCAATTTACCTGATTTTGCTAACTGTTACTTTGGACAAAATCAAGACGTCAATATTCTTTATATAAAAAAGCTTAAACGACAGCTCTATCTGAGCAAATTCAGAATTTGTTATTAATCGTAATTAATCACAGCAAAACTTGCGATTAACTAATTTACATGTTTTGTCATTTGACAGCCCTATTGAACAGTCAATATTCTGAGATTGAGAGAAATTGATAATAACTATACATTGGAAGTGAAACCCAGTGTTGGCCCTCTTGGTCTAATAGTCAAGACATTGGCTTCTCCTGTGGGAGACACAGGTTCCAATACCGCCGGTTACAAAAGCACACATGTGAAACTTAGAATAGCACATGTGAAATGTTGAGAAACCATGTGTCTGAGTCATGTGAAAAATCTATGTGAAACTTCACACGTGTCCGAAAATGTGTCATTCATTCTCCTCACATGTGACATTTTTCTAATGTGTGAAAAATAAACGGGAAATTCCATGTGAAACTTCACATGTCCGAAAACCACGTGCCTGACTAATTTGTCATTTCTATTCATCATGGATGGTAGCCAAGGGCCTGAAGCTCCCTGAAACTCCCCACATGACAGGTCTGGGGCTACAGGTAATGTGATGTGTCCTCACTGTGGCTCCCCAGGACCATAAACATACCAAAGGCTACTACCGGCCAGTCACACTAATATATAGTAACCACAACATCTGCATGGCATGAAAGGACATTCCCAGTATTGGCCGGCTTTAAATACCAAACCACAACATGCTCATTTCAAAAGCATGCACCTCAACATGCAGACACAAATACTTCAGAACCTAAGTAAGGAAACATCACTCACATGGATGGGGTCCAGTATCTTGACAGCCGCTTTGCTGCCATCGATCTTGTTGAGCACTTTGTAGACTTTGCCATAAGTCCCTTTCCCGATGGTCTCGATGATCTCCCAGGTATCTGTCGGATCAGGAAAGGTGTCGAAGATAATCGATTTCCCTGATTGTGGAAACATCTTCATGAGAGATCTCCTGGGAAAGAGAGGGGGAAAGGAAGAACATGGCCAATGTGAATTAAAATGTCTTGTTAAAGCCCCAACTAGCTCCACTCCAATGTTCAAAGCGCAAGGCCTGTGCACGCTGTGTATTGGAGTTAATCAAGTATCCTTGAGTAATGTTCTCAGGACATTATGAACAACCCTTACAATTACAATAATAATAATAACACTGCGGAAGTTACAAATCAAATCAAATCAAATCACATTTTATTTGTCACATACACGTGTTTAGCAGATGTTATTGCGGGTGTAACGAAATGCTTGTGCTTCTAGCTCCAACAGTGCAGTAATATCTAACAAGTAATATCTAACAATTTCACAACATATACCGAATACACACAAATCTAAGTAAGGAATGGAATTTAAGAATATATACATATATGGACAAGCAATGACAGAGCGGCATGGACTAAGATACAATATAATATTATAGAATACAGTATATACATATGAGATGAGTAGTGCAAGATATATAAACATTATTAAAGTGACTAGTATTCAATTTCTTAAAGACGCCAGTGATTTCAATTGGCAGCAGCAGCCTCTAATGTGCTAGCGATGGCTATTTAACAGTCTGATGGCCTTGAGATAGAAGCTGTTTTTCATTCTCTCGGTCCCAGCTTTGATGCACCTGTACTGACCTCGCCTTCTGGATGAGAGCGGGGTGAACAGGCAGTGGCTCGGGTGGTTGATATCCTTGATGATCTTTTTGGCCTTCCAGTGACATCGGGTACTGTAGGTGTCCTGGGCAGGTAGTTTTCCCCCGGTAATGCGTTCGGCAGACCACACCACCCTCTGGAGAGCCCTGTGGTTGCGAGCGGTGCAGTTGCCGTACCAGGCGGTGATACAGCCCGACAGGATGCTCTCAATTGTGCAGTTTTGAGGGTTTTAGGTGCCAAGCCAAATTTCTTCAGCCTCCTGAGGTTGAAGAGGCTCTGTTGCGCCTTCTTCACCACACTGTCTGCGTGGGTGGACCATTTCAGTTTGTCAGTGATGTGTACGCCAAGGAACTTGAAGCTTTCCACCTTCTCCACTGCGGTCCCGTCAATGTGGATAGGGGGGTGCACCCTCTGCTGTGAACAGGGAGTACAGGAGGGGGCTGAGCACGCACCCTTGTGGGGCCCCCAGTGTTGAAAATCAGCGAAGTGGAGATGTTGTTTCCTACCTTCACCACCTGGGGGCAGCCCGTCAGGAAGTCCAGGACCCAGTTGCACAGGGCGGGGTTCAGACCCAGGGCCTCGAGCTTAATGATGAGCTTGGAGGGTACTATGGTGTTGAATACTGAGCTATAGTCAATGAACAGCATTTTTATATAGGTATTCCTCTTGTCCAGATGGGATAGGGCAGTGTGATGGCGATTGCATCGTCTGTGGATCTATTGGGGCGGTAAGCAAATTTAAGTGGGTCTAGGGTGACAGGTAAGGTAGAGGTGATATGATCCTTGACTAGTCTCTCAAAGCACTTCATGATGACAGAGGTGAGTGCTACGGGGCGATAGTCATTTAGTTTAGTTACCTTTGCTTTCTTGGGTACAGGAACAATGGTGGCCATCTTGAAGCATGTGGGGACAGCAGACTGGGAAAGGGAGAGATTGAATATGTCCATAAACACACCATCCAGCTGGTCTGCGCATGCTCTGAGGATGCGGCTAGGGATGCCGTCTCGCATGAATGGAAGCATGCAACCATGGTAACCACAATTGGAGGGAAATATGTAGAACTGCCAAGACTGGAGCAATATTGCTTCTTTGCAGAGATGTGAATCATTTGATTTGATGTGCCAAGAAGGTAGCCCTTTTGTTTGTTTGATGTTATAGTCATTAACGGACTGAAAAGACCCGAAATACAGCCAATGTTTTAGGTTTATTTATTCACACCGAAGAAAATAAGTGAAAGACCAAACAGTACAGATAAAAAAACAGGTAAAAACGGTATGCATGTGAGGTTGGAAGCCCAAAAGGGCTAAAATTGCTCAATCAGTTAAACAAAGCATATTAATTATAATTGTACATGATATACAAGAAAAAACATGTTTGATTATGTGTGTGTGTGTGTGTGTGTGTGTGTGTGTGTGTGTGTGTGTGTGTGTGTGTGTGTGTGTGTGTGTGTGTGTGTGTGTGTGTGTGTGTGTGTGTGTGTGTGTGTGAATGTGTGTGAGTGTGAGAGTTAGGCTACATGGAGGGGATTATTGGGTAGTTTGGTTCATCAGGCTGACCCCCAGTCTTCGCTTGAAGTTATTGAGGGATGATGATGTTTTAGCAATGTGAGTATAAGAATTCCAGAGTATGGTACCTCTGTATCTGATAGAGAATTGACTATGTGAGGTGTAGCAGTGGGGAGGGTGAAGGTTATCGCAGTGTCTTGCGTTATATAGATGGATTTCAGAATTAACCTGGAAGAATCCATTGAAGGATTTAGGTCAATTGTCTGGGAGGTATGAGTATTTGTAGATGAAAGTGCATAATTGGTGTGCATTAATGTCGTAAATTGTATGGTGAGTAATTTGTGTAGGTAGGAGGCATATGTACTGGCCCAGACAATATTCCAGTAAATTAAGCTAGAGTATAGAGTTAGGAAGCAAGCCTGATGAACCAAACCACTATTTGTTAGTAAAATATATTTTGATGGATATCCGAAGTAGGTGAGTAAATTTGTTCTTATACTTTTTGTAATTTGCAGAATTCAGGGGAGAAGGATTTGTGAGAAACTTTTTATACAACTTGTTTTTTTTAACTGAGGATATTTTGAGACCGGTTGTAAACCAAGGTTTCCAGAACCCTTCTGCTGCTCTCTTATGTGGTTTAACTAAGGGAAAGCAGTGGTGAAATACAGAATGGAAAGATGTGAGAAAAGTTTGGTAAGCAGACTCCATATCAGCCTGATTATAAACACTTTCCATGAAATATCATCAATCAACATCTTAAAGCACTCACAATTACTTTTGTTAAATATTCTACATTTAATGCTACTAATCATTCCCATCTGTTGAAATTTGAATCTGAATCAACACAATCATTATATTTATAATTTGTCTCATTACTATCTAATGGGTTAAAGACAGTTATCAAGGTTGATATCCTGTCCAACTAAGAGAGATACAGAGTTGGAATCATCCAGAGAGTGGAACGGAAACATAGAAGTGCATGCCTCACATGTCCAATACAACCATACATTTGTGTTAGTTTTATCAACAGGGGTGCATGTCCTATGGAATGCACCTTGACACAGTCCACATAACACCACTGAAGACTTCAGAGGGTTATGACATTTAGAGCAATGTGTGTTTTTGGGCAGGAGGTTAGGTGAAACACATGAACAAACTAGAGTAAATATGTGTGTGTATGTGTAGGTGTGTATGCGTGTGTGAGTGGGAATGAGCCCTACCCCTTGGACATTGAAAACACTAGACGCACCAGTACTGAACAAATGACTGCCCTGTTAGCGTGGGCCGAGAACTCAGGCTGAAGTTTCTCTGGGTCCATTACGCGATCAAAGGCTTCCAAAACAAAACCTAATGGATGATCCCTCTAACATCAGAGACAACAATGGGATAGAACAGGAAGGCCTAAATAAGCCTACTGTCTTGATGTAAGGTAAAATACCAAAGGGTGAGTGTATCATTCCACCTGGAAGAAGGACTCTCAGTACTTTGATGGTGTACTTTGATGGTAGCCACTGGCCAGCAATGTTCAACCAATTGTCTTATACTGTATTAGTGAATAGATGGACGTACTACAGTTTGCGTATCTGAAAAGGCAACTAGACATAATAGGAAATCTCTAAAAGACCAACAACAACAAACATTTTGGGAATATAATGACCACTACAAAGCGCTTACTAGTACAGCGCATTCGGAAAGTATTCAGACCCCTTGACTTTTTCCACATTTTGTTACGTTACAGCCTTATTCTAAAATTGATTAAATTGTTTTTTTTCCTCATCAATCTACACACAATACGCCATGAAGACAAAGCAAAAACAGGTTTTTCAATTTTTTTGCAAATGTATTAAAAATAAAGAACGGAAATATCACATTTACATAAGTATTCAGACCCAATTTTAGAATAAGGCTGTAACGTAACAAAATATGGAAAAAGGGAAGGGGTCTGAATACATTCCGAATGCACTGTATCTCAGCCTAATTAGGCTATAAAGACACAGCTCAAGTTAAAGGCCTATAGGTACGTGCATCCTGTCAACTCCTCCAGTCACTAACTATGTGGAGATTGCATCCCACTGTGAGTTTCCTTAACTTGGATGTTTGAAAAATAAAGTAAAGTTTGTATTCTGACCCACATTCTGCAAACTCACACAGGGGTGTATGTTCCCATTTCCAAAAGCATCCGGAATCGAGAGTCAAAGCAGGGATATCAGTCCCTATCTCTAGAGCAGAGGACACATCACATTACCTGCAGCCCCAGTTGGTCTTCCATCTCCTGAATGGGGGCTTTACACTGCATGACCTACAATCACAGGAAGATAATGGGGGCAAGATAGCCCTCCCCCATCCCAGAAAACAAATGATAGTAACCAAATAAAAAGATCCAACCAACACTCAAAGAGCCATGTCTGCATGTAAAATGTGGTTTAGAAACAAACCAAACAGGCAGTAAGTTACAGCTGACAACCACACACAGTACACCTCCATGGGGCCAGATCAGTCAGGCCAAGGTTATCCCCTGATCAAACTCACACAACTTTGTCTATCTAATCCACAACAACACCAAAACCAACAACAGAAAAAAAAACTTACATAGTTTTGTCATTGTGCCTGGGGACATATTTGGAGGAGAATTAATCCATTTTCGGTGAATTCGGTTAGCTTCGAGGGAGTGAGAGAGGGAAAGCAACTATGAGTGTAAACAGCAGAGGAGGAGCTAACCAGCGCTAATCTCGCTAGCAATCCCCTCGCTCCTTCCATTGGAAACAATCTCTAAGTAGTAGGAGATATGTCAGGATTAAGAGGAATTAGCCAGTTGCACCATGAGCCTTTCCCCATATAGATGCCCATTCATACACAAAGCAAAGCTGATTAGCGCAACCTAAAAATATGGTGCTTGCTAAAGACACAGTGCCATCCATTTCTCTTCTTGGTGGTCTTGTACAGAATTGACTACTGAGCATTGTATTAACTCTATTGCATGTAATCCCTGTTATCCATGTACAGTGTTTTGTTAGGATAACATAAATATACTGAACAAAAATATAAACGCAACATGCAACAATTTCAACGATTTTACTGAGTTACAGTTCATATAAGGAAATCAGTCAATTGAAATAAATAAATTAGGCCCTAATCTATGCATTTCACATGACTGAGCAGGGGCGCAGCTATGGGTGGGCCTGGGAGGGCATAGGCCCACCCACTTGGGAGCCAGGCCCAGCCAATCAGAATGAGTTTTTCCCCACAAAATAACTTTATTACAGACAGAAATACTCCTCAATTTCATCAGCTGTCTGGGTGGCTGGTCTCAGACGGATGTGGAGGTCCTGGACTGGCGTGGTTACACGTAATCTGCGGTTGTGAGGTCGGTTGGACGTACTGCCAAATTATCTAAAACTACGTTGGAGACGGTTTATGGTAGAGAAATGAACATTCAATTCTCTGGCAACAGCTCTGGTGGACATTCCTGCAGTCAGCGTGCCAATTGCATGCTCCCTCAAAACTTGAGACATACGTGGCATTGTGTTGTGTGACGAAACTGCACATTTTAGAGTGGCCTTTTATTGTCCCCAGCACAAGGTGCACCTGTGTAATGATCATGATGTTTAATCAGCTTCTTAATATGCCACACCTGTCAGGTGGATGGATTATTTTGGCAAAGGAGAAATTCTCACTAAAAGGGATGTAAACAAATTTGTGGCCAAAATTTGAGAGAAATACTTTACATGTTGTGTATATATTTTTGATCAGTACTGAACAAAAATATAAACACAACATGTAAAGTGTAGTTCCCATGTTTCATGACCTGTTGAACCACTACACATAAACTCTGTATTTCATATATTCAGGGCAACATTTTCTTCGCGCAAAATAATTGTGCAAAGTGCTAAAACTACTCTAAACCTCATTGAAATCTCACAGTGTGAGTTAATTTGTAACTTTTCTTCAACAATATGCATTATAAAGGAAGCAAGTATTTAAATAGAGTTGAGTAAACTTAGCAATGCATAAATAGTCACAGCTTTATAGTGCACATAATTGAAGAAAAGTTTCAATTTAATGCCAGATTCTAATGAGATTTATGGTATTTTTTGCACTTTGCACAATGCTTTTGCAGTCTGAAAATGTCTCTTGTTTAAATGTTTGTGTTAAAAATGAACATGAATAAATCAGTTTAAAAAAGTTTAAGGTTTGTGACTAAACCTGATTACATACATTATCCTACAGGGACATTTATCAGCAATTACCTATGCAGAGCAATTAGGCTTCTATACAGGCGTTCAAGTCTGCCATAATAGAGCTGCTTGTTAGTGTAATGTACAGGGCCTAAGTAACCCACAGAAATTGTAAATAATGTATTACAACTCTATACGTGATGACATATTGTAACATAGAAGACATGGGTGAGATCTAAGAATTGGCTGGCTCACCCTAACACTAACACATGCTGTGGGGCCTTAACCCTAGGAGGAGATTCTGACTGTGTGTGGTGTGTGTGTGTGTGTGTGTGTGTGTGTGTGTGTGTGTGTGTGTGTGTGTGTGTGTATGTGAGTGTGTGTGTGCCTGCTTGCTCAGACTGAAGTGTTTAGGTAGAAGGATTAGCTGCTAGGAGCAGAGAAACTCAATAATGAAGAAGAGAAAAGAGTGTGTACTACCTCTATATGCCATACCTTGAGTTTCGATCTAACTTTCTGCACCAATTCGAATTGACAAGACCCATAATACAAATAAACGGCTACAAATGTGACGCACTGGTCAACCTGATTTGTGTTTCAGTAAGACACAAGTTTGGCTGGTTGAGGCCCTTAAGAGAAACAGGAGACCCTATCTGATCGCCACAAGGGGTAATGAGACCTGGTTAATCTGTGTCTGATGAGTGGGTTAAAGTTTCGTCTTAACCTTGGCATTGGAAGGCATGCCAGGATAAACTTTCTCATTTGGGTATATCAAAGTCAACTTGTCTTGGCCATTACAGTCTCCCTGATTGTCTGTATTTACATTATTAGTCATTTATAGGGAAGCATGTGCTTTAATATTTAAAGTGTAAACCAAATGTAAGAGTATATTTTATTGCTCTCCTGTTGATAAGCCTTCACGGAATCCAGCACAAAAATCCACATAGAATATTACCTGCTAGCATGCTCTGATCTAACATTTGGTTGTTAATGACACACCTCAGATATGTATTTCCATAAATATATTACATTTTCAACCATTGCTACTGTCATTATGTTTTCACACAGATAAAGGAGTAAAGTAAACTGCTCTTAAGAGTGACCCACTTCACAATAGACTTATAGATATATTATTGTAACAATGACCTGTAGCTCCAGAGTTTTACAGAAACAAGCCTGTTGACAACTACCATCACATGTAAAAAGTTAATACAACATAAAGATTCACTGACCTTTGAGAGGGAAGAAGCCTTGTTCTACCCAAAGACACACCATGCTCACATGCAGTCACTCCCAATGACTTGCAAATAAGACAAGCTCCAACTACACAAACACTCTTCTTTGCATGCATTGACAATAAACTTCAGTGTGCACATCTCAAAAGGCCAAAGACTGAGACCTACTGTGCAGTCCATTTCAAATGATTCTCATAACCATCAAAAGCATCAGTTTAACAGCCAGACCTGAAATCAAATTATAATTTCAATATACTTACTGCTCTGAGAGTGCGTCTACATGTTTGAGTATCAATCCTTGATATCAGTGTTAATCAGCAAGAGCGGTCTGTAGTCACTCACGGCTGGGCTCAACTTCTTCAACAATCTATTATTCATCCAGAATAAGTAACACTATATTGCAGAGTATGTTAAAGTTATCACGCTCTGACAATCAGTTTAATGGTCCTTCCTATGGAGGCATTGGGAAGTCCGATAGATGAATCCATAAATGAGACTAGAGATGGCATCTTCAAAACAGGCTTCAGCATGGGCACCCAGAAGTCCTAGTCAGGTGAGACGGGCATGACTTCATCAAAGTCTCCTCAGAATCACTTGATGGTGGTATCGGCTTACAATGCACTGGTGTTTTGTTTAGCCTGGCAGGAGTGGAGTTCAGATATAGCAAGGATGTAGGTTAAACTGAAGCTTGAGAACTTGGATGTAAGACTATTTTTGTGACTTATTTTGACCAATTGAAAAATAACATTTGGTTACCACAGTCATAAATTTAAAAAGCATATTCAGACAAAACAAATCATGTCAATATGTCATGATCTATTCTTGTCACATTGTAAGCAGTAGCATGTAACACAGGGCTCCAGACTGTAACCATTTAGTCGCATTTAGCGACCTTAGACTTGGCTTTGCGAGTAAAAAAATGTTCTACCTGGTCACCTCAATCAAAACGTCCACATTTTGGGGCAGTTAAAACCATGAATTTGTTAAACAATAAAGTACATTATCCTCATGATTCCTGTAATAAAAGTGTCTGCCCTGCCACTGTGCCTGCCTGTTTCGTTGGGGCGGGCTGCTGTAAAAACACAACTTTGGAAGCAACTAGTTGTCCATATTAAAGAGAGGAGGGTCTAAGCTTTCGGTAGGTATACTTTGTATTTCTCACCGATCGTTATTGAGGTCAAAGCACACTGTTTTACAATCAAGATATCTGATATGGCTTTGAAATAAGGAGCTTGCGAAATTGCACATCGGCCATTGCGAGTGCACTAGGCCTCATTACAAGTTTCTTTTTAGGACATTTACTCTTAGATTAATATATGGCTACTAGCAGTAGGTGTTATATTTAGAGTTAGCAATCTAGCTAATGTGTTTTGAGTTTACACTTCCTCAGGTGGTGAATTAGAACAAATTGAATTAGGCCTGTATATAATATTAGTGCACATAAAGAAGGCAAATTCATCTCTTTTTAATAAAAAAATCAGAAAATTCTGGAGCCCTATTTTGATAGTAAAATAGAAACAAAATAGGTCACACTTATTTGGATAGTCCCATATAGATGATCTACAGATGGTCATACTATCAACAAAGTAACTGTTGATAAGCAAATGCTTGCTAGGGTTACGGTTAGGTTTAGGTTAAGAATAAGGGTTAGGCTAAGGGTAAAGGTTAGGGCTAGGGTAAGTGTTCAGTTTAGGGTTAGGATAAGGGTTAAGGTTAGGGCTAGGGTTATGGTTAGAGGATAGTTAGTTGAAATGTTGTTGACAGTTATTGAACATCTACTGAACATCTACAAACCATCTACTTGAAACTATCCAAATAAAGTGTTACCTAAAAATAGCCTAATAGTCAACCCAAAACTCATGACAATCACTGGATTAGGTTGCATATCAAAATATCATGCATTCCTGCATGGACATGTTAGATGTAACAACGTATTTATTGAATACCATATCAGTGGTCTATTACACTTCTTAATAAAACATTGTGAATTACTTTCTAAATACTTTCTAAGATGCTGACTGAAATTGATTATATTGTTTGATGCTGTGCCCACATTTTTTTGGGGGGTGCCACCAAATCAAGGGCTGGTGTCACCAACTGAAAAAGTTAGTGCCACCAGAGCCACCAGGAGAAAATGTTAGTCTGGAGCCCTGCAGTCAATGTAATTTTCTGCAACCATGTTCGTTGTCATAAACTAACATCAGTTGTTATGACTGGTTACGACACTGTGCTTGTAATTTATTGATTGTGCTCATACTGACAAGAACAGCTTGCTGTAGAAATGGAACTGGTAATGGCTGATGCAGGGGAACAGATGGGACCCTGAATGTTTTCTCTACAGAGCTTGTGACCGACAGACTCACGGGCATTTATCCATCATAGAAACACAATATGATATTGCTTTGATGCCCACTCCATCTGTGTTTTTCTTTCTGCAACTTTTCTACTCTATTTCGATCCTTGAGCCAAGATTTTGGGGAAAGAACTTCCATTGTCATCTTAATCCTTGTCTTCGGTTACAATGGTCGTAGTAAAAGGTAATGAAGCCTAAAATTAGGTATTGATTGTGAAGTTATCCCTTAGACTTTCTTATTTGATCACAACAAGGTGTACAACTGTTAACCCTATCAGTCCTGAGACCCCAGCAAAAAATGGGCTTTTCATTTATCTGACTTTCATTTATCTGCATGTCCAGCCCTTATATTTAGCCTCAAAATGAAGTGTTTTACTATTTTCTTTTCAGGACAACTAGCGCTACAAGTAGAACACAATTTGACACTACTGACGTTTTTGTTAAAAAACCTGGTCCCGGGCCCCTTCGGGATCCACCCTTGTCTCACAAACACCGCTCTAGCTCGGCCCCTATTAATCACACAGACTACTGGTTGGTACCAACGGGTGCAGAAGAAATAGATTCATCCAATGGTACAGAAGTTTGTAGCTCAAACACACAATGTTTAAAAGGGTTTAGAAGTCCAAAATGTGCATGTATCACAGTGGGACTGTAGGAGTTAATAGATTTTTAAAGCCCCCATGCAGTCTTTTTAATTGCGTTAAATCATCACTGTATGTTTAATAAATCACTGTGTATTTATTTCATGAAAATAACTGAAAATATATTATTAATCATTTATTTCCCTGAGCCTCCTTTTGCCATTGGATTGCTCAGTCTAATTGTGTGGGCGTGTTGATACCAATTTTCATATATTTACATACACAGCCCTGATTGGCGGATAGGATTCTAGACTCTAGAGCCTACCCCACTTACCCCTTCAGAGTAGGAGGATACATATGCAAATAAAATATTACTGTTTTTTT
Organism: Coregonus clupeaformis; assembly: GCF_020615455.1. Classification (NCBI taxonomy): domain Eukaryota; kingdom Metazoa; phylum Chordata; class Actinopteri; order Salmoniformes; family Salmonidae; genus Coregonus; species Coregonus clupeaformis. The sequence goes on from NC_059198.1 coordinate 12,449,279, forward strand.
GGTCAGAATAATCAGATCAGATTGTGATCCTTTTTTCCCAAACAGCTCTTACACAAAAAGGGCATTACCATCATTTCCACAAAAATTTCAGAGTGTTATTTTGACCTCAAACTGTGGAAATATAATATTATGTTTTAAAGCAGGAAAATCACGTTTTTGACTGCACTGCCCCTTTAAGGAAAGTTACAGAGATTTGGGATTTTATTCCAACTGGGTTTAAATACACACTTATACGTCTGGGGTTGTGATTTGGTCATCTTAATATGAAATCAATAAAATATATGCCTGAATGAACCATCCACTGTCTGTATTGCTTTACTGTATAGTTTATGTGCAACACTGAGCTACTGGCATTAAGGTTATTCTATCCAATCAATAACCACCAATGGCATTTTACACTAACGTGTCCACCTACTGTCAGCCCAACATAAAATTCTACTGTACTGGACTTCTAGAGTAAAACCAGTATTATCTATGTAATCCAATCACTTTAATAGGCTTGTACTGGGTGTCCAGTTGACTCAATCTCTGAGTTATGCCTTGTCATACGCCAATCAGTCCTACTCATCTTCCACACCCAAAGCTGCTCTATAGAATGTTGTGTAATGGAGTCTCGTGTTTTATGTGTGTGCGTGGTCATGATTGGTTCCACCTGATGGGACAGTACAATAGCTAAAGGTCTCCAGAAAGTTGCAATATTAATGACAGCTCTGTTTTCACCGCCATTATTAAGAGGATACTGTGGTGCTCCTCCCCTCCCTTCCCTTCTCTTGCCTCTGGATTAGGGTTACAAAGTGGAGAAAGGAAGCAGTGCGTTCGTCCACTTAACCGCTCAGCATGTATGTCATACAAAAACTATACATCAACTGGATAAGGCAAGGATCTCATTCCTCACAGAGCACCGAGGAGGAATTAGACATAAAAGCACATCCATCATTGGACTGGGAGTACCATAGTCTATCAACAATAATGAATTTGAAGCCATTGATGTCTTCGTCAATGAGGAGTAGGACTGTGAATCAGAATGTCACTTCCGCCCACTAATCCCACACACTCGGTCTAGAAGCGACCTAGTTTGATCAACATCTCGTCTTAAGCGGCGCTCCCTCAACCAGATCCTCCAGGCTTGGGTTACTGGCCGCAAAACCTGGGTCATTTCCTGCTCCGTTGGTTAACAAATGGCTCTTGGATGCAGAATGGAGAGAGACACTCGTAGCCATAATGACCTTGTGATTAGTGTGGGCACAGGTCCAGCCCGCTGGGTGGACAAACCTCTAAGTCTTATTGTCGGACTGATCTAAGGTCAGACTGATTAACCCCTCACAACATTAAGGAAATATGCGAGAAAACTGCCCCTTCTGGCCCTGACTCAGTATAATTAGCCCTCTTTCATCAAATCCATTTGGACAATAACATGACATGTTTTAACCATCATTTTGGGATGGAGAGTTTTGACTGAACAACGCTACCCATTATTGGCAAATGATGATAATATTAGGGTCAGTGCTAACAGGGATCCTTAGGACGTCCCTACCCTACCCTAAACCCTAACCTTAACCCCTACCCTTACCCTAAACCTTACATAACCCTAACCCTAACCATTTTAAATGTAAACATCAATGGGGTAGGGACGTCCCAAGGATCCCGGATAGCACGGATCATAATATTAGCAATGTTGTCACAAAATGTATCGTGCTTATCCAAGGCATCAAAAAGAACATACCGCTATGTCAAAGGCCCTAAAAGTGAGCTGAAGCCACAAACTACTTGACACTAATGGCGGCCCACTTTCATTGAGACCAAACTACTAGAGTGACATCTTACATAAGATGCAAGTAAGCTTGATTCCCTGACAGGTAACCTAGAAACGTATCTCTCTCCGTGTAATTGGCAGCTTCTTTTTGCACACTGATGGAATTATTAGACACAATGCAATGAAGAATGACTTGTCACCAGGAAACTGTCAGAGAATGTTAAGATGATAATATAGAACATGAATGATGGCCAATAATTGAACAATGTCCCTTGCATAAATCACTCTGGTGTGTTGAATCGTTTGATTACTGTGGCTTTCAGTCACCTAGTTTTTCCATCTTTACTTTGATCAAAATTGAAAGTATGACATGTCATGCTTCTCTTTTGATCAAAGACAGTATTCAGAAAGGGAAATGAATGATAGAATGTTATGCATAATCGAGATTTGATGGAACACCAGGTAAACATTACATATGATTCTTGCCGTTTCCATGAGAAAGTATGAAATCCATTGTGTTAAATTATAATTTCCATCTCTGAGTGTTGCTAAGTATATCAATGATTCCAATCGTTGAAAGAAACATCCTCCTTGCTCCAGTAGCGTGTTTCATTACACTCACCCAGCAGATAATACAGTGCTATGAAAAAGTATTTGCCCCCTTTCTAATTTTCTCTACTTTTGCATATTTGTGATACTGAATGTTATCAGATCTTCAACCAAAACCTAATATTAGATAAAGGGAACATAAGTGAACAAATAACACAACAATTACATATTTATTTCATTTATTTCATAAACAAAGTTATGCAACACCCAATTCCCCTGTGTGAAAAAGTAATTGCCCCCTTACACTCAATAACTGGTTGTGCCACCTTTAGCTGCAATGACTCCAACCAAATGCTTCCTGTAGTTGTTGATCAGTCTCTCATGTCGCTGTGGAGGAATTTTGGTCCACTCTTCCATGCAGAACTGCTTTAACTCAGTGACGTGTGGGTTTTCAAGCATGAACTGCTCGTTTCAAGTTCTGCCACAACATCTCAATTGGGATTACATCGGAACTTATTGCCCCCTGTGTCACCCATTTAATCAACATCTCTACAGATACTATACGAAACACGCTAGAGTAATCCCTATCCACAAGAAGGGCAGCAAAACAGACAAGGGCAACTATAGACCTGTATCTGTTTTGAGTGTGCTGTCTAAAGTGCTGTCTAAAGTAATTTATTAACAGATAGAGGAAAATACTAGCAAGAATAATATTTTATACAAACTACAGTCTGGTTTTTAAAAATCCCACTCCACTCACACGTCTATTGTTTTTAACTGACTTTATCAGGAAAGAAGATGACCTGGGACATTTCTGTGGAATGGTAATGCTGGATCTGCAGAAGGCATGTTACACGGTTGATCATAGTATCATGCTCTACAAGTTAAAAGTCCTTGGTTTTAACAGCAGGGCCATGGCCATTGAGGTAGAGACCAAATGGTGGATGTTAATGGACAAAAACACTCTAGTGCAAAAGGATTAGCTGTGGGGTCCCACAGGGGAGCATCCTTGGCCCACTTCTCTTCCTACAATATGAAATCAGCCTGCTCTCATAATTAGTTTTTGCGTGCGAATGACTATGCTCTACTGGTGTCCCGTAAGAACAAAGCCTCAGTAGAAGATATCCTTAGTGCAGAGTTATCCAATATCAGTAAATGGCTTTCAGATAACAAACTTTCTCTGCATCTTGGAAAAACAGAAACCATCTTATTTGGTTCAAGAGTAAAGCTTGCAAGGTCCCCTGGTTTTAATGTCAAAGTAGGCAACTCAGCTTACACCAAAAACCTCAGTCAGCTACCTTGGGTGTGAATTGGATAGGTACCTGACTGGTGAGACTATGGCCCTAAAGGTTTTAACAAAAATAAAGCAAAATAATATATTCCTAGCTCGGACCTCAAAATATCTTGATAGTGACACCCTAAAGACTCTGGCAGGTGCGCTAGTTCAGTGTCACTTTGATTAAACTCCCCCCTCGTACTCATCTGGAGGTCGAGCATTTTAATCAGCTAGGCTGGCTATCTGTAGAGAAAAGTGTAATATTAATTCAACTTAGTCTGGTCCATAGAATTATTACTGACTCAGCCCCCAGGTACCTATCGAACAATTTTACTTATATTAGAGATGTCCACCAATACAACACCAGAGCCAGAGACTCTGATATTGCCTGTTTTAAAATTAAGAGTCTATCTGATAAGAACACGTTTTTATATACCAGCGCTGTTGAGTGAAACAAACTACCACAGCAACTCAAAGCCATGCAGATCATAACTTCATTTAAAAAGAATGTAAAAAGCTGGCTAATCAGACAATATGATTATTTTTTTGTATCTGTATGTAATGCTCAAGGCTATGACAATGTCGTCCTGTCCTTTGTTTAGTTATGTGTTATATGTGTAACCAACGTATGGCTAGTAAGCTAGCTCTACTGTGTAGCCTAGGACTACTATGTTTATGTTTGTTCATTTTTTAACCATTTATTTAAGCGGACCACAATGAAAATACATTTTTTGTGGCATCGATGCATTATCCACAGGTGTGGTTGTATTGTGTTATAAATTGTCAAACAAATCTATCTATCTATCTATCTATACCCCTGACCTCTTTGGGGCAATTCCAGTTTGAATGTGATGACCTACCAATCAACCTTCAAAGCCAAGCAGCAAACCCATTTACTGCAACTTGACGAGAACGCTATATAAAAGCACACTCTGTCTGTGCCACTACTGAAGTAATTGGTGGAACACCTGCATTAACCTATCCAATCATGTCTAATCAGTGATCACCTACACTGAGAAAACCTGTTGCACTTGTCTACACTGTATTTCTGTTCAATTTGATGTTATTTTAATGGGCAAAAATATTGCTTTTCTTTCGAAAACAAGGACATTTCTAAGTGACCCCAAACTTTTGAACGGTAGTGTATATACAGCTGTGGAAAAATTAAGAGACCACTGCACATTTTTCTTAAATCAGCATCTCTACATGTATGACAGCCATTCCATTCCAGTGTCTGTTGAATTCCAACACAGGCACACCTCATTCTACTGAATTAGGTACTGATTAGGTGATCACCTGAACCAAATCTTATTTAATGAGGAAAAGTATAAAAACCACTGCTGTGGTCATCACTATCCTCTTGCAATAGGACCAGCTGGATGGTAAAAACAGTCTAATAGTACTTCAAAAGTAATATTAATCAAAAAATACAGTGGGGGAAAAAAGTATTTAGTCAGCCACCAATTGTGCAAGTTCTCCCACTTAAAAAGATGAGAGAGGCCTGTAATTTTCATCATAGGTACACGTCAACTATGACAGACAAAATTAGAAAAAAAATTCCAGAAAATCACATTGTAGGATTTTTAATGAATTTATTGGCATATGATGGTGGAAAATAAGTATTTGGTCAATAACAAAAGTTTCTCAATACTTTGTTATATACCCTTTGTTGGCAATGACACAGGTCAAACGTTTTCTGTAAGTCTTCACAAGGTTTTCACACACTGTTGCTGGTATTTTGGCCCATTCCTCCATGCAGATCTCCTCTAGAGCAGTGATGTTTTGGGGCTGTCGCTGGGCAACACAGACTTTCAACTCCCTCCAAAGATTTTCTATGGGGTTGAGATCTGGAGACTGGCTAGGCCACTCCAGGACCTTGAAATGCTTCTTACGAAGCCACTCCTTCGTTGCCCGGGCGGTGTGTTTGGGATCATTGTCATGCTGAAAGACCCAGCCACGTTTCATCTTCAATGCCCTTGCTGATGGAAGGAGGGTTTCACTCAAAATCTCACGATACATGGCCCCATTCATTCTTTCCTTTACACGGATCAGTCGTCCTGGTCCCTTTGCAGAAAAACAGCCCCAAAGCATGATGTTTCCAACCCCATGCTTCACAGTAGGTATGGTGTTCTTTGGATGCAACTCAGCATTCTTTGTCCTCCAAACATGACGAGTTGAGTTTTTACCAAAAAGTTATATTTTGGTTTCATCTGACCATATGACATTCTCCCAATCCTCTTCTGGATCATCCAAATGCACTTCAGACGGGCCTGGACATGTACTGGCTTAAGCAGGGGGACACGTCTCGCACTGCAGGATTTGAGTCCCTGGCGGCGTAGTGTGTTACTGATGGTTGGCTTTGTTACTTTGGTCCCAGCTCTCAGCAGGTCATTCACTAGGTCCCCCCGTGTGGTTCTGGGATTTTTGCTCACCGTTCTTGTGATCATTTTGACCCCACGGGGTGAGATCTTGCATGGAGCCCCAGATCGAGGGGAGATTATCAGTGGTCTTGTATGTCTTCCATTTCCTAATAATTGCTCCCACAGTTGATTTCTTCAAACCAAGCTGCTTACCTGTTGCAGATTCAGTCTTCCCAGCCTGGTGCAGGTCTACAATTTTGTTTCTGGTGTCCTTTGACAGCTCTTTGGTCTTGGCCATTGTGAAGTTTGGAGTGTGACTGTTTGAGGTTGTGGACAGGTGTCTTTTATACTGATAACAAGTTCAAACAGGTGCCATTAATACAGGTAACGAGTGGAGGACAGAGGAGCCTCTTAAAGAAGAAGTTACAGGTCTGTGAGAGCCAGAAATCTTGCTTGTTTGTAGGTGACCAAATACTTATTTTCCACCATAATTTGCAAATAAATTCATTAAAAATCCTACAATGGGATTTTCTGGATTTTTTTTTCTCAATTTGTCTGTCATAGTTGACGTGTACCTATGATGAAAATTACAGGCCTCTCTCATCTTTTTAAGTGGGAGAACTTGCACAATTGGTGGCTGACTAAATACTTTTTTGCCCCACTGTAACTATTGACCATGCCAAAAGAGCTGAAAAGGAAAGTTTTGAGTGAGGAAAAGAAGGGTTCAATTCTGGCTTTTACTGGCAGAGGGATACAGTGAGCATCAGGTTGCTTCCATCCTTAAAATGTCAAAGACGGCGGTTCATAAGAACAAGGTCAAGCAGCAGACATTGGGGACAACAAAGCTACAGACCGGCAGAGGGCGAAAACGACTCTCTACTGACGGGGATGACTGCCAACTCATTCGAATGTCACTCAACAACTGTAGGATGACATCAAGTGACCTACAAAAAGAATGGCAAACGGCAGCTGGGGTGAAGTGCACGGCGAGTTCGAAATAGGCTCCTAGGGGCAGGGCTGAAGTCGTGCAAAGCTAGAAAAAAGCCCTTCATCAATGAGAAGCAAAGAAGAGCCAGGCTGAGGTTAGCAAAATACCATTAGGATTGGGCCATAGAGAACTGGAGTAAGGTCATCTTCTCTGATGAGTCCAATTTTCAGCTTTGCCCAACACCTGGTCGTCTAATGGTTAGACGGAGACCTGGAGAGGCCTACAAGCCACAGCGTCTCACACCCACTGTGAAATTTGGTGGAGGATCGGTGATGATCTGGGGGTGCTTCAGCAAGGCTGGAATTGGGCAGATTTGTCTTTGTGAAGGATGCATTAATCAAGCCACGTACAAGGTTGTCCTGGAAGAAAACTTGCTTCCTTTTGCTCTGACATTGTTCCCCAACTCTGAGGATTGGTTTTTCCAGCAGGACAATGCGCCATGCCACACAGCCAGGTCAATCAAGGTGTGGATGGAGGACCACCAGATCAAGACCCTGTCATGGCCAGCCCAATCTCCAAACCTGAACCCCATTGAAAACTTCTGGAATGTAATCAAGAGGAAGATAGATGGTCACAAGCCATCAAACAAAGCCGAGCTGCTTGAATTTTTGCGCCAGGAGTGGCATAAAGTCACCCAACATCAATGTGAAAGACTGGTGGAGAGCATGCCAAGACGCATGAAAGCTGTGATTGAAAATCAGGGTTATTCCACCAAATATTGATTTTTGAACTCTTACTAAGTTAAAACATTAGTATTGTGTTGTTTAAAAATGAACATGAACTTATTTTCTTTGCATTATTTAAGGTCTGACAACACTGCATCTTTTTTGTTATTTTGACCAGTTGTCATTTTCTGCAAATAAATGCTCTAAATGACAATATTTTATTTGGAATTTGGGAGAAATGTTGTCAGTAGTTTATAGAATAAAACAAAAAAAATATTTTTACCCAAACACATACCTATAAATAGTAAAACCAGAGAAACTGATAATTTTGCAGTGGTCTCTTAATTTTTTCCAGAGCTGTATATATATTTGAGTACAGTTACTTAAAGTGATTTTGTAGTCATTACTCAAACCGATAGAGTCAATATGACCCTGTAGGGGGTCCAGATTTGAGTTTTATCAGCTTGAACATTTTGAGTAAGCCACACGGCTAATATAATTGCCCAGTGTGCCTTGCCTTTTCGAGTAAATTGTAGCGTTACCACCCATGACTGTATTTATTAGTGACAGAGACATGGTTGTTGAATTCGTTCAGTGAGTTCCTAGGCGAATGTTAGCATTATGATTAAATTATTTATGACAATACATTACATATCTCATAATGCCTTATTTTGAGGCCTAGCTTTACCTTAATACAGTGGCCTGAAACTCCAGATTTCCAGAAATCTTCCAACTAGGATTTCTGGAAAACCTGGGAAATTTACCAGAATTTTGCAAGCCTACCTGCAACTCACATTATCATGGCTTGCAAAGTGATGTGTAATTCCTTTTGGAATCCAGCCAAAGTTAGGATATCCAACAGTTGGAATTTTTATTCACCAGCAACCTGCATTCATAATGACTGCCAGGGTAAGGAACAGTGTGAGGAGACTACCTAAGCCATTTAAACTGGAATAATTATTTCAGTAATGTGTGCAAAAAATATAACTAAATGATTGGATTAGTTTAGAAAAATGTATGTTATTTATCTTTGTGTAGCATAAGATTGATCAATCAATCAATTAATGTACATGCAAAAACACAGATATTGAAAACAATTCCAAAAAATCTACCTGCAGCAGAACATGCTGGGAAAAAAAGTTAATTTGTTATCATAACTTTAAAAATAGAGTTGATGTGACTTCTCATTTAGTTTTGAGTCAGTACCACAAACATTTAAAGTAATAATTACTTTTCATTGACTTACTAGAAGTATTTGAGTGGAAAATGCCTTGGGGTTTACAGTGTATGCATTTCAACGTTTGAACAAAGCCACAGTAATGGATGCTACTGAGATATGCTGGATTGTGGATGGCTGAATAGCTGGTGCTCGTCTGCATTGCATCAGAAGGTTGATTGAAATGAAGCCACTGATGAGGTCGTTGTGGCCATAGGTACGTGGTCTGAATGTCTGACTGCTCCAGTGTTGACATCACCGCCTGCCTGGCTATTATTGGAAAGCTATTGAGTCATGACTAACCCAGCTGTGGCAGATTGCAGAGATGAGCCACTTATGAATAGAGACGTGGCGTGTATTGGTGCACACTATACTCAACAACGTCGTTATAAGGCTAACATAGCCATGTCATATGAAGTTCATAGTGCAATTTATGATGGCCAGCCATACAATAATGCTGTGAAGCGTGAAAACTGTATGGGTAGAGATGAGGGCAGTGTTTAACCTCATTTAACCCTCATGTATCCGTATTTATGCTAATACAACTCATAATTACAAAACACTATTTATTTCCATAAAGTATTTTGCTATTAAGGCCTAGATTCAATCAGATCTAGTGTTAACCCACGCTAGCCGACACCCGCATAGCTGGTGTTTTGGTGGTGTTGGAGGTTTAATTGCATTAGAGCTGTCAACATTTTTACATTTTAGTCATTTAGCAGACGCTCTTATCCAGAGCGACTTACAGTTAGTGATTACATATTTTTTTTATACTGGCCCCCCGTGGGAAACGAACCCACAACCCTGGCGTTGCAAACGCCATGCTCTATCAACTGAGCTACATCCCTGCCGGCCATTCCCTCCCCTACCCTAGACGACGCTGGGCCAATTATGCACCGCCCATGAGTCTCCCGGTCGCGGCCGGCTGCGACAGAGCCTGGATTCGAACCAGGATCTCTAGTGGCACAGTTAGCACTGCGATGCAGTGCCTTAGACCACTGCGCCACTCAGGAGTTCTACGGCTGCTATTGTGTCAACGGCTGCTATTGTGGTCATTGTCACGAAGCCACACCCGCTGCACCCACGTTAGAAGTTCAGAACGAGAAAATGTATGCTATATAGAAATAATGATACTTAAATTGAAAATCATTAATAATAATCATTAACAAAATAATTAGGATTCATATCAGCCTAATTGAGGTATAGATTACATCACACATGCCAGTGTTCGGAATTGTAACATGGCTGGATGGGATTTCTACTAATGCGACTTGGTGCATCCAATGGCAATGTCCGCGATAGGTATAACGCCGGGTGCCGCTTGTGGATTTGACAGCTCTCGCAGTTCCACCAAAACAACAGCTATGAGGGTGTCGGCAAGCACGGATATGATTGAATCTAGTCCTAATTATTATAACTGTTATTGGTAGCCTGTATTATTGGTAGATTCACTTTCAAAACTGCAGTGTACTATGAGATAAGACAGGGAAGCACAGTATTTACCTAAATTTAGTTGGTTATATAAAGTTTGTTGGTTATATAATTATTGGCAAATGATGATAATATTAGCATCATTGTCACAAAATGTATTGTGCTTAACCAAGGCATTAAAAAAACATACCGCTATGCCAAAGGCCCTAAAAGTGAGCTGAAGCCACTAACTACTTGACACTAATGGCGGCCCACTTTCATTGAGACCAAACTACTAGTGTGACATCTTACGTAAGATGTAAATAAGCTTGATTCCCTGACAGGTAACCTAGAAACTGCTCCCTTTCTGTGTAATTGGCAGCTTATTTTCACCCACTGATGGAGCCTGTACTATAAGCTAAGATAGGGTGGAAGGTAGCCTTGCGGTTAAGAGCGTTGGGCCAATAACCGAAAGGTTGCTAGTTTGAATCCTTGAGCCAACTAGGTGAAAAATCTGTCGATGTGCCCTTGAACAAGGAACCTAACATTAGCCGTTCTGGATAAGAGCATCTGCTAAATGACTAAAATGTATTACAAGACAGGAAAGCACAGTATTTAGCTAGTTAATTCAGTATGTTTGTTATGGTTAATGAACTTAAAAGCCTTAAGGTAAAAATACAATTTAATATGGTGTAACGGGGAATGCACATCTTAAACATACACTGGAAAAAATATAAATGGAAAATGCCACAATTTGAAAGATTTTACTGAGTTACAGTTCATATAAGGAGGCGGATGAGAAACAAGCCTTTTGTGCGTATGGAACATTTATGGGATCTTTTATTTCAGGTCATGAAACATGGGACAAACACTTTACATGTTGCGTTTATATTTTTTCCAGTACTGATCAAAAATATATACACAAAATGTGAAGTGTTGATCCCATGTTTCATGACCTGAAATAAAAGATTCCTTAAATGTTCATACGCACAAAAAGCGTATTTCTCAAAAATGTTGTGCACAAATTTGTTTACATCCCTGTTAGTGAGCATTTCTCCTTTGTCAAGATAATCCATCCACCTGACAGGTGTGGCATATCAAGAAGCTTATTAAACAGCATGATCATTACACAGGTGCACCTTGTGCTGGGGACAATAAAAGGCCACTCTAAAATGTGCAGTTCTGTCACACAACACAATGCCACAGATGTCTCAAGTTTTGAGGGAGCGTGCAATTGGCATGCTGACTGCAGGAATGTCCACCAGAGCTGTTGCCAAATAATTGAATGTTAATTTCTTTACCATAGGCCGCCTCCAGCGTGTTTTAGAGAATTTGGCAGTATGTCCAACCGGCCTCACAACCGCAGACCACGTGTATGGCGTCATGAAAAATGTAATAATTTGTTTATACTATATTTAAAAAGCATATACAGTAAGTAATTTCAAGCCTTACTCATACACATTTGTTGAATAAGAAATACATAATATAAAATATTTGATATTTTTATATTTCTAATCATATTTGTACTGTGTACTTGAGGTTGTGTTTTCAAAAGTGACTACACCTCAGCAATTTATAGCTATTTTTACCAGAAAGGTGAGATTCTAACCTTTCTTGGAGTATGCAGCATTACTAGTTATTGTTTAGGGCCCTCTCATGATAAATAATTATTACGTAGATTACATTTTAGAATACATTTAATTACATTTAACTGGTTTTAAAAACCCTAAGAAGAAACATTATGTGATATGTCAGTTTGACAGAGATAGTCAAAACCATGAAATTAACCTTCATGACAATTTCCCCAATCTATAGTAGAACTGGTTTGCATGTGATGTTATTGAATCTCACCACATTTGATGTGGTTTGTTTGATGTCATTCAGGGCGCTGGTTTATTTTGTATTAATAGTCCTCTTTGATGAACAAATTGAATTCTCAATTAAAATCTCCATATTGACACGAAACAATAGTTTATCTTTTTTTTATGGCATTTTAATGACATTTGATCATAGGATATTTCTTTCCTGTTTAGCTCTGTAAGTGCCACTAATATTTTTGTGAATGTATAAGGCGAGAACAAAAAATTAACTGGGACAAAGCGTTAATAATCTTACATTGGACACAATGTAATACATGGAGTGTGTTTTGTAAAAAATATTGACAACAAACAAGGGAGGAAATTGGTTCATTTAGATTTGTATGTTCATATAACCACTGTCACTATCTTTGGTCCCTAAGACTGAAATGTTCTGTGGGTGTAAACAAACTCAATGCTGCTGAATCATTCAGTACATAAATCACATAATGTGGACTACAGATAAAGAACAGTCGTTTATATCCTCTGCCCACTCCTCTCTCATCCCACATAAACACAACTAGAGGTCTACTTGATGTGATAGTTAGTGGCCCTCAGAAAGTGTAATTCATCAAGAGAAAGGTTTGCCCTCCTCAGTTGCATAAAAGTTCTATAGACTTGCATTGCCCTCCCCTTGTGTGTGTATGTGTTTGTGTGAGAGTGTGTATGTGTGTGTGTGCTTTGGCCTGTAGAGTATCATATGCCGCATGCAGCAGTAAGCATTGTTGGTGTAAGGGTCTGCACCATAAATTAAGCTATTTTGGTAAATTTTTTACATTTGACATTTTAGTCATTTAGCAGATGCTCTTATCAAGAGCGACTTACAGGAGCAATTAGGGTTAAGTGCCTTGCTCAAGGGCACATCGACAGATTTTTCACCTAGTCGGCTCGCAATTACGCTTGACCTAGGACAACACTGTACATAATTGAAATTCCATGTTTTAGCATAGGATGTACCCTTATGGAAAAAGCACATGATTTCACATGTAAAATTGTATTTCTGTCACGATCGCTACATGATGAAGCGGACCAAGGCGCAGCGTGATAAGCGTACATTTTATATTTGTACTTACACGAACCAAAACAATAAACAAAATGATACGTGAAGTCCTAGGTTATACACAAAACCCTACGGAACAAGATCCCACAAAGTAACATGCCAACAGGCTGCCTAAGTATGGTCCCCAATCAGAGACGACGAGCTACAGCTGCCTCTGATTGGGAACCACCCTGGCCAACATAGATCAAAATGAACCAGAACCAAAAACATAGAAAACAAAACATAGAAAATACACACCCTGGCTCAACATTTAAGAGTCCCCAGAGCCAGGGCGTGACAATTTCACATGTGAAATTTAACGTGAAACCATGTGGTTTTGGAACTCTTTACATGTGATGATATTTCACATGTGGATTTCACATGTGATCACATAACTTTTAACATGTGAAATTATGTGGTTTTGGAACACTGCAAACTAAAATGAGTTGTTAGGATGTCCCCGGAACGTCAAAATAGTTTTCAACATACATATTTGACACACTTTGACAAACATGATTACATTGTGTATGTTTATACAGTAACTATTATTCAACATGTCCTCACCTGGGATTTGAACTCAGAACTTCTTGATTCATGGCATTCCGATTTTCATGATACGCCAACAGAACGGTGACACGGATAATATACAGTTGGCTGGGTTTTCCATGCATCGGCAGGACAGAACAGCTACGTCTGGTAAGACGTCTTTTTGTCAATAACAGCTGGTGCGCGATGTCTAATATTAAGGAAGTCTGGAGGAATTGCTCGCCTGAGGTAGAGTACCTCATGATAAGCTGTAGACCACACTATCTAACAAGAGAGTTTTCATCTATATTTTTCGTAGCAGTCTATTTACCACCACAAACCGACGTTGGCACTAAGACCGCACTCAATGAGCTGTATAAGGCCTTAAGCGAAAAAGAAAATGCTCATCCAGAAGCGGCTCTCCTAGTGGCCGGGGACTTTGCCAGGACGTGTACTCAGAGCATGCGCGGACCAACTGGCAAGTGTCTTCACTGACATTTTCAACCACCATAGTACCTGTGCCCAAGAAAGCGAAGGTAACCAGCCTAAATGACTACCGCCCATAGCACTCACGTCGGTAGCCATGAAGTGCTTTGAAAGGCTCACATCAACACCATCATCCCGGAAACCCTAGACCCACTCCAATTCGCATATCGCCCCAACAGATCCACAGATGACGCAATCTCAATCTCAATCGCACTCCACACTGCCCTTTCCCACCTGGACAAAAGGAACACCTATGTGAGAATGCTGTTCATTGACTACAGCTCAGCATTCAACACCATAGTGCCCACAATGCTCATCACTAAGGACCCTGGGACTAAACACCTCCCTCTGCAACTGGATCCTGGACTTCCTGACCGTCCGCCCCCAGGTGGTAAGGGTAGGCAACTATACATCTGCCACGTTGATCCTCAACACTGGGGCCCCTCAGGGGTGCATGCTTAGTCCCCTCCTGTACTCCCTGTTCACCCACGACTGCGTGGTCAAGCACGACTCCAACACCATCATTAAGTTTGCTGACGACACAACAGTGGTAGGCCTGATCACCGACAATGATGAGACAGCCTATAGGGAGGAGGTCAGAGACCTGGCAGTGTGGTGCCAGAACAACAACCTCTTTCCCCCTCAGGAGACTGAAAAGATTTGGCATGGGTCCCCAGATCCTCAAAAAGTTATACAGCTGCACCATTGAGAGCATCCTGACCGGTTGCATCACTGCCTGGTATGGCAACTGCTTGGCATCCGACCATAAGGCGCTACAGAGGGTAGTGCGTACAGCCCAGTACATCACTGGGGCCAAGCTTCCTGCCATCCAGGACCTATATACTAGGCAGTGTCAGAGGAAGGCCCAAAAAATTGTCAAAGACTCCAGTCACCCAAGTGATAGACTGTTCTCTCTGTTACCACACGGCAAGCAGTACTGGAGCGCCAAGTCTAGGTCCAAAAGGCTCCTTAACAGCTTCTACCCCCAGGCCATCCCCGTGGTCCTCTGTAGCTCAATTGGTAGAGCATGGCGCTTGTAACGCCAGGGTAGTGGGTTCGATCCCCGGGACCACCCATATGTAAATAATGTATGCGCAAAACTGTAAGTCGCTTTGGATAAAAGCGTCTGCTAAATGGCATATTATTATTATTATTATTATAAGACTGCTGAACAATTCATCAAATGGCCACCAGGATTTTTACTTTAGTTTATTTAGTAAATATTTTCTTAACTCTATTTTCTTAAAACTGCATTGTTGGTTAAGGGCTTGTAAGTAAGCATTTCACGGTAAGGTCTACGCCTGTTTTATTCGGCGCATGTGACAAAGAAAATTTGATTTGATTATAGTGCAAAAGCCTCCAACATACTCCACCGTACCCTAAAACACCTGCAATCTATCTGTGTTCCCCGGTAATATGACAGTTCTTATTGGCTACTAATGGCAACCAGAATTTCTTACATTTTTCCCCCCTTTTTCGTCCGTCATTTACTCCCTCAGAGAGAGATGGTCCAGGGGGCACGATCTGAACCCCCCTGTTGTCACGCAACCCAAAAGAGAATATGGTACAGAGCTGGCAGGGGCCAGGCCAGCATCTAACATAAAAAAAGAAAGAAAGAGCGGGTGACATATCGGATTTGTATTGTGTGTGTCTGGCAAGCGTACAGACGGGGGTGCGGCTCCCAAAAACTGTCACTCTGAATTATGTGCTCCCTGAGCGTTTTATTTTTTCCTCTCCTCAGACGTCCATTTGTGTCTCTACGTCACTCTATGACTGGCCAACAGGATGGATGGGGGAATGGAGGCATTCTCATTCTTTTGTACACCCCACTTTTCTATAATACAGTATGTTGCGTAGAATCATCTTCTCTCTGTCCCCTACTGCTGAGCATATTACTCTCGATCCTCCAGTTGCACAACCTCTCTAGCCTCTGAAACCGCTCTTTGTTTTTGCTTTCTGACTCACTGAATACTATGTTCAAACAGTGTTCATAGGATGCCACATGCATTCCGTATATTGGGGCAAAATACCACAAATATACTATTTTCAAACCTACCTCTTTATGCAGCCATCTCACATGAGGCACCTGTGCGGGTTTGAGGACACCTGGGGGTGTAAACAGGATGTACTGACCCTGAAAATAAAGGTGACTGTTTCTTTACATATTTTCTTTCTGTCCACGGAGACAGAGCAAGAGGTAAGGGTGGAGGGGCATTACACCAAGCCTTTCTAAAACAACAACAGACAAATCACATGAATCCTATCATAGGATGGTCTATCTGTAACACAGATTGTCAACTCATCCAATGAGCAATAATACACAAGGGGAGCTATGATGTGGTCACTATGTACAAGGCTTTAGCCAAGCTCTATTGCTGAAGGTTGTCTCTGAAAGCAGCCATCTTGTTTCTCCCAGGACAAAATTGCTCTCAGAGCGCATCATGACTCTCTGCCAGCACGATGGCCCTCCCCGCAGCTATATTGAAACTGCTGTCTGTGCCTGACGGTTCTCAGAGAGAGAAAGAAAGGGAGTGAGAGGGAGAGTGAGAGGCAGCCTGCTAAGGCCCCCTGCTCCCACAGAATACATTATGCCCTCCCCGCTGTTAAGCTGGTGAGACTATTACCCAGAAGCCCCTTGGAAGTTCTTATCAGTGACAGCCAGATGGAAAGCACATGAAAAATGTCAATACCTCTAGACTTGGTGGCAAAATTCAGCGGCTACAGATTTGCATCTGTTTCAATCAGCAAAATCAATTGTATTAATGACTATGTATTTGATCACTTTAATTTGTATACCGAGATGCTGGAAGGGGAGTGGTTTGGTAGCACCGATGTATGTGTGCGATTTAAATGCTAGCGCCTTAAAAGTGGGAGCCTTTTTCTTCTTTTTGAATTGTCCATTTGTAAGGTTTGTCTGTGTGTGAATGCCTTCCTCTGTGATAATGTCTTTGCGTCTTTCTAGGTTTGTCTTCGAGACACAAAGATAATTAAAGCTATAGGTACAATATGTTCCAAATGGAAACAGACACTGAATATCCCACATAAAACCCTTAAGACAGAATCTAATAGGCTGTGGTAGGGCTGTGCATCCAGGTATGTCTGCATGTGTCTGGCCAAATCAAATCAACAATGCATATTCTTCTGGATACAACAGTGCCCTCTAGTGCCATATTGATAAATAGTTGCCACATAGCCTAATCAGTTACTACAGCAACCCTGCAGTTCTCCAAGGGTGGTGTGCTCACTAGAGCGGATTGAGGATGGCCATGAATTAAAAAAGGGCAATGAGAATGTTGTGACCCTGACTGGAGAAGACTGATAAGGACGGTGACTAGTTGGATGGGTGCCACACTACCCTTGTCTTTATAACACCACATCAATAGGTTATGTTGCTCTACTGGCCTCTGATGTCATTTGCATACGGGCAAGGAAACGCTGGCTAGTACGCAGCCTCAGCCTCTACCTCGGCCTCATCACCAAGGGGGTAAATACCCATAATGCACCACTTGGTCCTTTTGTTTTGGATTGACGTCGCCATGGTGCTCTGACCCACTTTCAGCAGTAGGCAGGTTATTTTAAGATTTCACAATGGAGAGCTGCCCACAGGGCAAATAAAAGGTGGATTGCCTGGCCAATGACTTACAGACATGCAAAGCAGATGTCCATTTAAGGACGATCCTAATGAATAATAATGAATAATAATGAAAAGAATGTACAAATTCACTTGTACCCACACAGTCAAGATGTCTCATGGTTTGTGAAACATTCAGCATTTACATATCTCTAACAATTGCAATGAGTTATGACAAAACATGGACATGAGGACATCTGTTATACACAATGGTAAAAAATGTCAAACTCGAGTCCCCAAATTACCTCAAAGATGTGGTGCTTCATTGTTCCATCAGGTGGCTTTAAATTATAATTTCCAACCCACTGCTGACATGGAGATGAAATTACATGTCAGTTCAGCTCAGGGAGATACATCATAGGGGCAACGGTTGATCCTATGGGCAATTTGTCTACAAAGACATGGAGAGGTGACAGATCATCTTAGACATATAACAGATTATCAGCTTTGAAACCAACCCAGAGAAAATAGAAAACCAATGACAGTTACTCCATCAAAGGCTGGCTGGGTGGGACTAGAAGCATTTGCAGTGCTCCATTTCATCATTGCTTTACCAACTTATCATACCGAGGGCCATTTGATCTGTCAACATACTTGCTATCTTGCAAGAGTGATATTTTACTCTACATGACTGAACAGTTATCACATTTTCACGGTTTACACAAAAATATGGGAAACAAGAACAGCTGTACAGTCAGTGACATTCCCTTTCATATCGCAATTCCTTCAATTGCCTTCACTGTTGGAAATGTATTTATAACTACAACCAACATCCTGTCCATCCATAGTTTATCAGACTCTCACTTCTCTTTCATAGGTTATAATAGATCAGTGATGGCATTAACCTTCAGGAATCAATACCATAATGAGGGCCAACTCCTTTGAAAGTCCTAGGTGTCTGTAGCGGATTGCGTATAAGACAAAATACCACAAGCTTGGCCTTTTCATTTTCTTATTTTTCTTAAAGAGCATAAAAAACTCTTAAGAACATAACTGGAAATAAAAATACTGTATTATATTGCCAGTGGTATAAAGTACTTAAGTAAAAATACTTTAAAGTACTACTTAAGTAGTTATTTTTGGTATCTGTACTTTACTTTACTATTTCTATTTTTGACTACTTTTACTTTTACTTCACTACATTCCTAAAGAAAAGAATGTACTTTTCACTCCATACATTTTCCCTGACACCCAAAAGTACTTGTTACATTTTTAATGCTTAGCAGGAGAGGAAAATGGTCAAATTCACACACTTATCAAGAGAACATCCCTGGTCATCCCTACTACCTGATCTGGCAGATTCACTTAACACAAATGCTTTGTTTGTAAATTATGTCTGAGTGTTGGAGTGTGCCCCTGGCTATCTGTAAATTTAAAAAACAAGATAATCGTGCCGTCTGGTCTGCTTAATATAAGGAATTTGAAATGATTTATACTTTTACTTTTGATCCTTAAGTATATTTAAAACCAAATACTTTTAAACTTTTACTCAAGTAGTATTTTACTGGGTGACTTTCACTTTTACTTGAGTCCTTTTCTATTAACATATCTTTACTTTAACTCAAGTATGACAATTGGGTACTTTTCCAACACTGTATATTGCTGCAATGAGTCTCATCACAGTATTGAATACAGACTATTGAAAATCATATGTAATTAGAATAATCTTGAATTCCAACCCTATTTTGATGGTAACCATCGCAATAACCCCCTTAAAGCTAGAATCCTTAGTTGCTACATCTGTATTTGGACTTATAAATTAATTATATATACCTATTGATTCTTGAAGAATATATCTTATCAATGCCTCATGAGCTTAGTTAAACTGCTGTACCCTATCAGAACCCAAAATATAAGCTGGTTTTTCTCCAATGTTTGTAAACAATGTAAATGTAACCAAACAATGTGTATAGCCTCAAAACATGGTTAAAACTATCATTTTGATATCATGGATGGTCAGTCCTTGCATCCATAGCTCTGTCTATAAATGTGAGAGTGGTTACATTTCTCCAGGCCCATCCCTCAGCTTTTTACCAAAAGAGAGGTGGGGTGCCCGCTTTGTTATTGTTTCAACTAAGGATTCTAGCTTTAAATTAAAGGAACATGATTTACACACATCCCCATTATGTGTGCTTTTAATGTGCCATGAAATACTGAAAACCACTGAACATGTTTAAGTATCCAATTACAAGCCGCTTATTAACCACTGCTGCACAACATACTGTAATGAAACAGGGTTTTCATTGTTACTCAAGTTATCTGGCAGTAGAAGGCAGCAATGTTATTCAACTCTTTATTTACTAGAAAGCTCCACATCAATTGCTGAAGTGTAAACAGGTTATTTGCTCACATTTTTCTTAGAATCCTTCCGTCCTCCATTAGTGGCATACTGTATGTCTAATTCATTTACTAACAAGTAACTGGTAAATACCAAACTACAGGATATGTCATATGGCTGCAATTGTAACAAATCCAAACAATTGATCCCACAGCTACAGATCTCATAGAGGATAGTTAGAGGTCATTAACAGCTTCCCCTAGCATGTAAATGCTCTCTGTCTGTTACAAAACTGGACAAGAGGGATATAAACGTCGCACTCATCAGGCACATGGGCGCCAGACCGTGCCATTGCACCTGCCACATAATTTGAGTACCAAACAAACAACCACACGGCCACAAAGTGAAGTCCCAGCTGCACTCAGACCAATGTGAGTCAGAGAGTCAGCGAGAAGAGGGGGGATGCATCAGGCTCAATTAGGCCGACACCCATCACTGATCTCCTCCATTGCCCCCAGTCATTACTGCCACATCCACAGCTGCCACTCTTAAAGACCGGCAGGTGGACATGTTGTTTATTTGCCTTTTTCTGGTCAATTGACCAACACTTCCAAACACATCTACAACATGGTATAAACATGTAGACATCTACAACATGGTATAAATAGCTTGTCTTAAATTACTTTTTCTGTTGGTCTTGATTACAATCATATGCCAATACAATTGAGAAAAAGATCCATCTAAAATGTAGGATACATCCCATATTTGACTGGAGGAGGAAGCCATTTGTGAAATTTCTGTCCCTGAGGAGGTGAGGAGAGATGAGAGCTGGCAGAGCTGTATGCCTGCCCCTTCCCCAGTGCCTCCCACAATACCAGAATGCACCTGCCACCTCAGGTTACAGTGTGTGGGCGTTCTCTCGTGTTTGCTCCTGCCGGCGCGACTGAGACGCCTGGCTGACCACAGCAATACCGCTCCACCTCCTCCAGGCCCCTCATCCACAATCAGCTCTATTGTTAGTGAAGGAGGGAGAGATAGAGAAAGAAAGAGAGGTGAAAAGGAAGAGGGTTGGGTGAAAGGGCAAGAGAATAAACGGGCAAAATAAAAAGAATGCGAAAGAAACACAAGGCCTACAGACAGACAAAATGATCTCCAACCAAGAGACAGAGATAAAGGAAATTGGGACTGATACAACCGGGAAGGGAGGAGAGACAGCTAGTGAAACAGAGGTTGGGGTGGGTTAGGGCAGACAGAATGACAGACTGAGGGGGACGTGAGAGTGAGAGATAGGGAGGGCCAGCATGTGAATGAGAGTGACAGTGAGTCCCACGCAAAGATAAACAGCCCGGGTGCAGCCCTGTAATGGCTTTGCACTGGTCATTTGTCAGTCAGAGTGAAAAGCAAACAGCGGGGAAGGCAATGGCAACGCTATGCACTGCCACTTACTATTGCCCAAGGATGTCTAATAGCGAACAGCCCCATCTGTCCATGCAAGCATTGCAGATTCTTCTGGTCACAGGACAAACAAACAAAATGGCCCCCTCTTGAAGGAACTCTTCAAGACTCAGAAAAGCTTGAGTAAGCATGAAGTGCATAACTTATCCACAGGGTGAGAAAAAATATTAGTACACAAGTGAGCACATTTGATGGTACGGAAGGGGCTTGATATTGCACATGTGGAGGTAAAAATAAATAAACCCCACAGGTCTGAGTACTCTACTGTAGAACTCTAATGATTGGTCATGAGATCATGTTGATGTGATGTCACACATACAAGGAGGTACAGCCAAGAACGTTCATAACTGCATGAGAGTATTGCTAAATGCTTAATTTCTCAAACCATTCAAATAAGTAAAATATGTTTTGAAGAATCACAGTTTGAGAGATAGGTGAACAAACTTTATAGAAAAAGTGAATAGCCCAGTGTCAACAACAGAATTGTCCATATTAGCAATTATCAATCACAACAGTCCATTGGATATAAACTAGTTGTCACGCCCTGGCTCTGGGGACTCTCGTATGTTGAGCCAGGGTGTTTATTTTGTTTAGGTTCTAGTCGTTGTCTATCTATGTTGGCCTGAGTGACTCCCAATCAGAGGCAACGAGTGTCAGCTGGTTGTCTCTGATTGGGAGCCATATTTAACTGTCTGTCTTTCATTTTGTGTTTGTGGTTTCTTGTTCTGATTTGTGTTATACTGTAGACGTCACGTTATCGTTGTTGTTTTGATCGTGTGATCATTCTAAATAAATATATAATGTTCGCATTCAGCGCTGCGCCTTGGTCTCTCCCTGACGATCGTGACAGAAGAAACAACCAAAACCAGACCAAGCAGCGTGTCCAGGA
This sequence comes from Coregonus clupeaformis, assembly GCF_020615455.1. Taxonomy (NCBI): domain Eukaryota; kingdom Metazoa; phylum Chordata; class Actinopteri; order Salmoniformes; family Salmonidae; genus Coregonus; species Coregonus clupeaformis. Next base: position 12,471,655 of record NC_059198.1, read on the forward strand.
GCCATCGCTAGCAGATCTCCGTGGCAACCTCGACTGGGACAAGCCTAGTGAGGGCTTGAATGACAATTATTGAGTGAGGAAATTCATAAGCAAACAGAAATGGTCTTCTGGGAACATGTGTAAAGTGTCCCCGCTTAAACCTGTTGAATGAGAGGGTGGACTTGGGACCAGTTGAGGAAGAGCTTCGACTGGGTCAAGCCCATTGAGGAGCTGAATGGCGGGAGTTGGAGACAGAAGAGCGAGAGTTGGGCGAGAACGATGGAGGCCTGGCCCACGGGGAGGAGAGACCCCCAGAACATTTTTAGGGGGGGGCTCACGACGTCGGGGCAGCAGGAGGCCGCGATAGAGCGGTCCAGCGGGTTGGCAGAGGAGGCCACCAGGTTACGGGAGTCACTGGTCACCAGGGGGAAGGAGGTTGTAGAGGCACGGCGAGAGGTACTGGCGTGTGTTGCCAGTCCGGTCCGGCCTGTTCCTGATCCCCACGTAGGGCCAGTGGTGTGTGTTCCCAGTACGGTCCGGCCTGTTCCTGCCACTCCCACCAAGTCAGTGGTGCGTTTCGTCAGCCCGGCGCGGCCCGTTCCTGCTCCCCGCACCAAGTCAGTGGTGCGCGTCGTCAGCCCGGTCCGGCCCATTCCTGCTCCCCGCACCAAGTCAGTGGTGCGCGTCGTCAGCCCGGTCCGGCCCATTCCTGCTCCCCGCACCAAGTCAGTGGTGCGGCGTCGTCAGCCCGGTCCGGCCCATTCCTGCTCCCCGCACCAAGTCAGGGGTGCGCCCGTCCAGCCCGGTCCGGCCCATTCCTGCTCCCCGCACCAAGGCAGTGGTGCGCCGTCAGCCCGGCTCGGCCCGTTCCTGCTCCCCGCACCAAGTCAGTGGTGTGCTTCGTCAGCCCAGTCCGGCCTGTCCCTGCTCCACGCACCAAGCCTACGGTGTGCGTCGTCAGCCTGGTAAGGCCCGTTCCTCCTCCACGCACCAAGCCAGGGGTGCGCGTCGTCAGTCCAGCACAACCCGTGCCTGGGTCATGTCCGGAGCCGGATCCGCCGCCGAGGCGGAGTGCCCACCCGGTCCCTCCCCTGTTGTGGTTGGTTGGCGCGGTCGGAGTCCGCGCCTTTGGGGGGGGGTACTGTCACGCCCTGGCTCTGGGGACTCTCGTATGTTGAGCCAGGGTGTTTATTTTGTTTAGGTTCTAGTCGTTGTCTATCTATGTTGGCCTGAGTGACTCCCAATCAGAGGCAACGAGTGTCAGCTGGTTGTCTCTGATTGGGAGCCATATTTAACTGTCTGTCTTTCACTTTGTGTTTGTGGTTTCTTGTTCTGATTTGTGTTATACTGTAGACGTCACGTTATCGTTGTTGTTTTGATCGTGTGATCATTCTAAATAAATATATAATGTTCGCATTCAGCGCTGCGCCTTGGTCTCTCCCTGACGATCGTGACACTAGTTAGGACTAGTTCAACACCTGTTCACACCATCAATTATTAGCATGTATTCTATTTTATTCTCCTAAATTCTATAATCTGAAGGTTGTGAGTTAAACACCTAAAAACCGCAAGATTATACTAAACTTAGTCAATGTATAAATTACAGCATATAAGTCCCAGCTCTAAAAACAGCAGAATGTTCCAAATGCATCAGTATACATGGACCAACTGTCTGATTTTAAAAATATCAAAATAAAATAAAATAATATCAAAGTGCTCTCTGGAAGCAGACATAAAGTGTCCACCATTTTGGAAAAATACTACTGGAAAATGTACTCAGGATTACTGAAATAATAGTGTAAACGTCCATTGAAGTGAGTGCAGTGCCATCTTGTGGAAGTTGTCTTCACATATTTCTGGTCTCATTTTCTCATTTCACAATGAGTTTACTGTATATTTGTCCTTGGGTCTGCAAGGGAAAGGGCAGCTATATTGGATCTTCAGATCAGTTATTATCAACATTAAGTCAAATAAAGAGGGACACTTCCAGGGAAAAGCACTGTCAAACAAAAGTGACTACTTTTACTGGTGTAAGTCATGTATGCTACAGGGCAAACTCATTCTGTGGCCATGGCTAGCTGCTACCGTGTTTGTTCAATACCGTGTTTGTTCAGTACCGTGTTTGTTCAGCACAGACCACTATGAATGAATGACAATTATTGAGTGAGGAAATTCATAAGCAAACAGAAATGGTCTTCTGGGAACATGTGTAAAGTGTCCCCGCTTAAACCTGTTGAATATTGTATTCATACGATATAAAAAAAACTATAGAAAAACAATAATTACTTTTAAAGAAGGCATTATAGATACACTAATAGATACACTGCAATAAATAAAGAGAGGCAGAGAAATCCTTCCTTTGTGATTATATCAACCCAGGACCCAGATTTTAAGTTAAATATCTCTCCAACCATCAACACAAGTGTTCTCCACTTCTAGTCCAACTCACCCCTCAAAACCCCCTAGCTACATCATCAGCCCATTAACAGGCTTTCAGCGGTGCCCCCTAGCTGTTGGTGAGCAGAGTGCATGACCCTGGCCTTTTTCACCGTGATGGGCAGGAGCTCCCCTGTGGCTTTCATCTGCTCAATCTTCCTGGCTAGCGCCACATCAGTCTCAATGACCAGGGCGCACTTCTGGGCGTAGCTCACCAGGGTCTCCTCTCGCGGGCGGAACATCCCCACGAGCGGCAGGGTCTCCTTGGCTGCCAGGTAGAGCTCGGCGATGGACGCCGTGTTGGCAATGGTGTTCCTGTCGATGCCGTAGTGACGGAAAGCGCCACTCATGCTCTTCTTCTTGATGAAGGCCGAGAGGACTTGTTTGTAGCGGTGGATCACGTACTGGACACCAGTGGCTGAGTAGAAGAGACAGAAACGGTGATGAAGGGGAGGATGGTATGTCAGTGCTAGGAGTGCTGAACTGTATGAAAACTGACTCAACCACTACAAAGGTTTGGAATGTTGGGATTGAAGTGTTGAAAAATTGTTCAATGTTGAGGAAGAGAACTTACCCTTTTGTCTTGAAGAAATTAGGTATTGCATGCAGTCTCCGTGGATCCAGTCAAATCATTTCCTCATTTTACAAAATAGCCTCCAACACTCTACTCAGCAAATTGGATGTAGTCTATCACAGTGCCATCTGTTTTGTCTCCAAAGCCCCATACACTACCCACCACTGTGACCTGTACGCTCTTGTTGGCTGGTCCTCACTACATGTTCGTCGTCAAACCCACTGGCTCCAGGCCATCTATAAATCACTGCTAGGCAAATCCCCGCCTTATCTTAGCTCATTGGTCACCATAGCAGTACCCACCCGTAGTCTGCGCTCCAGCAGGTATATCTCACTGGTCATCCCCAAAGCCAACACCTCCTTTGGCCGCCATTCCTTCCAGTTCTCTGCTGCCAATGACTGGAACGAATTGCAAAAATCTCTGAAGCTGGAGACTCTTATCTCCCTCACTAACTTTAAGCATCAGTTGTCAGAGCACCTTACCGATCACTGCACCTGTACACAGCCCATCTGAAATTAGCCCACCCAACTACCTCATCCCTATATTGTTATTTATTTTGCTCTTTTGCACCCCAGTATCTCTATTTGCACATAATCTCTTGCACATCTAGCATTCCAGTGTTAATACTATTGTAATTATTTTTGCACTATAGCCTATTTATTGCCTTACCTCCATAACTTGCTACATTTGCACACACTGTATATATATTTTCTGTTGTATTTTTGACTTTATGTTTTTTTACCCCATATGTAACTCTGTGTTGTTTTTATTGCACTGCTTTGCTTTATCTTGGCCAGGTCGCAGTTGTAAATGAGAACCTGTTCTCAACTGGCTTACCTGGTTAAATAAAGGTGAAATAAAAAAATAAAAAAATAAAAAAATAAGAATACCCTTTTTAGCATACCTCTCTTCCTGCTGTAGTCTTTCCCTTTCTTTCCTCTCCTCTTCTCCTTGTGGTGTCTCCGCTTCTTGTGGTCGCTCGAGGCTCCGGACATCACGGTGGAGACAGACATTTCTGAGCCGCTTTCATTACTGAAGGAAGAGCTGGATGATGCAACCCTCTCTCTCTTCCGTGGTTTGGGTTCGGAATACAGTGACTTCCCCGCTTTAGGTGCTGTGAAGAGACAAGACAGAGTGATCCGCTTTTATTCCCTCCAACCATCTTTCACTGATTTCTTACATGATATGGAGATACAGTACAAAATAGAGGTATATTAGTAATTAAGACAGAATTATGTCCTTATGATAACATACAAATCCCCATTTAAATTATACATACAGATTCCACTGTCCAGTCCTCTGCAACAACAGCACCATTCAGGACTGGGGGCACTGACCTTCAGAGGCTGAGGTGGCAGTGGTAGTGAAGGTTGGGACGGAGCGCTGGCTGGTCAGGTTCTCGATCTGGCTTCTGAGGAACTTCCTGTCCTGCTGCAGGTCCTCAACCTGTCTCTCCAGGGCAACGATGCGCTCCTGTTTACTTTCCAGCATGCACTGCAGCTTGGTGATGGTCAGCATGACCCGGGGAGGCAGGCTGCCCTCAGGCTGGGAGGCCGCTGGAGGAACACCCAGGGGTGAAAATAAGGTGGTACGGTCCGCATTTTGGAGTGTAGGCTATACCACTAGTTTTCAAGTCCATTCGTAAATTTGTCATGCCTCTGACATGCGGTAATGATAAAAAGTGGTGTAATAGTGTACAGTTTTCTTGACATTTTGTTTGAATTATTATGATATGCTCATGTTTTACTGGTATACCCCCACTATGTATTTTGCCGGTACGCCGTACCGGTAAAACATTAGCATATCATAATAATTAAAACAAAATGTCAAGAAAATACATGGATTTTGGGTTATGAAGTCATCTTAAGGTGTCTTGGTTAATGCATTTTTCTAGACCTCTATATTGAGTATGCAGTTCTTACTGGACACAGCACTGCTGGGTGTGTTGTCCTGCTCCACATCGCTAGTTGCCCCAGAGGTCATGCTCTCCCACTTGACAACTTCCAGGTCATGCTCCTGCTTAAGCCAGTGCTGTGAGGAACCCACCCTGGCCTTCCTCCTCATGGTGCTGGAATCGATCTCTACACTGGGGGAGTACACTATAGGCTCCTGTTGCCACACAGAGGACATCTCTCTACTTGGGTGGGAGATAGGGAAGAGGAAGGCATGGTCAGTGTTGCAAAGCACTGTTTGGTATAACTTTCTGAACATAAATGCCCTCTGAGTAACAACTTTAAACCTCCACTAACCTCGACCCCAGGCATGTGTCTGGTGCCCACACACACACACACACACACACACACACTCACACACACACACACACACACACACACACACACGAGGTTTCCATGGAGATGTCTACCCATACACCTACCTAGAGATTTGTCAAATTTACTCAGATGCTCATAACAGCAGTAAATCCAGTAAAAATATAGTATTTTACAATACAGTCAGTGAGTCATTATTAATAATTAACTATTCATTAGTTACCCTGTTAATTATTCCAAATGAAAGTGCAGTACAAAGGACAATGCATTTTATCTTTCAGTAATCATTTACTTACTATAGCAGTATATTCATTACGTAGTCGTTTTTAATATAAACAAATCCGTCAAATGACTATGTTTTAGCGCAACAATCTGACTTTAAACCGTTAGTTGTATTGTGTCAATGCATTATAATATGCTACCATTTCTTTGCCAGCCATAATTAACCTTTCAAGATGGATGCAAATGGATGAAAACTAGGCAGCAAAATAGAGCCACTAATGAGCCTTTGTGACCTTACCGTCTTGAAAAAACTTTTACTTCTAGATATTTTAACACTACAAACAGAGGTTTGGCAGTTTGCAGGTTACTTCTTTCCAAAATAGTCGTTCTGTCATGCAGGTGTCCTATGCATGCGTCTCAGCAGATAAGAGCATCCTTCGTAGTAGCCTAGCCTGTATAGCCGCTTGTTGTCGCTATTTAACCGTTTTTTTGACCGATCCGCTATCCGAGGTGACGCGTGAGGCCGCTGTCTCTTTGTAGTTGGTGTCAGGGGCGAGGAGAAGGTTATAGTGCTATCCGGGATCCTTGGAACTTCACTACCCTAACCCTTACCTAACCCTAACCATTACTTAACCCTAACCTTAACCCTAACTTCAATGGGGTGATGTCAGAAAAATGCTCTTTGACCTGTGACAATGACAAACGTGAGCACCTAGGGAGTTTGAGTGTAAAATTGCCAAGTCTACACTAATGATACATACAGTACCAGTCAAAAGTTTGGACACACCTACTCATTCAAGGGTTTTTCTTTATTTTTACTATTTTCTACATTGTAGATTAATATTGAAGACATCAAAACTATGAAATAACACATATGGAATCATGTAGTAACCAAAAAAGTGTTAAAAAAATCAAGATATATTTTATATTTTATATTCTTCAAAGTAGCCACCCTTTGCCTTGATGACAGCTTTGCAAACTCTTGGCATTCTCTCAACCAACTTCACCTGGAATGCTTTTCCAACAGTCTTGAAGTAGTTCCCATATATGCTGAGCACTTGTTGGCTGTTTTTCCTTAACTCTGCGGTCCAACTCAATCCCAAACCATCTCAGTTGGGTTGAGGTCGGCTGATTGTGGAGGCCAGGTCATCTGATGCAGCACTCCATCCACTCTCCTTCTTGGTCAAATAGCCCTTACACAGCCTGGAGGTGTGTTGGGTCATTGTCTTGTTGAAAAACAAATGATAGTCCAACTAAGCGCAAACCAGTTGGGATGGCGTATCACTGCAGAATGCTGTGGTAGCCATGCTGGTTAAGTGGGCCTTGAATTCTAAATAAATCACAGACAGTGTCACCAGCAAAGCACCACCACACCATCACACCTCGTCCTCTATGCTTCACAGTAGGAACCACACATGTGGATATCATCCATTCACCTACTCTACGTCTCACAAAGACATGACAGTTGGAACCCCCCCCCAAAAGAAACTCCAGACCAAAGGACAGATTTCCACCGGTCTAATGTCCATTGCTCGTGTTTCTTGGCCCAAGCAAGTCTCTTCTTCTTATTGGTGTCCTTTAGTAGTGGTTTCTTTGCAGCAATTCGACCATGAAGGCCTGATTCACCCAGTCTCCTCTGAACAGTTGATGTTGAGATGTGTCTGTTACTTGAACTCTGTGAAGTATTTATTTGGGCTGCAATTTCTGAAGCTGGTAACTCTAATGAACTTATCCTCTGCAGCAGAGGTAACTCTGGGTATTCCATTCCTGTGGCGGTCCTCATGAGAGCCAGTTTCATCTAGTCTAGGTCCAAAAGGCTTCTCAACAGCTTCTACCCCCAAGCCATAAGACTCCTGAACAGCTAATCATGGCTACCCGGTCTATTTGCACTGCCCCCCCCATCTTTTTATGCTGCTGCTACTCTGTTAATAATTTATGCATAGTCACTTTAACTCTACCCACATGTACATATTACCTCAACTACCTCAACTAGCTGGTGCCCCCGCATATTGACTCTGCACCGGTACCCCCCTGTATATAGCCTCCCTATTGTTATTTTATTTTACTTCTGCTCTTTCTTTCTCAACACTTTTTTGTTGTAGTTGTTTTATTTAACTTTTTTATTAAAAAATAAATGCATTGTTGGTTAAGGGCTGTAAGTAAGCATTTCACGGTAATGTATACACCTGTTGTATTCGGCGCATGTGGCAAATAAAATGTGATTTGATTTGATTTGATTTGATCATAGTGCTTGATGGTTTTTGCGACTGCACTTGAAGACATTTTCAAAGTTCTTGAAATTTTCCAGATTGACTGACCTTCATATCTTAAAGTAATGATGGACTGTCGTTTCTCTTTACTTATTTGAGCTGTTCTTGCCATAATATGGACTTGGTCTTTTACCAAATAGGGCTATCTTCTGTATACCAACCCTACCTTGTCACAACACAACTGATTGGCTCAAACGCATTAAGAAGGAAAGAAATTCCACAAATTAACTTTTAACAAGGCACACCTGTGAATTGAAATGCATTCCAGGTGACTACCTCATGAAGCTGGTTGAGAGAATGCCAAGAGTGTGCAAAGCTGTCATCAAGTCAAAGGGTGGCTACTTTGAAGAATCTCAAATATAAAATATATTTTTATTTGTTTATCACTTTTTTGTTCCATATGTGTTATTTCATAGTTTTGATGTCTTCACTACTATTCTACAATGTAGAAAATTGTAAAGATAAAGAAAAACCCTGTTCTAAAACGTTTGACCGGTAGTGCATATATATATATATATATATATATATATATATACAGTGGGGAGAACAAGTATTTGATACACTGCCGATTTTGCAGGTTTTCCTACTTACAAAGCATCTAGAGGTCTGTAATTTTTATTATAGGTACACTTCAACTGTGAGAGACGGAATCTAAAACAAAAATCCAGAAATTCACATTGTATGATTTTTAAGTAATTAATTTGCATTTTATTGCATGACATAAGTATTTGATCACCTACCAACCAGTAAGAATTCCGGCTCTCACAGACCTGTTAGTTTTTCTTTAAGAAGCCATCCTGTTCTCCACTCATTACCTGTATTAACTGCACCTGTTTGAACTCGTTACCTGTATAAAAGACACCTGTCCACACACTCAATCGAACAGACTTCAACCTCTCCACAATGGCCAAGACCAGAGAGCTGTGTAAGGACATCAGGGATAAAATTGTAGACCTGCACAAGGCTGGGATGGGCTACAGGACAATAGGCAAGCAGCTTGGTGAGAAGGCAACAACTGTTGGCGCAATTATTAGAAAATGGAAGAAGTTCAAGATGACGGTCAATCACCCTCGGTCTGGGGCGCCATGCAAGATCTCACCTTGTGGGGCATCAATGATCATGAGGAAGGTGAGGGATCAGCCCAGAACTACACGGCAGGACCTGGTCAATGACCTGAAGAGAGCTGGGACCACAGTCTCAAATAAAACCATTAGTAACACACTACGCCGTCATGGATTAAAATCCTGCAGCTCACGCAAGGTCCCCCTGCTCAAGCCAGCGCATGTCCAGGCCCGTCTGAAGTTTGCCAATGACCATCTGGATGATCCAGAGGAGGAATGGGAGAAGGTCATGTGGTCTGATGAGACAAAAATAGAGCTTTTTGGTCTAAACTCCACTCGCCGTGTTTGGAGGAAGAAGAAGGATGAGTACAACCCCAAGAACACCATCTCAACCGTGAAGCATGGAGGTGGAAACATCATTCTTTGGGGATGCTTTTCTGCAAAGGGGACAGGACGACTGCACCGAATTGAGGGGAGGATGGATGGGGCCATGTATCGCGAGATCTTGGCCAACAACCTCCTTCCCTCAGTAAGAGCATTGAAGATGGGTCGTGGCTGGGTCTTCCAGCATGACAATGACCCGAAACACACAGCCAGGGCAACTAAGGAGTGGCTCCGTAAGAAGCATCTCAAGGTCCTGGAGTGGCCTAGCCAGAACCCAATAGAAAATCTTTGGAGGGAGCTGAAAGTCCGTATTGCCCAGCGACAGCCCCGAAATCTGAAGGATCTGGAGAAGGTCTGTATGGAGGAGTGGGCCAAAATCCCTGCTGCAGTGTGTGCAAACCTGGTCAAGACCTACAGGAAACGTATGATCTCTGTAATTGCAAACAAAGGTTTCTGTACCAAATATTAAGTTCTGCTTTTCTGATGTATCAAATACTTATGTCATGCAATAAAATGAAAATGAATTACTTAAAAATCATACAATGTGATTTTCTGGATTTTTGTTTTAGATTCCGTCTCTCACAGTTGAAGTGTACCTATGATAAAAATTACAGACCTCTACATGCTTTGTAACTAGGAAAACCTGCAAAATCGGCAGTGTATCAAATACTTGTTCTCCCCACTGTATATACACTGCTCAAAAAAATAAAGGGAACACTTAAACAACACAATGTAACTCCAAGTCAATCACACTTCTGTGAAATCAAACTGTCCACTTAGGAAGCAACACTGATTCACAATAAAGTTCACATGCTGTTGTGCAAATGGAATAGACAACAGGTGGAAATTATAGGCAATTAGCAAGACACCCCCAATAAAAAAGTGGTTCTGCAGGTGGTGACCACAGACCACTTCTCAGTTCCTATGCTTCGTGGCTGATGTTTTGGTCACTTTTGAATGCTGGCGGTGCTTTCACTCTAGTGGTAGCATGAGATGGAGTCTACAACCCACACAAGTGGCTCAGGTAGTGCAGCTCATCCAGGATGGCACATCAATGCGAGCTGTGGCAAGAAGGTTTGCTGTGTCTGTCAGCGTAGTGTCCAGAGCATGGATGCGCTACCAGGAGACAGACCAGTACATCAGGAGACGTAGAGGAGGCCGTAGGAGGGCAACAACCCAGCAGCAGGACCGCTACCTCCGCCTTTGTGCAAGGAGGAGCAGGAGGAGCACTGCCAGAGCCCTGCAAAATGACCTCCAGCAGGCCACAAATGTGCATGTGTCTGCTCAAACGGTCAGAAACAGACTCCATGAGGGTGGTATGAGGGCTCGACGTCCACAGGTGGGGGTTGTGCTTACAGCCCAACACCGTGCAGGACGTTTGGCATTTGCCAGAGAACACCAGGATTGGCAAATTCGCCACTGGCGCCCTGTGCTCTTCACAGATGAAAGCAGGTTCACACTGAGCACATGTGACAGACATGACAGTCTGGAGACACCGTGGAGAATGTTCTGCTGCCTGCAACATCCTCCAGCATGACCGGTTTGGCGGTGGGTCAGTCATGGTGTGGGGTGGCATTTCTTTGGGGGGCCGCACAGCCCTCCATGTGCTCACCAGAGGTAGCCTGACTGCCATTAGGTACCGAGATGAGATCCTCAGACCCCTAGACAATGCTAGACCTCATGTGGCTGGAGTGGGTCAGCAGTTCCTGCAAGAGGAAGGCATTGATGCTATGGACTGGCCCGTCCGTTCCCCAGACCTGAATCCAACTGAGCACATCTGGGACATCATGTCTCGCTCCATCCACCAACGCCACGTTGCACCACAGACTGTCCAGGAGTTGGCGGATGCTTTACTCCAGGTCTAGGAGGAGATCACTCAGGAGACCATCCGCCACCTCATCAGGAGCATGCCCAGATGTTGTAGGGAGGTCATACAGGCACGTGGAGGCCACACACACTACTGAGCCTCATTTTGATTTGTTTTAAGGACATTACATCAAAGTTGGATCAGCCTGTAGTGTGGTTTTCCACTTTAATTTTGAGGGTGACTCCAAATCCAGACCTCCATGGGTTGATAAATTTGATTTCCATTGATAATTTTTGTGTGATTTTGTTGTCAGCACATTCAACTATGTAAAGAAAGAAGTATTTAATAAGATTATTTCATTCATTCAGATCTAGGATGTGTTGTTTAAGTGTTTGAGCAGTGTATATATACACTACCGTTCAAAAGTTTGGGGTCACTTAGAAATGTCCTTGTTTTCGAAAGAAAAGCCATTTCTTTGTCCATTAAAATAACATCAAATTGATCAGAAATACAGTATAGACTTTGTTAATGTTGTAAATGGCTATTGTAGCTGGAAATGGAAATGGCTGATATTTAATGGAATATCTACATAGGCGTACAGAGGCCCATTATCAGCAACCATCAGTCCTGTGTTCCAATGGCACGTTGTGTTTGCTAATCCAAGTTTATCATGTTAAAAGGCTAATTGATCATTAGAAAACCATATCTCAGACTGGCCAATAAAAATAAAAGATGATGATGGGCAAAAGAACACAGACACTGGACAGAGGAAGATTGGAAAAAAGTGTTATGGACAGACTAATCTAAGTTTGAGGTGTTCGGATCACAAAGAAGAACATTTGTGAGACGCAGACCAAATGAAAAGATGCTGGAGGAGTGCTTGATGCCATCTGTCAAGCATGATGGAGGCAATGTGATGGTCTGGGGGTGCTTTGGTGGTGGTAAAGTGGGAGATTTGTACAGGGTAAAAGGGATCTTGAAGAAGGAAGGCTATCACTCCATTTTGCAACGCCATGCCATACCCTGTTTACGGCGCTTGATTGGAGCCAATTTCCTCCTACAACAGGACAATGACCCAAAGCACAGCTCCAAACTATGCAATAACTATTTAGGGAAGAAGCAGTCAGCTGGTATTCTGTCTATAATGGAGTGGCCAGCACAGTTACCGGATCTCAACCCTATTGAGCTGTTGTGGGAGCAGCTCGATTTGAGCCAATTTCCTCCTACAACAGGACAATGACCCAAAGCACAGCTCCAATCTATGAAAGAACTATTTAGGGAAGAAGCAGTCAGCTGGTATTCTGTCTATAATGGAGTGGCCAGCACAGTCACCGGATCTCAACCCTATTGAGCTGTTGTGGGAGCAGCTTGACCATATGGTACGTAAGAAGTGCCCATCAAGCCAATCCAGTTTGTGGGAGGTGCTTCAGGAAGCATGGGGTGAAATCTCTTCAGATTACCTCAACAAATTGACAACTAGAATGCCAAAGGTCTGCAAGGCTGTAATTGCTGCAAATTGAGGATTCTTTGACGAAAGCAAAGTTTGAAGGACACAATTATTATTTCTATTAAAAATCATTATTTCTAACCTTGTCAATGACTACATTTCCTATGCATTTTGCTATATTTCCTATTCAAACTCATTTCATGTATGTTTTCATGGAAAACAAGGACATTTCTAAGTGACCCCAGACTTTTGAATGGTAGTGTATATACAGTGGGGGAAAAAAGTATTTAGTCAGCCACCAATTGTGCAAGTTCTCCCACTTAAAAAGATGAGAGAGGCCTGTAATTTTCATCATAGGTACACGTCAACTATGACAGACAAAATGAGAAAAAAAAATCCAGAAAATCACATTGTAGGATTTTTAATGAATTTATTTGCAAATTATGGTGGAAAATAAGTATTTGGTCAATAACAAAAGTTTCTCAATACTTTGTTATATACCCTTTGTTGGCAATGACACAGGTCAAACGTTTTACATTTACATTTTAGTCATTTAGCAGACGCTCTTATCCAGTGAATACATTTTTTTTATTTTTTATTTTTTTTATACTGGCCCCCCGTGGGAATCGAACCCACAACCCTGGCGTTGCAAACGCCATGCTCTATCAACTGAGCTACATCCCTGCCTGCCATTCCTTCGTTGCCCGGGCGGTGTGTTTGGGATCATTGTCATGCTGAAAGACCCAGCCACGTTTCATCTTCAATGCCCGTGCTGATGGAAGGAGGTTTTCACTCAAAATCTCACGATACATGGCCCCATTCATTTTTTCCTTTACACGGATCAGTCGTACTGGCTTAAGCAGGGGGACACGTCTGGCACTGCAGGATTTGAGTCCCTGGCGGCGTAGTGTGTTACTGATGGTAGGCTTTGTTACTTTGGTCCCTGCTCTCTGCAGGTCATTCACTAGGTCCCCCCGTGTGGTTCTGGGATTTTTGCTCACCGTTCTTGTGATCATTTTGACCCCACGGGGTGAGATCTTGCGTGGAGCCCCAGATCGAGGGAGATTATTAGTGGTCTTGTATGTCTTCCATTTCCTAATAATTGCTCCCACAGTTGATTTCTTCAAACCAAGCTGCTTACCTATTGCAGATTCAATCTTCCCAGCCTGGTGCAGGTCTACAATTTTGTTTCTGGTGTCCTTTGACAGCTCTTTGGTCTTGGCCATAGTGGAGTTTGGAGTGTGACTGTTTGAGGTTGTGGACAGGTGTCTTTTATACTGATAACAAGGTGCCATTAATACAGGTAACGAGTGGAGGACAGAGGAGCCTCTTAAAGAAGAAGTTACAGGTCTGTGAGAGCCAGAAATCTTGCTTGTTTGTAGGTGACCAAATACTTATTTTCCACCATAATTTGCAAATAAATTCATTAAAAATCCTACAATGTGATTTTCTGGATTTTGTTTTCTCAATTTGTCTGTCATAGTTGACGTGTACCTATGATGAAAATTACAGGCCTCTCTCATCTTTTTAAGTGGGAGAACATGCACAATTGGTGGCTGACTAAATACTTTTTTCCCCCACTGTATGCCTATAATATTATTGGAAATGTGATTATATTAGGCCTATGTTTACAAAGACATAAACACACACAAAAACAGAAAAGTGTTAATAAACATACATTTTATTCTGTAATTGTCATGTATGTATTTGTTACCAAACACATTCTTTGTCTGATACAAAGGCAAATATGGTCCCTATTCCATATATTTCCATAAGGGCAGGTGAGCATGGTCTGAACCCTGTTAACATTTCCTCTCTTACATGGAATTCACATTAGTAGTCAGCATTATAAATTGTTACAAATACAGGTATCCCAAGTTATTCAGCTGAGATTACAGGACTTTCTAATATGACCAAATGCCTAATATATGTTAGAAATACAGCTGCTGTTATGCGACGCACAATTGACTATTCTTAGTGTCATAAGAACATTTTCAGACCTTCTGACATCGTCTCAAATACCTTCCCCAACACCTTTTTGTGTCTATATCTGTAAACACATTCATGTAATATATAATACAGTAGTCTAAATAAAGGTAATATTTTAATACCCTAGCTAACAGTTCTAAACACTTGTTAATACTGAAGATGGAGTTTGGGGTGGAAGATACTGGCACTGGATAGATCAAATCTATATGGCATCTCATTAAACATGGACTAAATTTTTGCTGCTCATTTAAAATGCAAGCCTAAAAATATGAACCATCACATATTTGTACACAAGCTACCAGGTGGGTCCAAATATTCGTTATCACCGCTCTATGCAATGCAGTTCTATCAGCAATGCATGTAATGTTGAAATATAAATGATTTATAAACTGCTACATATTTGTGCATTACAGGTCAAATCAAATGTACATGCTGCTTTGGACATTGGTCTTATATGTATAAGACTGATAAGTTCAATACAATGCTATACTGTAATTTTCCAGCTACACCCTGTTCCAGGTTCTACAAATGCCTTTTTGTGTGCAGACTGACCTTCCAGCCAAGCACTGAACCACCTGATCCTACTGAACTTCACTTAGCCAATTTGACTGCAGAAAAGAGAATGTTGGGAATGTGATATCTAGACATAACTTCAAGGACTAGAGCCACTATAAGTTCCAATCTGTAATATGGATTGTTGGTCTAAGGTACAGTATGTTAAGTCTCTATACTAGTCCTAGCACTCCTCTCCATCAAAACAAATCGTGTCACATGCACACAACTGCCTTTAGTATACTCATGCCACTTTTGTAGGGACCCCTAGACTTCAATGCCAAATCGGGAGAACAGAACCAGCTGGATTTTTTGCTATCTCCAGTTCCACCCCCTGCCCTATCCGAGAATGTCACATGTTTGAGGACAGTAGGACCGATTGTAAGTAGTGTTAGTTTGACCAGGAGTGAGCAGCAGCACCCTTGGTCCCTTGGTTTCAGGCACTCTGTGATCTCTCTCTCTCTCTCTCTCTCTCTCTCTCTCTCCCCCTCCCTCCCTCCCCCTCTCCCTCCCTCCCTCCCTCCCCCTCTCTTCCTCCCTCCCTCCCTCCCTCCCTCCCTCCTTCCCCCTCTCTCTCGCTCTCTCTCCCTCTCTCAATGGCAGACAGCCAGCAGGAGACGTTTGAAGTCCCCACCACACTCAGATTTGATGGCATCCTTCAGGGACATGTCATACTTCTCCAGGTACATGTCTTTAATGGTCTCCAGATCATACTGTTGAACAGAAAACACTTATCTCATCAGCTGACCTTTGTCTGCTTTTAGATTCATCAACCGAGTCAGGTAGTCTAAAAGGGGCATTTTCTTAATGATTTCCCGGAGCCATGTACAGTATAATGCCTTTGCAATTGTTGCTGAGGTAGTCCACAAGGTTAGCATAGCCTCTCTGGATGACACAACCCAAACCTATTTTCATATCATACAAATGTTACCATAAAATAAAGTATTTAATATCAATTCGATGCATGTAGTCAGTAGTCACAAACTTATTTGGTGTCTTTGATAGAGAAAAGCACGATCCTAAGACTCTGTCAGAGAGTGTAAGTCCATATATTACCTCAGAGCGGCATATGATGATGCGGATGAGGGTGTCCTCATCAGTGCCTGCTCCTTTCATGGCTTCATTCAGTCGCCGGGCGAAATAAAGCTGAGGGTTCTTAGCAACCCTCACTGAAAAGAGAAAATGCCTTAAAATACACTGATTTTCTCAACCAAAATAAAAATGGGTATTTGGAAGGCACCTGACACATCGCATTCAAGTGAGTTACTTTTTAATCTAGTTTAATGTAGTGCTTTTAAGTTGTGTACACACCAAGTGTGATGTAGCAGCCCTTCAGTGTCCCAGAGACCTCATTCTCAATGGCATCCAGGATTTCTGTTCCAGAGAGCTGGGACAAAGGAAAAAGGGTTAGCATAACACTTAGCATACACAGCAGTACAGAGGACACATCACAAGGAGCCTGCAGTGTGTAAAAAACACATTGACTGACAACAGACTTGGCTGCTAATAGTGGACCCACCTGCTCATACACCTTGAAGGTGGCCTGAAGTTGCAGATAGTTTCTTTTGGCCAGAATAAAGTTGAACGTGGATTCATCCGTTCCAAAACATCCCTCACCAGCCTAAATAGTAAATATGGTTGAAATTAAACAGGTAAAATCGACCTCTTGATACTATTGTTTCTTGAATGCACTTCTCTATGCCATACCTCAAACAGGGCGGTGGCATCTGCTTCAGCCAGACCCTCATCCACATCGTAACTCTCATCTCTGGTGCCCTAGAACAGAAAGCTTTCACTGACTTCTGTGGTGAGATGAAATGTAGCCTTTCTGTCTGGCTCAGGATATTGTATCTGGCCTCCATTTTACTAATGAAAGGAAATCGGAAAAGCAGGCAGACAGCCAACCAGCCAGTGTTTGTGTGTGTGTGAGTGAGTGAGTGAGATAGAAAGAGAGAGAGACACTTGGGGTTAAGAGAGAGGCCAGGCAGAGGGAGCTTGATTTCAGTCCAAAGACACGGAAGGGAATTGTGTTACATGGCAAGAGTCCAAGAGTGAAACCATGGGGCCACTTACCTGTAAAAGAGCAGTGAGCAGGTTTCTCACATCTCCACTAGTGTCCCCTTCGACATCTGATTCCAGGTCCCGTTCATGCACTAGAGAAGTCACAGCGAAACAAAGAGAGAGAGAACGCAATGTAAAAATAAGGAATATATAATTAAAGGCAGATGTAACATTGAGAGGCACAGAGGAATAGGTGTTCCCTTGTTGTTATGACCACTGATATCATTATTCTATCTAAGCCAATGGGAAAAAGGCATGTTGGAAAGCCACCCATAACAACAAGATATGTATTTTAATCACAATCCCAAATCAGAACAGATTCAGAAGTACAGAAAACAACAGGATGAGCAGAATAAGGTGACCAGTGTGGTTGAGATTGCAAGCCTATGGACTTTACTGGTCATGCAAACTATGAACTCTTGCCCTAAACTAGCCAAATGAGTTAGGTTCACTTCAGGGCTTCTTCCTTTATTAATTATGCAAAAACACAACTAGATTAAGTTAAAGGGGAGAAACAGCGCCACTGGCCGCCCAACCACTGTTGTTATTGTTTTTGTTCCCGAGCTGAGGAGCGTTGCACAGCATGGTAACAAAAAATGTGCAGTACATATTGTGCTCTTCTATCGCACCTGCAATGATGTCCCAGATTTAAAAAACGTGTTTGTTGTTTGCAGTCATTTCTTTGTTGATGTAACATCGCAATTGGATGTGGCTGTTTCACCATTAAGGATTCCAGCTTTAAGGTGCAGTGTGAGGGTGGCATTGATACTTACCCTGAAAGTAGCATTCTTTTAACATGTGAATATCCTGTTGGGAAAGAAAGAGAAGACTGTTTGCGTCTAATCTTGAAAACGTTTCTATTGCCCATAATACTTATGATTCTACTCAGGACAGGTTGAAACGTACAGCATTTGTGGCAGTGCACAGAATCTCCACCAGAGTATCCTCATCAGTGCCTGCTCCCTTCATGGCCTTCCTCAGCTCTTTCACTGCATAGACGACTGGAGGGTCCAGCATGGCCACGACGGCATTCTCAAAGTTCCCCCCCAGCTCGCTCTTCAGCACATCCACCAACTCCTTCTCCAGAGAGAGAGAGAGAGAGAGAGCGAGAGAGAGAGAGAGAGAGAGAGAGAGAGAGAGAGAGAGAGAGAGAGAGAGAGAGAGAGAGAGAGAGAGAGAGAGAGAGAGAGAGAGAGAGAGAGAGAGAGAGAGAGAGAGAGAGAGTATGGGTGTGGTTAGCTGGTTTCCTCAAATTAGCCACACATTTCGGTTATGCAAAACTACATATTTCTTGGTGCGGTATAAGATGTACATAATTCCTCTACTTTTAAATGAATGAGTATGATACTCACATTCTCATAGTTGTCAAAATAGGCCTGTTTAATTTCCATGCGCTGGGCTGCACAGCGGTTAGTAAGTATGTCAATGATGACCTGTTCATCAGTGCCTGTGCAACAAAATACAATCATAAACAAAACACAAGTACCACGCTTAGGTCCTATTTGGACTATGGCACAACCTTGTACCATTAAATAGCATAGGCACAGCTATTTGTTCATTGTAGGTAAACCCATACATATCTCACTCATTGAGCAGAGACATCCTTGGAATGTTACAAATTAACAAAAAAAATTGCAACTTACCCAAGCCTTTGCAGGCTTTGCGTAAGGCCTTTATGTCAGCCGCAACATCAAAGTCCTCACATGGCATGATTGTGGGCTAAATTAACATAAAGATAATTGTTATGACATGCTCTACATAAGAGCTAATATCCACACAAAAAAACACCATAATACAAACGTTTTGGGAGCAGTTTGATGCATACTTTGCCTTATATAGTAGACTGTACTAGTCTACCATCCCTTCCAATCCTAGTAAAAAATTAACTATTTAACATCACAATAGTTTAAAAACATTTAAATCAATAGGCCTTTCACATATGTATTATGTAATAACACTGTAGTATTAGAAACAATGTAACATGACATGGGGAGGGGAGAACAGATTGAGCTGAAATGACAAGAAATACACTGGCTCAGGAATTTGGCAGCTGATGTGTGTTTATCAAACAAAGTATATGGGTGCAGCGCCCCATAGCCGAAATTGAGACATGACAATGGAAACACCCCATAGAAATAGATAGAGGACTCTAGATGGATATAACCGTTTTAGCATGGACAGTCCCATTGAGGGCTTTCAACATTTTATAGTAGTCAACTGGGTGGGTATTCCTATGGGTTGGGAGTGATCAGCCAACGATCAGAGCATTGCGTTCTTCTTCAAATTGAGTTGCCTATGGTTGGTAAATGGCTTAAAGCTACTGGTATATCACTGCCATCTAGTGGCCACAATAACTTAATGACGCACAAGATTTGGTTCAATCCCCAATATTAGCGTTATGCTTTTTTCAAACACAAAATAATAATAATTTTGACCACTTTAAAATGGAGATAGCAATGGCGTTGCCCAT
This sequence comes from Coregonus clupeaformis, assembly GCF_020615455.1. Lineage (NCBI taxonomy): Eukaryota > Metazoa > Chordata > Actinopteri > Salmoniformes > Salmonidae > Coregonus > Coregonus clupeaformis. Next base: position 12,491,174 of record NC_059198.1, read on the forward strand.
GCTGTCGCAGACTCCATATTAGCAAAGATACAAAGATGAGTCCTCTATCTATCTCTATGAACCACCCTCATCCTCTGCTCCCATCCGTACACTTCCTCTCTGATTCACTTGTTCATTATTTAGGTTAATTTTAACAGGATTGCTTCCTCTGCGTTTCTTCAGCCCTGTCACATGCGCTAGTGTGTAATTTGTAGGGCATGTGGATTTAAAAAATCACGGTGACAGATTTTACACAATGTGTCAATCTGAATAAAAATGGCATCATCTATTATAATCCCACATTAAATTGCGGTATAGTGTGGAATGTCGGCTACAAAATCAAAATAGTTTTCTGATGCCGTTATAACGTTGTAATCCACCCCTTACAATGATAATTAATCAACAAATAAAAAACGTATTGGCCTACACAGTAGCCTAGATAATATTCACAAATGCCTATCATTTTCAATCGACCTTCCTCGGTTTTACTTAGTTTTATCACATCTTTGTAAAATTATAAAAGGATGGTAGGTTTCGGTACTTACTTGGCAGTTTCCCATTTTATAGATATTTGTCCCGCTGTGTTGAGATCACTGTGGAATGTAGTCGATTCCTCGTACTTACCAGACGTGGTAGCGAACATTCATGTAAACTCACGAGATCAGGCGGCTTGCAAGGCAAACACCAAAGATGGTGGATAAATGAAGATAGTTCACTCATGCCGTTTATATTTGAAATAAATGTGTCAGTTCCGGTCTACTTAACTGTGTGTGGCTCCCATAGACACCAATGAAATAGCAGCTGGGCCTAGTCTACTTAGTTCAAGGATGTGCAACTTTGATTGTGGTGGGGGCCACAAAAAAATCTGAACTCATCATGAGGGGCCGCAGTGGCTCACAGGTCTACCTACCCACATCCATACCCACACATGCAGTCAGAGCTGGCCCTAGCCCTTTGGGGGCCCTAAGTTAAATATGATTTAGTTAATTTACTTTCATTGAACCAGAAAAGAACAGTGTGTGGAGTGTCTCGCTTCCTCTTCCGTCTCTAGCTAAAACCACAGAGTTTCTAAACTTATCTTTGCTAAAACTCTAAGCCAAGTTGCAAAACTCATTCCACGGAGGGCCGAATGTGTCCGGGTTTTCGATGATAACGAATTTAGGTTACTAATTAGTAAGGGACTCCCCTCACCTGGTTGTCTAGGTCTTAATTTAAAGGACAAAAAACAACCCAGCAGACTCTAGGCCCTCCATGGAATTAGTTTGACACCCCTGCTCTAAGCCCAGGCAGAGCGGAAGAGGCGAAGCAAGAGGGTTTACTCTGCCCCAAAATCTGTCCACGTTAAGCAGATCATTAATTATTAAGCAAGTGAGGCGTTTTAGTATGGGGGGCAATGAGGGAGCATCAAAGTTAGTCAAGATAAAAAGGAATTGCTATTTTGATACGTGAGGTTTATTTGAGCTAATATACGTTTCTTAATACTTAGGTTGTTACGAGTTTACTGATATAAGTGTAATGCACGTGACATCCCGGCAACTTTGAGAAAAACATTTTATATTGGAGTTGTCCCTGTTGAAATTCGAGACGGTCTATGCATATTCATGAGGCTAGCATAGCATCTCATGCTCCATTGAATACAGGCGGTTGACGTCAACACACATCATCGAATATTCAAAAAAGTGTTGAAATAGATGAATAGGCAGGAGCTTGACAGCCCACCGTTCCGCTATGTGGACAACGAATTCCATTGTTAGAGTGGAGACATAGATATGTCGTCATTATATCCAGTACCTCTGGCCCAGGGCCAGTATCATTGCACCCAGGGGAGAAGGACTGCCCCCTCTCATTGAAGCCCCAGAAGTTCAAGGCCGACCTCGGTACTGCAGGCATTGTTAGCAGAAAACAGGATCCCCATTATAGTGAATGGAAAAATGGCAATCTTCGTGGTCAGTCTTTGCATAAATAAATACAAAATTTAAGAAAATCATGGTAACAATAATTGCTTCTAACACACCAGATGTATGTCCTTGAACCGATTATTTTAAAATCGCACCCAGAATAATAATTATGGATAATGTAGTTGCTAATGGCAGTCTGCAGTACCCAGGTCAGCCTTCAATTTGAGTTACTCAATGAGAGGGAGCAGCACTGAGCTAGCCTGCAACGTCACTTCCTAGAGTATCTTAAACTGAGCATTTCATGTCTCCATGAGACGCCATCTTAACCGACTTCATTTGGCTTCAATGCGCTATTCAGTCTCTACATAGGAATGAATGGTTTCACGTGATCGATGGCTTTGTCCATTCATTTACAGTCATTGGTCTGAGCAGAGGAACACGACCCACGTTATTGCAATCTGGTCCCTGACAGAACAGTCAATGAGGTGGCATGTAACCATTGGTTGATGCATGCAACATCTAAGCAGGGTAGCACGACCAAAGACTCATCACAGAGAGCATGCAACAAACTTCATTATAAGGACAGATGGTTGAATATTAAGTTTGTCTTCTCCTGTGCAGTCTATGAATTGCATCAACCGATGGGCGAATTCCTGTCGTTTCACACTGGGTTCATTCATAGCCGAAAAAAGTGTCCCAGCTGTCCATTGCTGTATGACGGAATACTTAGTCCCCTATCGACTGAGGTGAAGGAAGCTACAGCAGCTCTCCAAACAGCATTTTACAGTTAAAAGATGGTGTAGAAATGCAGTAAATGAGCTTCAACTTTGAAACATGAGCACCTTGCAGTTTGAGTGTAAAATGTCCCCTTCTACACTAATTATATTTATAATAATATTTATATATGTAGGCCTTTATATAGGCCAATAAACTTATTGAATAGGTACAGTAAAATGTGATTATATAAACACTTGCCTAGTTAAATATAGGTTAAATAAAACACAAAAAACACACAAAAAAACAGACCTATGTTCACAAAAAAAAGACACAAAAAAATAATTTTAGAACATCGATTTTATTCTGTAATTTGCATGTATTTATTTGTTACCAAACACATTCTTTAGCTGATACAAAGGCAAATATTGGTCCCTATTCCATATATTTCCATAAGGGCAGGTGAGCATGGTCTGAACCCTGTTAACATTTCCTCTCTTGCATGGAATTCACAGTAGCCTAGCCAGCATTATAAATTGTTACAAATATCTCAAGTTATTCATATGAGATTACAGGACTTTATAATATGACCTAATTCCTAATATAGGAATATGTTAAAAATACTGCTGCCGTTATGGGACACAGAATTGACAGTTAGTGTCATAACATTTTAGATCATGCTATTCAAAGAGTTTAGATACTTCATACTTACAACTCTAAATCTTTTTCTCAAATACCTTCCGAGACCTTTTCAAATACCTTCTTGTGTATACAGTAAATATTTAAACACGTGTATGATATATAATGCTGCAGTCTTAATACAGTTAATCGTTTTAATACACATCTTAAGTGTTAGTCTTGCAATACAAACATTTTATGAGGTGTTTGAAGATTTGTCATGGCAGTTTCCCTTGCTTGCAACATATTGAAGCATGAAGTCAATGCATAGTTACTTTATTTGATTAAATAACTGTTTTCGACTGACAACATGAAGATTAATCAGTCAGTATAATTACACTGCAGTTATCTTTGGAGTGGGAGTGTTGATTATTTAAAAACAAAATCCAATTATATGTGCATTGATTCATATCCTTCTTCTTGTCATATAAAATACCATCGCTTCATAAGGACACTTTCATTTCTCCTTCATTTAAGTTGTAACTTCAAGGTAGATGGACAGATTGCATATAACTAGCTAGCTAACAGTTCTAAACACTCGTTAATACTGAAGATGGAGTTTGGGGTGGAAGATACTGGCACTGGATAGATCAAATCCATTTGGTGTCTCACTAAGCATGGACCAAATGTTTGCAGATCATTTTAAATGCAAGCCCAAAAATGTGAGCCATCACATATTTGAGCTATTATGTCGGTCCAATACAATGCTATAACCGTAATCTTCCAGCTACACCCAGTCCCAGTTCCTACAAATGCCCTTTTGTGTGCAGACTGACCTTCCTACCAAGCAGTGAAACACCTGATCCTACTGAACTTCACTTAGCCAATTTGACTGCAGAAAAGAGAATTTAGGAATTTGAGATCTAGTCACACAACTGTACACAGTAAACAGAATTTCAAGGACTAGGGCTACTAAGTTTCACTGGTAATGTGGATTGCTGGTCTACGGTAAGTCTCTAGTCCTAGCACTTCTCTCGATCAAAACCAATCACATCACATGGTATGTTATAAGCATCCAACTGCCTTTAGATAAGTAGATCAAATATAGCAGCCACATATTGATGATAACACTTTGTAGGGAACCTAGACTTCAATGCCAAATCAGGAGAACAGAACCAGCTGGATTTGAGCTATCTCCAGTACCACCCCCTGCCCTATCCGAGAATGTCACATGTTTGAGGACAGTAGGACCGATTGTAAGTAGTGTTAGTTTGACTAGGAGTGAGCAGCAGCACCCTCTGTCCCTTTTATGCACTCTGCTCTCTATCAGCTTTGTCTTTCCCCTCTCAATCTTTCTCTCTCAATGGCAGATAGCCAGCAGGAGACGTTTGAAGTCCCCACCACACTCAGATTTGATGGCATCCTTCAGGGACATGTCGTACTTCTCCAGGTACATGTCTTTAATGGTCTCCAGATCATACTGTTGAACAGAAAACACTTATCTCATTAGCTGACGTTTGTCTGCTTTTAGATTCCATGTCAAGTAGTCTAAAAGGGGCATTTTCTTAATGATCACACAATTCCCTGAGCCATGTATAATGCCTTCAAGTGTTGCCATGATAGTCCACAAAGTTAGTATAGCATAGCCTCCCCCGGTTTTCATATTTTGCATGGTTTATAAATGTGCTATGGAGAAATGATCAAGTGTCCATAACAGAAAGTATTCCAAATCAATTAGATGTATGTAATCACAATGTAGTCAGTGGTCACAAATGATTTGGTGTCTGATAGAGCCAAGCACAATGCTAAGTTTCTGTCAGAGAGTTTGGATCCATGTGTTACTGTACCTCAGAGCGGCATACAAGGATGCGGATGAGGGTGTCCTCATCAGTGCCTGCTCCTTTCATGGCTTCATTCAGTCGCCGGGCGAAATACAACTGAGGGTTCTTAGCAACCCTCACTGAAAAGAGAAAATCAAAAGGCATTGAAATATACTGTCAGTTACTTCTAATTTGTTACTGGTTAATAGGCCTGTATCGTAAAACACCATTTCACATTTTGAACAAAGGCAAGCTAGGTAGAGGAAATTCTGAACAGTCACCCACACAACCAACTAAATACTGAGTAATACCCGCTTTACTCGAGTCACATGCATCCCTTCGGCATCTCTGCCCTCAGATGATCTCTGCACGCACACACACGCAAACACACACAAGCCAAGTTGTATACATACCAAGTGTGATGTAGCAGTCCTTCAGTGTCCCAGAGACCTCATTATCAATGGCATCCAGTATTTCTGTTCCAGAGAGCTGGGGAAAGCAGGGAGGGAATGAATAGAAGCATACACACTTGTACAGAGGATAGCTACAACAAATGGAGCCTGATGTGCTTCCAATTAAATAGACTTACCACAGGTTCTAAATAAACTACATTGAAGTATAACCATATATTATTATTTATATCTATAAATATTCAAGGCACTCATTTCAGCTTGTGTGAACAGACATAGGCTGCTAATAGTGGACCCACCTGCTCATACACCTTGAAGGTGGCCTGAAGCTGAAGGTAGTTTCTGTTGGCCAGGACGAAGCTGAAAGTGGATTCATCCGTTCCAAAACATCCCTCACCAGCCTAAATAGTAAATATGATTTCAATTAAACAGGTAAATCCACTTCTTGATACTATTGTTTCTTGAATGCACTTCTCTATGCCATACCTCAAACAGGGCGGTGGCATCTGCTTCAGCCAGACCCTCATCCACATCGTAACTCTCATCTCTGGTGCCCTAGAACAGAAAGCTTTCACTGACTTCTGTGGTGAGATGAAATGTAGCCTTTCTGTCTGGCTCAGGATATTGTATCTGGCCACCATTTTACTAATGAAAGGAAATCGGAAAAGCAGGCAGACAGCCAACCAGCCAGTGTTTGTGTGTGTGTGAGTGAGTGAGTGAGATAGAAAGAGAGAGAGACACTTGGGGTTAAGAGAGAGGCCAGGCAGAGGGAGCTTGATTTCAGTCCAAAGACACGGAAGGGAATTGTGTTACATGGCAAGAGTCCAAGAGTGAAACCATGGGGCCACTTACCTGTAAAAGAGCAGTGAGCAGGTTTCTCACATCTCCACTAGTGTCCCCTTCGACATCTGATTCCAGGTCCCGTTCATGCACTAGAGAATTCACAGAGAAACAAAGAGAAAGAGAGAGAGAGTTAATATGAGATTAAGGGCAGAGGAATGGGTGTTCCCTTGTTATTTATAACTGCTGATGTCATTATTCTATTTGAGCAAATGGGGAAGGCATGGTGGAAAGCCGGTGTCATTCTGTTAAGATTATTCCCATCCTGTTGTTGTTTTCTGTACTGCTGATTCGCTTTTGATTCAAGATTGTGGCTAAAAAATATATCTTGTTATTATGGGTGTCATGAAAACAAGATGCGTTTTTTAATCGCAACCCTAATCAAAAGTGAATCAGCAGTACAGAAAACAATAACAGGATGGGCAGAATCGAAACAGAATGACACTGGTTCAGTTAGAATTTATCCAAACCAAAAACCATGGATAGATGGCAGCATTTGCGAATGCTGTTCATGGATTACAGCTCAGCCTTCAACACCATTAGTGACCTCAAAGCCCATCACTAAGCTAGGTAAACTGGGACTGAAACCCTCCCTGTGCAACTAGGTCCTGAACTTCCTGACGGGCGCTGATCCGCAACACGGGGACCGCACAGGGGTGCGTGCTCAGCCCACTCCTGTACTCCCTGTTCACCTATGACTGCGTGGCTACGCACGTCTCCAACTCAATCATCAAGTTGGCTGACAACAGTGGTAGGCCTGAAGAGACAGCCTACAGGGAGGAGGTGAGAGCTCCGACGGAGTGGTGGCAGGAGAATAACCTCTCCCTCAACAAAACAAAGGAGCTGATCATGGACTACTGGAGACAAAAGAGAGAGCACGCCCCCATCCACATCGAAGGGGCCGCAGTGGAGTGGAGAGGGTCAAAAGCTTCAAGTTCCTCGGCATGCACATCACTGGCAACCTGAAATGGTCCATTCACATAGACAGAGTGGTGAAGAAGGCACAAACAGAAATTCGGCTTGGCCTCACCAACTTCTACAGTATCACCGCCTGGTACAGCAGGTACCGCCTGGTACTGCCTGCTCACCAGGAAATCTACAGCACCCAGTGTCACAGGAAGGCCAAGAAGATCATCTAGGACCTCAGCCACCGAGCCACGGCCTGTTCCCCCTGCTACCATCTAGAAGGCGGAGACAGTACAGGTGCATCAAAGCTGCGACCGAGAGATTGAGAAACAGCTTCTATCTCCAGGCCATCAGACTGTTAAATAGTCACCACTAGCCGGACTCCGCCCAGTACCCTGCCCTGAACCTTAGGTCACTGTTCTAGCCGGCTACCACCCGGTACTCTTCCCTGCACCTTAGAGACTGCTGCCCTGTGTACATAGAGTCATTAAACATGGGTCACTTTAACAATGTTTACATACTGTTTCACCCACTTTATATGTATATATATGTATGTATATACTGTATTCTAGTCATGTCTCATGCAAATATTAATATTTTTTTGGGGGGGAGGGGATTATGTGTGTATTGTTTTTTTATTGATAAGTATTACTGCACTGTTGGAGCTAGAAACACAAGCATTTCACTGCACCTGCGAAAACATCTGCAAATCTGTGTACACGACCAATACATTTTATTTTGATAAGGTGACCTGTATGCTGCAAAGCCTTATGGGTCTCTCAAGTTATGCCAACTATTAACTCGAGCCCAATGAGTTTCCTCCTTCGTTCACAACATAATTATGTAAAAAGACAACTTGATTGAGGGAGGGGTGGCATTGGTACTTACCCTGAAAGTAGCATTCTTTGAACATGTGAATATCCTGTTGGGAAAGAAAGATAGAAAAATTAATCAGACCATTATGTTTCAAATGTTCTATTTCCAATGACTTATATGATTCTACTCAGAATGAAACTGAAACGTACATCATTTGTGGCAGTGCACAGAATCTCCACCAGAGTATCCTCATCAGTGCCTGCTCCCTTCATGGCCCTCCTGAGCTCCTTCACTGCATAGACGACTGGAGGGTCCAGCATGGCCAGGACGGCATTCTCAAAGTTCCCCCCCAGTTCACTCTTCAGCACATCCACCAACTCCTTCTCCAGAGAAAGAGAGAAAGAGAGAGAGAGAGAGATTGTAGAACACATTGGGAGGGATCTTTGACCATTCTTTCATACAGAAACTTTCCAGATCCTTGATATCCTTCGTCTGCGCTTATGGACTGCCCTCTTCAATTCAAACCACAGGTTTTCAATGGGGTTCAAGTCCAAGACCATGACAAAATGTTGATTTTGTGGTCAATTAACAATTTCTTTGTGGATTTTGATGTGTGCTTGGGGTGATTGTCTTGCTGGAAGATCCACTTGCAGCAAAGTTTCAGCCTCCTGGTAGAGGCAACCAGGTTTTGCGCTAACATGTCCTAGTACTTTAAATGTCTTAGACCTTAACATAGGCCTCAGGACAAATGGAAGCAAAATAGCCCCATAACATCAAATATCCACCACCATATTTTACAGTAGGTATGAGGCTCTTTTCTGCATATGCATCCGTTTTTCGACGCCAAACCCACGACTTGTATGCGTGGCCAAAGAGCTTTATTTTCATGTAATCTGACCATAGCACCGACTGGAGTTTGCTAAACGGCATTGGCACTTGGATTGGAACCGGTGCTATGGTCAGATTCTTCTACTTCTAATAGAATGTGTTTGATACTCACATCATCATACTTATCAAAATAGGCTTGTTTAATTTCCATCCGCTGGGCTGCACAGCGGTTAGCCAGTATGTCAATGATGGCTTGTTCATCAGTGCCTGCACAACAGAACACAATCATACAATTAAAACAATTGGACTATGGTGCCACACTGAACCTTTAAACAGCAATTGCACAGCTAAATGGCATATTATTATATGTTAATTATAAGTAAATCCACATTGACAGACCTTTCCAAACAATCTCTCACTCATTGAGCATAAGCTTCCCTGGAATGCCATAGTTATAAATTAACTAAAAATATTGCAACTTACCCAAGCCTTTACAGGCTTTGCGTATGGCCTTTATATCAGCCATAACATCAAACTCCTCATATGGCACGATAGTGGGCTTAAATTAACATAAAAGTAGTTGTTATGACATAAACAAGACAATAAAATGCTAATATCAACACAACACAACTACCACCATTGTATCTCATTGTTGTGTTGGGAATTAAAAAGACACACATAGTAGGTGCCACCAATCAACAAAAGATTGGACATCTGAATAGCTTTATAAAAGTTTTGAATCAATTGTTCAGATATGTAATAAAACTGTAGTTGGCCTATTAGAATGTAACATGACATGTGGGACAATGCAATGAACTGCAATGGCATGAAATGCACCGGCTCAGGAATTTGGCCGCTGCTGTGTGTTAACCAAACAAAGTAGAGGCCCCATAGCCGAAATTGAGATGACTGTGGAAACACCCTCATCCCCCTACTCCTATCGGTACCATTCCTCTCGAATTCACTCATTGTTTAGGCCTACATTCATCTAACCGGATTGTGACGAATTCCGCAGTGGCCACTTCCTCTGCGTTTTCCCCGGCCTCACTGTCAAGGGCTATGTGGATTTGAAAAACCCATAGAAAAATGTCAAGGGCTACGTGGATTTGAAAAATGTCAATCTCAGTCAAAGTGATCGTATCCATAACCCCACATTCAATTGTGGTATAGTGTAATCTCCCGTGGACAGATTCTGCACTCAATTGACCAAATGACGCGAGATTGTATTTGAGATTAGTGTGGAATGTCGTTTTGACATTACAATATCCCTTACAATGAAACATTTACACAGAAATTGTAAAAACATATTCAACATATAGGCCTAAACTTTCCAATAGATCTGCCTCGTTTTACTACGTTTTTCACATAAAAAAAAATAAAAAAATCTGACCATTGGGGCCTAAACTTTAACATTTTAATTCGCATTTCTCGCAGCAACTTCAACATGCGCATAGGCCTACGTTTGGTGCGTAAAATGATACAAATATTTTTTTTAAAGGATGGTACTCACTTGACAGTTGCCCATTCTCGAGATGTTTGTCCCGCTGTTGAGAGGCTTTGGCTGCTGGTGAGACTCGGATTAACCGTAGTTGTGGAAGTCCTGGCGACTGGCGAGTGAAACCAATGTGCGACGTCATCGCGCAGAAATATAACGGAATTGAAAGCGCCTCCTTCAGTTAACCATTTACTTACATCGGAGAGAGCGACTCGAGAGGCGCCTGTATGATCTCCATCCTTAAATTTTAAATGTTATGAACACAAAAGTAAATTTACGATTACTATGGGGATATTATTAAACATAGATTATTATTCTCCAAACCATTTTATACTCCTAGATCATTCCAAGACTACATTGATGCATATGCTACTCAGAATAATAAAGATATGAACGTTGTGCTCCAATTGTCTATAATAGTAGTAAATATAGCGCTATCAATAAACATTTTAATTGATCACTAAGAATATACCCAAGTAAATCAAGTAGCCTAATAGCTATGAGCGCAAAGCGAATTGGCCCTAGACCTACTAAAACGTTCCAAAGAAAATGCTGATTGAATCAAATTCATCCTGTTGACATTATAGATGTGTGTGCATGCCCACCCACATTAACGAAGACAGTAAGATCAGGATTTATGTTTAAGTAGACACATATTCACAGCCACCTCTCATGTTGATGAGGCAGGCTGCTGTTCATTGAAATTACAAACCCTGGTAGCCTACAGCTTAATCACAGCTTCTTCCCTGCATTTCAGAATTGTCTCTATGTGAATTAGCCACCCATTGGAGGAAAACAATGCTGTCCCTACTGAAATGAAACCCACATGGCCTAAAAAACCAACTGACATAATATTACCAACCAATTAAATATCCCAATGCCACAGCAACAGAACAGTGCAATTAGAGTGACTCACCCTCTCATATTTTAATGTGCCAGCCAACCTGACAGCACCTACAGGAACAACCTATACAATGTCATCAACTTTCCCTTAATTAATTACCCTTAAAGGAAGTTTACAGATGACAATAAGCCATTAGAACAAGAGAACATACATTTCATATGTATTAGACAATGGTCAATCAGCTCTATTTTATACAGACAAAAATACCTATAGTCACATGTTATGTCATCATTGTATATTATATATTATATTGTAGTACATTGTATATTTTAGTGGCCACCTGGAGAGAAGCTTACTGTATCAGTGCTTCTTTGTGCATAGGTCCTACTGTTGAAAAGCTTTTTGTAAATACTATAGTTACACTACCCATTGTTACTTTGTGAATAATTCAACCCAAATAGAATTAGGCAAATATCAGGATGATATCAGAGGATAGACTTCCACATCACATCACCTACAAAGCATTGACATTAAGACTTTCTAAATTATTTACACCCACTCTCTTTAGCTGTTCAGGAGAGTTTTATTTCACTACTACTCTGGCTTCAAAATATATCAAACATTACTCATATAAAATGGTAAAAAATATATATTTAAAAAACACATGTATTTTTTCTTATCGCATCCCGACCAGTTAGGAGGTTTTTGTGTACAGTCTTTCTTACCTTTAGTGAGCCACTGTTTCTATTCATTATCTCACCATGCTATCGATCTGTCAATTACCACTGTAGCCTTTTATGTGTGTGTGTGTGTGTGTGTGTGTAGATGTCTGTTTATGTACATCACTACCATTACAACTGATTTGAACACCATCACGATGTGTAAAACCTTAGATCCAGAATTGTTCGTGTTTGAAACAGTAAGTTAATCAATGGATACAAGTGCCAAGGAGTGCTGAAATCCAGCTAATATATGACTTATCTACTACCTATGGGACAAAAGTCAGCAGAGCGCAGTGTTTGGCCTACTACTGTGTTAGTTTAATTGGTTTATCAGTTGTCTGAGCTGAGCATCAATCGTCTGGGTTGGGGACCATAAAATGGCCGTCATTTGACATGCAGATGAAAAGGGATCCCGCTGAAGCCTTTACAGCGAAGCTGAGGACAGAACAAAGACAACATTCAGAGGTCAACCTATCAACCAAAACAGGGTTTAATGGGCACTATGAACCAGCATCCAGACTATGTTATAACCTCAGACAACACGCTACTCAAAGTGCTCTGAACAAATTAAGGGAATCGTTCACAAACATTGGCACATTCTAAGATCTGATGACAGTATTGGTAATGTGTTTTCGGACCCTCCCTTGGTTGTATTCTCGCGGGGCAGAAATCTCAGAGATCAATTGGTAAACTCTGATTTACCACCCCAAAATACCCCTGCACAACGTCTATTTGCGCCTCTACCGGATGGAAACTACAAGTGTAATGGCTGTGCTCAATGCAATGGCACTTACAAATGTAGATCCTTCAAACCCCCCTGACAGGGAAACAGATCCCAATCAAAGGTGTTATCACGTGCTCCACTAAGGCAGTTATTTATCTTATAACTTGTCATTGTGGTAAAAATTATATAGGTAAAACGAAGCACGAATTAAAAAGTAAGAATCTCGGAGCATCGTAGCACCATTAGGTGCAAAAACTCGACATACCCAGATGCGGCCCACATTTTGGAAGCAAACCACTCTATTTCGTCCCTTCGTTATATTGGCATCGAACATGTCACCCTCCCTAGGAGAGGGGGTGACCTTGACAATTTATTGTTAAAACAAGAGGCTGCCTGGATCTTTAATTTAAAGACCCTTGCTCCCTTCGGTCTCAACGTAGACTTTGATCTGAAGCCATTCTTGTGATTTTGCTGTTTGTAGGCCTATGTAGCCAAATTGTATCTATGATCGTATGTTATCCATTCATGCTTTTTATATGTTCTATTTATATCTGTAAATTAACCAATGAAATCAAGCTACACCCAGCCATGATTACAGATACCTGTGTGTCCTTTGAAACTATATAAACTTGTGACCCGCAGTGTTTGTCATTATACCCTGATGAAGACAGCTTGTCTGTTATTATTTGCAACTGAGTGTGCAGCTCTCCTTTTCTTTTTCAAATGACCTATAATCAAATATAATCAAAGTGTCACATTTCAATGGCATCTTTAACCCTCTAAAAGTCTAAGGGGGAGGGATTGTGGAATTGTTTTGAGATGGTCATACCACGGATCATTTAGCTATTTGATTTAGAATTTTAGGACTCCTTTAGGTATCAAATGATAAATACAATTATTTGATAAAATATTGAATTTGGCCTTTACTACTATAGCCCATAGAAATGCATTGAGTAACACATTCATAAATGGCAAAAAAGACAGTCAAAAAATAAATAATGAGGAATAAGGTTTTGATACTAGTGGGGTCATATTAGTTTGTAGCTCAAATGGTTCGGACACTACAGAATAAAGTTGGCACATCAGCGTTACCGACTTCTGACGAGTCACCATCATGTTCGTGAGAGTCTCCCCTGTCCATAGAGTGGAAAGGTCAAACCGTAGGCCAAACCATTCGGACCCTAAAGAGGTTTTCGTGAGAAGACCAATATTCGGGATGTCTCATGGTCTGACAAACTCCGCTGTAGTTCGGCAACCTTCCACCGCAGATGCGGAAGGCCGACAGGCGGATGCTGCTTAAATTGAGGGATTATTTTCAAGGCACAGTTATACAGTGCATTCGGGAAAGTATTCAGACCCCTTGACCTTTTGAAGTTAATTTTTTTCCTCATCAGTCTACACACAATACCCCATAATAGTGATTGTGAATAGTCAATATTCAGTGACATATAGTGCCTTCGGAAAGTATTCAGACCCCTTGACCTTTTCCACATTTTGTTATGTTACAGCCTTATTCTAAAATGGATTTTTTTTTACTGCAATCTACACACAATACCCCATAATGACGAAGCGAAAACAGCTTTTTATAAATGTTTGCACATAAACAATTTTTTTAAAAACAGAAATACATTATTTACATACGTTTTCAGACCCTTTGGTATGAGATTCGAAATTGAGCTCAGGTGCATCCAGTTTCCTTTGATCATCCTTGAGATATTTCTACAACTTAATTGGAGTCCACCTGTGGTAAATTCATTGATTGGACATGATTTGGAAAGGCACACACCTGTCTACATGAGGTCCCACAGTTGACAGTGCATGTCATAACTAAAACTAAGCCATGAGGTCGAAGGAATTGTCCGCAGAGCGCCGAGACAGGATTGTGTGGAGGCACAGATCTGGGGAAGGGTACAAAAAAAATTCTGAAGGTCCCCAAGAACACAGTGGCCTCCATCATTCTTAAATGGAAGAAGTTTGAAACCACCAAGACTCTTCCTAGAGCTGGCCACCCGGCCAAACTGAGCCATCGGGGGAGAAGGGCCTTGGTCAGGGAGGTGACCAAGAACCCAATGGTCACTCTGACAGAGCTCCAGAGTTCCTCTGTGGAGATGGGAGAACCTTCCAGAAGGACAACCATTTCTGCAGCACTCCACCAATCAGGCCTTTATGGTAGAGCGGCCAGACGGAAGCCACTACTCAGTAAAAGGCACATGACAGCCCGCTTGGAGTTTGCCAAAAGGCACCTAAAGGACTCTGAGACCATGAGAAACAAGATTTTCTGGTTTGATGAAACCAAGATTGAACTCTTTGGCCTGAAAGCCAAGTGTCACGTCTGGAGGAAACCTGGCACCATCCCTACGGTGAAGCGTGGTGGTGACAGCATCATGCTGTGGGGATGTTTTTCAGCGGCAGGGAATGGGAGACTACTCAGGATCAAGGGAAAGATGAACGGAGCAAAGTACAGAGAGACCTAGATGAAAACCTGCTCCAGAGCGCACAGGACCTCAGACTGGGGCGAAGGTTCACCTTCCAACAGGATAACGACCCTAAGCACACAGCCAAGACAACGCAGGAGTGGCTTCGGGACAAGTCTCTGAATGTCCTTGAGTGGCCCAGCCAGAGCCCGGACTTGAACCTGATCGAACATCTCTGGAGAGACCTGGAAATAGCTGTGAAGCGACGCTCCCCATCCAACCTGACAGAGTTTGAGAGGATCTGCAGAGAAGAATGGGAAAAACTCCCCAAATACAAATCAAATTGTATTTGTCACATGCGCTGAATACAACAGTGAAATGCTTACTTACAAGCCCTTAACCAACAACGCCATTTTAAGAAAGAATACAACAAATTATAAGTAATAAAAGTAACAAATAATTAAAGAGCAGCAGTAAAATAACAATAGCGACGCTATATACTGGGGGTACCGGTACCGAGTCAATGCGCGGGGGCACCGGTGAGTCGAGGTAATTGAGGTAATAGATACATGTAGATAGCGTTATTAAAGTGACTATGCATAGATAATAAACAGAGAGTAGCAGCAGCATAAGGGGGGGGGCAATGCAAATAGTCTGGGTAGCCATTTGATTAGATGTTCAGGAGTCTTATGGCTTGGGGGTAGAAACTGTTTAGAAGCCTCTTGGACCTAGACTTGGCGCTCCGGTACCGGTACCGTATAGAGGTCCTGGATGGCAGGAAGCTTGGCCCCAGTGATGAAATGGGCCGTACACACTACCCTCTGTAGTGCCTTGCGGTCGGAGGCCGAGCAGTTGCCATACCAGGCAGTGATGCAACCAGTCAGGATGCTTTCGATGATGCAGCTGTAGAACCTTTTGAGGATCTGAGGACCCATGCCAAATCTTTTCAGTCTCCTTAGGGGGAATAGCTTTTGTCGTGCCCTCTTCACGACTGTCTTGGTGTGCTTGGACCATGTTAGTTTGTTGGTGATGTGGACACCAAGGAACCTGAAGCTCTCAACGTGCTCCACTAAAGCCCAGTCGATGAGAATGGGGGCGTGCTCGGTCCTCTTCTTTTTCCTGTTGTCCACAATCATCTCCTTTGTCTTGATCACGTTGAGGGAGAGGTTGTTGTCCTGGCACCACACGGCCAGTTCTCTGACCTCCTCCCTATAGGCTGTCTCGTCGATGTCGGTGATCAGGCCTACCACTTTTGTGTCATCGGCAAACTTAATGATGGTGTTGGAGTCGTGCCTGGCCATGAAGTCATGAGTGAACAGGAAGTACAGGAGGGAACAGAGCACGCACCCCTGAGGGGACCCCGTGTTGAGGATCAGCGTGGCAGATGTGTTGTTACCTACCCTTACCACCTGGGGGCGGCCTGTCAGGAAGTCCAGGATCCAGTTGCAGAGGGAGGTGTTTAGTCCCAGGGTCCTTAGCTTAGTGATGAGCTTTGAGGGCACTATTGTGTTGAACGCTGAGCTGTAGTCAATGAATAGCATTCTCACAGGTGTTCCTTTTGTCCAGGTGTGAAAGGGCAGTGTGGAGCGCAATAGAGATTGCATCATCTGTGGATCTGTTGGGGCGGTATGCATATTGGAGTGGGTCTAGAGTTTCTGGGATAATGGTGTCGATGTGAGCCATGACCAGCCTTTCAAAGCACTTCATGGCTACAGACGTAAGTGCTACGTGTCGGAAGTCATTTTGGAAGGTTACCTTAGTGTTCTTGGGCACAGGGACTATGGTGGTCTGCTTGAAACATGTTGGTATTACAGACAGACAGGGAGAGGTTGAAAATGTCAGTGAAGACACTTGCCAGTTGGTCAGCGCATGCTCGGAGTACACGTCCTGGTAATCCATCTGGCCCTGCGGCCTTGTGAATGTTGACCTGTGTAAAGGTCTTACTCACATGGCTACGGAGAGCGTGATCACACAGTCGTCCGGAACAGCTGATGCTCTCATGAATGTTTTAGTATTACTTTCCTCGAAGCGAGCATTTAAGTAATTTAGCTCGTCTGCTAGGCTTGTGTCACTGGGCAGCTCGCGGCTGTGCTTCCCTTTGTAGTCTGTAATAGTTTGCAAGCCCTGCCACATCCGACGAGCGTCGGAGCCGGTGTAGTACGATTTGATCTTAGTCCTGTATTGATGTTTTGCCTGTTTGATGGTTCGTCGGAGGGCATAGCGGGATTTCTTATAAACTTCCGTGTTAGAGTCCCACTCCTTGAAAGCGGCAGCTCTACCCTTTAGCTCAGTGCGGATGTTGCCTGTAATCCATGGCTTCTGGTTGGGGTATGTACGTACAGTCACTGTGGGGACGACGTCATCGATGCACTTATTGATGAAGCCAGTGACTGATGTGGTGTACTCTTCAATGCCATCGGAAAAATCCCAGAACATATTCCAGTCTGTGCTAGCAAAACAGTCCTGTAGCTTAGCATCTGCTTCATCTGACCACTTTTTTATTGACCGAGTCACTGGTGCGTCCTGCTTTAGTTTTTGCTTGATAGAATTATGGTCAGATTTGCCAAATGGAGGGCGAGGGAGAGCTTTGTACCCGTCTCTGTGTGTGGAGTAAAGGTGGTCTAGTTTTTTCCCCTCTGGTTGCACATTTAACATGCTGGTAGAAATGAGGTAAAACGGATTTAAGTTTCCCTGCATTAAAGTCCCCGGCCACTAGGAGCGCCGCCTCTGGATGAGCGTTTTCCTGTTTGCTTATGGCTGTATACAGTTCATTGAGAGCGGTCTTAGTGCCAGCATCGGTTTGTGGTGGTAAATAGACAGCTACGAAGAATATAGATGAAAACTCTCTTGGTAGATAGTGTGGTCTACAGCTTATCATGAGATACTTCACCTCAGGCGAGCAAAACCTAGAGACCTCCTTAGATATCGTGCACCAGCTGTTGTTTCCAAATATACATAGACCGCCACCCCTTGTCTTACCAGAGGCTGCTGTTCTATCCTGCAGATACAGTGTATAACATGCCAGCTGTATGTTATTCATGTCGTCGTTCAGCCACGACTCGGTGAAACCTAAGATATTACAGTTTCTAATGTCCCGTTGGTAGGATATACGTGCTTCTAGTTCGTCCACTTATTATCAAGCGATTGTACGTTGGCCAATAGTATCGATGGCAAAGGCAGATTAGCCACTTGTCGCCGGCTCCTTACTAGGCACCCCGATCTCCTTCCGCAATATCTTATTTTCTTTCTACTGCGAATGATGGGGATGAGGGCCCTGTCGGGTGTCTGGAGCAAATCCCTCTCGTCTGACTCATTGAATAAATATTATTTGTCCAGTTAAGGTGAGTAATCGCTGTTCTGATGTCCAGAAGCTCTTTTCGGTCATAAGAGACGGTAGCAGCAACATTATGTGCCAAGCTTGTAGCATCATACCCAAGAAGACTCAAGGCTGTAATCGCTGCCAAAGGTGCTTCCACATAGTACTGAGTAAAGGGTCTGAATACTTATGTAAATGTGATATTTCATTTATTATTTTTTTATACATTTGCAAATATATACTAAAACCTGTTTTTGCTTTGTCATTATGGGTATTGTGTGTAGATTGATGAGGGGGAAAAAAACTATTTAATCAATTTTAGAGTAAGGCTGTAACGTAAGAAAATGTAGAAAAAGTGGATTGGGAAAGTATTCAGACCCCTTGACTTTTTCTACATTTTCTTACGTTACAGCCTTACTCTAAAATTGATTAAATAGTTTTTTTCCCCCTCATCAATCTACACACAATACCCATAATGACAAGGCAGCGGACGAGGACCGCGCAGGACTTCGCCCTGGCGTTTCGGACCCTAGCGGCTGGGACCGGGTGGAACGAGCGGGCCCTGATCGACAGATTCCGGTGCAGCCTGCGAGAGGATGTCCGAAGGGAGCTAGCCTGCCGGGATGCCATGTTAACCTTCGACCAGCTGGTGGACATGGCCATCCGGTTGGACAACCTGCTGGCTGCTAGAGGACGTCCTGGGAGTGGCCTGTCCGTTTCACCCACCCCTACCAACTCGGAGTCCGTTCCGATGGAGCTGGGTGGGGCAGTGATCCGGGAGAACGGAGGAGGACAGCTTCAGTGTCACTCTTGTGGCAGAAGAGGACATTATACTGCACGCTGTCGTCAGGGTTCTTCCGGGTCTGGAGGCGGCAGGCAGGGCACTCTCGCATCACCCCAGGTAGCGCAAACCCACAATCGGTCAGAGCTCTCTGCTACACACTGTACCATACACGTCACCTTCCCTGACTATCCCATAGTTTCCCAGTGTAAGGCGCTGGTCGATTCAGGCGCAGCTGGGATCTTTATGGACAGGTCGTTAGCTCTAAGTCTAGGTATTCCATTGGTTCCCCTATCCACTCCACTGCCCATCAAAGCACTTGACAGTCGACCATTAGGGTCAGGGTTCGTTAGGGAAGTTACAGCACCAGTCACGATGGTTACCCAAAGGACTCATAGAGAGCACGTCACATTTTTTATTATTTTGTCCCCCTATTTCCCTGTTGTGTTGGGTCTCCCCTGGTTAGCACTACACAACCCCACCTTTTCATGGCCGCAGAGGGTTCTCACGGGGTGGCCGCGAGAGTGTCAGGGTAGGTGCCTAGCTGTTTCCGTTGGTACAACCACAGTGGAAAGTCCAGACACTTCCTCCACCGTGCGCATCCCCCCCGAATACCTCGATTTGGCGCACGCGTTTTCCAAAACGCAGGCGACCAAATTACCACCTCATCGGGGCAGGGGGGATTGCGTGATAAACCTACGAGTAGACGCTGTGCCTCCCAGGAGTCATGTATATCCCCTGTCGTAGGCTGAAATGGAGGCGATGGAGACATATGTCTCCAAGTCCCTGCGCCAGGGGTTCATACGTCCCTCCACTTCGCCCGCCTCCTCGAGTTTATTTTTTGTGAAGAAGAAAGACGGAGGTCTGTGCCCGTGCATTGATTACCGAGCATTGAACAAGGGGACAATACGTTATAGTTATCCTCTGCCCCTCATCCCAGCTGTGATCGAGTCAATGCATGGGGCGCGCTTTTTCACAAAATTAGATCTCCGGAGTGCGTATAACCTGGTGCGTGTCCGAGAGGGGGACGAATGGAAGACAGCATTCAGTACAACCACGGGGCATTACGAATACCCGGTGATGCCGTGCGGTTTGATGAATGCTCCATCCGTTTTCCAGTCCTTTTTGAACGAGATGTTTCGGGACATGCTTGGTCACGGTGTAGTGGTCTACATCGATTACATTCTGGTGTATTCCACTACGCGCGCTGAGCATGTGTCCCTGGTTCGCAAAGTGCTGGGCCGACTGTTGGAAAATTACCTTTATGCCAAGGCAGAGAAGTGTCTGTTTTTCCAGCAGTCCGTCTCCTTCCTTGGATACCGCATTAGCACCTCAGGTGTGGAGATGGAGGGATATCACATTTCAGCCATGCGTAATTGGCCGACTCCAACCACGGTAAAGGAGGTGCAGCGCTTTATTGGCTTTGCCAACTACTATTGGAGGTTTATCCGGGGCTTTGGCAAGGTCGCAGCTCCCATCACATCTCTGTTGAAGGGTGGGCCGTCCCGGCTCCGCTGGTCTGCTGAGACTGACAGGGCCTTCAGTAACCTGAGGGTTCTGTTCACCTCAGCCCCGGTACTGGCCCATCCCGATCCATCACTACCGTTCGTAGTGGAGGTGGATGCGTCCGAGGTAGGGATAGTCACTGTCCTGTCTCAACGCTCGGGCACACCACCCAAGCTCCGCAACTGTGCCTTCTTCTCCAAGAAGCTCAGCCCGGCGGAGCAGAACTACGACGTTGGTGATCGGGAGCTGTTGGCTGTAGTCAGAGCCCTGACAGTGTGGAGGCACTGGTTCGAGGGGGCGAAACACCCTTTCCTCGTCTGGACGGACCACCGTAACCTGGAGTACATCCGGGCAGCGAGGAGGCTGAACCCTCGCCAGGCCAGGTGGGCCCTATTCTTACCCGGTTTGAGTTTACTCTGTCATACATCCCGGGTACGAAGAACATGAAGGCAGACGCGCTGCCACGACTGTACGACACAGAGGAGAGGCCCATAGACAACACCCCCATACTCCCGGCCTCCTGCATTGTGGCGCCGGTAGTATGGGCGATGGACGCGGACATAGAGCGGGCGGTACACACGGAGCCATCTCCACCTCAGTGTCCAGCTGGGCTGCAGTACGTGCCGTCTCTTGTCCATGACCGTCTGATATATTGGGCCCACACGTCTCCCTCCTCTGGTCACCCAGGTATCGGTCGTACAGTGCGCTGCCTGACCGGAAAGTACTGGTGGCCTACCTTGGCTAAGGACGTGAGGGTGTATGTCTCCTCCTGCTCGGTGTGCACCTAGAGTAAGGCACCTAGGCACCTCCCAGCGGGTAAGTTACAGCCCTTACCAGTTCCACAACGGCCATGGTCCCACCTGTGTATTGACTTTCTAACTGATCTTCCTTCTCTCAGGGTAACACCACTATCCTGGTCGTTGTGGACCGCTTTTCAAAAGCCTGCCGCCTCCTTCCTCTGCCCGGTCTCCCAATGGCCCTGCAGACAGCGGAGGCCCTGTTTACTCACGTCTTCCGGCACTACGGGGTGCCAGAGGACATAGTGTCTGACCGGGGTCCCCAGTTCACATCCAGGGTCTGGAAGGAGTTCATGGAACGTTTAGGGGTCTCGGTCAGCCTGATCTCTGGGTTTGACCCTGAGTCTAATGGGCAGGTGGAACGGGTGAATCAAGATGTGGGTAGGTTCCTGCGGTCCTACTGCCAGGACCGGCCGGGGGAGTGGTCGGTGTTCTTGCCATGGGCCGAATATGCCCAGAACTCTCTTTGCCACTCCTCCACTAACCTAACTCCCTTTCAATGTGTCTTAGGTTATCAGCCGGTTCTGGCACCGTGGTATCCGAGCCAGACCGAGCCAGAAGTTCTGTCACGACTTCCTCCGAAGCTGCCTCCTCTCCTTGTTCGGGCAGGTTTCGCCGTTCGTCGTCACCGGCCTTCTAGCCACTGCCGCTCCTAATCTCATCATTCCATTTGTTTTGTCTTGATTATTACACACACCTGGTTTCAATTCCCCTCATCAGTACCTGTATAAGTGTTCCCTCTGCCCCCTTGTCTTTGTGTGTGATTGTTTATTGTGGAGGTTATATGAGCTCGGTGGAGCTCCTTGTACTTTGTATCGACTTACATACGGAATAAACCTTTATTCTGTGATTTACCCTCCTGCGCCTGACTCTGTCCAAATCACACGCCACAATGTGCAAATGTTTGGTTAGTGTATCTACAGTACCTGCCTAGGAAATTTTGCTTAAATCCATAAATAATTATTTTATTGACCCAAAAAATAATTTCAGGCCGAATTCTAAATATTCTTGCTGCCTCAGTTTTTTTATTATTGACCTGCGGAACATTCCCCATGTATCTAATCATATATAATTTGTATCAATAAGAAGAGGTCTTTTGATTGGTATAATAATTATTAAGACAATACTTATAATATAAATTAATTAATTAATTAATTAAAATATAAATATAATAATACTTATAATAGACTCGGAATAGAGTTGTAATATTACAATTAAACCCTTACCTAAAATTCTAATCCTAACCCTGATCCTAACCCATATTATTTTCATACTAAGCAAAAGCCTAAAACTGTTACTTTGTTCACCGGTCTCCCCTACTAAACATAAATGTCAGGTTGATATGTTACCTGATCCTGGGGTATCATTCCTGTAGAACTGAACTTGTTCCTTCTCACAGAGTCCAGGTGGTAGTTTGGGGCTCCGCTCCCTGGCATCCCCCAGGTGCAGAGCTGCATTGTCTCATTGTGCTGCCAATGACAAGGAGATTGAAGTGCAATCTGTCAATGTCAGTCCTTACAATTGAGTCAATCACTATCAGTGACCATTGTTGTGTATAATTATTCCAAACACTCAAGAACAAAATGCTTTAGGATCCGTTGGACTACTTTGAGGTAGGGTATAATGAGGATCATGTGACTAAAAAAGGTGACAAGTTCCTGTCCTATCTCTATATAAAAGGTATGGGTAACATAGAATAATTATGCATGCGATGACTCACAGTTTGTTCGGCGGTGGTAATCCTCCTCCTCTCCCTCTCTTTCTGTTGTCTCTTCTCCTCCACCTGCTGATACAGGTCTTTGTAGTAGTGCCTCTTTCTCTCCTATAAGTTACACAGTATATTGGTCATGGAGTATGGGTCAACATAAACAAATGACTAAATCAGCATGATCTGCTCTTTAAACATGGACAAAAGCTTATTTTGCGGGGGCACAACAGATAATAAAGTGATTACCTCTCTGATGATGTCAGAATGATTCCTGGTTACTACTGGTGGGATCTTGATGTCAGGTCCTGGCTGAGAAGATGTTGATGGTTTTCCCTAGATTAAACATATCAATATATTTTGTTATGGTAGAGCCTATCCTATGTGTTCCACATGTGAATAAGCTTGGCATGTTGGATGGTTGAGTCAAATGTAGAGCAACACTAACCTCCTGGGTTTAATTGAAGCTAGTAAATGTACCACTACTGGCTCATTATTAAATAGGTCATAAAACAAAGAAGGCAATGGCTATGTAAATGTTGCTTAGTTTATTCAGGACTGTAAAATGTTACTGACTTTCTTACTATATCAATACCAACATAATATCAATAAAGGGTTCTGATACCTTTGTGAGTCTGGATGAATAAGCAGATGAATCCGTGTTGTTGCTGCTATCACTGCTGGTTAGACCTGCATTGCCTTTCAGCATCAGTAAAGGCCTACCGACTAAAGTGGGAACAAGAACACAAAAGTTACAGTTTACAATTGGGTATGTCCAGTTGTGCATGTGTTTCTTTGTACATTAACAACATAGGGAATTAGTATAGGATCTTACCATGATCTTTCCTGATCTCTGTCATCTGATAAAGTGATTGTTCCCTTCTCTGAAAAATAAGGTAAATACAGGTTACCACTGTACCATTGTGTGTGTTTGTGTGTGTGTGCGTGTGAACATAATCTCAATTACAATATTTTACTCACCTGGCTGTACCTAGATGTGGATATAGTGAAGCCCTTATGTAATGGAAGGGCTGGTCTAACACATTGGCTTAGATTGGAACCGCACCTTGAAACATCTGAAACATGGCATAATTGGATTAATTTCATCTATAGTACAAAGCATGTGAAATAAAAAAGATCATACTACTATACTTTAAACATGCTTTTGAAACACAAGACAAATATATTTTCTGGTATTAATCCTGAACGCCTGTGACCGATTATGACTGAATAGGGCCCCAGGCCTTTCCAAGAGATGCTATCCTATCCATCTCTTTGTTGTAGCGTTCAATAACTTATATTTCCAAATCCCACTATCAGGCTGACTCACCAGGCTTTTTGTCTTTCATGTCTGTGACTGTGTAGTCAAACACATGCTTGGTTTTCCTGTACAGTATGTCCCCCAGGCTTTCTGTAGGGGAGGACAGCGATAAGGGAGGTCCTGACCTTCTGCAGAGCCTTCGCACTGCAAAACAAAGGACGTGACAGAGGACCATGATGACACAAACCAGGTGGCTTCACAGAGGAAACCTCCATTAAGACACTCCATCATCATGATAGTACCAAAGCACAGACATCTTGGGATGACTGAATGTGAGGCAGATATTTCATAAAAAGGATGATCTATGATAAAGGATGTTATTTGTAATTATACTGATTAAACGACACCAACCTGGGGATGATCTATCTTCATCCTTTATCATTACTGTTTGAGACTCAGATCTCTTGAAACTAAGCTATGTCATCAATGTGATTTATGATAACGCATACCTACATTTTTAATAGTATTGTTTAAATGACCAATAATAATGACTGAATGATCTCACTTCTGTCCCTGAGGAATGCTGCCTCATATCCCTCACTGAAAGGCTTTAGTGGTAACTGAAAGCAGATAGCGTGAACATTGTGAACCACAGTGGCCCTAACAGCAAGGGCTTTCAGTAGGTTTGAGAAATCTCAACTACAGTACTTGGCTAGAGCCTATCTACATCAAGCAAATACATGAAACAGAGAGTATGGCATGACCTTAGGTAACAAGCAAGTTTTTTTAAACGTATTATAACATACAACGTTCATGCTGAAATGTCAGAGTAAATACAAGGGAAAAGAGTGTATAATGATGTATGGGTGGGAATTATGGGCACTTGTCCTTGAGTCAGACAGTGCATTGCAGAGGAGGCTGGTGGGAGGAGCTATAGGAGGACGGCGCATTGTAATGGCTGCAATGGAATATACGGAACGGTATCAAACACATCTGGAAACACATGGAAACCACATGTTTGACTCCATTCCATCCACTCCATTCCAGCCATTCCAATAAGCCAGTCCTCCTATAGCTCCCCCCACCAGCCTCCTCTGGTACGTTGTGACTCACCGGTATCTTGGCCTGATCTTTCATCCTTGTCTGTGTTTCTGGTACACTCATCCCTAATAAAATAAAATGTCATGCTTTTTCAAATGCCAACATTTACAGTATACTGTATGAGAGCAGTTCAAATTGTAAAAGTTATAGGCCAAGTAGTGCAGACTAACATTCTGAGGACATAAGCTATTTCTTTCTTTGACTGAAAACAAAACAGTCTACTTAGGTAGTTCTTACTTAGTTGGCATGAGAGATAATAGGTAGTTGTTGATGTAACAGAAAAACATAATTATGTCTACGTTGTACACTGTACCTTTATCACTTTGGAGCTGGATATATTCTTTTGGTGACTCACATTTCTGAAATTCAAATCAATTATATTTATATATATATATATATTTATTTATTTTTTCCATTAAATGTATTCTATATCTCTGTGTCTGCATCATGGGAGGTTCTTGTTCTTGCTTACCGTTCTTGAGGTCTCCTCCTTTTTATGAACTGGTAACTCTGGGAGTTTTGCCCCCATGACTGATTTCCATTCTAAACACACAAGCAAACAGACTGATTTCCATTCTAAACACACAAGCAAACAGACTGGGAGCAGACTGGGAGCAGTGTTAATAACTGATACATTATTTCCACTGCCTATTATCTGTTATGCTAGTTGTAGTGTACAGAGTGAAATAATTTTTACCTTCTGTGACTTCTGGTTTTGGTGTATGTTCAGGGATTCCCTCTGCGTCATCATAGTCATCACCATCATTATAATCAAAGGTCACAGTCCTGAAAGAAGTCTCTTGATTAGTTATGCTGCGTTCAAAACAACTGGGAACTCGGAATTCTCCGACTTCTGAGCGTTCAAGACAAGTGGGAACTCCGGAAAATACTAGCTCCGACTGGGATAAATCGTTTTGAACAATCCAACTAGGTTTTCCAAGTCGGGAACTCGGGTAGCTTTCTCGAGCTCTGACTTTCCGACCTGAAGATCACTGACGTCATGATTTGACATCGTTTTCTCCGAGTTCCCAGTTGTCTTGAAAGCATAAGTACATGTCCTATGTTGGCCAATCACTGTAAGTACTAGCATGAGAAGGGATAGCTGCAGCAAATATGGCGGCCGGAGACTGGGTGTGTCAAAAGAAATAGGGGTGTCGAAAGAAAGTAGGCGTATCGAAAGCGCACATGTATTGGTCTGACTTTCTGTCAGTTCTTGCCAGCGAGTGCAGAGATTTGTGGAAACATGACTGTGGAGGAAGAGGCATCGAAATGAATTTGAGGACGTTTGGGAAACTCAGAATTGTGGTGTCGTGAAATCACTTAGCATTGCATGTAAATGCACGTATCTTAACATGCTTTCATGTTGTAAACATTTTACATTTATCAAATTTCATTGCAGTTGTATAGGCTTCTGTGCGCAATGTAATTATTACATTTGTCGATGTCCTATTTATAAACACCGATAGCAAGCTTGCTCAATGGCAGACCTATGGGTTGCGTGCCTGCCTGCAAGTTTGCTGACATGCCTATGACGACCAATTTACGAAGCGAACGGCCCGGGAAAATTGCCTAGGCTGATGCCCGTCTGATACTAGCACGTTATAATATCAGGAGATTAAAATTAGGTTACCCTGGTGGCAGATCTTCATGTTTCGTCACGATTGCTTTAATAAAAGTTTGAGGTGTGTATGTGAAAATTATTATGAGACTGAACAATACTGTTCATGACACTTAGTATAACGGTAACAATTTGTCATGTTTGCTTTCATAAAAGTTTGAGTTGTGTATGTGATTAAAAATGCTTTAGCGTCCTCCATGCACTTCCTGAAAGCGACTGGACAAAAGAGGCTACTCTGAGTGGCACTGGCAACAACCCTGTTCAATCAAAATGTATTTTGCCCATTTCTTTCGACACGCCCACTACTCCGAGACCAGTCCGGGACGCAGCTACCTATACTTAACTATCGTGCCAATCAACAGGAAGTATTCACCTGAGCAGCACAGATTCACTTCCTTTGCCGTGTCCAGCAGTGCTGCTGCTCCTCATGCTGGCTTCCGGTGTTGACACGCTCACCCTCCCTAGGTCCGTCTCATCAGTGAGACAGAAGAACTCCTCCGCGACACTTTTCACCAGCACACTTCGCCTGCCCTACATCCAGTGCACAGACAACATTTTAATGGTCAGTCAGCAGCACTTTACCTGACGTCGCTAATTTAAAAAACAACAACAAGGAGGGGCACAAATGTCATGTAAGGATTCATGTGCATTCACAAATGAATCAGTTGCCATGGAGAATCAAACCAAAATTCCCCAAAAATGTACTCACATGTAGGCTGTAGGATCAGACTATGAATCACAAATGAAATAGCATTCTCAAGTCCGTTTCTAAACAAGGACGTGGTTATGGGTGTGACCAGGGTGGACCCCACAGCCACAGCCTATACACATCTCAACCATGGAACCTTGTGGTTACAACATGATATGGACCCACTAAGTGTAAAATAATTAACTAAAAAAATTGAACTTTTATTTTCAACCAAATTCAAGTGATAGATATGACTATGGAAATATCTCTTCATTTCCAGAAATGAATTATGTCGGTCTGTTATCTCTTACAGAACTTTATTCAATTTTTATTTAGGGTGACCACTGATTTAACATGGACAATGGCATAAACCACTCCAAGTGGTTTCCTACAGTATAAGAATGAGGGAAAGCATAAAAGGAGCCTTCTAACATAGCCTGCCCTACAGTATGCAATCCCCTTGTATGTGGAATAAATACACACCACCACTGATGGACACTGCATTTCCTGAGTAGGGTTGAACTGGTCACTTTCCGGAGTCTCCATGCTTTCCCTTGATGGTAGATCTGATGTAGGCCAACTTTTGAAACAAACCAGTCATGAGAAGTAATTCAGTAGCCTACAGTATTAATCAAGGTGATCTATCCTTGATTTATGTGAATAAATCAAAAGGCAGGCAGACTGCTTAACTATAGTGGTCATAATAAACATATGTGAGAGCTTATTCATTAGATAAAACAACTCAAATAAAATCATTCAAATTCATACCATCAATACTTACACGAACTGATCTCATATAACACTCGCACATAAAATAATAATTTTGAACCACAGACGACTCAACTAAACTCAGATGATAGAAACCAAGCAGAAAGTGGGATTTTGGAGAAAGGGACTAAGATGGTGTCGCGAATGCACGAAATTGATATATAGAACATTGCTATCTACTTTATCATTACGTCATAAATGCTGAATGCCATGACAACGCGCGTCACTGACTTCATCATCAAGTAGACCTACACTGCGCACTGCTTTCATGCATGTTTTCCTCGTTTCTGTGACAGTAGCCTACGGGTTGTATCCACGAGGGGTCAGTGCACAACCACTGATTTCCCTCAGGTAGAGGACCCGTTCAAGCGAAGTCGATGGCGAATGTGTAATAGCCTACTAAACAACGCTCTTGAAGCGAGGATGCTAGTGTAATAGATAGAAAATAACCAACTGCGGCTTAAAGGCTACAGACATTCAAATGCTTTACTGCAGCGCAAAACAGATAGCCTATTCGTATTGATTGCATAGGGTCATAAGCGTCTACAAGATTCAAGTCCAAACTACTAATAATAATGGCTTATGTCAAATAATCATCAATTTAAAACCCTAATAGAAGCCATTTAAATCTAATAGCAATAAATAGGCAACTGACTGTAAGCCAAATGCCCCCCTCTCTCTCTCTCACACACACACACACACACACACATACTATAGACTTAACTTACCCTACATTATATTATAAAACTGGTGCGGGTGGAGACTGTTGTGGGTGTTCCACAGAGCAGACAGTATTTTCTGGCAGGTGCACACAGAGGTATTTCTCACAGAAATTGTCTTCTCTCCACACAAGACAAGAGGCTGCTGAAAGGAGCTTTTAATTGGGGGAAGGTGACACAGGGGCATGCAGTTAATCATAGCAAAGTGAAGGAGAAAGACAAGAGAGAAGAAAGATCATTTGGGAAATAGTCACCATTCAATGAGGAGTGTGGAGACTTTTGAGGTTGGCCTGAGGAAGTCATGACCCCGCATTTTCGGTTCATGTTCTAATTGGAGTCTATAGACTACTACAGTGAGGGAAAAAAGTATTTGATCCCCTGCTGATTTTGTTTGCCCACTGACAAAGACATGATCAGTCTATAATTTTAATGGTAGGTTTATTTGAACAGTGAGATACAGAATAACAACAAAAAAATCCAGAAAAACGCATGTCAAAAATGTTATAAATTGATTTGCATTTTAATGAGGGAAATAAGTATTTGACCCCCTCTCAATCAGAAAGATGTCTGGCTCCCAGGTGTCTTTTATACAGGTAACAAGCTGAGATTAGGAGCACACTCTTAAAGGGAGTGCTCCTAATCTCAGTTTGTTACCTGTATAAAAGACACCTGTCCACAGAAGCAATTAATCAATCAGATTCCAAACTCTCCACTATGGCCAAGACCAAAGAGCTCTCCAAGGATGTCAGGGACAAGATTGTAGACCTACACAAGGCTGGAATGGGCTACAAGACCATCGCCAAGCAGCTTGGTGAGAAGGTGACAACAGTTGGTGCGATTATTTGCAAATGGAAGAAACACAAAAGAACTGTCAATCTCCCTCGGCCTGGGGCTCCATGCAAGATCTCACCTCGTGGAGTTGCAATGATCATGAGAACGGTGAGGAATCAGCCCAGAACTACACGGGAGGATCTTGTCAATGATCTCATGGCAGCTGGGACCATAGTCACCAAGAAAACAATTGGTAACACACTACGCCGTGAAGGACTGAAATCCTGCAGCGCCCGCAAGGTCCCCCTGCTCAAGAAAGCACATATACAGGCCCGTCTGAAGTTTGCCAATGAACATCTGAATGATTCAGAGGAGAACTGGGTGAAAGTGTTGTCGTCAGATGAGACCAAAATCGAGCTCTTTGCCATCAACTCAACTCGCCGTGTTTGGAGGAGGAGGAATGCTGCCTATGACCCCAAGAACACCATCCCCACCGTCAAACATGGAGGTGGAAACATTATGTTTTGGGGGTGTTTTTCTGCTAAGGGGACAGGACAACTTCACCGCATCAAAGGGACGATGGACGGGGCCATGTACCGTCAAATCTTGGGTGAGAACCTCCTTCCCTCAGCCAGGGCATTGAAAATGGGTTGTGGATGGGTATTCCAGCATGACAATCACCCAAAAGACACGACCAAGGCAACAAAGGAGTGGCTCAAGAAGAAGCACATTAAGGTCCTGGAATGGCCTAGCCAGTCTCCAGACCTTAATCCCATAGAAAATCTGTGGAGGGAGCTGAAGGTTCGAGTTGCCAAACGTCAGCCTCAAAACCTTAATGACTTGGAGAAGATCTGCAAAGAGGAGCGGGACAAAATCCCTCCTGAGATGTGTGCAAACCTGGTGGCCAACTACAAGAAACGTCTGACCTCTGTGATTGCCAACAAGGGTTTTGCCACCAAGTACTAAGTCATGTTTTGCAAAGGGGTCAAATACTTATTTCCCTCATTAAAATGCAAATACATTTATAACATTTTTGACATGCATTTTTCAGGATTCTTTTGTTGTTATTCTGTCTCTCACTGTTCAAATAAACCTACCATTAAAATGATAGACTGATCATGTCTTTGTCAGTGGGCAAACGTACAAAATCAGCAGGGGATCAAATACTTTTTTCCCTCACTGTATGTGTTCAGTTCATTGGCCTGTGTATGTCAATCTAACCTCTACGTTTTCTCAATTCCTGAATCAATGCTATCTTTTGAATCCAACAAATTTTGCTAGGCCAGCAAATGTTCATTTGCTTATTTGAACATGACAATCCCTTAATTACCTCCCAAACAGTATAGATAAATAACATTAGTCTTACATTTGTATTGGTCAGACAATTTTGATAATGACAGTAAATTAGTCTACAATCATATTTAATCTATACAATAGCTCACCTATTATATTCTTTGTTATTGAAACTGCTAAACTCATTTGGTAGATTGCACCTGTTGCCTCTTGAACACAGAGATAGACATGGTACCTTTTGTGGAAATTGCATTCAGCAAAAGTCCTTCATTATCACCAGAGAATGGACATAAATAAAGATGATGTCAGATTGTATATCTCGCTCAGATAATAACTTATTATCATGCACAAAATACAATGTATCCCAACTTTTAAATGGGGGCTTATTGATGACAAGTGAAAGTGGTTGGCTGAAAAGGTGTGTCCAACAATGTTTTATGAATAACCATTCAAGCATAATAAGCTGGTCTCAAAATCTCAATAAATATGCACCAGTCTATTCATTTCAATAAGTCTTGGACCTCATTTTGTTGATTTGATGTGCAGTATTGTAAAGGTGTGTTACAGTGTTTATAATACGAGGCCAGATAGTACTAAGTAGGGTAATAGCCTATATCCTGTTGTGTTACATGATAGGCCTATTTCATTTTCTATGTCATGACATCACTGAAATTATTATCTAATCTTGATTAATTTCTGTATACCACACATTCATATCATTATTATGGCCTCACAGTTAAGGACATCCAGAAGATTGATGCATCCAATGCAGATAAATTAATTATTTCAATGATGTGTGAAGCATACATATGACTATGACCCATACCCACACATGTGTTGCTTGATGTGTTTGTTTACCTTGCAGCGTGACACAGGCTAAACACCTACATGTGCGTAATAGCAGTTCAACATGGCATTACCCAAAGCATCTGATTTCCAGCAGTTCATCTCAATTTAACACAATCAATCGGGCAAAACCTTGACATGGAGAAATAATGGGCAAATAGATTACACATTCATTACTTTAACAACGGCGCTGTCTAGTCGCGGGCGGAGGACGGGGGTGCTCAACAATGGAGCGTGGTGAGTCATGGAACCCCTCCGCAACACGGGGGACCCTCTAGTAATGATGACAGCGGTGCTGAGAAAGCTGTGTAGGTGTCCAGACCAGAATTGGAATTTGTTGAGGATAAAATGAAGAGCTACAGATCTCTGTGGGTGGCAGGCTACGCACTGGCAGTGCTGGTTACGTTAATACTTTACGGATTTGATTCTTATAATTATTTATATAAAAGTATTATATTACTCAGAGATGTTGGAATCCTATTTATTGAATAGATAATCCAATTGACTATGAGATTTACCCATAAATGATTCCAATTGGCAAGAAAATCCTCAAAGGAAAAAAAAACCTTATCAAAACACAAGCAGTTAATCAGAAGAGCATGATCACCTTGAGCACTGTAGGCGTATAGTTTCAAAGAATCACGGGCACTGCAAATGTATAGTTCAATCACTTGCAGATTCATTCCCAATTATTTACACTTCTGAAGGTTTGGGTTGAAAAATTCAAGATAGCTGCAACAGGCTAGCTGTATTAATCTTGGGATTCGCCGAGTGTGGAAGGGTTGCACCAGACGGTCGCTGTCATAATCTCATATCTCTGCTATTAGGCCATATATCTTGTTTGTTTAATCAACATCAGACCCGGACCTTTTACTTCTGTAACAAACCCACTGGGGTTTGTTACAGAAGTTTCCACATTATTTCAACCCAAAACATCTATGTGATAACCTTGATGGAACGTGGAAAACTGATTGGATTTGCAAAAAGGCATGAACTAAACTGCATTTCGTATTTTTTTCCACCCAACTTTGAACCTAAATCCAATGACATGGTGACCTTTTTTGTTGATTTCATGTTGAATTCACGTTAGTTGAAAACGCAACCAAATGTAAATTAAAACTAGACAACTGACATATGTGCTCAGTGGGAAGTCACCTTGAGCACAGTCCAGCTTCGATATCATAACAGTCATTGTTAGACTGTTAGGATTGGATGTCTACAGTACACTCTCCTCCTGCTGATGTCATGTTTAGCCTCCAGCAGAAAAGTGTTGCATCTGATTAGAGGATGCAAAAGTTTCCCTCTGTTTGCAGAAGAGGAGGGACTTTCTCCAACTATTTGCTTGACAGACAGCTATGATTCAGGACTAAAACCTCCCTCAGGCCAGTGTGTGGGCAACATGCATAGAGTGTAGGGGTGTTATAGTAATGTCACGTGTGTGTGTGTACCATCCTGCTGCCCCAGCCATGCAAGCATTGAGCCAAGGCGCATGAGTCATGAACCAGCCATGAGACGTGATGACCTAATTGACCCTGGCTCACCCCCCATCACAAAAAGAAAGATGAGTCAGTGACAGAGCCTTGCCTGGGCCTAGCGATCAGTTTTCACCCATCTCCTGTCCTACTCCCTGTCTCCTTCTCTCCCTCTCTTCCCCCTCCCACGCACCCCACCACAAAGGGTATATGATTCATCCGGACACACCAATCATCGTCTGAGGTTTAAAATAAGTCCTGCCATTCAGAATGATGTGTCCCCATAAAGACAACACACAGAGACACAACATCCCACCAGTCTGGCCAATTGAACCGCTGTGTTCACATGCAGCACACACAAGCAACAGGAGAGGAAGAGTGGGAGGCCTGTGATGCAGAGAGGAGGAGTGGGGCTCAGCACAGGCGAATGCCCTCAAGACGTTGCACTCTAGGTGGGAGAGAAATCAAGATGAAGAGAGGCCTGAGGAGAGAGATCCATGTGTAGCGTGTTATAAGATGAGACCTGGGGGCCTCAGAGGTATAAAGACTAATCAGATCACCGCTCGCTGTCTCAATCACATGGATGAACAGGTTGCTCATGGGAGTTTTACTTACTCAAACATGTTCCCAGAGCAGAAAGGATTATGCTTGGTTGTGTCAGGCAACCAATGAAAATTGAGAGGTGGCGGGAATACCAAACAGAGCAGTGGGGGGTGGGTTCAATATAGCTAGCAAGTTGTTCTTTTTTTTCTCTCCAGGTAGTCTAAATAATTGATACTAAATACTAAATGAGATGCAAGCTAAAGTTAGTTAGCTAAAAAGTGTTTTTCGAGCTAATGTTGTTAGCTAGCCAACTGTTGGGCTAGCTAGCTTGGTAACTAAGGCTAAACTGTTACAGTTTATCCTTAGTTACCAAGCTAGCAATCTAGCTAGCTCAACAGTTTTAGCCTTAGGTTACCAATTTAAGCATAAAGGCTAGCTAGCCAGATAAATATGTTGCTGTTATAGTAGCAGCATGAATGAACAGGGAGCACTGCTTCTCTTGGAACACAACTGTGTCAACCACAGTAGATATTGCTGCTCTAAGACCAGTTTGAGTCAACGGGGTCTTCTGCTGCTCTAAGAGCATAATTGTACTGTGTCATCTTTTATGTTGCTGTACTGGGAGCAGCATTAGTATGCTGGGAGCGCAGCTGCTCTTAGAACAGAACTGTGTCAGCTACACTGAACTGAAATATAAATACAACATGTAAAGTGTTGGTCCCATGTTTCATGAGCTGAAATAAAAGATCCCAGACATTTTCCATATGCACAAAAAGCGTATTTCTCTCAAATTTTGTGCAGAAATTTGTTTACATCCGTTAGTGAGCATTTCTCCTTTGCCAAGATAATCCATCCACCTGACATGTGTGGCATATCAAGAAGCTGATTAAACAGCATGATCATTACACAGGTGCACCTTGTGCTGGGGACAATAAAAGGCCACTCTAAAATGTGAGCAACACAATGCCACAGATGTCTCAAGTTTTGAGGGAGTGTGCAATTGGCATGCTGACTGCAGGAATGTCCACCAGAGCTGTTGCCAGATAATTTAATGTTAATTTCTCTACCATAAGCCACCTCCAACGTCGTTTTAGAGAATTTGGCAGTACGTCCAACTGGCCACACAACTGCAGACCACGTACGTGTATGGCGTTGTGTGGGCGAGCGGTTTGCTCAACGTTGTGAACAGAGTGTCCCATGGTGACGGTTGGATTATGGTATGGGCAAGCATAAACTATGGACAATGAACACAATTGCATTTTATCGATGGCAATTTGAATGCACAGAGATACCGTGCCATTTGTTAACCG
Organism: Coregonus clupeaformis; assembly: GCF_020615455.1. Lineage (NCBI taxonomy): Eukaryota > Metazoa > Chordata > Actinopteri > Salmoniformes > Salmonidae > Coregonus > Coregonus clupeaformis. Next base: position 12,526,697 of record NC_059198.1, read on the forward strand.
CCATCACCTCATGTTTCAGCATTATAATGCACAGCCCCATGTCACAAGAATCTGTACACAATTCCTGGAAGCTGAAAATGTCCCAGTTCTTCCATGGCCTGCATACTCACCAGACATGTCACCCATTGAGCATGTTTGGGATGCTCTGGATCAACGTATACGACAGCGTGTTCCAGTTCCCGCCAATATCCAGCAACTTCGCACAGCCGTTGAAGAGGAGTGAAACAACATTCCACAGGCAACAATCAACTCTATGCAAAGGAGAGGTGTGCATGAGGCAAATGGTGGTCACACCAGATACTGACTGGTTTTCAGATCCACGCCCCTACCTTTTTTTCAAGGTACAGTGCATTCGGCAGGTATTCAGACCCCTTCACTGACCCCATAACGACAAAGCGAAAGCAGGTTTTTATGAATTTTTCCAAATGTATTAAACATAAATTGTGTAGATTGAAGAGGAAAATGTTTTATTTAATCCATTTTAGAATAATGCTGTAATGTAACAAAATCTGGAAAAAGTCAAGGGGTCTGAATACTTTCCGAATGCACTGTTTATATATATACAGTTGAAGTCGGAACTTTACATACACTTAGGTTGGAGTCATTAAAACTTGTTCTTTCAACCACTCCACAAATTTCTTGTTAACAAACTATAGTTTTGGCAAGTCGGTTAGGACATCTACTTTGAGCATGACACAAGTAATTTTTCCAACAATTGTTTACAGACAGATTATTTCACTTATAATTCACTGTATCACAATTCCAGTGGGTCAGAAGTTTACATACACTAAATTGACTGTGCCTTTAAACAGCTTGGAAAATTCCAGAAAATCATGTCATGGCTTTAGAAGCTTCTGATAGGCTAATTGACATCATTTGAGTCAATTGGAGGTGTACCTGTGGATGTATTTCAAGGCCTACCTTCAAACTCAGTGCCTCTTTGCTTGACATCATGGGAAAATCAAAAGAACTCAGCCAAGACCTCAGAAAAGGAGGGACTGGTGCACTTCACAAAATAGATGGCATCATGAGGAAGGAAAATTATGTGGATATATTGAAGCAACATCTCAAGACATCAGTCAGGAAGTTAAAACTTGGTCGCAAATGGGTCTTCCAAATGACCCCAAGCACACTTCCAAAGTTGTGGCAAAATGGCTTAAGGACAACAAAGTCAAGGGATTGGAATGGCCATCACAAAGCCCTGACCTCAATCCTATAGAACATTTGTGGGCAGAACTGAAAAAGTGTGTGTGAGCAAGGAGGCCTACAAACCTGACTCAGTTACATCAGCTCTGTCAGGAGGAATGGGCCAAAATTCACCCAACTTATTGTGGGAAGCTTGTGGAAGGCTACCCGAACAAAAAGAAAGATGAGTCAGTGACAGAGCCTTGCCTGGGCCTAGCGATCAGTTTTCACCCATCTCCTGTCCTACTCCCTGTCTCCTTCTCTCCCTCTCTTCCCCCACCCACGCACCCCACCACAAAGGGTATATGATTCATCCGGACACACCAATCATCGTCTGAGGTTTAAAAATAAGTCCTGCCATTCAGAATGATGTGTCCCCATAAAGACAACACACAAAGACACAACATCCCATCAGACTGGCCAATTGAACCGCTGTGTTCACATGCAGCACACACAAGCAACAGAAGAGGAAGATTGGGAGGCCTGTGATGCAGAGAGGAGGAGTGGGGCTCAGCACAGGCGAATGCCATCAAGACGTTGCACTCTAGGTGGGAGAGAAATCAAGATGAAGAGAGGCCTGAGGAGAGAGATCCATGTGTAGCGTGTTATAAGATGAGACCTGGGGGCCTCAGAGGTATAAAGACTAACCGCTTGACCCAAGTTAAACAATTTAAAGGCAATGCTACCAAATACTAATTGAGTGTATGTAAACTTCTGACCCACTGGGAATGTGATGAAAGAAATAAAAGCTGAAATAAATCATTCTCTCTACTATTATTCTGACATTTCACATTCTTAAAATACAATGGTGATCCTAACGGACCTAAGACAGGGAATTTTTACTAGGATTAAATGTCAGGAATTGTGAAAAACTGAGTTTAAATGTATTTGGCTAAGGTGTATGTAAACTTCCGACTTCAACTGGGTCAAACGTTTCGGGTAGCCTTCCACAAGCTTCCCACAATAAGTTGGGTGAATTTTGGCCCATTCCTCCTGACAGAGCTGGTGTAACTGAGTCAGGTTTGTAGGCCTCCTTGCTCACACACGCTTTTTCAGTTCTGCCCACATATTTTCTATAGGATTGAGGTCAGGGCTTTGTGATGGCCACTCCAATACCTTGACTTTGTTGTCCTTAAGCCATTTTGCCACAACTTTGGAAGAATGCTTGGGGTCATTTGGAAGACCCATTTGCGACCAAGCTTTAACTTCCTGACTGATGTCATCTATTTTGTGAAGTGCACCAGTCCCTCCTGCAGCAAAGCACCCCCACAGCATGATGCTGCCATCCCATGCTCCTGACGGTTGGGATGGTGTTCTTCAGCTTGCATGCAACCCCCTTATCCTCCAAACATAACAATGGTCATTATGGCCAAACAGTTCTATTTTTGTTTCATCAGACGTACGAAGTACGATCTTTGTCCCCATGTGCAGTTGCAAACCGTAGTCTGGCTTTTTTATGGTGGTTTTGGAGCAGTGGCTTCTTCTTTGCTGAGCGGCCTTTCAGGTTATGTCGATATAGGACTCGTTTTACTGTGGATATACAGTGGGGAGAACAAGTATTTGATACACTGCCGATTTTGCAGGTTTTCCTACTTACAAAGCATGTAGAGGTCTGTAATTTTTATCATAGGTACACTTCAACTGTGAGAGACGGAATATAAAAATCCAGAAAATCACATTGTATGATTTTTAAGTAATTAATTTGCATTGTATTGCATGACATAAGTATTTGATACATCAGAAAAGCAGAACTTAATATTTGGTACAGAAACCATTGTTTGCAATTACAGAGATCATACGTTTCCTGTAGGTCTTGACCAGGTTTGAACACACTACAGCAGGGTTTTTGGCCCACTCCTCCATACCTTCTCCAGATCCTTCAGGTTTCGGGGCTGTCGCTGGGCAATACGGACTTTCAGCTCCCTCCAAATATTTTCTATTGGGTTCAGGTCTGGAGACTGGCTAGGCCACTCCAGGACCTTGAGATGCTTCTTACGGAGCCACTCCTTAGTTGCCCTGGCTGTGTGTTTCGGGTCGTTGTCATGCTGGAAGACCCAGCCACGACCCATCTTCAATGCTCTTACTGAGGGAAGGAGGTTGTTGACCAAGATCTCGCAATACATGGCCCAATCCATCCTCCCCTCAATACGGTACAGTCGTCCTGTCCCCTTTGCAGAAAAGCATCCCCAAAGAATGATGTTTCCACCTCCATGCTTCACAGTTGGGATGGTGTTCTTGGGGTTGTACTCATCCTTCTTCTTCCTCCAAACACGGCGAGTGGAGTTTAGACCAAAAAGCTCTATTTTTGTCTCATCAGACCACATGACCTTCTCCCATTCCTTCTCTGGATCATCCAGATGGTCATTGGCAAACTTCAGACGGGCCTGGACATGCGTTGAGCAGGAGGACCTTGCGTGTGCTGCAGGATTTTAATCCATGACGGCGTAGTGTGTTACTAATGGCTTTGTTTGAGACTGTGGTCCCAGCTCTCTTCAGGTCATTGACCAGGTCCTGCCGTGTAGTTCTGGGCTGATCCCTCACATTCCTTATGATCATTGATGCCCCACGAGGTGAGATCTTGCATGGAGCCCCAGACCGAGGGTGATTGACCGTCATCTTGAACTTCTTCCATTTTCTAATAATTGCGCCAAAAGTTACCATGTAGAGGTAACGAGTGGAGGACAGAGGAGCCTCTTAAAGAAGAAGTTACAGGTCTGTGAGAGCCAGAAATCTTGCTTGTTTGTAGGTGACCAAATACTTATATGCCACCATAATTTGCAAATAAATTCATAAAAAATCCTACAATGTGATTTTCTGGATTTCTTTTTCTCAATTTGTCTTGTATTTGTAACAATGACACTGAGTTGAGAAGCAGGTGCAGGTGAAACGTTTAATAAAACAACAAGGTGAGGGGGTGTCGTGGGGGGCAGCGTCAGCTAGGGTCCAGGAACCACTGGCCTGAGAAGGGAGACATGAAAAGAGGGTGAAATACGATAGTGACTGGGCAGCTGTAACCTATATGTCACCTCGTTGACCCTCCGGAGAACCTTTAACGGCCCCACAAACCGGGGGCTCAGTTTCTTGCAGGGTAGGCGGAGTGGGAGGTTCCTGGTAGAAAGCCAGACATTATCCCCAGGGTGGAACACAGGGGTCTCACTTCAGTGGGGGTCTGCCTGTTCCTTTTGATGATGGACGGAACCACTCATCAACCGCAGGAGCTTCGGTCTGGCCCAGGGTCCACGGAGCCAGGGCCGGCTGAAAACCCAGAACACACTGGAAGGGGGTCAACCCAGTGGAGGAGTGACGTAGCGAGTTCTTGGCGTACTCTGCCCATGGAAGGAATTGTGCCCACTCACCCTGCCGGTCCTGACAGTGACTCCTCAGGAACCTCCCCAGCTCCTGGTTCATCCTCTCCACCTGCCCGTTGGACTGAGGCCGGTACCCGGAAGTTAGGCTGACCGTGACCCCGAGCTTCTCCATGAAGGCCTCCATACTCGTGATGTGAATTGGGGGCCACAGTCGGAGACGATGTCCTCCGGAAGACCATAATGCCGGAAGACCTGCTGGAAGAGTGCCTCAGTGACTTGGAGAGCAGTGGGGAGACCATGAAGAGGGATTAAACAACATTACTTGTTTTTTGTGGTCCCAGACCACAGGAGCTATGACTCGAGAGGATGGAATTATGGGCGCATTCTGGACAGGACCCTCCCCTGAATCGTAGAGACGGGACAGAGCATTGGCCTTGTTGTTCTTAGAACCTGGGCGATAGGTCATTGTGAAGAAAAGGGCCCACCTTGCTTGTCGCGGATTCAGCCTCCTTGCTGTCCATATGTACTCCAGGTTCCGATGGTTGGTGAGAATGATGAATGGTTCCTTGGCACCCTCCAGCCAGTGTCTCCACCCCTCTGATGCCAACTTCACTGCCAGGAGGTCACGATCACCGACGTCTTAATTCCTCTCTACAGGGGACAGTTTCTTAGAGTAAAACACACACAGGTACAACTTCTGTGGGTTACCCTGTCATTGAGACAGAACTGCCCCCATGCCTACCTCTGAAGTGTCCACCTCCACCACAAAGGATGTCGTGGGATCTGGGTGTTTGAGCACTGGGGCGGAGGTTAAACGTCCTTTGAGTAGACAGAAGGCCTCGTCGGCTGCTGGGCTCCACACCAACCTTCGGGGCCCTCCTTTAAGGAGAGAGGTGAGAGGAGCGGCGACAGAGCTGAAGTTCCTGATGAAGTGACGGTAGAAGTTGGCAAACCCCAAAAAACGTTGTAACCCCTTTAAGGTGGTTGGAACTGGCCATGACCTGACTGCATCTATCTACCTTCTTGTCGTCCATCCTCACACCCTGCGGGCTGATTTGGTAGCCTAAGAAGGAGACCGTCCTCTGGTGAAATTGGCACTTCTCAGCCTTGACGGACAGGTGGTTGGCGAGGAGGCGTTCCAGGACTGCTCGAACGTGAATGATGTGACCTTCCAGGGTAGCCGAGTAGATCAGGATGTCATCAATATACACAACCACCTGGCGGCCGAGCATGTCCCTAAACACCTCATTTAACGAATGCCTGGAACACTGACGGAGCATTGGCTAAGCCATATGGCATCACCAAGTACTCGTAGTGACCCGACATCGTGCTAAATGCTGTCTTCCACTCATCCCCCTCCCGGATGCGGATGAGATTGTATGCACTCCGTAGGTCCAGTTTGGTAAAGAACCGGGCCCTGCAGAGCTGCTCGATGGCTGACGGCACCAATGGGAGAGGGTACCGACACTTTGCGCTGATTTCGTTGAGTCCTGTGTAGTCAATGCAGGGACGTAACCCTCCATCCTACTTGGCCACGAAGAAGAATCCAGCCCATGCAGGGGAAGTGGACGTGCGGATGGAACCTTGTTGGAGCGCCTCTTGGATGTAATCCTCCATGGCCTGGGTCTCAGCCACCGACAGAGGGTAGATGCATCTGCGTGGAGGCGCAGAACCTGAAAGCAGGTCGATGGCACAGTCCCAGGGGTGATGAGGAGGAAGACAGGTGGCGTGGGTCTTGGAGAATACCTCCGGGATGTTGGGCTGAAGGGCAACCACAGGACTCTCAACCGATGTGGAACCACAGGGGACAGGGAAGCAGGTCCTCCGGCATTAGGGTGACCAGTCTGTAATTCTCATTCTCGACCATGAGATGGAAAGGTTGTGGCGTTGAAGCCAAAAGAGGCCAAGGATGATCTTGTGGACTGGTGCACTGGTAATGAAGAAGGGAATGTTCTCCTGATGAATGGACTCCACGGTGAGTGGTTGAGTGATGTGGGTGACGGTTCCGGATCCTAAAGGACGACTATCCAGGGCTTGAACCGGAAAAGGAGAGGAGAGCGGGTATGAGTTGAAATTGAGCTCAGGTGCATCTTGTTTCCATTCATCATCCTTGAGATGTTTCTACAACTTGATTAGAGTCTACCTGTGGTAAATTCAATTGATTGGACATGATTTGGAAAGGCACACACCTGTCTATATAAGGTCCCACAGTTGACAGTGCATGTCAGAGCAAAAACCAAGCCATAAGGTCGAAGGAATTGTCCGTAGAGCTCCGAGACAGGATTGTGTCGAAACACAGATCTGGGGAAGGGTACCAAAAAATGTCTGCAGCATTGAAGGTCCCCAAGAACACAGTGGCCTCTATCATTCTTAAATAGAATACGTTTGGAACCACTAAGACTCTTCCTAGTGCTGGCCGCCCGGCCAAACTGAGCAATCAGGGGAGAAGGGCCTTGGTCAGGGAGGTGTATAACGCATAGAATTAAAAAGGTATTGTCGGACATTATTCATCCTAATTAGACAGGTTTTTACATGTACGATACATTGGAGATAATATAAGGCAAGTACTGGAAACAATAGAACACTATTGTAATGAATACTCGGACAGAGTGGTAAGATCCAATCGCAGAATCGCAATGCTTTATTAGAGTACAGACAAGGGAATAGCTTAATCGTGGTCGGGCGGGCTGTGGTCAAAACCGGGCCAGGCATAGACAGGCAGAGGTACCAAGGGAGCGGGCGTAGTCGTAGTCGAGGGCACAGGCACAGGGTCAGAGTACGGTAATCACTAAGATAGACAAGCAGAGGGTTAAGCAATACGGGGAGTCAAACAATAAAGCACTGGTCGGATACACGGGTAATCAAAAACAACAAACTCTCTCTCTCTCTCGGAACAAAACGCTTAGCAAGTCACAATGGAACAATACCTCGCACCGACTGAACTTCTGAGCACACCTTAAATCCTACACTAATTACTGACAGGTGTGCTCAGAACTCAGGTGAACCAGATCGAGTCTGATGACTCCCCCTCTCTGTAGATCGGGGGAAGTGTCAGACTCTGACTAGACCCAGCCAACCCCCGATCCCTTACAGTATCCCCCTCCCCAGGGCCGGCTCCTGACGGCCTTCTACCTCTACCGGGTGGTCTTCCTCTGGGTCGGGGTCCGGGATGATCTGGGTGTTCAGCGTGAAAAGTGGCCTTGAGAGCGGGGTCTAGTATGTCCTTAGCAGGGACCCAGGACCGTTCCTCCGGTCCATATCCCTCCCAGTCCACGAGATATTCGATGCCCCCTCGTCTCCGTTTTGACTCCAGTATCTCGTGGACTGTATAGGTGGTGTCCTGTTCATCCTCCAAAGGTGGTGTAGTAGGTTGTTGAGCGATAGGTGGGTACATCGGGCTATAATGGACAGGTTTCAACAGGGAGACGTGGAACGTAGGGTTTATCCTGTAGTGTCGAGGGAGTAACAGACGGTAGGTGACAGGGTTAATACGTCTCTGTATCTTGAAGGGACCAATGTACCTGGGTTGGAGCTTCTTGCAGCTCCGTCGGAACCGCAGGTCTCGGGTAGACAGCCACACTCGCTGCCCGGGTTGATAAGTGGGAGTAGGTCTCCGGCGTCGGTCGGCGTAGGTCTTTTGCTGTTGTGAGGCTTGACTGAGATGTTGATGGGCCGTCTCCCAGACCTGCGCACTCCGACGGAACCACTCGTCCACCGCCGGTACCATCCCGGGTGCGGTATCCCACGGGAACAGGGGTGGTTGATACCCTAGAACACACTGAAAGGGCGTTAGAAGTAGGGAGGTGTGAATGAGAGAGTTCTGAGCATACTCTACCCAAGGAAGGAATCGGCTCCACTCTTGCGGCTGCCGCGAACATTGTTGCCGTAGATACTTCCCAATTTCCTGGTTGAGCCGTTCTGTCTGCCCATTGGCCTGGGGATGATATCCGGAGGTTAGGCTAACCGAGATGCCCAAGCGTTCGCAGAAGGCCTTCCAGACCCGGGATACAAACTGGGGACCCCGGTCGGAAACAATATCCTCCGGGACACCAAACTGCCGGAACACCTGGGTAAACATAGTCTCAGCCATCTGAGTGGCGTTAGGCAAACGGTTCATGGGTACCAACCGGCACATCTTGGAGAAACGATCGATGACCACGAGAATTACAGTATGGCCCTCTGATTCTGGTAGGTCGGTAACAAAGTCCATTGCAATGTGCGACCAGGGTCGTTGAGGAGTTGGCAATGGCATCAGCTTACCCTCCGGTAGTGCACGAGGTACCTTGGACTGAGCACATACTGGACAGGATAAGACATAGTCTCTGACATCATCTGTGAGGGGAATCCCACCAGTATTTTCGGCTGATGAGTCGTGTAGTTCGAGTGATTCCGGGATGACCAGATCCCAGCGACGTGTGGCACCATTCCATCAGTTGAGGTCGAAGCGGAGCTGGTACAAACACCTTCGACACCGGGGTTTCTGGAGGAGCTGGTTCCGCTTGTAGGCTCTCCTGAATCGTGTCATCGATAGCCCACCTCACAGGACCAGCACGGCAACTCATGGGGAGGATAGGTTCTGGTTCCACCGGTCTTTCAGCGCCTCGAACCGTCGGGAAAGCGCGTCCCGCCTTACAATTCTTGGACCCGGGAATATAAGAGACAGTGAATTGGAAACGGGTGAAGAATAAAGACCACCTTGCCTGTCGGGAGTTCAGTCGCTTAGCACTGTGAAGATACTCCAGATTGCGGTGGTCCGTGAGCACTTGGAACGGATGAGCTGCTCCCTCCAGCCAATGTCTCCACTCCTCCAGTGCTAACTTCACCGCCAGTAATTCACGATTTCCCACGTCGTAGTTCTGCTCGGCCGGATTCAGCTTCTTAGAAAAAGAAGCACAGGGTCGTGATTTGGGCGGCTCACCTTGGCGCTGGGATAGCACGGCTCCAACTCCAACCTCCGAGGCGTCCACCTCCACGATGAACGGCAAGGTAGGATCCGGCTGACATAAAATGGGAGCGGTGGTAAATTGTTGTTTCAATGTCTCAAAAGCCCGCACTGCCCCCTCCGTCCATTTCAGACCACGACCCTTGTAGCTGGTCATCGCCGACAGGGGAGCTGCGGTTGTGCTGAAATTACGCACGAACCGTCTATAGTAATTGGCGAACCCTAAGAATCTCTGGAGCTCTTTCACCGTCTGTGGTTGAGGCCAGTCTCGTACAGCTTGCACCTTGGATTCATCCAGTTTTACCCCGTCGGGAGTGAGTATGGCCCCAAGGAAGGAAATCGTCGTGACATGGAATTCACTCTTTTCGGCCTTCACGAACAGAGAGTGTTGTCGGAGTCGGTCCAGAACCTGTCGTACATGGGACACATGTTCACTCAGAGAGTTAGAGTAGATTAGGATGTCATCAATGTACACTATGACAAAGCGATCAATCAAGTCCCTGAAAATGTCATTCATGAATGCCTGGAACACAGAGGGCGCGTTAGTAAGTCCATAGGGCATGACACAATATTCATAATGTCCTCGATGGGTGATGAAGGCGGTCTTCCATTCATCCCCCTTCTCTAATGCGCACCAGATTGTACGCACTCCTGAGGTCCAGTTTACTGTAGATGGAGGCCTGCCCCACCTGCTCGAGGGCTGCTGGAATCAAAGGAAGGGGGGTAACGATTTTTAATGGTAATATCGTTCAAACCTCGATAGTCTATACAAGGACGCAGTCCGCCATCCTTTTTCTTAACAAAGAAAAAACTGGATGCGGCGGGAGACGTAGATGGGCGAATGGCCCCTTGCTGTAGTGCCTCATCAATATACTTGCTCATTGATTCCCGTTCCGGCTGTGACAAAGGGTAGATTCGTCCGCGAGGAGGTGTAGCCCCGGATAGCAGATCAATTGCACAATCCCAGGCCCGATGCGGTGGTAACACGGTAGCCCTCTCCTTGGAGAACACCTGCGCGTAATCCTGGTACTCTGTAGGAACAACAGTAGACACCGCACCCTTCGCATCCTCCACAGTAGACGTTTTGCAAGTTAAAATGAGGCACTCTGCCCTACATACCTCACTCCAAGCTGTGATATCGCCAGATTTCCAGGAGATGACCGGATCATGGGTAACGAGCCAGGGGTGGCCGAGGACTAGCGGCTCCCGTGGAGTGGAGATGACGAACAGAATGATGTTCTCATGGTGCAGGGAGCCCACTTGTAATTTGATTTCCTCGGTACGGTGCGTAATGAACCCAGTGCCCATGGGCTCACCGTCTAGCGCGTTGACTCGCAGGGGAGGTTGAATTGGGATAAGTTGAACTCCCAACTCCTCAGCAAGACCCATATCCAGAAAGCTGGCAGCCGCTCCGGAATCAATAAGTCCTTCCAACCTGCGCACTTTCTCTCCGACAGATAAGGTAACTGGCACATACATTTGTTTAGATGTAATGTTCAAAACTGGAGTCTCACTCACCGGTTTGGCAGTTCCGAGGCGATATCCTGGGGTACGGTTTGGGTCGTACCGGACATTGACGAACGAAATGACCCAACTGACCACAATACAGGCATAGTCCGTCTTGCCGACGTTGTTGTCTCACCCGACCCTTGTAGAGGTGACCGTCCCAGTTGCATAGGTTCCTCCTCAGATTCTCTCCTCCGCTCTGTCGATTGCTGAGGACCAGTGATCGAGGGCTCCCCGGACTGTGGATACCTTGTGTTGCACTATCAGATTATCAATAGAGATGGCTATTTTGATAAACTCATGTAGCGCAGTGATATCTCCTCAACAAGCCAACTCAGTCTGTACGTCTTTGCGCAGCCCTCTTCGGAAAACGGTGAGCAAAGCCGTCTCGCTCCATCCGCTACCGGCTGCTATAGTACGGAACTCTAAAGCGTAGTCGGCTACGGTGCGACGGCCCTGCTGAAGTTCGCATAGTTGGTCTCCCACACTACGCCCAGATACTGGGTGGTCGAACACCTCCTGGAACAGTCTCTTGAACTGAACTTCCGCATTCAACTCGGGAACCTCAGCTGCCCAAAGCGCAGTAGCCCAATCCAGTGCTCTTCCCGTTAGTAGAGAAATCATGAAATCCACCCTGCTACGGTCATCGGGAAACATAGTACGATTATCACGACATATACAGGGGACGTCTGAAGTAGAAACCCCTGACATTTGCCAGGTTCCCCGTCGTACCTAGTCGGTAGAGAAATCGGAGGTGTAGGACGAGGACTGACCGTGCTCGGGGGGGTGCCTTCAGCTGCACCAGCGTTGAGTAGCTGTAGGAGTTCATCCATGCGTTTCTCCTGTATCTCCCATCGCCTCTGTAATTCCGCTGGATCCATGGTAATGGCGAGGTATTCTGTAATGAATACTCGGACAGAGTGGTAAGATCCAATCGCAGAATCGCGATGCTTTATTAGAGTACAGACAAGGGAATAGCTTAATCGTGGTCGGGCGGGCTGTGGTCAAAACCGGGCCAGGCATAGACAGGCAGAGGTACCAAGGGAGCGGGCGTAGTCGTAGTCGAGGGCACAGGCACAGGGTCAGAGTACGGTAATCACTAAGATAGACAAGCAGAGGGTTAAGCAATACGGGGAGTCAAACAATAAAGCACTGGTCGGATACACGGGTAATCAAAAACAACAAACTCTCTCTCTCTCTCGGAACAAAACGCTTAGCAAGTCACAATGGAACAATACCTCGCACCGACTGAACTTCTGAGCACACCTTAAATCCTACACTAATTACTGACAGGTGTGCTCAGAACTCAGGTGAACCAGATCGAGTCTGATGACTCCCCCTCTCTGTAGATCGGGGAAGTGTCAGACTCTGACTAGACCCAGCCAACCCCCGATCCCTTACAACTATGGAAAATCTGGGAAACCAGGCCTGCTATTCATAGCTGACTTTGAAAAAGCTTTTGATAAAGTATGACTGGAGTTTATATATAAATGCCTGGAACATTTCAATTTTGGAGAATCTCTTATAAAATGGGTTAAAATCATGTATAGTAACCCTAGGTGTAAAATAGTAAATAATGGCTATTTCTCAGAAAGTTTTCAACTGTTAAGAGGATTAAAACAAGACTGTCCACTATCGGCATATCTAATTATTATGGCCATCGAAATGTTAGCTATTAAAATCAGATCCAACAATAATATCAAGGGATCAGAAATCCATGGCTTAAAAACAAAGGTGTCATTGTACGCTGATGATACATGTTTTCTCTTCAATCCACAACTTGGATCCCTCCACATTCTCATAGAGGATCTAGATAAATGTTCTAACCTCTCTGGATTACAACCAAATTATGATAAGTGTACTATATTACGTATTGGATCACTAAAAAATACAACTTTTACATTACCGTGTAGTTTACCAATAAAATGATCTGATGGTGATGTGGATATACTCGGTATACATATCCCAAAATAAATAAATGATCTCACTCCAATACATTTTCCAAAAATAGATAAGATCTTGCTGCCATGGAAAGGTAAATACCTCTCTATTTGTGGAAAAATCATTAACTCTTTAATAATATCCCAGTTTACCTATTTGCTTATGGTCTTGCCTACACCTAGCGAACAGTTTTTTTAATTATATGAGAAAAAAATATTCCATTTTATTTGGAATGGCAAGCCAGACAAAATGAAATGGGACTATTTATATAATGAATATGAATTCGGAGGGCAGTAATTATTTACAATTAAAGCATTAGACCTCTCACTAAAGGCTTCAGTCATACAAAAGTTATAGTTAAATCCGAACTGGTTCTCTAGCAAATTAGTAAGAATGTCTCACCCTATGTTCAAGAATGGTATTTTTCCCTTTATTCAGATTACAACCTCTCACTTTCAGTTATTTGAAAAGGAAATAATCTCCCAAATATCACTATTTCTAAAACAAGCCATAGAAAGTTGGTTGCAATTTCTATTTCATCCACCAGAAACGACAGAACAAATAATACAACAAATATTGTGGTTAAACTCAAATATACTAATTGATTAAAAAAACATGATTTTTTGAAGAAATTAAAAAAAAATGTATAATCTTCGTAAATGATGTCATAGCTAGGACTGGTGGAGTTATGTCGCACATGCAGCTAACAAAAACATATGGAAATGTCTGCTCTACCCAAAATTACAACCAACTAATTGCAGCATTACCGCAAAAATGGAAGAGGAAAGTGGAAGGGGGAAAAAGTAAGGAACTTGTCTGTCGGCTCTGCATTAAAGACCATAATTGGTTAAAGAAAATTGTGATAAATAAAAAAGTATACCAGTTTCATTTAAGGACCAAAGAATTGACAGCCGTGCCATATAGATTACAAAATAGTTGGGAAGAGATTTTTGACGTACCGATTCTATGGCACATGGTTTATGAACTGAAACGACGCCGGATTCAAAACTTAGAATTGTTCAATTTAAATGATTATACAAAATTCTTGCAACCAATAGAATGTTATTTATATGGGGGATACAACCTTCCCAGCTATGCAGATTTTGCTGCGAAGAAACAGAATCATTAGATCATTTGTTTTGGTACTGTCCATATGTAGCTTGTTTTTGGTCACAGGTCCAGGAATGGCTGAAGGATTGCAATATTTACCTGGAGCTAACGCTGAAAATAGCAATACTGGGTGATCTGAAAAGTCATAGTTAATCGATCAATAATATAATAATACTTTTAGCAAAAAAACAATATTTTCAATTTACAATCTGTAGAAACAATGAGAATATAAAGCTTCAGAACTTTTGTGAAACATCACAGCACAGTTGAAAAATATATGGCAAATAGAAATCCAATATGGTGGCATTAAGAGATAGATGGGAGGGGCTGAATGGAGCTGAAGATTGGGACTAATAACAACTAATAACAACAAGATAACTAATGTAAAACATACTGTATCCGTAAAACGTATATTGGTTATAGGTTAAGAACTGTTGTGAAAGAGCACAATTTGAAAGATATGGCAAATAGAAATCAAACCGGATGGACATCAGAAATAGATGGGAGAGGTTGAGGGTAGAGGAAGGACAGGAATGAAAAACAAAAACAATAGAACTATTGTAAAATAGACTGTCCATAAAATGTATATAGTATGCATAAGCTGGAAGTAGAGGCCTAAGCGTTGTTGTTCACTAGTTTACTCCAATTAGGGGAGGGGTGGTAGGGTTAGAAAGAAAAAATGTAAAATATATATATATTTTTAAAGTACTCTACCAGTCAAAGGTTTGGACAAACCTACTCATTCAAGGGTTTTTCTTAATTTTTTACTATTTTCTACATTGTAGAATAATAGTGAAGACATCAAAACTATGAAATAACACATATGGAATCATGTAGTAACCAGAAAAGTGTTAAACAAATCAAAATACATTTTATATTTGAGATTCTTCAAATAGCCACCCTTTGCCTTGATGATAGCTTTGCACACTCTTGGCATTCTCTCAACCAGCTTCACCTGGAATGCTTTTCCAACAGTCTTGAAGGAGTTCCAATATATGCTTAGCACTTGTTGGCTGCTTTTCCTTCACTCTGCGGTCCAACTCATCCCAAACCATCTCAATTGGGTTGAGGTAGGGGGATTGTGGAGGCCAGGTCATCTGATGCAGCACTCCATCACTCTCCTTCTTGATCAAATAGCCCTTACACAGCCTGGAGGTGTGTTGGGTCATTGTCCTGTTGAAAAACAAATGATAGTCCCACTAAGCCCAAACTAGATGGGATGGTGTATTGCTGCAAAATGCTGTGGTACCCATGCTGGTTAAGTGTGCTTGAATTCTAAATAAATCACAGACAGTGTCACCAGCAAAGCACCCCCACACCATAACACCTCTTACTCCATGCTTTACGGTGGGAACCACACATGCGGAGATCATCCGTTCACCTACTCTGCGTCTCACAAAGACATGGCAGTTGGAACCAAAAATCTCCAATTTGGACTCATCAGACCAAAGGACAGATTTCCACCTGTCTAATGTCCATTGCTCGTGTTTCTTGGCCCAAGCAAGTCTCTTCTTATTATTGGTGTCCTTTAGTAGTGGTTTCTTTGCAGCAATTCAACCATGAAGGCCTGATTCACACAGTCTCCTCTGAACAATTGATGTTGAGATGTGTCTGTTACTTGAACTCTGTGAAACATTTATTTGGGCTGCAATTTCTAAGGCTGGTAACTCTAATGAACTTATCCTCTGCAGCAGTTTTCAGCTGTGCTAACATAATTGCAAAATGGTTTTCTAATGATCAATTAGCCTTTTAAAATGATAAACTTGGATTAGCAAACACTACGTGCCATTGGAACACAGGACTGATGGTTGCTGATAATGGGCCTCTGTCCGCCAATGTAGATATTCCATTACAAATCAGCCGTTTCCAGCTACAATAGCCATTTACAACATTAACAATGTCTATACTGTATTTCTGATCAATTTGATGTTATTTTAATGGACAAAAAATTGCTTTTCTTTCGAAAACAAGGACATCTCTAAGTGACCCCAAAGTTTGGAACGGTAGTGTGTGTATATATATATATACAGTGGGGGGGAAAAGTATTTAGTCAGCCACCAATTGTGCAAATTCTCCCACTTAAAAAGATGAGAGAGGCCTGTAATTTTCATCATAGGTACACGTCAACTATGACAGACAAATGAGAAAAGAAAATCCAGAAAATCACATTGTAGGATTTTTTATGAATTTATTTGCAAATTATGGTGGAAAATAAGTATTTGGTCAATAACAAAAGTTTCTCAATACTTTGTTATATACCCTTTGTTGGCAATGACACAGGTCAAACGTTTTCTGTAAGTCTTCACAAGGTTTTCACACACTGCTGCTGGTATTTTGGCCCATTCCTCCATGCAGATCTCCTCTAGAGCAGTGATGTTTTGGGGCTGTCGCTGGGCAACACGGACTTTCAACTCCCTCCAAAGATTTTCTATGGGGTTGAGATCTGGAGACTGGCTAGGCCACTCCAGGACCTTGAAATGCTTCTTACGAAGCCACTCCTTCGTTGCCCGGGCGGTGTGTTTTGGATCATTGTCATGCTGAAAGACCCAGCCACGTTTCATCTTCAATGCCCTTGCTGATGGAAGGAGGTTTTCACTCAAAATCTGACGATAAATGGCCCCATTCATTCTTTCCTTTACACGGATCAGTCGTCCTGGTCCCTTTGCAGAAAAACAGCCCCAAAGCATGATGTTTCCACCCCCATGCTTCACAGTAGGTATGGTGTTCTTTGGACGCAACTCATCATTCTTTGTCCTCCAAACACGACGAGTTGAGTTTTTACCAAAAAGTATTATTTTGGTTTCATCTGACCATATGACATTCTCCCAATCCTCTTCTGGATCATCCAAATGCACTCTAGCAAACTTCAGACGGGCCTGGACATGTACTGGCTTAAGCAGGGGGACACGTCTGGCACTGCAGGATTTGAGTCCCTGGCGGCGTAGTGTGTTATTGATGGTAGGCTTTGTTACTTTGGTCCCAGCTCTCTGCAGGTCATTCACTAGGTCCCCCCGTGTGGTTCTGGGATTTTTGCTCACCGTTCTTGTGATCATTTTGACCCCACGGGGTGAGATCTTGCGTGGAGCCCCAGATCGAGGGAGATTATCAGTGGTCTTGTATGTCTTCCATTTCCTAATAATTGCTCCCACAGTTGATTTCTTCAAACCAAGCTGCTTACCTATTGCAGATGCAGTCTTCCCAGCCTGGTGCAGGTCTACAATTTTGTTTCTGGTGTCCTTTGACAGCTCTTTGGTCTTGGCCATAGTGGAGTTTGGAGTGTGACTGTTTGAGGTTGTGGACAGGTGTCTTTTATACTGATAACAAGTTCAAACAGGTGCCATTAGTACAGGTAACGAGTGGAGGACAGAGGAGCCTCTTAAAGAAGAAGTTACAGGTCTGTGAGAGCCAGAAATCTTGCTTGTTTGTAGGTGACCAAATACTTATTTTCCACCATAATTTGCAAATAAATTCATTAAAAATCCTACAATGTGATTTTCTGGATTTTTTTTCCTCATTTTG
Source organism: Coregonus clupeaformis (assembly GCF_020615455.1). Lineage (NCBI taxonomy): Eukaryota > Metazoa > Chordata > Actinopteri > Salmoniformes > Salmonidae > Coregonus > Coregonus clupeaformis. Next base: position 12,544,208 of record NC_059198.1, read on the forward strand.
TCTGTCATAGTTGACGTGTACCTATGATGCAAATTACAGGCTTCTCTCATCTTTTTAAGTGGGAGAACTTGCACAATTGGTGGCTGACTAAATACTTTTTTCCCCCACTGTATATATATATACAGTGGGGAGAACAAGTATTTGATACATTGCCGATTTTGCAGGTTTTCCTACTTACAAAGCATGTAGAGGTCTGTAAGTTTTATCATAGGTACACTTCAACTGTGAGAGACGCAATCTAAAACAAAAATCCAGATAATCACATTGTATGATTTTTAAGTAATTAATTTGCATTTTATTGCATGACATAAGTATTTGATACATCAGAAAAGCAGAACTTAATATTTGTAGGTCTTGACCAGGTTTGCACACACTGCAGCAGGGATTTTGGCCCACTCCTCCATACAGACCTTCTCTAGATCCTTCAGGTTTCGGGGCTGTCGCTGGCAATACGGACTTTCAGCTCCCTCCAAAGATTTTCTATTGGGTTCAGGTCTGGAGACTGGCTAGGCCACTCCAGGACCTTGAGATTCTTCTTACGGAGCCACTCCTTAGTTGCCCTGGCTGTGTGTTTCGGGTTGTTGTCATGCTGGAAGACCCAGCCACGACCCATCTTCAATGCTCTTACTGAGGGAAGGAGGTTGTTGGCCAAAATCTGGCGATACATGGCCCCATCCATCCTCCCCTCAATACGGTGCAGTCGTCCTGTCCCCTTTGCAGAAAAGCATCCCCAAAGAATGATGTTTCCACCTCCATGCTTCACAGTTGGAATGGTGTTCTTGGGGTTGTACTCATCCTTCTTCTTCCTCCAAACACGGCGAGTGGAGTTTAGACCAAAAAGCTCTATTTTTGTCTCATCAGACCACATGACCTTCTCCCATTCCTCCTCTGGATCATCCAGATGGTCATTGGCAAACTTCAGATGGGCCTGGACATGCGCTGGCTTGAGCAGGGGGACCTTGCGTGCGCTGCAGGATTTTAATCCATTTTTATTTATTTATTTTACCTTTATTTAACCATGACGGCGTAGTGTGTTACTAATGGTTTTCTTTGAGTCTGTGGTCCCAGCTCTCTTCAGGTCATTGACCAGGTCCTGCCGTGGAGTTCTGGGCTGATCCCTCACCTTCCTCATGATCATTGATGCCCCACGAGGTGAGATCTTGCATGGAGCCCCAGACCGAGGGTGATTGACCGTCATCTTGAACTTCTTCCATTTTCTAATAATTGCGCCAACAGTTGTTATCTTCTCACCAAGCTGCTTGCCTATTGTCCTGTAGCCCATCCCAGCCTTGTGTAGGTCTACATTTTTATCCCTGATGTCCTTACACAGCTCTCTGGTCTTGGCCATTGTGGAGAGGTTGGAGTCTGTTTGATTGAGTGTGTGGACAGGTGTCTTTTATACAGGTAACGAGTTCAGACAGGTGCAGTTAATACAGGTAATGAGTGGAGAACAGGAGGGCTTCTTAAAGAAAAACTAACAGGTCTGTGAGAGCCGGAATTCTTACTGGTTGGTAGGTGATCAAATACTCATGTCATGCAATAAAATGCAAATTAATTATTTAAAAATCATACAATGTGATTTTCTGGATTTTTGTCTCTCACAGTTGAAGTGTACCTATGATAAAAATTACAGACCTCTACATGCTTTGTAAGTAGGAAAACCTGCAAAATCGGCAGTGTATCAAATACTTGTTCTCCCCACTGTATATGCACTGCTCAAAAAAATTAAGGGAACACTTAAACAACACATCCTAGATCTGAATGAATGAAATAATCTTATTAAATACTTTTTTCTTTCCATAGTTGAATGTGCTGACAACTAAAACACACAAAAATTATCAATGGAAATCAAATGTATCAACCCATGGAGATCTGGATTTGGAGTCACCCTCAAAATTACAGTGGAAAACCACACTACAGGCTGATCCAACTTTGATGTAATGTCCTTAAAACAAGTCAAAATGAGGCTCAGTAGTGTGTGTGGCCTCCACGTGCCGGTTTGACCTCCCTACAACGCCTGGGCATGCTCCTGATGAGGTGGTGGTTGGTCTCCTGAGGGATCTCTTCCAATTCTGGACTATAGCATCCGCTAACTCCTGGACAGTCTGTGGTGCAACGTGGCGTTGGTGGATGGAGCGAAACATGATGTCCCAGATGTGCTCAATTGGTTTCAGGTCTGGGGAACGGGCGGGCCAGTCCATAGCATCAATGCCTTTCTATTGCAGGAGCTGCTGACACACTCCAGCCACATGAGGTCTAGCATTGTCTTGCATTAGGAGGAACCCAGGGCCAACCGCACCAGCATATGGTCTCACAAGGGGTCTGAGGATCTCATCTCGGTACCTAATGACAGTCAGGCTACCTCTGGCGAGCACATGGAGGGCTGTGCGGTCCCCCAAAGAAATGCCACCCCACACCATGACTGACCCACCGCCAAACCGGTCATGCTGGAGGATGTTGCAGGCAGCAGAACGTTCTCCACTGCGTCTCCAGACTCTGTCACGTCTGTCACATGTGCTCAGTGTGAACTTGCTTTCATCTGTGAAGAGCACAGGGCGCCAGTGGCGAATTTGCCAATCTTGGTGTTCTCTGGCAAATGCCAAACGTCCTGTACGGTGTTGGGCTGTAAGCACAACCCCCACCTGTGGACGTCGGGCCCTCATACCACCCTCATGGAGTCTGTTTCTGACCGTTTGAGCAGACACATGCACATTTGTGGCCTGCTGGAGGTCATTTTGCAGGGCTCTGGCAGTGCTCCTCCTGCTCCTCCTTGCACAAAGGCGGAGGTAGCGGTCCTGCTGCTGGGTTGTTGCCCTCCTACGGCCTCCTCCACGTCTCCTGATGTACTGGCCTGTCTCCTGGTAGCGCCTCCATGCTCTGGACACTACGCTGACAGACACAGCAAACCTTCTTGCCACAGCTCGCATTGATGTGCCATCCTGGATGAGCTGCACTACCTGAGCCACTTGTGTGGGTTGTAGACTCCATCTCATGCTACCACTAGAGTGAAAGCACCGCCAGCATTCAAAAGTGACCAAAACATCAGCCAGGAAGCATAGAAACTGAGAAGTGGTCTGTGGTCACCACCTGCAGAACCACTTCTTTATTGGGGGTGTCTTGCTAATTGCCTATAATTTCCACCTGTTGTCTATTCCATTTGCACAACAGCATGTGAAATGTATTGTCATTCAGTGTTGCTTCCTAAGTGGACAGTTTTATTTCACAGAAGTGTGATTGACTTGGAGTTACATTGTGTTGTTTAAGTGTTCCCTTTATTTTTTTGAGCAGTGTATATTCTTATATGCAGTACAGTTAAATTAGATCTTTAGAAAGAGGAGAGGCACTGTGATACAATATGTTTTTTATCTGTTCTTTAAAGCTAAACTTGCTTTTTGTCTGAGTAACCTCTGGTGGTAGAGCATTCCATGAAGACATGGCTCTATACATAACTGAGCTATGCATTAAGTCTGTTTTTGGTTTGGGTACAGTGAAGAAACCCATAGTGTGTCTGTTTGAAGTGTATGCAAATATTATACAAGTTGTTAGGCATTTTCAATAACAAAAATGTTTCTTAAAAAGACTAAAAGAGAAGTAGTCAATTTCTCCTCAACCCTCTACCATAAAATACTATCATGCATGCTGTTGGTGTTAGTTCTGTGTTTCCAGTTAAGGGCAAGGCGTGCTGCTTTGTTTTGACCCAGCTGCAGCTTTGCTAGGTCTTTCTTTGCTGCACCTCACCATATTACCGTACACTAATCAAGATTTATTGTTAATTACCCATTCTGACACTGACTGTAACTCCTTGCTAAGAGTCTCAGTGAGCTCAATGGCTGTAGGTGCTGATGTGTAGAGTGTGCAATCATCAGCATACATAGTCATTTTAGTGGCAAATCATTAGTAAAAATAGAGTAGAGTAATGGCCCAATGCAACTGCCCTGAGGGATACCGTACTGTACATAGCTGAAGTTAGAGAAGTGTCACAATGGCTGATGTGGATGCGGTGTAGGAGTCAGGCGCAGGACACAGAGGCTCAGTCAAAACGACTTTACTTAAGACTGAATAGCGAACAAAAGCAAACGGCCTCGAAAACACAGGAGGCAAAACGATTACGCAACACAGTGCGTAAAATACTAGTTCCACAATAAGAACGTACAGAGACATCAACGTACAGGCGGACAACAACACACAACTACAAACAAAACCAAAGGAAACTTATAGGTGACATAATCAATACGTGATATGGAACAGGTGCACTAATCAGACAAAACCAAACAAACATAGATAACATCAAACGGTAGCAGCTAGTACTCCGGGGACGACGAACGCCGAAGCCTGCCCGAACAAGGAGGAGGAGCAGCCTCGGCGGAATCCGTGACAAGAAGCTTCCATTGAAAAACACTCTCTGGGTTCTATTGGATAAGTAACTTTCTAACCATGTGATGGCAGGTGATGTAACAAGTGTTTTTTATTTCAATAACAAATTATGAACAATAACATCAAAGGCTGCACTGAACTCTAACAATACAGCTCCAACTTTCATCTTATTATCCATTTATTTTAGCCAATCATCAGTCATCTGAGTCATTGCAGTACAAGTTGAGAATCCTTCCCTATATGCATGCTGAAAGTCAATAGTTAACCTGTTCTTTGAAAAACAACATTGTATTTGTTCAAACACAATTTTCTCCATCAGTTTACTAAGAACAGGCAGCAAACTGATTGGTCAGCTGTTAGAGCCAGCAAAGGGTGATTGACTATTTTTAGGTAGTGGAATTACTTTAGCATCCTTCCATGGCTGTGGACGTAAATACTTTTTTTTGTAGTGTCTTTATGCACACTCACATGACTCTACACACTCACACACACTGACACTCCAACACACACACACACACACACACACACACACACACACACACACACACACACACACACACACACATACAATCATCCTTTATGCTGCTGCTACTCTGTTTATCATATAGTTGAAGTCGGAAGTTTACATACACTTAGGTTGGAGTCATTAAAACTCGTTTTTCAACCACTCCAAACATTTCTTGTTAACAAACTATAGTTTTGGCAAGTCAGTTAGGACATCTACTTTGTGCATGACCCAAGTAATTTTTCCAACAATTGTTTACAGACAGATTATTTCACTTATAATTATCACAATTCCAGTGGGTCAGAAGTTTACATACACTAAGTTGACTGTGCCTTTAAACAGCTTGGAAAATTCCAGAAAATTATGTCATAGCTTTAGAATTTTCTGATAGGCTAATTGACATCATTTGAGTCAATTGGAGGTGTACCTGTGGATGTATTTCAAGGCCTACCTTCAAACTCAGTGCCTCTTTGCTTGACATCATGGGAAAATCAAAAGACCACAGAAAAAACATTGTAGACCTCCACAAGTCTGGTTCATCCTTGGGAGCAATTTCCAAATGCCTGAAGGTACCAAGTTCATCTGTACAAACAGTAGTACGCAAGTATAAACACCAAGGGACCATGCAGCCGTCATACCGCTCAGGAAGGAGACGCATTCTGTCTCCTAGAGATTAACGTACTTTGATGCGAAAAGTGCAAATAAATCCCAGAACAACAGCAAAGAACCTTGTGAAGATGCTGGAGGAAACAGGTACAAAAGTATCTATATCCACAGTAAAACGAGTCCTATATCAACATAACCTGAAAGGCCGCTCAGCAAGGAAGAAGCCACTGCAAAACTGCCATAAAAAAGCCAGACTACGGTTTGCAACTGCACACAAAGATCGTACTTTTTGGAGAAATGTCCTCTGGTCTGATGAAACAAAAATTGAATTGTTTGGCCATAATGACCATTCTTATGTTTGGAGAAAAAAGGGGAAGGCTTGCAAGCCGAAGAACACCATCCCAACCGTGAAGCACGGGGGTGGCAGCATCATGCTGTGGGGGTGCTTTGCTGCAGGAGGGACTGGTGCACTTCACAAAATAGATAGCATCATGAGGAAGGAAAATTATGTGGATATATTGAAGAAACATCTCAAGACATCAGTCAGGAAGTTAAAGCTTGGTCGCAAATGGGTCTTCCAAATGGAAAATGACCCCAAGCATACTTCCAAAGTTGTGGCAAAATGGCTTAAGGACAACAAAGTCAAGGTATTGGCGTGGCCATCACAAAGCCCTGACCTCAATCCTATAGAAAATGTGTGTGCAGAACTGAAAAAGCGTGTGCGAGCAAGGAGGCCTACAAATCTGACTCAGTTACACCAGCTCTGTCAGGATGAATGGGCCAAAATTCACCCAACTTATTGTGGGAAGCTTGTGGAACTCTATCCGAAAAGTTTGACCCAAGTTAAACAATTTAAAGGCAATGCTACCAAATACTAATTGAGTGTATTTCAACTTCTGACCCGCTGGGAATGTGATGAAATAAATAAAAGCTGAAATAAATCATTCTCTCTGCTATTATTCGGACATTTCACATTCTTAAAATGAAGTGGTGACCTAAGACAGGGAATTTTTACTAGGATTAAATGTCAGGAATTGTGAAAAACTGAGTTTAAATGTATTTGGCTAAGGTGTATGTAAACTTCCGACTTCAACTGTATATCCTGATGCCTAGTCACCTTACCTTACCCTTATACATATCTACCTCTATCACTCCAGTATGCTTGCACATTGTAAATATGGTATTGGAACTGACCATGTACAGTGGGGAAAAAAAGTATTTAGTCAGCCACCAATTGTGCAAGTTCTCCCACTTAAAAAGATGAGAGAGGCCTGTAATTTTCATCATAGGTATACGTCAACTATGACAGACAAAATGAGAAAAGAAAATCCAGAAAATCACATTGTAGGATTTTTTATGAATTTATTTGCAAATTATGGTGGAAAATAAGTATTTGGTCAATAACAAAAGTTTCTCAATACTTTGTTATATACCCTTTGTTGGCAATGACACAGGTCAAACGTTTTCTGTAAGTCTTCACAAGGTTTTCACACACTGTTTCTGGTATTTTGGCCCATTACTCCATGCAGATCTCCTCTAGAGCAGTGATGTTTTGGTGCTGTCGCTGGGCAACACGGACTTTCAACTCCCTCCAAAGATTTTCTATGGGGTTGAGATCTGGAGACTGGCTAGGCCACTCCAGGACCTTGAAATGCTTCTTACGAAGCCACTCCTTCGTTGCCCGGGCGGTGTGTTTGGGATCATTGTCATGCTGAAAGACCCAGCCACGTTTCATCTTCAATGCCCTTGCTGATGGAAGGAGGTTTTCACTCAAAATCTCACGATACATGGCCCCATTCATTCTTTCCTTTACACGGATCAGTCGTCCTGGTCCCTTTGCAGAAAAACAGCCCCAAAGCATGATGTTTCCACCCCCATGCTTCACAGTAGGTATGGTGTTCTTTGGATGCAACTCAGCATTCTTTGTCCTCCAAACACGACGAGTTGAGTTTTTACCAAAAAGTTATATTTTGGTTTCATCTGACCATATGACATTCTCCCAATCCTCTTCTGGATCATCCAAATGCACTCTAGCAAACTCCAGACGGGCTTGGACATGTACTGGCTTAAGCAGGGGGACACGTCTGGCACTGCAGGATTTAAGTCCCTGGCGGCGTAGTGTGTTACTGATGGTAGGCTTTGTTACTTTGGTCCCAGCTCTCTGCAGGTCATTCACTAGGTCCCCCCGTGTGGTTCTGGGATTTTTGCTCACCGTTCTTGTGATCATTTTGACCCCACGGGGTGAGATCTTGCATGGAGCCCCAGATCGAGGGAGATTATCAGTGGTCTTGTATGTCTTCCATTTCCTAATAATTGCTCCCACAGTTCATTTCTTCAAACCAAGCTGCTTACCTATTGCAGATTCAATCTTCCCAGCCTGGTGCAGGTCTACCATTTTGTTTCTGGTGTCCTTTGACAGCTCTTTGGTCTTGGCCATAGTGGAGTTTGGAGTGTGACTGTTTGAGGTTGTGGACAGGTGTCTTTTATACTGATAACAAGTTCAAACAGGTGCCATTAATACAGGTAACGAGTGGAGGACAGAGGAGCCTCTTAAAGAAGAAGTTACAGGTCTGTGAGAGACAGAAATCTTGCTTGTTTGTAGGTGACCAAATACTTATTTTCCACCATCATTTGCAAATAAATTCATTAAAAATCCTACAATGTAATTTTCTGGATTTTTTTTCTCAATTTGTCTGTCATTGTTGACGTGTACCTATGATGAAAATTACAGGCCTCTCTCATCTTTTTAAGTGGGAGAACTTGCACAATTGGTGGCTGACTAAATACTTTTTTCCCCCACTGTATATAGCTCCTTACTTTCTCGTGGTCCTCTTATTTTTTATTTCTTGTGTGTTTTTGTTCTACCTTATGTTATTTTTAGTACTACATTGAAATTGATTACTGCATTGTTGGGTTTGGGGCTTGCAAGAAAGGCATTTCACTGTACTTGTGCTCGTGATATTGAAACTTGAAACACTCCTTTAGGTCAAATAGGGGTGGCAATACAGTCTGCTACCATTCTCAATAGTTTCCCATCAGGTTGTCTATCCATGGTGGTTTATCATTATTGATGGATAACAATCGTTTTTTTTCATCTCTTCCACACAAACTCGACCAAATTCAAAACAGCAATCCTTCTATTTCATTATTAGATCTTCAATACACAAATATGATGGTTCACTGTTCAATGTTGTCATTTCACTTATCAGTTTGTCAACTTTTGCAGTGAAATAGTCATTGAAATGATTGTCTATATCAAAAGGTTTTGTTATAAACGACCGATCAACTTCAATGAACGATGGAGATGAATTGGGTATTCTGCCCATAATAACATTTAAGGTGCTCCAAAGTCTTTTTCCATAGTTTTTTATGTCATTTATCTTGTTTTGGTAATAAATATATATATATTTTAGTTTTTGGTGAAGTTTAGTCAATTGACAGTATGTCAACCAATTAACTGAGCAGCCTGACTTGTTTGCCAACATTTTTTGCAACATTTCTTTTAACCATAACATTTTTCAATTCATCATCAATCAGGTGGGCTCTAACAGTTCTTAAAGTTTTTTAACAGGTGCATGTTTGTCAACAATTCACAATAATTTTACAAATACTCCAAGTGCTGCAAGTCTCTGGGCGGAGTGCTGGACTCTCTGGGCGGAATGCTGGACTCTCTGGGCGGAGTGCTGGACTCTCTGGGCGGAATGCTGGACTCTCTGGGCGGAGTGCTGGACTCTCTGGGCGGAATGCTGGACTCTCTGGGCGGAGTGCTGGACTCTCTGGGTGTGAGGCTGTGGTGTTCTTATTTTCTGGCTTCTCATAGGTCGGATGATCCTGGTCTTTCTTCCCATATTGACTGTGTACTTTAGCACCCTTGCAAAGACTTTTACACCCCACCTGTTTAGGTGGACGTGGTCTTGCATGTGGTGAGGGTGGGTGTCTTTGTGCTGTGCCAAAAATACCCTAGGCCTTAGTGCACATTTTCGTGAGAGCTCTGCATTGTTTTCTAAAATAACATTGAATGGCACATCGCAGTGTGCGAGAAGAGATGAAATGATTGTTCTTGCAGTTGGGTATCTCTCTGTGGCTATAAAAGCTACTTCTGCCAGAGCTGTGGCCACACATCCTCTCATGTTCTTTAGGTTGTTCATTCCAATGTGTATTATTATTGTCTTCGCTCCTATTAAAATGTCCTCTGAAATTATTTTGAGGGCACTCTGGGTCGTGGGCCACAATATTTTTCTCACCTCCATGCCAGGTAGCAGTTCTCTTTCCCGCAGATCAGGGGTAGGCAACCCTGTTCCTGGAGTGCCACAGGTACTGCAGGATTTTGTTCCAACTAGGCACCACACCTGCCCAACTGAGCTAATTGATCAGTTCAATGATTGCCTAAATTCAAAACAGGTCTTCCAGGTAGGTTAAATCAAAAACATGAAATGCCTGCGGCACTCCAGGACCAGGGTTGCCTACCCCTGCCGTAGATGTTTGCCGTTGAAGTCACAGAGAATGACTACAACCCCAGGTTGTTCTTGGAGCTGAGCTGAGGTGGGAGTGTTGGGTGAGCTAGCAGAGGTGGTAGGGAGGTTGTTATTTGTTGGAGAGGGATCTGATGTCTTCTGCTGTGTTATCTTGTGTTGCTGTTCTAGGAGTGGCACAAGTCCTTTGTTAAGGTCAACGGCATCATGAACTTTACAAAGTACCAGGACATTTTAGCCAAAAACCTGGTTGCCTCTGCCAGGAGGCTGAAACTTGGCCACAAGTGGATCTTCCAGCAGGACAATAACGCCAAGCACACATCAAAATCAACAAAGAAATGGTTAATTGGCCACAAAATCAACATTTTGCAATGGCCATCTGTCTCTGGACTTGAAACCCATTGAAAACCTGTGGTTTGAATTGAAGAGGGCAGTCCATAAACACAGACGAAGGATATCAAGGATCTGGAAGGATTCTGTATGGAAGAATGGTCAAAGATCCTTCCCAATGTGTTTTCCAACTCATACAACTTTTTAGAAAAAGTCTCAATGCCATTATCCTTGCACAATAAGGTGAGGTATTGAAAAAAGTATTAATTCTTAAACAAAATCTCTGTATTGGAGCAATTGTGTTAGTATAAAATAATATAATTTCCCAATTTTTCTGAGCATACAATATAGGTCAATATTTCTATTATTTATTTTATACAGTCATTTTTGCTCATCTTTATCAAGGGTGTCAATAATTTCGGACCTCACTGTATGTGAACGTGTACATATATTACAGTACTGTACATGCAACATCTGCCATCATTATCATGGACTGTGTAGTCCCATTTGATGAGAGTGAGCTGTACGCTCATGGGAGTTTTACTTACTCTGGCCTCTGTTCCAGTTTTCAGGGGAAATGGAAAAAGAGCCTGTGACACGACATCTGCTTTTGGATGTTAACAAGGTGACACTCCTTGTCCACATTCACTGGATTCTCGTCAAGACCAGTACAGTGCATTTGGAAAGTATTCACACCACTTTTCCCACATTTTGCTACATTACAGCTTTATTCTAAAATGGATTTTTTTTAAATATCGTCATCAATCTTCACACAATACTCCGTAATGACAAAGTGAAAACATAAATACCTTATTTACGTAAGTATTCAGACCCTTCGCTATGAGACTCGAAATTTAGCTCAGGTGCATCCTGTTTACGTTGATCATCCTTGAGATGTTTCTACAACTTGATTGGAGTCCACCTGTGGTAAATTCAATTGATTGGACATGATTTGGAAGGGCACACAAAACAAATCAAATGACATTTTATTTGTTACATGCGCCGAATACATAGGGGTAGTAGACCTTACAGTGAAATGCTTACTTACAAGCCCTTAACCAACAATGCAATTTTAAGAAAGAATACAAAAAAAATACAAAAAAAACATGAAATAAACAAATAATAAGAAATAAAAGTAACAAATAATTAAAGAGCAGCAGTAAAATAACAATAGCGAGGCTATATACAGGGGGTACCGGTACCGAGTCAATGTGCTGGGGCACCGGTTACTCGAGGTAATTGAGGTAATATGTACATATACAGTGGCAAAACTGCTCCAGCTCCTTCAAGTTGGATGGGTTCCGCTGGTGTACAGCAATCTTTAAGTCATACCACAGATTCTCAATTGGATTGAGTTCTGGGCTTTGACTACGCCATTCCAAGACATTTAAATGTTTCCCCTTAAACCACTCGAGTGTTGCTTTAGCAGTATGCTTAGGGTCATTGTCCTGCTGGAAGGTGAACCTCCGTCCCAGTCTCAAATCTCTGGAAGACTGAAACAGGTTACCCTCAAGAATTTCCCTGTATTTAGCGCCATCCATCATTCCTTCAATTCTGACCAGTTTCCCAGTCCCTGCCGATGAAAAACATCCCCACAGCATGATGCTGCCACCACCAGACATAGTGTTTTCCTTGATGGCCAAAAAGCTCAATTTTAGTCTCATCTGACTAGAGTACCTTCTTCCATATGTTTGGGGAGTCTCCCACATGCCTTTTGGCGAACACCAAACGTGTTTGCTTATTTTTTTCTTTAAGCAATGGCTTTTTTCTGGCAACTCTTCCGTAAAGCCCAGCTCTGTGGAGTGTACGGCTTAAAGTGGTCCTATGGACAGATACTCCAATCTCCGCTGTGGAGCTTTGCAGCTCCTTCAGGGTTATCGTTGGTCTCTTTGTTGCCTCTCTGATTAATGTCCTCCTTGCCTGGTCCGTGAGTTTTGGTGGGCGGCCCTCTCTTGGCAGGGTTGTTGTGGTGCCATATTCTTTCAATTTTTTAATGATGACTCCCGAGTGGCGCAGTGGTCTAAGGCACTGCATTGCAGTGCTAGCTGTGCCACTAGAAATCCTGGTTCGAATCCAGGCTCTGTCGTAGCTGGCCGCGACCGGGAGACCCATGGGGCGGCGCACAATTGGCCCAGCGTCGTCCAGGGTAGGGGAGGGAATGGCCGGCAGAGATGTAGCTCAGTTGGTAGAGCATGGCATTTGCAACGCCAGGGTTGTGGGTTTGATTCCAGTATAAAAAATAAAATAAAAATGTATGCACTCACTAACTGTACAGTGAGGGGAAAAAGTATTTGATCCCCTGCTGATTTTGTACGTTTGCCCACTGACAAAGACATGATCAGTCTATACTTTTAATGGTAGGTTTATTTGAACAGTGAGAGACAGAATAACAACAAAATAATCCAGAAAAACGCATGTCAAAAATGTTATAAATTGATTTGCATTTTAATTAGGGAAATAAGTATTTGACCCCTCTGCAAAACATGACTTAGTACTTGGTGGCAAAACCCTTGTTGGCAATCACAGAGGTCAGACGTTTCTTGTAGTTGGCCACTAGGTTTGCACACATCTCAGGAGGGATTTTGTTCCACTCCTCTTTGCAGATCTTCTCCAAGTCATTAAGGTTTCGAGGCTGAAGTTTGGCAACTCGAACCTTCAGCTCCTTCCACAGATTTTATATGGGATTAAGGTCTGGAGACTGGCTAGGCCACTCCAGGACCTTAATGTGCTTCTTCTTGAGCCACTCCTTTGTTGCCTTGGCCGTGTGTTTTGGGTCATTGTCATGCTGGAATACCCATCCACGACCCATTTTCAATGCCCTGGCTGAGGGAAGGAGGTTCTCACCCAAGATTTGAAAGTACATGGCCCCATCCATTGTCCCTTTGATGCGGTGAAGTTGTCCTGTCCCCTTAGCAGAAAAACACCCCCAAAGCATAATGTTTCCACCTCCATGTTTGACGGTGGGGATGGGGTCATAGGCAGCATTCCTCCTCCTCCAAACACGGCGAGTTGAGTTGATGCCAAAGAGCTCAATTTTGGTTTCATCTGACCACAACACTTTCACCCAGTTCTCCTCTGAATCTTTCAGATGTTCATTGGCAAACTTCAGACGGCCCTGTATATGTGCTTTCTTGAGCAGGGGGACCTTGCGGGCGCTACAGGATTTCAGTCCTTCATGGTGTAGTGTGTTACCAATTGTTTTCTTGGTGACTATGGTCCCAGCTGCCTTGAGATCATTGACAAGATCCTCCCGTGTAGTTCTGGGCTGATTCCTCACCGTTCTCATGATCATTGCAACTCCACGAGGTGAGATCTTGCATGGAGCCCCAGGCCGAGGGAGATTGACAGTTCTTTTGTGTTTCTTCCATTTGCGAATAATCGCACCAACTGTTGTCACCTTCTCACCAAGCTGCTTGGCGATGGTCTTGTAGCCCATTCCAGCCTTGTGTAGGTCTACAATCTTGTTCCTGACATCCTTGGAGAGCTCTTTGGTCTTGGCCATGGTGGAGAGTTTGGAATCTGACTGATTGATTGCTTCTGTGGACAGGTGTCTTTTATACAGGTAATAAACTGAGATTAGGAGCACTCCCTTTAAGAGTGTGCTCCTAATCTCAGCTCGTTAACTGTATAAAAGACACCTGGGAGCCAGAAATCTTTCTGATTGAGAGGGGGTCAAATACTTATTTCCCTCATTAAAATGCAAATCAATGTATAACATTTTTGACATGTGTTTTTCTGGATTTTTTTGTTGTTATTCTGTCTCTCACTGTTCAAATAAACCTACCATTAAAATTATAGACTGATCATCTCTTTGTCAGTGGGCAAACGTACAAAATCAGCAAGGGATCAAATACTTTTTTCCCTCACTGTAAGTCGCTCTGGATAAGAGCGTCTGCTAAATGACGTAAATTTAAATTTAATGGTGCTCCGAGGGATGTTCAAAGTTTCAGATATTTTTTTATAACCCAACCCTGATCTGTAATTCTCCACAACTTTGTCCCTGATCTGTTTGGAGAGCTCCTTGGTCTTCATGGTGCCGATTGCTTGGTGGTGCCCCTTGCTTAGTGGTGTTGCAGACTCTGGGGCCTTTCAGAACAGGTGTATATATACTGAGATCATGTGACACTTAGATTGCACACAGGTGGACTTTATTTAACTAATTATGTGACTTCTGAAGGTAATCAGTTGCACCAGATCTTATTTAGGGGCTTCATAGCAAAGGGGGTGAATACATATGCACGCACCACTTTTTCGTAAGTTATTTTTTTCATTTCACTTCACCAATTTGGACTATTTTGTGTTTGTCCATTACATGAAATCCAAATAAAAATCCATTTAAATTACAGGTTGTAATGCAACAAAATAGGAAAAATGGCAAGGGGGATGAATACTTTTGCAAGGCACTGTAGGTAGAGTTATTAAAGTGACTATGCATAGATAACAGAAAGTAGCAGCAGCGTAAAATAGGGGGGGCAATGCAAATAGTCTGGGTAGCTATTTGATTAGATTAGATGTTCAGGAGTCTTATGGCTTGGGGGTAGAAGCTGTTTAGAAGCCTCTTGGACCTAGACTTGGCACTCCTGTACCGCTTGCCGTGCAGTAGCAGAGAGAACAGTCTATGACTAGGGTGGCTGGAGTCTTTTATAGAGGTCCTGGATGGCTGGAAGCTTGGCCCCAGTGATGTACTGGGTCGTACACACTACCCTCTGTAGTGCCTTGCGGTCGGAGGCCGAGCAGTTGACATACCAGGCAGTTATGCAACCAGTCAGGATGCTCTCGATGGTGCAGCTGTAAAACTTTTTGAGGATCTGAGGATCCATGCCAAATCTTTTCAGTCTCCTTAGGGGAATAGGTTTTGTCATGCCCTCTTCACGACTGTCTTGGTGTGCTTGGACCATGTTAGTTTGTTGGTGATGTGGACACCAAGGAACTTGAAGCTCTCAACCTGATCCACTACAGCCCCGTCGATGAGACCTGTCTATATAAGGTCCCACAATTGACAGTGCATGTCAGAGCAAAAACCAAGCCATGAGGTCGAAGGAATTGTCCGTAGAGCTCCGAGACAGGATTGTGTCGCGGCACAGATCTGGGGAAGGGTACCAAAAAATGTCTGCAGAATTGAAGGTCCCCAAGAACACAGTGGCCTCCATCATTCTTAAATGGAAGAAGTTTAGAACCACCAAGAATCTTCCTAGAGCTGGCCGCCCGGCCAAACTGAGCAATCGGGGGAGAAGGGCCTTGGTCAGGGAGGTAACCAAGAACCCAATGGTCACTCTAACAGAGCTCCACAGTTCCTCTGTGGAGATGGGATTTAACTAGTTGGCCTGAATGCCAAGCATCACGTTTGGAGGAAACGTGGCATCATCCCTACGGTGAAGCACGGTGGTGGCAGCATCATGCTGTGGGGATCTTTTTCAGCGGCAGGGACTGGGAGACTAGTCAGGATCGAGGGAAAGATTATCAGAGCAAAGTACAGAGAGATTCTTGATGAAAACCTGCTCCAGAGCGCTCAGGACCTCAGACTGGGGCAAAGGTTCACCTTCCAACAGGACAGCGACCCGATTCGCGACTAGTATCTGAATGTCCTTGAGTGGCCCAGCCAAAGCCCGGACTTGAACCCAATCGAACATCTCTGGAGAGACCTGAAAATAGCTGTGCAGCAACGCTCCCCATCCAACCTGACAGAGCTTGACAGGATCTGCAGAGAAGAATGGGAGAAACTCCCCAAATACAGGTGTGCCAAGCTTGTAGCATCATACCCCAAAACACTCGAGGCTGTAATCGCTGCCAAAGGTGCTTCAACAAAGTACTGAGTAAAGAGTCTGAATACTAATGTAAATGTGACATTTCCGTTTTTTATTCGTAATCAATTTGCTAAAATGTCTTAAAAACCTGTTTTTGCTTTGTCATTATGGGGTATTGTGTGAAGATTGATTAGGGGGAAAAAACTACTTAATCCATTTTAGAAGAAGTCTGTAAAGTAACAAAATACGGAAAAAGCCCCCCATATCTTAGAATTAATTGATAACTAACACCAGTGCAGATGGCACTCTTTTGCTAAGTGCAGAGATGTATTATACACTACCGTTCAAAAGTTTGGGGTCACTTAGAAATGTCTTTGTTTTCGAAAGAAAAGCAATTTTTTTGTCCATTAAAATAACATCAAATTGATCAGAAATACAGTGTAGACATTGTTAATGTTGTAAATGGCTATTGTAGCTGGAAACGGCTGATTTTTTATGGAATATTTACATAGACGTACAGAGGCCCATTATCAGCAACCATCAGTCCTGTGTTCCAATGGCACGTTGTGTTTGCTAATCCAAGTTTATCATTTTAAATGGCTAATTGATCATTAGAAAACCCTTTTGCAATTATGTTAGCACAGCTGAAAACAGTTGTGCTGATTAAAGAAGCAATAACACTGGCCTTCTTGAGACTAGTTGAGTATCTGGAGCATCAGCAATTGTGGGTTCGATTACAGGCTCAAAATGGCCTGAAACAAATAACTTTCTTCTGAAACTCATCAGTCTACTCTTGTTCTGAGAAATGAAGGCTATTTCATGCGAGAAATTGCCAAGAAACTGAAGATCTCGTACAACGCTGTGTACTACTCTCTTCACAGAACAGCGCAAACTGGCTCTAACCAGAATAGAAAGAGGAGTGGGAGGCCCGGTGCACAACTGAGCAAGAGGACAAATACATTAGAGTGTCTAGTTTGAGAAACAGACACCTCACAGGTTCTCAACTGGCAGCTTCATTAAATAGTACCTGCAAAACACCAGTCTCAACGTCAATTGTGAAGAGGCGACTCCGTGATGCTGACCTAGGCAGAGCTGCAAAGAAAAAGTCCAGTGTCTGTGATCTTTTGCCCATCTTAATCTATTATTTTTATTGGCCAGTCTGAGATATGGCTTTTTCCTTGCAACTCTGCCTAGAAGGTCAGCATCCCGGAGTCGCCTCTTCACTGTTGACGTTGAGATTGGTGGACAAAAAAATTGCTTTTCTTTCGAAAACAAGGATATTTCTAAGTGACCCCAAACTTTTGAACGGTAGTGTAGGTAATGAATGTGTATGGGAAAGTGTTCCAAAAACACATTTTCACATGTGAAAAACCACATATTTTCAAGTGAAAGACCACATGATGTGTTTAAAAAGCACATGTTTTCATTTGATTTCACATGTGAAATTTCATAAGTGAAATTGTGATTTTCCATGTAAAATCATGTGGCCAGCTATCTGAATTTGGTCTGTGGCCACCAGGTCTGCGGCCATGACAGGGATCGACCACAGATTTATTGGCAAGAATACATTTCTGCATTGCTAAAATCTGTACAGAATCAAGTCAATAATTGTGTGATTATCTGACAACACCAACAAAAAAGTAGCAGTACTCAGGGACACTTGACATTAATGCTCTCGAGAACTTGCAACCTTTTGGTCTGGAGTGCATTAATGTCTCAGCAGTGCCACCAGATACTGATTTGTTACCAAGAACATACAGTACCAGTCAAAAGTTTGGACACACCCACTCATTCAAGGGTTTTTCTTTATTTGTACTATTTTCTACATTGTAGAATAATAGTGAAGACATAAAAACTATGAAATAACACATATGGAATCATGTAGTAACCAAAAAAGTGTATTTTATATTTGAGATTCTTCAAATAGCCACCCTTTGCCTTGTTGACATCTTTGCACACTCTTGGCATTCTCTCAACCAACTTCATGAGGTAGTCACCTGGAATTCATTTCAATTAACAGGTGTGCCTTCTTAAAAGTTAATGTGTGGAATTTCTTTCCTTCTTAATGCGTTTGAGCCAATCAGTTGTGTTGTGACAAGGTAGTGGGGTATACAGAAGATAGCCCTATTTGGTAAAATACCAAGTCCATATTATGGCAAGAACAGCTCAAATAAGCAAAGAGAAACAACAGGCCATCATTACTTTAAGACATGAAGGTCAGTCAATATGGAACATTTCAAGAACTTTGAAAGTTTCTTCATGTGCAGTCGCAAAAACCATCAAACGCTATGATGAAACTGGCTCTCATGACAGGAATGGAAGACCCAGAGTTACCTCTGCTGCAGAGGATAAAGTTCATCAGAGTCACCAGTCTCAGAAATTGCAACCCAAATAAATGCTTCACAGAGTTCAAGTAAAAGACACATCTCCACATCAACTGTTCAGAGGGGTCTGTGTGAATCAGGCCTTCGTGGTCGAATTGCTGCAAAGAAACCACTACTAAAGGACACCAATAAGAAGAATAGACTTGCTTGAGCCAAGAAACACGAGCAATGGACATTAGACCGGTGGAAATATGTCCTTTGGTCTGGAGTCCAAATTTGAGATTTTTGGTTCCAACCGCCGTGGGTTTGTGAGATGCGTGTGGGTGAACGGATTATCTCTGCATGTGTGTTTCCCACCGTAAAGCATGGAGAAGGAGGTGTTATGGTGTGGGGGTGCTTTGCTGGTGACACTGTCTGTGATTTATTTAAAATTCAAGGCACACTTAACCTTCATGGCTACCCCAGCATTTTGCAGCGATAAGCCATCCCATCTGGTTTGGGCTTAGTGGGACTATCATTTGTTTTTCAACAGGACAATGACCCAACACACCTCCAGGCTGTGTAAGGGCTATTTGACCAAGAAGGAGAGTGATGGAGTGCTGCATCAGATGACCTGGCCTCCACAATCCCCCGACCTCAACCCAATTGAGATGGTTTGGGATGAGTCGGACCGCAGAGTGAAGGAAAAGCAGCCAACAAGTGCTCAGCATATGTGGGAACTCCTTCAAGACTGTTGGAAAAGCATTCCAGGTGAAGCTGGTTGAGAGAATGCCAAGAGTGTGCAAAGCTGTCATCAAGGCAAAGGGTGTGTCACGTCTTCTCCCGTTGCCACCGGTCTGAGCGCACCACCTCGGCAGACACAGGAATGGAAACCCAACACACCCTAATCACCTCCAGCGCACCTGCAACTCATCATCTCATCACCACCACTATATAGCCCTGGACTGTTCGTTCATTGTTGTGTGTAAGTGTTAGCGTCGTGTCGTTTACTTGCTCGTTGTTATTCTCGGTCTCATTGTTAAGTAAACCTTTACCTTGTTAATTCCTGCGTCTGCATCCTGCCTCTTCGTATACTCAGTAGGGTGGCTATTTGAAGAATCTCAAATATAAAATATAATTAGATTTGTTTAACACTTTTTTGGTTACTACATGATTCCATATGTGTTATTTCATAGTTTTGATGTCTTCACTATTATTCTTAAAAATAAAGAAAAACCCTGGAATGAGCAGGTGTGTCCAAACTCTTGACTGGTACTGTATATCCACACACTCTCGAAAATAAGAGTATGGTTACAGTATAATGTTGTTCCCTGGTTTACAAAAAGGTCAAAGGAGCACAATTCTACTAAGCTAACATATGGAATTGTTTTAAGATGGTCATACCATGGATCATTTTGCTATTTGATTTAGAATTTTAGGACACCTGTATGTATAAAAAATATATATTTACAACAACATGTAAGCTATATTTTGTCTCCAATGTTTGTTGAAAACATAAATACATCTGCACAATGAGCACTTGTCTCTCAAATACATCTTTACCCTTGTTGCTTAGCTAGCTAGCTAATTTTAGCCATATTAACATTTACATGAAATCAGTCAACAGACCTCAAAACAAGACATGATATCAAGAACAAGATGAAACGAGCTGAAATTAGCCACTTATGATACCCCACATGGCAGTTTCTTGTCATTCTTGCTAGCAATCTGGCAATCCAGAATCTCAACAATACGCTGACTTCTGCCCCATGGAAGCGCACACATAGTTTCTGTTATGTTGTCAGCTAACCCATCTATATCTAGGAGATATAAAAAATCTAAATCAATATTTTTGTTTTTTTCTGAACAGCAATGCATTCTTGCCAATATGTCTGTAGTCTTTTTTTGCTCACAGACCTGGTGGTGTAGTAGGACATTTCAAGTTGCGAGCAACCAAGAGGTTTGAAGTTCAAATCCCAGTTAAGGCTGAGTCCCAAGTGTGGTCACAGCACAACAACAACAAAAAGGTTTTACACTATTACATTCACAAAAATGGTTCGCTCCTACAGACAGTGAGTCACGTGGCCGTGGCTTGCTATATAAAGCAGGCAGACAGGCATCGAGGCATTCAGTTACTGTTCGATTGAACGTTAGAATGGGCAAAACGAGTGACCTAAGTGACTTTGAGCGTGGTATTATCGTTGGTGCCAGGTGTTTCGGTTTCAGTATCTCAGAAACAGCCAGCCTCTTGAGCTTTTCACGCACTACAATGTCTAGGGATTACCGAGAATGATGCGACAAACAAGAAATACCCAGTCAGCGGCAGTCCTGTGGGCGAAAACAGCTCGTTGATGAGAGATTGAAGGAGAATGGAAAAAATCGTGAAAGCTAACAGGCGGGCCACAAACAGGCAAATAATGGCGCAGTACATCAGTGGTGTGCAGAACGACATCTCGGAACGCACAACTTGTCGGTCCTTGTCATGGATGGGCTATTGCAGCAGACGACCACACCGGATTCCACTCCTATCAGCTATAAACAAGAAGAAGCGCTCCAGTGGGCACGCGATCACCAACACTGGACAATTGAGGCGTGGAAAAATATTGACTGGTCCGACAAATCCCGCTTCCTGTTGCGTCATGCTGATGGCAGAGTCAGGATTTGGCGTAACAGCATGAGTCCATGGCCCCGTCCTGCCAGGTGTCAACGGTACAGGCTGGTGGCGGTGGAGTAATGGTGTGGGGAATTTTTTATTGGCACACGTTAGGTCCCTTGATACCAAATGAGCATTGTTTCCATGCCCCAAAGAATTAAGGCTGTTCTGGAGGCAAAGGGGGGTCCGACCCGGTACTAGATGGTGTACCTAATAAACTGCCCACTGAGTGTATGTATAGCCAATCTGCATTATGTCCACATACCTGGTAGTGCAGCAGGAACTTTAGATACCTAGCAACCAAGAGATTGTGAGTTCAAATCCCAAGTAAGGTTGAGTCCCAAGTAATCTAGGGGATATTGACACAATGCTCTAAAAATATTCTGGGGGATGAACCTGGAACAAACCGGGAACTAGATAAAAACTTGCAGGGGACCAAGACTGTTTAAATTGAAGTAATATAAATTATGCATTTTAAAGTAAAATATTCTCAATTGAATTTGACATCTGGGTTTTCACGTGCTCAAATGTTGTCACGTGTAGTTTCATAGTATCACATGTTGAAATTTTGCACACACAGGCACACACACATACTAGATGGGCATAATCACAAACAGTTGCCTAAGAACTGTTGTCGTGCAGTAGAAGGTTTACTGTAGTCAGCTACGTTGATTAATTTAATTGGGAAAATATGAAACATAACATCATTAGTATGATATACAAACCTGCTTTTAGATTATGATGCATCTCAGATTAATCCAGCAGATTGAGTCAACATACTCATACAGTATCATTTAATGCTGTTGAATTGAATTGAATGTTAATTGCATGACATTTACCTCTATTGACTTATTTTTGATCATTCTTTATAGGCCTAGTTAAATGCACTTACACTTTGCCATTCCATTCCATCACAGAAACACAACATTCATTTTTCCATAACATACAGTAGAATGAATGACCTCGAAGACGACCTATAAGATATTGATAAGAGAAAACCAATAATGTCTACTAGTTACAGGTCATTTCTCATAGTTTACTATTTCTCCAACCAATATTTCTAAATTTGAGATCCCTGTAGCCGAGCAGTCAAACCTCTTCATTAGACAGGCAGGCACACATAGAGCATTTGAAAACAGAAATCAATGCTAAAATGGTTTCTTTATATTCTTTCAGGGTGCGTTTAGGTTACATTATAGCTCATCATATTTTCAGATTGACAGGGAGGTGAAATGCGTTTAGGTTACATTATAGCTCATCATATTTTCAGATTGACAGGGAGGGGAAGTGCGTTTAGGTTACATTATAGCTCATCATATTTTCAGATTGACAGGGAGGTGAAATGCGTTTAGGTTACATTATAGCTCATCATATTTTCAGATTGACAGGGAGGGGAAGTGCGTTTAGGTTACATTATAGCTCATCATATTTTCAGATTGACAGGGAGAGGAAGCGCGTTTAGGTTACATTATAGCTCATCATATTTTCAGATTGACAGGGAGAGGAAGCGCGTTTAGGTTACATTATAGCTCATCATATTTTCAGATTGACAGGGAGGGGAAGTGCGTTTAGGTTACATTATAGCTCATCATATTTTCAGATTGACAGGGAGAGGAAGTGCGTTTAGGTTACATTATAGCTCATCATATTTTCAGATTGACAGGGAGAGGAAGCGCGTTTAGGTTACATTATAGCTCATCATATTTTCAGATTGACAGGGAGAGGAAGCGCGTTTAGGTTACATTATAGCTCATCATATTTTCAGATTGACAGGGAGAGGAAGGCGTTTAGGTTACATTATAGCTCATCATATTTTCAGATTGACAGGGAGAGGAAGCGCGTTTAGGTTACATTATAGCTCATCATATTTTCAGATTGACAGGGAGAGGAAGCGCGTTTAGGTTACATTATAGCTCATCATATTTTCAGATTGACAGGGAGAGGAAGCGCGTTTAGGTTACATTATAGCTCATCATATTTTCAGATTGACAGGGAGAGGAAGCGCGTTTAGGTTACATTATAGCTCATCATATTTTCAGATTGACAGGGAGGTGAAATGCGTTTAGGTTACATTATAGCTCATCATATTTTCAGATTGACAGGGAGGGGAAGTGCGTTTAGGTTACATTATAGCTCATCATATTTTCAGATTGACAGGGAGGTGAAATGCGTTTAGGTTACATTATAGCTCATCATATTTTCAGATTGACAGGGAGGGGAAGTGCGTTTAGGTTACATTATAGCTCATCATATTTTCAGATTGACAGGGAGAGGAAGCGCGTTTAGGTTACATTATAGCTCATCATATTTTCAGATTGACAGGGAGAGGAAGCGCGTTTAGGTTACATTATAGCTCATCATATTTTCAGATTGACAGGGAGGGGAAGTGCGTTTAGGGTTACATTATAGCTCATCATATTTTCAGATTGACAGGGAGAGGAAGTGCGTTTAGGTTACATTATAGCTCATCATATTTTCAGATTGACAGGGGAGAGGAAGCGCGTTTAGGTTACATTATAGCTCATCATATTTTCAGATTGACAGGGAGAGGAAGCGCGTTTAGGTTACATTATAGCTCATCATATTTTCAGATTGACAGGGAGAGGAAGCGCGTTTAGGTTACATTATAGCTCATCATATTTTCAGATTGACAGGGAGAGGAAGCGCGTTTAGGTTACATTATAGCTCATCATATTTTCAGATTGACAGGGAGAGGAAGCGCGTTTAGGTTACATTATAGCTCATCATATTTTCAGATTGACAGGGAGAGGAAGCGCGTTTAGGTTACATTATAGCTCATCATATTTTCAGATTGACAGGGAGAGGAAGCGCGTTTAGGTTACATTATAGCTCATCATATTTTCAGATTGACAGGGAGAGGAAGCGCGTTTAGGTTACATTATAGCTCATCATATTTTCAGATTGACAGGGAGAGGAAGTGCGTTTAGGTTACATTATAGCTCATCATATTTTCAGATTGACAGGGAGAGGAAGTGCGTTTAGGTTACATTATAGCTCATCATATTTTCAGATTGACAGGGAGAGGAAGTGCGTTTAGGTTACATTATAGCTCATCATATTTTCAGATTGACAGGGAGAGGAAGTGCGTTTAGGTTACATTATAGCTCATCATATTTTCAGATTGACAGGGAGAGGAAGTGCGTTTAGGTTACATTATAGCTCATCATATTTTCAGATTGACAGGGAGAGGAAGCGCGTTTAGGTTACATTATAGCTCATCATATTTTCAGATTGACAGGGAGAGGAAGCGCGTTTAGGTTACATTATAGCTCATCATATTTTCAGATTGACAGGGAGAGGAAGCGCGTTTAGGTTACATTATAGCTCATCATATTTTCAGATTGACAGGGAGAGGAAGTGCGTTTAGGTTACATTATAGCTCATCATATTTTCAGATTGACAGGGAGAGGAAGCGCGTTTAGGTTACATTATAGCTCATCATATTTTCAGATTGACAGGGAGAGGAAGTGCGTTTAGGTTACATTATAGCTCATCATATTTTCAGATTGACAGGGAGAGGAAGTGCGTTTAGGTTACATTATAGCTCATCATATTTTCAGATTGACAGGGAGAGGAAGTGCGTTTAGGTTACATTATAGCTCATCATATTTTCAGATTGACAGGGAGAGGAAGTGCGTTTAGGTTACATTATAGCTCATCATATTTTCAGATTGACAGGGAGAGGAAGTGCGTTTAGGTTACATTATAGCTCATCATATTTTCAGATTGACAGGGAGAGGAAGCGCGTTTAGGTTACATTATAGCTCATCATATTTTCAGATTGACAGGGAGAGGAAGCGCGTTTAGGTTACATTATAGCTCATCATATTTTCAGATTGACAGGGAGAGGAAGCGCTACTATGTGTTTAGTCTCTTAATACCCGGGCGCTAAAATGCCAGCATACTGATTGATGATATGAACATACGGTGAACAGTTCTCAGGAACCAGGACATTTAAATCTAGGCCTTGGGGTTCTATTTGGAGCTCTAGTCAATCTATTGTTGGGTTTGACTTGATGGGTTTGCATTGATCAACTCTAGTCAATCCATTGATGGGTTGATGGGTTGATGGCCAGGCACGATTCCAACACCATCATTAAGTTTGCCGACGACACAACAGTGGTAGGCCTGATCACCGACAACGATGAGACAGCCTATAGGGAGGAGGTCAGAGACCTGGCTGTGTGGTGCCAGGATAACAACCTCTCCCTCAACGTGACCAAGACAAAGGAGATGATTGTGGACTACAGGAAAAAAAAAGAGGACTGAGCACGCCCCCATTCTCATCGACGGGGCTGTAGTGGAACAGGTTGAGAGCTTCAAGTTCCTTGGTGTCCACATCACCAACGAACTATCATGGTCCAAACACACCAAGACAGTCGTGAAGAGGGCACGACAAAGCCTATTCCCCCTCAGGAGACTGAAAAGATTTGGCATGGGTCCTCAGATCCTCAAAAAATTATACAGCTGCACCATCGAGAGCATCCTGACTGGTTGCATCACCGCCTGGTATAGCCACTGCTCGGCCTCCGACCGCAAGGTACTACAGAGGGTAGTGCGTACGGCCCAGTACATCACTGGGGCCAAGCTTCCTGCCATCCAGGACCTCTATACCAGGCGGTGTCAGAGGAAGGCCCTCAAAATTGTCAAAGACTCCAGCCACCCTAGTCATAGACTGTTCTCTCTGTTACCGCACGGCAAGCGGTACCGGAGTGCCAAGTCTAGGTCCAAAAGACTTCTCAACAGCTTCTACCCCCAAGCCATAAGACTCCTGAACAGCTAATCATGGCTACCCTGACTATTTGCACTGCCCCCGCACCCCCACCCCCACCCCATATTTTTACGCTGCTGCTACTCTGTTAATTATTTATGCATAGTCACTTTAACTCTACCCACATGTACATATTACCTCAACTACCTCAACTAGCCAGTGCCCCCACACATTGACTCTGCACCGGTACCCCCCTGTATATACTGTATAGCCTCCCTACTGTTATTTTATTTTACTTCTGCTCTTTTTTTCTCAGAATGTGTTTGTTGTTGTTTTATTTTACTTTTTTATTAAAAAATAAATGCATTGTTGGTTAAGGGCTAAGTAAGCATTTCACTGTAATGTCTACACCTGTTGTATTCGGGGCATGTAGCCAATAAAATGTGATTTGATTAGATTTTTGACTAATGTTTGGCTATTTCTCTGCTTCATTGTTAAAAGAGAAAAGCATAGTGGCTTGATAGTGAAACGATTGCTTTCATTTTGGTCAGTACAAAGTAATTTGAAATACACACATTCGAGACTGGAAATTCAAACGGCTGTTAGCCTGGGCATTGGGCAATAGCATACTTGTATTTCCTCAGCTTGATTTAATAGATTTCAAGCTTCTGTAGGAGGTATAAGCCAGCCAGAATGTGATGACATCTGATCCTGCTCTCTCTTTCTGCAGGGGAACTATTGATCTCTGTATAAAGCCCCGTTTATACATGGTCCTAACATGTGTCCTTCGTCCTGATCTTGTCCACATTCTTATTGTGCCCACAGGTGTAGGCAATCAAAAGACACATTGTGATCTGATTGTGATCAGATCTTCTTGCCCACAACCAAAGGTAGTCAGGCATGCATTGTGGTGGGATATCTTACAAGTGTGGACGGATCTGGACAGTGAAACCATTTAAATCATCATTATTCCACCCTGTAAAATCTTTGACAGTTGGCACCATTGTGCATCAATTATGTGTGAAATAATTGACTTGTGGCATCAATATGTGTGAAAATAAATATTATTTTGAAAGAATATCTGTCAAATAACTTGCATACAGGGAGGGACCAGAAAATCTGGTCACATTGCGGACACAGTGGACGGGTAAGAGACACATTTTAATACAATGTGTAGACACGTCTGAAAATATGTGCACAATCAGAATATAGACAAGATCAGGACACAGGACACATATTAGAACCAAGTATAAATAAGGCTTAAAAGACCACAACATCCCATAAAAGCATTGCAGGAAAGCAGCCAGGACATGCATACGAATATCCTAAAGTGGTTATGGTGCACAATGCTTTTAAAGGACTACATTTCTCCAAGTCGGGATTCAGAGACAGTAAAGTAACCTGAGACAGGGGAGGGAAAATTACTGGCCCGGCACAATGCACACTGGGAGTGTCCAGTGTCCATCTTAGACTGGAGCCACTGCTATTGTATTGTATGCACACAATGGTGGTGGAAGGAGAAAGGCTGAGATACTGTAATTCTCAAATCCCAGTGTGGCTTCATCATCATACTGTGTGGGGATTTAGCTGAAATAGGTTCTGTGGATGCTTTGAAGATGGAGCACCTGTTGAAATATTTTGAGAGCTATTGAGAATGTGCATATAAACTCAAGAATTTGCTTGTATTTATTTCTACCACATTTCAATTATGGCAGGCACCTGTTCAGTCTTAAGAATTAAGCATGCTTCACTCACGTTATACAGTTGACGAGTAGGCTATGCCTAATTAGGATCTCCGCTCAATTTCTCTAACACAGGTTAAATGCATAATTACAATAACTCAGTATAAAAAGGCAGGAAATAAGGAACTCTTGGTATGTTTGTTTCCCCTCTGCTATCTTTTCACCTCAGAGACTCCCAATTGGAGATTTTGACTGTCAACTATTTCACTTCTACATCTTGTTATCTTTGACAAGATTTTCTCATTCATCAAGATAGGTAAAAGACACACCATGAGCAAAACAAAATGTTTGAAAAATGTCCTTGTTTAGTTGAGAAATACCTTGAAGTTTGCTTTTCAGTCTCCTGGCTTTAGCCGGAGTAAGCTATCAACAGATACACCTGTAGCCTACGATGTCAGAAAATTCTTACCTGTAAAACACCAAGCAGACAGTTGAGTTTCATATAAATATTTATTGCAGAGGAGGTATTTTTATGTACATGCTATCACAATATAACACAATATAAATCTACCAAATATTCCCATATACGGATGCTATAAGCTTGTCATAGAGCAATATGTATAACAAGCACATAATACAGTGGGCAATGGTACAGTATCACTCACTAAACAACTTGTAACAGTCCATAAAATATACCTTTTTTTTTTTGTTCTATCAAGGGCAGTGAAACATTGGTCCTACGAATTTATTGATATCATGCAGAAGCCACGAGAGCAATAGTTACAACGTTACAGCACTGAGTAGTAGTAGTAGTATTTCCCATCCAGTGACTTGGTTTGGTCACAAGAGAAGTCAGCTTAAATCAAACAAGCTTACAAATGGAAATCACCCATGATAAAAAGTCAAATCAGGAGATCAAGGAGTAGCAACTGGACACAATATTCATGTTGAAAAGGTTACAGGTAACAATGGGTCTTTAGTCATCATTATGTTCAAGAACCGAAGTATGTAGGACATACTGCAATACAATGATCATTTCCAGAGGGACTGACAAAATAGACACAGATTGATACACTTTGTTACAAATCCATGAGCTGATTCAACTGCCACAGGGTACTGCTGCACATATCATTGAAGGTTAAGTGTATCTATTGTGACCAATTTTTGTTATTGGTATTTAACAGCACTTTCACGCCATTTGAGAGGTACAGTGTCTGAAATGACCAGGTATCATATGCTCAAGAGCCAATGGGTTCATCTTATCAGTGTTTGAGGGAATAATGTTAGCTAGGGGCAGGCTAGGTCCCTGGGATTGTCTAAAGTTGGCATTTAGGAACAGATATTACAATGTATGTGATGGTTGATACGCCTAGTTCATAAATATCATCAAGGTCCATCAAACCATTACAATCAAACTAGGCAGGGTGACATTTCCTTTCAGACACCATTCCAGCTGCCCATTAAGCAGAGCCTGTGACAAATCTCAATCTCATGCTCTAAGGCTGATAGTCTGGGTTTTACATATTTCAGACGAGCCCCATGATGTCAATGGTAGATATAATTCTCTGTAGAGGGAGACAGAAATAAGACACAACATCTAAATCATGTTTTATAGAGTCTGGCTGTGGAGTTGCTATATTATGATATACAGTGGGGAAAAAAAGTATTTAGTCAGCCACCAATTGTGCAAGTTCTCCCACTTAAAAAGATGAGAGAGGCCTGTAATTTTCATCATAGGTACACGTCAACTATGACAGACAAAATGAGAAAAAAAATCCAGAAAATCACATTGTAGGATTTTTAATGAATTTATTTGCAAATTATGGTGGAAAATAAGTATTTGGTCAATAACAAAAGTTTCTCAATACTTTGTTATATACCCTTTGTTGGCAATGACACAGGTCAAACGTTTTCTGTAAGTCTTCACAAGGTTTTCACACACTGTTGCTGGTATTTTGGCCCATTCCTCCATGCAGATCTCCTCTAGAGCAGTGATGTTTTGGGGCTGTCGCTGGGCAACACGGACTTTCAACTCCCTCCAAAGATTTTCTATAAGGTTGAGATCTGGAGACTGGCTAGGCCACTCCAGGACCTTGAAATGCTTCTTACGAAGCCACTCCTTCGTTGCCCGGGCGGTGTGTTTGGGATCATTGTCATGCTGAAAGACCCAGCCACGTTTCATCGTCAATGCCCTTGCTGATGGAAGGAGGTTTTCACTCAAAATCTCACGATACATGGCCCCATTCATCTTTCCTTTACACGGATCAGTCGTCCTGGTCCCTTTGCAGAAAAACAGCCCCAAAGCATGATGTTTCCACCCCCATGCTTCACAAGGTATGGTGTTCTTTGGATGCAACTCAGCATTCTTTGTCCTCCAAACACGACGAGTTGAGTTTTTACCAAAAAGTTATATTTTGGTTTCATCTGACCATATGACATTCTCCCAATCCTCTTCTGGATCATTCAAATGCACTCTAGCAAACTTCAGATGGGCCTGGACATGTACTGGCTTAAGCAGGGGGACACGTCTCGCACTGCAGGATTTGAGTCCCTGGCGGCGTAGTGTGTTACTGATGGTAGGCTTTGTTACTTTGGTCCCAGCTCTCTGCAGGTCATTCACTAGGTCCCCCCGTGTGGTTCTGGGATTTTTGCTCACCGTTCTTGTGATCATTTTGACCCCACGGGGTGAGATCTTGCGTGGAGCCCCAGATCGAGGGAGATTATCAGTGGTCTTGTATGTCTTCCATTTCCTAATAATTGCTCCCACAGTTCATTTCTTCAAACCAAGCTGCTTACCTATTGCAGATTAAGTCTTCCCAGCCTGGTGCAGGTCTACAATTTTGTTTCTGGTGTCCTTTGACAGCTCTTTGGTCTTGGCCATAGTGGAGTTTGGAGTGTGACTGTTTGAGGTTGTGGACAGGTGTCTTTTATACTGATAACAAGTTCAAACAGGTGCCATTAATACAGGTAACGAGTGGAGGACAGAGGAGCCTCTTAAAGAAGAAGTTACAGGTCTGTGAGAGACAGAAATCTTGCTTGTTTGTAGGTGACCAAATACTTATTTTCCACCATAATTTGCAAATAAATTCATAAAAAATCCTACAATGTGATTTTCTGGATATTTTTTTTCTCAATTTGTCTGTCATAGTTGACATGCACCTATGATGAAAATTACAGGCCTCTCTCATCTTTTTAAGTGGGAGAACTTGCACAATTGGTGGCTGACTAAATACTTTTTTTCCCCACTGTACTGTACCTGTTTGGTTGTTAAACAAAATCGATCTAGTGAAATAAAATAAAGAGATAATAAAAGCATTAAAAAATATTATTTGAGAATTATTTTGCTTTTGAAAACAAGTTAAATCTACTTGTTAAGTTACTGAGCAAAGAAAGGATAATGTAATAATTTGAATGAAGCAGAAATGTGATTACCTAATCGCATTCATGGTCACTTATGAACATTTGTATTGCTTCACTTTAAAGCCTCATAGCAAGGCATCATACCCTACAGTAATCCATGCCAACTGTAACAAACAACTATGATAGCTGTACAGGAATCATTACCAATGACAACATTCAACGCAGTCCAAAATACCATCTAATTTAAATGAGTACACTGTTATATTAATGTTATATTGATATATTATTTCCATTACATTACTTTTCATCAGATGTTGCTAGGAACCAGAGAGTTTACTAAACTACAATAAATGATTCCTATTTTGTAACTCAGATATTCCTGTAAACATTCATCTTTAATTGATGCATGAAAGCAAAAATATTTTTTGCTTGCTCAAACAATTGAAGCTTTTGGAAACGTTAGACATAAAGTGTGAATATGAATAATACTTTTGAATATGAATAATGAAAACCAGGTGTGAATTTATTCTGCCAAGAATTTGTAGAGACAGTGTTAAGCAAAAGTCCTAAGACAATAAAACGAGCATTAAAGTTGAAACACTAGAAATATACTGTATGTATAAAAATGCTAAAACTAACACAAATACAGGTATATGTTCTATACAGAAAGAGGAACAATTCGACACACATTAATGCCATATTGCCTCCCTCCATTGTATCATTTCAACTCTCAATGCGCTTTTGGGAATGCAAAAGCTTAAAAGGATGAGCTAATGCTTTTCTAACAGTTAAAAAAACATGCTAAAGTATTATTAACACAAATGAATTATTTGCTTCAGTTGACAAACCATTTGGATCCCACCCCTCTCGTTACCTCGCTGTGCATGCTGTTTATATAATACACCTTCACAGAATGCTGAAGAACAATCCCTGTTCCACTCATGACTTTATACAGACTGAAAGAAGACAGTTCTAGTTAGTTAGGCACATACAGTAATACATTTCTGCAAACTTGGAAGCATTAGACATTGCTGAGAACTAACGGAAATCTAAAAACTCAGCAATTTAGACATGGATGTATACGTGTTAACTTGCTAGAACCATGAGGCTGAATAAAGTATGTGATTAAAAACAATTTTCACTAAAGTTTTCGCTAAAGTGCTATAAGCTGATTCCCTCACTAGCAGCGCCTTGGCTTGGGCACACAAAAGTTATTAGGTTGTTTGTCATGACACGATTGTTGTGAGTTCTTACACCATTTTGTTAAAGATGTTCCCTATATCTTTGGCATTCTATTATTTGTTCAACAAGCCACTCTGACTTTAAACATAAACATGGTAGTTCATGCTCAACCATTAGTACATTTCAGTTAATAAAACCTGCAGCAGAACATCTATTTACATGATATCGATTCACCTTATATTCTAAGTGTGCCATGTTAGTGTGTGGAGTGCTTTATATGACCGATTGAAAGAAGATACATATTTTTTTTTAATGCAAATGTCCACTGAATAAAGAACATGAGAAATGTCTATTCAACATTGCACATAAAGTGGATTGGAAGTTGCATAATTGTATGACTAAGATTTATCATTCAGAATACTCTGTAAGAATCTGGAATGCTTAATATGATTTTGTTGCTTTGTTTTTGTAAGACAAAAAAAGGGGGGGAAATATTGGAAAGGAAGGCAATTTTATCTTATTTTCGTCCAAGTCACCATATTCATAGTAAAAGTCAATATTTGAGGATTCTAAAGTGGAAAACAATGTATACAACAACTACATTTCCAGTTGTCCATAAATGTTGATTTATGTCAGGCCTTTTTCCCTGCAGTACTGTCGTCAAAGTCCCAAGGACATACATCTGCTTTTTTCCCACCACTTACAACCCCCCCTTTGGGCTTTGGATTGCTCTGTTTCACTGCAGAAGTACCCTTGTCTGTTCCTTTTTTCT
Source organism: Coregonus clupeaformis (assembly GCF_020615455.1). Taxonomy (NCBI): domain Eukaryota; kingdom Metazoa; phylum Chordata; class Actinopteri; order Salmoniformes; family Salmonidae; genus Coregonus; species Coregonus clupeaformis. Next base: position 12,576,923 of record NC_059198.1, read on the forward strand.
CTGATGCATCCTCATAATCCCACGGACAGACTTCAACTGGCTTCCCTTTAACTGCTCCAACATTGCCACTTTTCTGTTTTTCTACCGTTGGCACTTCCTGACCACTCTCCACATCCCAAGGGCACACTTCTGTCATTTTGGATTGGCTCGTATGTTTCTCTGTGGATTTACTTCTGTCCTTGGCTTTCGCTCTACTGTTGTCATCGTCAGTGTATTTTGCCTTCTCTTTCTCCTTCTCAAAGGTTCTTGTGAAAGGTGTGCTCTTCTTTTTGGAGGGGAATTCCTTTGTTTTGGAAACCGTAGTAGGACTAGGAGTTTTCTCAGAATTGGGAGATATAGCTGGGTTGTCATAATCCCAGGGACAGACGTCAACCTTTGCAACCAGCTGGAGGAGAGAGCTGCCTGGTGATTTGCAGGGTGGTTCTGACAGAGCACCATTCCCTTTGCTCTCCACTGGAGTAGTGAACTTGTTGTGCCTGGTCTTGTCAGGTGAACAAGTTACCTCAGCTGTCTTGGCAGGCACCTCTTCAAAGTCCCAAGGGCATACATCAACCTTCTTTTTAGAGCTCTCTGCTGCAGGTGGAGGCTGGTTAGACTGGATATTCTTAGCAGGTTGAGGAACCTGACTGGAGGATTGCGGCTTGGATCCCTCCACTGGGGCTTTGCTCTCACCTCCATCCTCCCAAGGGCATATTTCTGCTCGCTGGATGTCTTTAGAATGCCGGGAGCTTGTGGAAGATTGGTCACTGCCTTTCTGCTTTTGCTGTTGGGGCTTGACCCCCTTGGTTCCATTTCCATGGACTGTGGTGGTTTCCTCGGGTGCTATGGAGACATGCTTCTGGACCCTGTTCTCAGAAGGTGTTGGCAGGTCCTCTACTTCCCAAGGACACACCTCTGTGAGGTCTTGGATTTCCTTGGCCTTCGATGGGTCGGAACAGATGGACGGCTGGCTGCCACTCACCTGCTGCTTCATGATCCCAGTTTTGGCTGCAGTCTGCTTGTATTCCACCGACTGGCTACCGATCATGTGGGGATAGCAATCATCCTCTGACTCTGGACTTTCCTTGGTTTCTTTAGCGTTCTGTTGGACCTTCTTGCTGCTGTCTTCAACAGTCTGTGTCTTCCCTCCTGTCAAGCCCAAGGTCTTCTCTTTGGCGCTGGCGATGACGCTCAGTGACTTCTGCAGCATGGACGTTCTTGGGTGGATGGGCTTCTTGTCTTGTGTCAGGTTATGAGCACTGGCCGACTTGCAGACCAAGGGAACGTTCTCAGTCGATTCGCTCACAGCGTCTATCTTGTCATTGGACTTCTTCTTGACCAGCTTTTTGCCCATCAAGGTGTCTATAAGGGATCCCTCAGTGGTCATAACCTCCATCTTGTCAGTAGCAGAGCTGCTGGAGTCCTCGCTCTGGTCACGGACGTGGTCGTAGCTACTGTGCGACTTCTTCAGGGTGAAGACCTTGCTCTTCAGGGACTCCTCTTTGGCAGGCTTCCCCGGATGAGAGGGGTCGAATGGGTTCTTTCTCAAGACGCAGATGCTGTTGCGATTGCTCCCATGATCGCCCCCTTCCTTGTCTTCACGGCTGCACTGCCGGTGTACCGTCTCTGGGATCTCCGTAATGCGTCTCATCAGGGAACGACCCAGTCCCTTCTTGGAGCTGCGCTTCTTCTGCAGGTGAGGGTTGTTGGCCAACATCTTCTTCCTCTTGTATATCTCCAACTGGGAGTACAGTTTCTTCAGCTCCTCCTGGACATTTGTTGAAAACACATAAGGACAAGAATAAGAAAAGAAAAAAAGAGCCATTAAAATGAATGAATATGACTAAAAGTAAACTGGGCCTGTTTTCCGATAGCGATTCAACTTAAGCTTCCAAGTGTTTTAACGATGCATCTATTGCATACAGAACATGCACATTTGAATTTGAAACACGAACGGTGCTTAAACTACTGACAGTGCTTCAACAACGTACTACAGTGTATAACATGCTCTTTGACATAAATAAAAGACAGGTTTTGGACAGTATTAAAGATGCAATAGGCAGAAATCGCTTCGCCATTTCCTGGTTGCTAAAACTCTAACAGTTCACCTAATTTCAGTTTATGTGAAAAAACAAGCAGTCATTGTGTAGAGAATCATTGTACCATCTAAACTGCTGTAAAATATATTTTCCATAACCAAAAATATTGTATTTTCAGCTGTTTAAAGCTGGTGTACAAAACCGAAAGTAAAAGATGCAAAAACAAAACCTAAGCATGGGTAGCATAGAAATAGGAGATCTTATCTCTCGCACTGATAAATACACTTGGACAATGTGCTCAAGTCTTTGGCAAGAGACTTCTTCAGCTCTAACAAACAGAAACCTCTGCTCACATTGCTACATTTTTCCTAAAGACTGTCGCTAGACCTTATGTCTGCAAAAATCTTTCTTTTTGCCACAGTCAGAGGACAAGGATTCAAAAGCTACTGTATCAACAAGGTTATGCAATTAAATGAGAGAATAGATTTTAAAAAATGGAAAGGGAAGGCTGCTCACCCGGATGTCCTCTGGATCCAGACTGTGTTCGCTCCAGGCTGATGTTATGCTGCTGTTGAGGTAAGATCCAGAGCGACCCATGTCCAACTCATCCTCATAGGCCTCAGAGGCAATATCATCTCTCATGTGAGTACCATGAAACAGAAACTGTAGTCGACAAAAGAGAGTGCAATGACTTAGTTTGATTTGGTTTCGATGTAAAATAGCAAGTAATGCTATGCTCAGAATAAGAGCTTTACCTTGGGGACAATCATTAGCCCCAGAGTGACAGTTACAGTCAGGTGGGTGTGAGCAAACCATAGTAACAGCATCCAGTCTGGGTGGAGCTCAGGTGCAAGAGTAAACCTGTACAGAGAGAGAGAGAGAGAGAGAGAGAGAGAGAGAGAGAGAGAGAGAGAGAGAGAGAGAGAGAGAGAGAGAGAGAGAGAGAGAGAGAGAGAGAGAGAGAGAGAGAGAGAGAGAGAGAGAGAGAGAGAGAGGGGGGAATTAGTGAGTGAGTGAGAGAGAGAGAGAGAGAGAGAGAGAGAGAGAGAGAGAGAGAGAGAGAGAGGGAGAGAATTAGTGAGTGTGTGAGAGAGAGAGAGAGAGAGAGAGAGAGAGAGAGAGAGAGAGAGAGAGAGAGAGAGAGAGAGAGAGAGAGAAGGGAATTAGTGAGTGAGTGAGAGAGAGAGAGAGAGAGAGAGAGAGAGAGAGAGAGAGAGAGAGAGAGAGAGAGAGAGAGAGAGAGAGAGAGAGAGAGAGAGAGAGAGGGAATTAGTGAGTGAGTAGAGATATAAAATGAATATTAAAATCGAAATTCCAATTAGAATCTGGCTCAACATTTTCCAATCAGTTATAGAACCAATTTCTCTATATGGCAGCGAAGTATGGGGTCCGCTCTCTAATAATGAATTCACCAAATGGGACAAACATCCAATCGAAATACTGCATGCAGAGTTTTGCAAGACTGTATTGCAAGTGCAAAGAAAAACTCAAAATAACGCATGTAGAGCAGAATTGGGCCAATACCCCCTCCTTATTCGAATAGAAAAAAGAGCCATCAAATTTTACAACCATCTAAAAACAAGTGACCCCAAAACATTCCATCACACAGCTCTACTATGTCAAGAGATGATACAAGAGAAGAGTCCCCTCAGCCAGCTGGTTCTGAGGCACAGTTCACTAACCCAAACCAACCTCATTGAGCCTCAGGAGAGCACTCATAAAATCTGGCCCAACCAAATCATCACAAAGCAAAAATAAAAATATATCAACTATTGGAAAGACACCACAAAAAATAAAAGTACACTTCAATGCTATTTGGCTCTAAACAGACAGTACATGGTGGCAGACTATCTGACCACTGTGACTGATAGAAAACTGAGGAAAACAATGACTAGGTACAGACTCAGTGAGCACAGTCTGGCTATAGAGACCGGTCGTCACAGGCAAACCTGGCTGCCCAGAGAGGACAGGCTTTGCTCACTCTGCCCCTGGGGAGAGGTAGAGACAGAGCTGCATTTCCTATTACACTGTGACAACTACTCAGACCTAAGAGAATCTTTCTTTCCCAAAATTATCATTCAGTACAAAGAATTTGAAACTATAAAATGTAATATTCATTTGTTTTAATGTATTGTTATTCTCATTAATATTGTTGTTGTAGTTGCTGTTAATGGTAATCCAATTTCCACTACTACTATTATTATTGCTGTTGGTCCCACCATTTTTGTTATATGTATACTTTGACAATGTAAGTAATTTAACTTGCCATGTCAATAAAGTCTATTGAATTGAATTGAATTGAGAGAGAAAGAGAGAGAGAGAGAGAGAGAGAGAGAGAGAGAGAGAGAGAGAGAGAGAGAGAGAGAGAGAGAGACGGTAAGCAAAAAAAGGGAGTGTGAAACTGTAATAAAAAACACATTACAAGACATACAGTAGGACCCGGTTCTATATTTAGCAGAGGTTGTGTTGGGGTACAGATGAGATTCCCATTTGAATAATGCTATGCAGAGTCATTAATCATAGAGCTCATTGAGAAATCCACTGAGTGCTGGCATCTGCCTAACTGACAGTTTACAGTGAAGATATTAGGCCTGTTAGCTCCACTACACAATGTCACCGTTAGCATGTTTTTATTCGATAGCTGATCCATACATGTCATATTTAATAGATTGTGACAGGCAATGTTATTTCATTCTAGCTGTAAACCTAACCCGTAACCAAAAAGTCATTGGCAGAAACATTATAGCGTGACAGACAAAACAACTGATTCTAAGCATCACACTAAGCACATAATGCACGTTGCAGAATTTAAGTGAATGACAGTGGTTTTTGTGTACTGTATCAAGTAAGACATGTATTGTTGTGCTGCAGTAAACCCCTCAGACACAGACAGTGTGAGAGACATACACAGGATATAACATGTTAATTTTAAACCAAACTCGATTTATGCACTGTCTGTCTGGGCGTGAACATATTTCATTCCACTGCTTGGAGTGGTTTATCCATGCTGATTATTGCCTCAGTAATCCATTTCCCATCAGGGAGATTGTCTTCACCTTGGATTGTTACTGTATAGGGCACTGATTCTCTCTGATTTAGAAGAAGCAGCTTGATAACTTCCCACTGGGCACACACTAGTTGAATCAATGTTGTTTCCACGTAATTTCATTGAAACCAACGTGGAATAGAGGTTGGAATAGACGTCTGTGCCCAGTGGGTTCCTTGCTGAACTATATTAAAAAAGGCATTTTGAGGCAGCAACAACATTGATTACAGATCCACTGCAATTCTATTTTCTACTGACTTCTGGACCGACGACCAAGGAGGAAACATACTAACAGTGTCCAGAGTGACCAAAATGTAATAGTGGAATAGTGCTTTAATTACAGTAGCTACAGTGTAGTGATTCAGCCTGGTCTCATTGTCCGGGACACTGAAATGAGTATGATACTGTATGTTACGTTTGGTATGGTTACGTAAGACAGAAGGTTACTTAAGGCAAAAACTAAAGGAGGATGGTTGGTCATGGTGGCGTATACCGCGAACGTCTAGTAACCAAAAGGTTGCATGTTTGAATCTCATCATGGACAACTTTAGCATTTTATCTCATTAGCCATTTTTCAACTACTTGCTACTTGGCAACTACTTAGCATGTTAGATAACCCTTCCCCTAACCCTAACCTTAACCCTTTTAGCTAACCTTCCCCTACCCCTAATCCTAACCTAGCTAACGTTAGCCACAACAAATTAGAATTCGTAACGTAACCATTAACCAAACTCCTAACCTTAACCCCTAACCCCTAACCTAACATCCACAAGTTAATACAAACCATACGAAATGTAACATATCATATTAAATGGAGTGTCGTGGTTTTACGTACAGAATAATATGAATTTGCTCTGAAACCAGGTTGAGTGATTAGGAGGCGTGTCCTGTCACACAGTAATTTAACCACTTGAAAGCCTACATCCCAGTAAATGGCATCCAGCAGGCTCATTACTTGGCAGGAGTTGGTGAATGGTTATTTAATGTACAGTTAAAGTAGTTATAGCTAAAAACCATGAGGGGAGGCTAAGGTCTAGAGAGAACGGGTGGTACAATTTCATGAGTGTTTCCCAAAACACCTCATTAAGCAAACATTCAGTAAAATCATTGGTAGAGCGATGAGTAAATTTGTGGATTGTGAAATAATCACAAATAATGATCTGAACACTTAGCACAGAGAGTTCCCTAATTGTCCCTACAGATGCCACAGAAAGTATCCTTGACTTTAACTGGCCACAGTGGGACCACATGCAGGTTCTATGAGTAACAGCCATAGATTATTTTAGCTCTAACAAGCCCAGGTGATACTCCCTGGTGACAAGCTCTCAGCATCTCCCAAACAGACAAGACACATTTTGCATTTACGTTGGGCCTCGTCTTTGCTTTTAGCTGCTAAAACCATCCCAACGCCATAACAGAAGTCAAACGACGGCATAAACACACGCTGGGTGTCAAATTTCTAGCTAATACTGGTAGCCTAGCTGTTAGAAGGTTGGGTCAGCAACTGAAAGGTCCATGAGTTGACAAGGTGAAAAATATGTTTATGTGCCCTTGAGCAATCCAACTTAACCCTAATTGCTCCAGGGTTGCCGTTGATAATGGCTGGCCTTGACCCCACTCTCCAAGGGTGTCTCATGGGAAGTTGGGATATGCACTTGTACATGTGTGAAACAGGACAAATATAACAGACCGGTTAAAAGGTAAACCTCCATGCCTTCCCATCCTATTTGTGGGAAACATTGGCGGGCAATTTTTCTGTAATTTCTGTTAACGTCTAACTTAAATTATGCTGCCAATAGCTCTGAATATCTATGGTGTGTCAAAACATAAATCATGATGACGTGCCTAATGACTGAATAATCTGATGTAGCTGAGCTCTCAATAAGGAGGATTCCAACTGGGAATGGGTTTGGTGGTGTCAGCTGAAACGGTGCAACATCTAATTTAGGATGTCTAGTACTTGATATACAGGCTACACGGAAAGCAGAGGGCACATTCAGTCTTGGATACCATAACAAAACTCCCCTTTGAAATGCATAGATACTAAACTTGTGGCTCATTGAATATAGTTGCAAATTGGTGTACAGCAATAGGCAAGCCAACAGTGAGTGATAAGAAAGTGTCAGATTGTTTATCTATAAAACATATTAAAGTCCATGATGTGTAATATTCAATCCATATACTAATCTCTAAATATAGCTAAATATGACAAAATAAATACACATCCATACTGTCATATCTCTCCCCACCACAGGTTGGGGTCTTTACCTAATAACATGGAAGATGGCAGACAGGATGAGCTCGTTGTGGAGGGCGATGGCCATGTAACGGGGCTCATGGAAGGCCGACGGCACTGTCCTCACAGTGTAACACAGGTACACTCCCCACAGCAGGAACAGGAACTCTGCTGTGGGAGAAACAGGAAGAAGGATATAGAGAACTTCTACACAATGGAAACTATACAGCTACTGTAGGAGAGGAGTTAAAGCGGAAATCAGCAGTAGCAATAATAACAACGCTTTTTCCCAGCCCCTGTTTCGGTAAAAAGCTGAGTGATGGGGCTGGAGAAATGTAACCACAGTCAAATTCATAGATATAGCTATGGATGCAAGGACTGATCATCCATGATATCAAAATTATAGTTTTAAGCATGTTTTGAGGCTGTAGTGTTTGTTTATATTTCCTTTGTTTACAAACATTGGAGTGAAACAAGCTTATAATTTGGGTTCTGATGGGATACAACAGTTGAACTAAACTCATGAGGCATTTATAAGTTATATTCTTCAAAATGTAGCAACTGCTGATTGCCCCTTTAAAAATAGATAGATAGAATACTTTATTTATACTCAGGGGGAAAGACATAAGAGTAACAACAAGCAATACATACATAGCCTATGCATTAAGCTTGGAATGCAAAGGAGGATAGCATGGGAGGTTTCACCCTTAAATGCTCCCTTCCTCACCTTAGCAGTATTACTATCGACATCGACCACCCATGCACTCCACAGTTAACTGATTTCATGGACTCAGGGCAATATAGATTGTCTAACACTGGCATGTTGAAAAACGACATGTTCAATAAATGCAACGAAAATGCAAACCTGCTCCTACTGGATGTATTCTCTGGACACTCCATGAGTGACAACTGCTGATGAAGCTATATGAGATTCGTCCAAGGTTTTCTGGGTGTAGCTTAGCCGGCTTGACAGCAATAAACGTCTGCCGTTTCCATGGAAATTAGTCACCATTATTTTGACATTCACATTGTTTGTCTGCATGAATGGAAAGTGCTCCAAGGAAGTGCTCCAAGGTCTGACAGAGGCCTATGTACATTACACAGCAGGATAAACACTATTGAGTGCCATAACAAATGGCATTTTGAGTGAGCTATGTTTATCTAAGGACTAAGATCCATCAAGAGCTCTGACAGTCTGTAATCTACCATGGCCCTGGATAGATATTTAGGTCTACATCAATAAGCGACAACACAAAATGGCCGCCCTGTGTTTCCTATAGTTGAGTCGTTCCGCGAAAGAAGTCCCTTTTGGGTAGTGTAACTCACCTTATTTTAACATTCTGTCATGACATATTTTAATAAGGTAAAATAAAATAAATTTCTATAGTAAGTGTCTACTATGTGCCAAATAAAGTAACAGGGTTGACCGTAACAGGGTTGATGATTTAATCTTAAATCAGCCATGAATCCCCTTGTTACAAAAAAATTAAATTGTTAAAATATTTCTAGCCTGTCTATCTATGGGTAACAGGGTTGACGTGTTATCCTCGACCCGCTCAGTTTTTCACCACAAAACACCAGAAAATGGCCAAAAAGAGTAGAACCAGCTCACCTGCTTTTAGACTATGATTTGACTATTACAGTGTCTTCAGAAAGTATTCACACCCCTTAACTTTTTCCAATTTTTTTGTGACAAGGTGGGATTAAAATGATTGAATTGTCATTTTTTTGTCAACGATATACACAAAATACTCAAAGTGAAAGAAAAATATGTCAAAGTGGAAGAAAAATTCGAACATTTGTAAAATAAAATAAGTATTCAAACCCCTGAGTCAATGTTAGAATCACCTTTGGCACCGATTAAAGCTGTGAGTCATTCTGGGTAAGTCTAAGAGCTTTGCACACCTGGATTGTACAATATTTGCACATTATTATTTTTTAAATTCTTCAAGCTCTGTCAAGTTCCTCTGGTCAAAAAAATATCCCAATGCCCCAGGGCAGTGATTGGGGACATTGCCCTGTGTAGGGTGCTATCTTTTGGATGGGACGTTAAACGGGTGTCCTGACTCTCTGTGGTCACTAAAGATCCCATGGCACTTATCGAAAGAGTAGGGGTGTTAACCCCAGTGACCTGGCTAAATTCCCCCCTCTGGCCCTCATACCATCATGGCCACCTTCTCATCTCCAGCTTCCAATTGGCTCATTCATCTCCCCTCCTCTTTCCTGTAACTATTCCCCACATCGTTGCTGTAAATGAGAATATGTTCTCAGTCAATTTACCTGGTAAAATAAGGGTAAAATAAAAAAAATAAAGTTGGTTGTTGATCATTTCTAGACAGCCATTTTCAAGTCCTGCCATAGATATTCAAGCCGATTTAAGTCAAAATTGTAACTAGGCCACTCAGGAACATCCAATGTCGTCTTGGTAAGCCACTCCAGTGTATATTTGGCCTTTTGTTTTAGGTTATTGTCATGCTGAAATGTGAATTTGTCTCCCACTGTCTGTTGGAAAGCAGACTGAACCAGGTTTTTCTTTAGGATGTTGCCTGTGCTTAGCTCTATTCTGTTGTTGTTTTTCTACCTAAAAAACTCCCTAGTCCTTGCCATTGACAAGCATACTCATAAAAGCATACCCATAACATGATACAGCCACCACCATGCTTGAAAATATGAAGAGTGGTACTCCGTGATGTGTTGTGTTGGATTTGCCCCAAACATAAGGCTTTGTATTCAGGACATAAAGTTCATTTCTTTGCCATGTTTTTTGCAGTTTTACTTTAGTGCCTTATTGCACACAGGACGCATGTTTTGGAATATTGTTATTCTGTACAGGCTTCCTTCTTTTCACTCTGTTATTTAGGTTAGTACTGTGGAGAAACTACAATGTTGTTGATCCAGCCTCAGTTTTCTCCTATCACAGCCATTAAACTCTGTAACTGTTTCAAAGTCACCATTGGCCTCATGGTGAAATCCCTGAGAGGTTTCCTTCCTCGCGGGCAACTGAGTTAGGAAGGATGCCTGTATCTTTGTAGTTACTGGGTGTATTGATACACCATCCAAAGTGTAATTAATAACTTCACCATGCTCAAAGGGATATTCAATGTATTTTTTTTTTACCCATCTACTAATAGGTGCCCTTCTTTGTGAGGCATTGGAAAACCTCCCTGGTCATTGTGGTTGAATCTGTGTTTGAAATTAACTGTTCGACTGAGGGACCTTACAGATAATTGTATGTGTGGGGTACAGCGATGAGGTAGTCATTCAAAAGCATGTTAAACACCATTACTACACAGAGTGAGTCCATGCAACTTATTATGTGACTTGTTAAGCACATTTTTAAGCGGCACAGGTCCTAATCCAGGCACTTGTCATCTCCCGTCTGGATTACTGCAACTCGCTGTTGGCTGGCCTCCCTGCCTGTGCCATTAAACCCCTACAACTCATCCAGAACGCCGCAGCCCGTCTGGTGTTCAACCTTCCCAAGTTCTCTCACGTCACCCCCCTCCTCCGCACACTCCACTGGCTTCCAGTTGAAGCTCGCATCCGTTACAAGACCATGGTGCTTGCCTATGGAGCAGTGAGGGGAACGGCACCTCTGTACCTTCGGGCTCTGATCAGTCCCTACACCCAAACGAGGGCATTGCGTTCATCCACCTCTGGCCTGCTGGCTCCCTTCCTCTGCGGAAGCATAGTTCCCGCTCAGCCCAGTCAAAACTGTTCGCTGCTCTGGCACCCCAATGGTGGAACAAGCTCCCTCACGACGCCAGGACAGCGGAGTCACTCACCACCTTCCGGAGACATTTGAAACCCCACCTCTTTAAGGAATACCCCCCCCACCCCAAAAAAAATGTGTAAAGTGGTTATCCCACTGGCTATAGGGTGAATGCACCAATTTGTGAGTCGCTCTGGATAAGAGCGTCTGCTAAATGACGTAAATGTGCCCTTGAGCAAGGCACTTAACCCTAATTGCTCCTGTAAGTCGCTCTGGATAAGAGCGTCTGCTAAATGACTAAAATGTAAATGTAAATGTAATTTTTACTCCTGAACTTATTTAGGCTTGCCATAAGAAAGGGGTTGAATACTCTTTACTCAAGACATTTCAGCTTTTCATTTTTCATTAATTTGTAAAAATGTCAAAAAACATAATTCCACTTTGACATTATGGGGTATTGTGTGTAGGCCAGTGACACCCAATCTCATGTTAATCCATTTTAAATTCAGGCTGTAACACAACAAAATGTGGGAAAAGTCAAGGGGTGTGAATATTTTCTGAAGGCACTGTAGATGTTCAATGTTTCTTTTGAATAATATTTTTTTTTAAATAATAGTTTCACCATATTAAAATGAGAGTTCAGTTCACTTAATAGGGTTGACATTGTTGTTGTTTTTTAAATATTAAAATGAATCAATAATCACATTAAATAAATAATCATCTTCAGAAATGACATTGTGAAAGCAACAAAATAACTAGGGCTTTACAATGATTATGAAAACATGGAAAATGTTGGGGTTAAATTGGTAAAAACCTTCCTAGAAGTCACAGAGGGTACACAGAGGGACATGCCAAAATGCTGAATTTTATTTACAGTATATATTAAAGAGAACTCTATTTAATATAACAGGCTTTTAAAATCCGATATTGGTGCACAATTTCTACTTAAAACATCAAACCTTCTTATTGAGGAATGTAATGTTTTTTTTAAATATTTGTGTTGTGCTGCATTTTACTTGTTTTATGTTGTATTTGATTTTTGATTTTGTCTTATGAAATTGTATATGCAGGCCTCCCTTGTGAAAGAGACCCTGGTCTCAATGGTGACTCACTGCTTGAATAAAGGTAAAATAAAATAAAATAAAATAAAGGGACTCATTTCGTGGAACGACCCAGTTGCTCATACACAGCTTAGTGAGTCAAATTTAGCTGGACTTTGAAAACAACCCTGTGTTCCATTCTCCAGTTTTGCCCTTCTTGAACACAAAGATGTTTGGCTTCATTAGATCACAGCTCGTAATGGTTGTCCTGGGCTACACCTGTTGCACAAATACAAAGCAGGGCCGGCGTTCTGTTTTCCTGGACCTTAGACAGCATATGCTTAAAACAAGTCTGCTTTTCACTCTCAATTTGGGCTGACTTGCAGGCTACCCAAGGCATGGTTTGAGGGAAACAGAAGACACACACGTGTTCCTGAGAGTCTTATCTTTCAGTGAAGGGGTCATAATATTTTGTAGCTTAAACCGTTCAAAAGATACCCGATGGGTTGGACAATACTTTTCTCGTCAATCATCTTGAAAAAACGTATACTTACAAACTGGAAATCAACCAATCCTCCATCGTTAAAACAATGGAAAGATCAAATGCTTTATTATCTAAATGTTGAAAGTGTGTGGGCGACAGAGAGAAACAAAATGGTGCAGTTTGAGGCCATGTGGTGGAGAGTGATACGGGCGCTGGAGACTGTCGTTTGTATGTTTATGTTTTGTATTATAAAAAAATAGTTTAAAAAATCGTACAAAACAAAAAGAAGAAAAAAGATAGAGCCACATATGTAAGAAGAAAACCGAAACCGCTCTGTTTATTACAACTGCATCTAGCGGCTACTGACGTGACTCTGGTTCAATGAACCAAGAGCAATTTTGTATTTATTTTTCTCTCACGACCCCATTTTCAAAATCAGGCACATGTATCACAAGATAAACTCCATATAAAAAGGGAATCTATCCCAAAAACAACGTATTCATATAATATATTTATAAGCGTTCTCTCTCTCTCTCTCTCTCTCTCTCTCTCTCTCTCTCTCTCTCTCTCTCTCTCTTAAGCCATAAAATACATGATTGGCCCTCGTATCTTTAAGAGGAAGCAGTAAGATCACTGTGGTTCTGTCTCAGTTGGTGAGCGAAAGGAGCTGGCAATTCCCGCAAGCATCACATACTAAAAATGCACTCGCTTGCAGAGTCTGCTAAGTGGCATGTATTATTATCGCCAACACAAAAGAGTTTCCAGGTTAAATAAAGATTTTTAAAATGTCACTTACCGACGGCCATCATGTAGTCCCAGCTATCTAGCAGGCACATGCTGAACTGGAGGCTGTCCGGGTCAGGGGTGTAGCCCACCTCGATGAGGGCCAGGTTCCTGTCCAGGTTCTGGCAGACGGCCGAGGTCCAGGCCACCAGGAACCAGCAGACGATGAGCAGGATAATGGCCAGCAGACGCAGCACCCGCCAACTGGTCATGTAGGGGATCCGCTGGGCCGTTCGTGACAGGAACACCTTCAGGACCCTGGGGAAATGGGGCAGCGCAACATCAAGACAAGGAGAGGTGCTGTTGTGGTGCTTCTTGTTGATTTTATTGTTGTGGTTTTATTGTCATCTTCATCTATGAATTACCTAAACATTCGTCATTATAGTCACTTTCATCTTTCTCATCAGCATCATCATGCAATGATTTCAATGTAATGATGTAATAGTGGCATTGCTATGTCTCTTAATTCCCTTCCCTTTTCTCAAATGAACAGCCATGGGGGCCTTCAGAGACAGAGAGGCCCCGTTAAGTGTTCTAACATCAGCCTATCCTCATTATTAGCCCCTAAACTTCCAGACACATTGATGAAGTGTCCTGTGCATCCCCCTAATGAGCTTCTCTCAAAAATGGATCTATGCATTGTGCTCACTTTCCCCTCCATGACTTCCTCCACAACTCACCTTCCGATTACCCTTGCCTAAATTAATTTCCCCTCACCATAATTAAGAGCTTCATTAGGTATTTTTGGCACTTACACCTGCCGAGAACCCTGCCGCTGTCGCCATTTCCGATCACGCTCCTGTATCTCTTTAAATACGTCCGCCCCATGTCTCATTATCAACCGTTCACAGGGGCTCAGCCTCCTCCTCTCCTCCTCTAGATCCCCCCCTCTCTCCCACAGCTAGCTTTGACTAAGTGGTTTCCCTCTTTCTACCATCATTCCTCACTCTATTTGTTTTCTGCCTCATGGCCTGTCTCAGCCATTCGATAAAATGTAATAAATTGAGACCATTTGGGCCAAAGTGCTCTCTGTTGTTTGTTTTTTCTCCCCTCTCTTCCTCCCAAACTTTAACTGGGCAAACTCTCAGTCTCGCTTAACGAGGTAGTGAATATTTTCTAAAGTGTGGCCTGATGAACAAGCCAAGAAACACCACTAGCTGCACCCCATACTTTATCAGGGCTCTTACTTTCACAGTATCACAGTGGGTCAATAGGTATTAACTGGCTTGTTTAATGAGGTTGAGACAAATGTAGGTGGCTGGTGGATAAAACAAGAGATTGTACTGTAAATGTGAATGCACTTACAGGACTTAATACATTATTACTGTAAATTACTGTAATTGTATGTGCCAGACTTTGTCTCATCTGCAGTGAAATATATTTTTAGTCCAGGAGCTTAATCTACTGTAGGTCCAGGAAACCGGACCTTGGGGTATATCCTTTCCATTGTTTTCCCTTTCCTTTAGTTCATTACCATTGCGGATGAGACAGACTTTGAATGTTTGCAGAATGGCCCTTATAGCATTCCATTTGATTCATGTTCAGAGTAAACCATATCCTTGAGTAACACCCTGAACTCTAAAGCTGGCAGAGCACAGGCAGGATGTGATTGGCTATGTTCAACCTTAGCTTCTTTCCTCCAGTACACAATCAACTACAGTAGAATCCTTCCCTTCCTCTCTTAGTGCACATCTTTCTCTGGTGTTCACAGGACATTGGTATTGGGATGTCCCTGTGAAAGAGGACAGCCCCAGTCACCTAGAGATGGATGTGACATGTAATAACATGGCCATCTAGAAACTGCCAATGAATCACCCTGTTTATTTATGAAAATGTTGAGCTGTGTGTGTGTGTGTGTGTGTGCGTGTAGAATATACTCTGTTACACATGCGCGTGCATGTGTGTTTTCCACTGCATGTAACCCTTTAAAAACCCATCAATCAAGTACTTTCCAGAGTCCCTTTCTTGGGACATGACTCTCATCCTAAAGTAATTACTCAGTAGGTAGCAATATAACATAATTTATCCCATTCCTGGTTAATAATAATGATTAAACATGGTAAAATAGTACCTGTATAGCTTTAGGGTCACTGTCCCATAGACTGTGGTGAATCCCAACAGGCGAACCCATCTCAACAAGATACAGCGGAATACACTGGGCTGGAAATATAGAATGACCACCTGCATTCAAACAGAGAGAGAACATGAGTGTAAATTACAATAGTTTCTGTGTATGTGATTATGCTGCTATGGTGTCCATATTAGGACAGTCACATACTGTAAAATCATACAAAATGGTATTAGTAACAAACCTAGTTGTCCTTGACCTTTGAAGGATGGAAGGACTGATAAATAACACAAACCTTATTTGCCAAAATAAGTTCCTGGAAAACCCCTGCTGTTTCTGTTCTCCTTTTTAATGTTAATGTGGTCTATCTTTGAGAGACAAGAGCATAGGTCAAATAAACACTGAGTGAAGTGGTGAGACATCGCCTACATTCAACTTCTAAGGGTGACTTTTAAAGTATAGTCGTGTAATCAGAATTGTGTCCATTCAACCAATAAGCCATCAATTCACCTTCTGTATGAAGTGCCTTCAGAAAATATGAATACCCATTGACTTATTCCACAGGTTGTTGTGTTACAGAATGAATTCAAAATTGATTAAATGTTGTTGTTTTTTTCACCCTTCTGCACACAATAACCCATAATGACAAAGTGAAAACAGGTTTTTAGACATTTTTGAATTATTTTTGCAGAAATATCTCATTAACATAAGTATTCACACCACTGAGTCAATACTTTGTAGAAGCACCTTTGGTGGTGATTACAGCTGTGAGTCTTTTTGGGTAAGTCTCTAAGAGCTTTGCACACCTGGATTGTACAATATTTGCCCATAATTCTTCAAGCTCTGTCAAGTTGATAGTTGATCATTGCTAGACAGCCATTTTCAAGTCTTGCCATAGATTTTCAAGCCGATTTAAGTCAACTGTAACTAGGCCATTTAGCAACATGGATGCAGCCACCACCATGCTTGAAAATATTTAGAGTGGTACACAGTGATGTAGCATGTTGGATTTGCCTCAAACATAATGCTTTGTATTCAGGACATAACGTTCATTTCTTTACCACATTTTCTGCAGTTTTACTTTAGAGCCTGATTGAAAACAAGATGCATGTTTTGGAATATTTGTATTCTGTACAGGCTTCCTTCTTTTCACTCTGTCATTTAGTTTAGTATTGTGGAGTAACTACAATGTTTTGATCCATCTTCAGTTTTCTCCTATCACAGCCATTAAACTCTTGAACTGTTTTAAAATCACCATTGGCCTCATGTTGGAATCCCTGAGATCCCACTGAAGTCGGTTACGACGGCGAACTGTAGTCAGATCAAGAATGAACTTCCCTTCGAAGGTCTGACATTTTGTGCAGAGATTATTCGGTTGTGCAAACCCACAGTTTCATCAGCTGTCCGGATGGCTGGTCTCAGACAATCCCGCAGGTGAAGAAGCCGGATGTGGAGGTCCTGGGCTGGTGTGGTTACACATGGTCTGCGGTTGTGAGGCCAGTTGGACGTACTGCCAAATTCTCTTATGGTAGAGAAATGAACATTCAATTATCTGGCAACAGCTCTAGTGGACATTCCTGCTGTCAGCATGCCAATTGTGAGCTCCCTCATTTATTGTCTCCAGCACAAGGTGCACCTGTGTAATGATCATGCTGTTTAATCAGCTTCTTGATATGCCACACCTGTCAGGTGGATGGATTATCTTGGCAAAGGAGAAATGTTCACTAACAGGGATGTAAACAAATTTGTGCGCAACATTTGAGAGAAATAAACTTTTTCTGCGTTTAGAACATTTCTGGGATCTTTTATTTCTGCTCATGAAACATGGGACCAACACTTTACATGTTGCCTTTATATTTTTGTTCAGTGTATGCAAAGTATGTACAGTGGGGTGTGAAATTATTGACACTCTTCATAAAGATAAGCAATAAGGACTGTATAAAATAAATAATTCAAATACTGAGCTATATTGTATGCACAGAATATATATATATTATTTTATACAATATATTATACAATTACTCAGAGAAAGAGATTTTGTTCAACAAGTAATGCTTTTTTTCTCAAAAAGGTAGGGGACAAAGGGGTCAAAATTATTGACACCCCTAAAGATTCTGATAAATAAAGTAGTCAAACTTTTAGTATTTGGTCCCATATTCCTAGCACGCAATGACTACATCAACCCTGTGACTCTATAAACTTGTTGGATGCATTTTCAGTTTGTTTTGGTTGCGTTTCAGATTATTTGTGCCCAATAGAAATGAATGGTACATAATGTATTGTGTCATTTTGGAGTCACTTTTATTATAAATAAGAATAGAATAGGTTTCTAAACACTTCTTCATTAATGTAGATGCTACCATGATTACGGATAATCCTGAATGAATCGTGAATAATGATGCGTGAGAAAGTTACAGAGGGTCAATGATCATACCCCCAAGACATGCTAACCTCTCACAATTACCAATAACAGGGGAGGTTAGCATGTCTTGGTGGTATGATCTTTGACCCTCTGTAACTTTCTCACTTATCATTATTCACGATTCATTCATGATTAATTCAGGATTACTATTGTATTAGTATAAAATATTATAATTTCCCCTAAAAATTTAGCATACAATATACATTTTAGCTCAGTATTTGAATTATTTATTTTATAGTCATTATTGCTCATCTTTATCAATGGTGTCAATAATTTTGATCCCCATTGTATGTATGTATGGTGGGATGGACACACATACGCACACACATACCTAAACACACGCACGCACGCACGCACACACACACACACACACACACACACACACACACACACACACACACACACACACACACACACACACACACACACACACACACACACACACACACACACACACAAACTCATCAACACTGTACCCATAGCTGGATCTGTGTTAACATTAATCTCTCTCATATATTCTGAGGGCGTACACTCTCCCTCTCACCCTCCAAAACAAGGCAGCGGGCACCAGATGAGGGTCTGTAATTGAAAAAGAGGCACAGCTGTGCCTTGGCCTCCTGCGGACCTCCACGAGCATCTGCTGTAGGGAGTCTTCCTGGTTTAGCCCTTAGTAGTGTGTGAATGGAGGAAATGCTCACTCTGTATAATCCAATAAAGCCTGTATGCTCACTGCCAATGTGAGTCCATCGGATTGATTAGCTAAAACTGCTTCCGTGCAGATTAATTACATCTCGGCCGTGTTTGAAGTACTGACTGTTTGGTCGTAATTGAGTGCTAAGATGGTTAGGAGAGGAGAGAAGAGGAGAGGAGAGAGAGTGAGACAGAGAGAGAGAGAGAGAGAGAGAGAGAGAGAGAGAGAGAGAGAGAGAGAGAGAGAGAGAGAGAGAGAGAGAGAGAGAGAGAGAGAGAGAGAGAGAGAGAGAGAGAGAGAGAGAGAGAGAGAGAGAGAGAGAGAGAGAGAGAGAGAGAGAGAGAGAGAGAGAGAGAGAGAGAGAGAGAGAGAGAGAGAGAGAGAGAGAACTGGTAATGGGTAAATACCATTGGGTGTTGATGTATCAGGAAAAGTATTGGGTTTTGGAGTCAAAGTCTGATGTTGTGGAGGGGTTCTGTTGTGTTGACTCTGTGTTAATTTCCTTGGTGAGTAAAAGTTTCTAACCATAGCCCCAGTACAGGTCATCTGGCTGTAGCCCCAGGCGGTATGTCTGTCTGACTCCATCCCCAGACAGACACAGTGTGTTACCCCAGACACTTGTCTGATGCCCAGTCCCAACAGTCTATACTGTGAGCAGACTTCCCACTGGTCACACCAAGTCATTCAACGTGGAAATATAGGTAATATTTGGTTGTGATGTTGATCAATGAGATTTCAACCTTTATTTACTTCTCAAAAAGACAGTCAGAAGTTTGTTGAATTGTAATCACTATGCTTTCAACCATCTAAAAGCACAACCAAATACCAAATACCAAAGGGAAAACAATGTCCGATTTTTGGTTTAGTTGTCATCTAAATGTGTTATCACTGCACTTTCAACTATTTAAAAGCAAAACAAAGTTCAAAGATGTTTTGTGTTCATACAACAACTTAATGTGTTATCACTGTGGTTCATCTAATAGTACAACAAAATGTTTGTAAAATAGCCTTAACTTAAGGCTATTTACTATATTACAAAAGTGATATTGAATTGTGTTTGGTTGTCAACACAGTCAAATATCAACATTTGAAGGCGATGTATCTTTTGTGCCACTGAATTTGTCTGGCTTTAATTCCAGTTTGTCTACCAATTAATAATTTATTTGTTGGATTCATCTCAACCAAGAATCAAAGTTAAATAATGGGACTAAATCAAATCAAACATTATGTTAAGTGCATTTATGTTTGATTTGAGTTCATTTGTCCTATTCTTTAACTTACATTTTTTGGTTGAGATGGAGACGTGAATCCAACATATCAATTATACATTTTTCAAATCCAACATAACCTCTCACTCAACGTCAACAAAACAAAGGAGCTGATCGTGGACTTCAGGAAACAGGGGAGGGAGCACGCCCCTATCCACATCGACGGGACCGCAGTGGAGAAGGTGGAAGACTTAAAGTTCCTCTGCATACACATCACTGACGATCTGAAATGGTCCACCCACGCAGACAGTGTGGTGAAGAAGGCGCAACAGCGCCTCTTCAACCTCAGGAGGCTGAAGAAATTTGGCTTGGTACCTAAAACCCTCACAAACTTTTACAGAGCATCCTGTCGGGCTGTATCACAGCCTGGTACGGCAACTGCACCGCCCGCAACCGCAGGGCTCTCCAGAGGGTGGTGCGGTCTGCCCAACGCATCACCGGTAGCAAACTACCTGCCCTCCAGGACACCTACAGCACCCGATGTCACAGGAAGGCCAAAAAGATAATCAAGGACAACAACCACATGAGCCACTGCCTGTTCACCCCGCTATCATCCAGAAGGCGAGGTCAGTACAGGTGCATCAAAGCTGGGACTGAGAGACTGAAAAACAGCTTCTATCTCAAGGCCATCAGACTGTTAAATAGCCATCACTAGGCGGCTTCCACCCGGTTATGTAACCCTGCACCTTAGAGGCTGCTGCCCCATATACATTGACTTGAAATCTCTGGCCACTTTAATAATGGAACACTAGTCACTTTAATAATGTTTACATATTTTTGCTTTACTCATCTCATATGTATATACTGTATTCTATACTACTGTTTTTTAGTCTATGCCACTCCGACATTACTCGTCCTAATATTTATATATTTCTTAATTCCATTCTTTTACTTTTAGATGTGTGTGTATTGTGTGTATTGTTGTGAATTGTTAGATATTACTGCACTGTTGGAGCTAGAAACATAAGCATTTCATTACACCTGCAATAACATCTGCTAAACATGTGTATGTCACCAATATCATTTGATTTGATTTGATTTGAAAATTGGTTTAAAAATTACATTGAAACCAGTTTGCGCCCAGTGGGTTTTAATGAGTGTATGGGGTTTAAGCTTCCTGCACTTTTGTTCCTCAATGTACTAAATGCATATCTACAGTATGGATGTACTGTAAGTATTCACTACGAGCATAATTTATTATGACTCTCTTTAAAGACGTCTATAACAAAACTTAATTTAATGCTCAGTAATCACAAATCAATCATACTAAAAAC
Source organism: Coregonus clupeaformis (assembly GCF_020615455.1). Lineage (NCBI taxonomy): Eukaryota > Metazoa > Chordata > Actinopteri > Salmoniformes > Salmonidae > Coregonus > Coregonus clupeaformis. The sequence continues at coordinate 12,597,965 of NC_059198.1, forward strand.
ATGAATCATCGCAACAACAACCAAAATTGCCCTTTAGACAAGGAAAGCGGTCTTTCGTCCATGTTAGCTATAAGCCCCGGAAACTCACTGAAACGATGCCCGGCCTAGTAGACAACAGACAAAACACTGAATGTTGTCCAAAAAAATCCAGAACCTAAAAGCGAGAAAATAACAAACATTTGAGGCGACATAATTATCTGTGCATTGCAGATGTGGGATAGTTCATGTTAATCCGATTAGCAGAGGCATTAATATTTCCCCCCAGGCAGAGAGGCAGTAGGCTAGTGAAGACGCATGCAAGCATAGTAATTTTTGTGCTCACTAGGTTTGAGTCAGTCAGAGGACAGCGAAGGACCCCACTGGAGATGGATGAGTCCCACATCATCAGCAGCAGCTTAGAAGCAGACCGACAACACTGAGCAGACTGAACTGAATTAAACTGGCTAATAACACACTAAACAAAGTAGACTGGTTCGAACCAAAACCTCCACTGCACTAAGTGGGACAACGTTAACTACAGTTACTCTTCCTGAAATAGACCTGCTTTGATTGAAGCAGGTCTATTTAACTTCCTTTAGTTGAGAAAGTATTTTGGGGACCAGTCTTGTAATTACAGAGCTCCAGGCTCTTAAGTCAAACATAGGCCTACATACTGTCTTAGTTGTGATGGGGGAAAAATCAGTTACATATTGTGATATTATCTTTGACGATAAATTGTAATGTATCGTATTGACAATATCGCAATATTATTTTTGCACTAGTTGGCTGTGCCTGCACCTGCACTATTTTTCCTTCATAGCTTGTTTTTCCACTTCTTTTTAAATAGGGAGCCAATTTGTTTTCAGCCATTTTATTTCCATGACTGATCAAAACCTGTTCTCATGGCTCTCTCTTGTCCCTCTGCAGCAATATGTTTGGACCATAAAATCACAGTATCCAATCGTAATACATACAGAATCGTGAGATCTTTTATTTTTATTTACATAAAAATATTTTATTTCGACCTTGTCTCATCGCTGCAACTTCCCAATGGGCTTGGGAGAGGCGAAGGTGGAGTCATGCGTCCTCCGCACATGACCCGCCTAACCGCGCTCCTTAACACCCGCCAGCTTAACCTGGAAGCCAGCCGTACCAATGTGTCTGAGGAAACACTTTTCAACTGGATACCGGGGTCAGCCTGCAGGCACCCGGCCCGCCACAAGGAGTAGCTAGGGCGCGATGAGCCAAGTAAAGCCCCCCCGGCCAAACCCTCCCCTAACCCGGACGACGCTGGGCCAATTGTGCGCCGTCCTATGGGACTCCCGGCCATGGCCGGTTAATGCACAGCCCGGGAATGAACCCGGGTCTGTAGTAACGCCTCTAACACTGCGATGCAGTGCCTTAGTCCGCTGCGCCACTCGGGAGGCCCGAATCGTGAGATCTTAATACATATCGTATCGGCACCTTAGTATCGTGATAAGATCGTATCGTGAGGTCAATGGCAATTCACATCCCTACGTGTTAGTCTGCTTCTTTCTATTCTTTCTTAACTATGACGTTACTATGCTACTGTATACTTAAATTGCACTGGTGACTCAATATTTATACAACAAACAAATCAATGTCCCTCCACATCTTGTCCTGGGAATACACAAAGACCACAAAGAAAGTTGTGCCAATTGGTCTCAAGTCCCACTTTCCCCAATTGCAAGTGATAGAAGAGAATGCCCTAATAACAAGTTCTGAGAGAGAGAGTGAGAGACAGAGAGAGAGTAGGAGTGAGGCAGGCACTGAGCAACTTGCTGACGCATGCCCAGGTCCATTGGGAATTAACAAGGCACAAGAGGTCACATGATTTGTAAAATGCACCATGGGAAAACACAGATCATGACACCCTTTTAGATAAATTGCATAAATACCCACTGAATCTGTGATGTGGCTGTATAAGGTGTGCTTCTGCAGGATGCCACAACTGAAACTGAACCGACTCTACTCGTACATTGTAATAGTATTAATGATTTGATCAATGATTTACCTTTTTTTGAAAGCAATGTCATGATGACTACTGTGAGATATATCAGGGGAATGAAGTGTGTGCATACATACGTGTGTCTATGGTATTATTCCCCACAGTATGGCTAGTTGAGAGTTGTTTAATTATTATCATACACTGAGTGTACATAACAATAAGAACAACCTTCCTAATATTGAGTTGCAGCCTCAATTTGTCGGGGCATGGACTCTACAAGGTGTCGAAAGCATTCCACAAGGATGCTGGCCCATGTTGACTCCAATGCTTCCCACAGTTGTGTCAAGTTGGCTGGATGTCCTTTGGGTTGTGGACCATTTTTGATACACACGGGAAACTGTTGAGCGTGAAAAACCCAGCAGTGTTGCGGTTCTTGACACAAACCGGTGCGCCTGGCACCTACTACCATACCCCGTTCAAAGGCACTTAAATCTTTTGCCTTGCCCATTCACCCTCTGAATGGCACACATACACAATCCATGTCTCAGTTGTCTCAAGGCTTAAAAAATAATTGCTCATAGTAACTCATACAAGAGAATTTTACAAGGCTCTAATTTCCTATTCCAAAACAATGAGTGGAGATGACTTGGCCGAAACACAAGGTCCAAAATTCTCCACTCTCCTCTGTAGCTACGTATCAGATATCCAATACGATATCCTCTACCACCCACACATCTCTCTCTTACCACCACCATGCACTGCTACCTACTTACCTACACACACACACTCACACACACATACATACACAAACACACACACACACACACACACACACAACCTCCTATTCAGCAGAGAGCCATTAGACTAGCAACACACTGTTGAACTGCACTTTCCTCAGACTGCATCAGTTCTGGGAAAAGGAAAGCCCTGATGCTTTGACAAGTGGGCGTTCATTCCAGTATGCATAAAAAGGAGGACAATTCCCCTCCCCTTTCTGTTTTAAAACCTTCTATTAATAATCAATCCTAAATGCTTGGAACCTTGGACTCTGTTCTGGGGGAAGAGGGAGGGGAAGAGGGAGGGGATTGGGTGTTGTTTGTGTGTGGGAGATGTGTATGGGTGGGGGGAGGGGTAGTCTACCTTATACTTTTCTAACAGACATCAATATCCTGGAGACCATTATCAACACACACTCATCTCTAGAATGTCTACCGTGGCCATCAAGGCTCCATTTACAGTATAGGGCGATTCCATGCCAGCGTAGGCCGGAAATATTATTGGTATCTCAGATTGTTCTGGCAATTCTCACATAGAATTCTCTCATTGCGAGACAGTATGTTTGACATGCTTTTTACATTTGTGTCACAAACAATTTTTGAGAAAGCCATGATTAAAGTGGCCATTTTAGGCCCTTTTTAGACATATACATGCCTCCTATAAGACCCTATGATCTGTGAACCGATACAGACAACATCTTGGTGTCATTATACTCCTTATAGTGTGTTCTCAAATATGGAGTATGTCTAGATTCTGAAATACAATTTTTCACAATAATTTATTCAACAATATAAATATTCATATGGATTTCTCAAAATAACCCTGACATATTGTTTTAAACAATATACTCTATAAGTACATCACATTTCCAGAGTGGGCTCTCTGCTACTTTTAAAGTTATGATACATTTTATGAGCACCACCAACACAGTGAATGGGAAGATGGATTTAAAGGAAACTCTCTCAGCTGGTGATTTGCTGAATGTGTAATCCTAAAGGAGGGCTGTGATTGGTTAATGACCTATAATGTCAATTTCTACGACAAAATGGTGCAAAAGTAACAGAGCCCACCCTGGAAAGGAACATGTTTGAAGAGTATGTTTTTTCAAACAACATGTCTAAAAATAAGCAGAATAAAAAATGGGTACTTTTGAGATATTAATATTAATATTTGTATTGTTTAATAAATGAATGTGAAAAAAAATATTTCAGAATCTAGACATACTCCATATGATAGAACACAATATAAGGAGTATAATGACACCAATATGTTGTCTGTTTTATGTACGGTTCACAGATCATAGGGCTTACAGGAGGCATGTCTAAAAAGGGCCTAAAATGGCCACTTTCGTCATGCAAAAAAAATAAATGGTTTGTGATACAAATGTAAAAAGCATGTCAAACATCCTTCCCTCCCAATTAGGTTTTTATGTGAGAATTGCCAGAAAAATCGGAGATACCAAAATATCTTCAGGCTTTCCTGGGGTGGAATCTCCCATAAGCTATTATGAAGACTACTCATTAACTATCTACATGTATGACAGGATACATGGTTTAATCTCATAATTACTCTCATAGTATTTTCTTAGAAGTTCTTATACTCTGTCCATTGTGATTTCACCATTTATATATTATTAAGCACTTACCTACCTTATGTCTGGTCCTACAGCATTACATTTTCTTCTTTCTACAGAACACAATAAGAGCATCGGTGTAGTAGAGAACCTGTCAGTAAGTGTTTGAACACAGACACGAGTGGAGACAGGGATGAGTTTGATAATAACACTTTTGTCAATCACCACAGTCTGAAAGAGCCCACAACATTCACTTAACGTGCTAGACATCGACATACGTTAGCATCGCCCCATTAACCACCTCAGTCCTTTGCTCAAACATTGTTCAAGGCAATATAAGATTGGCAGAGTGTAGAGAGAGAGAGGCAAAGAGTGAGATGACAGAGTGAGAGGAAGAGAAAGAGAGAAAGAAAAAAAAAAGAAAGAGAGAGAAAGAAAGGAGAGAGAAAGATCATAATGCACCATACATCAATCATGCTCTCATTCCAGTGTTAATGACCGCCTTTCCTGAATGAACACTCCTATTGTTGCTCATCACTGCTCATCAGTGCATCATAGCACTGGGATCTCAAAACCAGCGTTTGTCAGTTCAAAGCGTAGTTAGAATACATTCACATCTTTCTATTCCAGCGGGAGTGATTTGGTTTTTGCACCCACGTACATTAGCTGGGATTCTTTGACTGCTGTGCTTCATTCACAAAGGCCTGTGGGTCCTGAGAACGTAATTGTGCTACAGTACAGTAGAGAGCTCTGCTGGCGAGCTGCCTGCGTCAGATTGTATGACTCTAGGCTTGATACAAATAGATAAACAAACGTATTGATGGCCATAAGTCTATAATTGTGACTTTACTGCTGTTTGCCCACCAAATCCACTCACTTTTCACAGCATCTCAGTCACAGAGGTGGGAATGAGCAGAAAATTCTATAGAATGGAGCTCATTCAAGCACCCATAATGCTCAATCGTGACCAGCCTGAGTCTTAGAAGAGTGTGTCCCTTTTGACACGAGTGACGCCAAGCAGCCACAAAGCTGTGGCAAAGCTGTCATCATGGGTGTTGTTGCTCAAATCAAATCAATGTTTAGTGGTCGCCTACACAGTTTAGCAGATGTTGTAGCAGGTGCAGCAAAATGCTTATGTAACTAGCTACTAGCAATGCAGTAAATGTTAAACAATGCACAATAATAAAACAATTAAAATAGAAAAATAAATGTCTAAACAAATCCAATTTTACATTTTTAGCAGACACTCTTATCCAGAGCGACTTACATGAACAATTAGGGTTAAGTGCCTTGCTGTCACGCCCTGGCTCTGGGGACTATGTTATGTTGAGCCAGGGTGTGTAATTCTATGTTTGATTTTCTATGTTGGGCTGAGTGACTCCCAATCAGAGGCAACGAGTGTCAGCTGGGTGTCTCTGATTGGGAGCCATATTTAACTGTCTGTCTTTCACTTTGTGTTTGTGGTTTCTTGTTCATTTCGGTTTGTGTTAAACTGTAGACGTCACGTTATCGTTTATTGTTTTGATCGTGTGATCAGTAATAAAAAGATATGTTCACCTTCAACGCTGCGCCTTGGTCCTCATCTCTAACCAACGATCGTGACACTTGCTCAAGGGCACACCAACAGATTTTTCACCTAGTCTGCTTGTGGATTCGAACCAGCAATGTTTTGGTTACTGGACCAATGCTCTTAGGCTACCTGCCGCCCCAATTAACCACCAAATAGCACTGTAACAGTAATCCAAATGCAATCTATACGTATAAACACAGTTATGACGTCGTTAGCCAGGTGTACCACTCAATTGTGTTAGTCATTAGAGTGAGCTTTATTCATTAGTTCCTACTCCACCGGGGTAGCTCAATTCACCTCATTTCTCTCAGTAGTCTACTGAGTAGGACTGTTCCGTGTTGTTCTTTTACATCAATGTGTAAAACCCTGCGTTTGTCCCAAATGACAACCTATGCCCTACGAACTGCACTACTTTTGACCAGGGCCCATATGGCCATAGTGTACTATATAGGGAATAGGGTGCCATTTGAGATTTAGCCGTGCTACAGTGGGGAGGTGAGGAGGGAGCTATTGACCACATGAGACACTGAGATAGAGTTCTGAGATCACAACAACATAGCCTTTGACCACCAGAGAATGGGCCGCTAATAGTTTATCGAATCCCATTGTGATGCAAGGAGTGGGGGGGGGGGGGCCTTATGTAATTGACTTATAGTCTGTAGACAATAAACATGCAAATGAGATGGAGAGGTAGTATCGATAGATGCTTGGAGGGGGGTGAGTACCTGAGGGATCGATCCCCCACATGGACCCCTTCCTTCCTGTCAAGGTCAGGACGTGTGGCCCCGGGTATTGAGCTCCCGTCAGCTATTTGATTCCACTGTTATTTAGTTAGTTAAAACAACTGAACTGACAGTGTGTGTGTGTGTGTGTGTGTGTGTGTGTGTGTGTGTGTGTGTGTGTGTGTGTGTGTGTGTGTGTGTGTGTGTGCAAACTGTGTGTGTGCAAACTTCATTTGCTTTGTCATTTTGGGGTATTGCGTGTAGATTGATGAGGGAAAATAACAATTTAATAAATTTCAGAATAAGGCTGTAACCTAACAAAATATGGAAAAAGTCAAGGGGTCTGAATACTTTCCAAAGGCACTGTATATTGCAGGATTCCCCAACTGGCGGCCAGCGGGTGATTTTATTTTAAGTATTCAGCCCCCTTGACTTTTTCCACATTTTGTTTACGTTACAGCCTTATTCTAAAATTGATGAAATTATTTTTTCCCCTCATCAATCTACACACAATACCCCATAATGGCAAAGCAAAAGCAGGTCTTTAGAAATTTTTGCAAATGAATAAAAAATAACAAACTGAAATATCACATTTACATAAGTATTCAGACCCTTTACTCAGTACTTTGTTGAAGCACCTTTGGCAGCGATTACAGCCTCGAGTCTTCTTGGGTTTGATGCTACAAGCTTGACACACTTGTATTTGAGGAGTTTCTCCCATTCTTCTCTGCAGATCCTCTCAAGCTCTGTCAGGTTGGATGGGGAGCGTCGCTGCACAGCTATTTTCAGGTTTCTCCAGAGATGTTTGATCGGGTTCAAGTCCAGGCTCTGGCTGGGCCACTCAAGAACATTTAGAGACTTGTCCCGAAGCCACGCATGCGTTGTCTTGGCTGTGTGCTTAGGGTCATTGTCCTGTTGGAAGGTGAACCTTCGCCCCAGTCTGAGGTCCTGAGCACTTTCATCAAGGATCTCTCTGTACTTTGCTCAGTTCATCTTTCCCTCAATCCTGACTAGTCTCCCAGTCCCTGCCGCTGACAAACATCCCCACAGCATGATGCTGCCACCACCATGCTTCACCGTAGGGATGGTGCCAGGTTTCCTCCAGACATGACACTTGGCTTTCAGGCCAAAGAGTTCAATCTTGGTTTCATCAGACCAGAAAATCTTGTTTCTCATGGTCAGAGAGTCTTTTGGGCCTTTTGACAAACTCCAAGTGGGCTGTCATGTGCCTTTTACTATGGAGTGGCTTCCGTCTGGCCACGCTACCGTAAAGGCCTGATTGGTGGAGTGCTGCAGAGATGGTTGTCCTTCTGGAAGGTTCTCCCATCTCCACAGAGGAACTCTGGAGCTCTGTCAGAGTGACTATTGGGTTCTTGGTCACCTCTCTGACCAATACCCTTCTCCCCCGATTGCTCAGTTTGGCCGGGCAGCCAGCTCTAGGAAGTCTTGGTGGTTCAAAAGTTCTTCCATTTAAGAATGATGGAGGCCACTGTGTTCTTGGGGACCTTTAATGCTGCAGACATTTTTTGGTACCCTTCCCCAGATCTGTGCCTCGACACAATCCTGTCTCAGAGCTCTACAGAGAATTATTTCGACCCCATGGCTTGGTTTTTGCTCTGACATGAACTGTCATCTGTGGGACCTTATATATACTGGTGTGTGCCTTCACAAATCATGTCCAATCAATTGAATTTACCACAGGTGGACACCAATGAAGTTGTAGAAACATCTCAAGATGATCAATGGAAACAGGATACACCTAAGCTCAATTTCGAGTCTCATAGCAAAGGGTCTGTATACTTATGTAAATACCATTTTTCTAAATAACGTTTTTTGATTTGTCATTATGGGGTATTGTGTGTAGATTGATAAGGAAAATGTTTTATTTAATCAATTTTAGAATAAGTCTTTAATGTAACAAAATGTGGAAAAAGTCAAGGGGTCTGAATACTTTCCGAATGCACTGTATTTCCCCCATACACATAGTAACCCCATAGTAAATTGTCTGGCGTAGAAATACACTAAATAGAAAAGTCGCCTGTTCTTTATTCTGCTTGATTTGAATGAATACAATATAATGCATGTCATACAGGACACTGGGAAATACACAGAAGTCCAGCTGTGGAGTTGTGACCTTAAAACAATATTTTGGTATTTTTCTTCATTAGTCCACTGTTGATACAGTCTCAAAATGTTTCGCATGTCAGCAGTCAAAGTTTCAAGATATTGGACTTTCAAGACACAAAGTGTCACCGGTCACATCATCATGGTGATGTGTCCGGTACACTTTCCTTCTTTTTTCCTCCTACAGGGTAGTATCCTTACTTTCAGTTGGAAGGGCGCATGTCTGTAGGAAGCCAAGCAGTGCTTGAAATCAAATCTACTCCCCAAAACTGAAATTTCTTAAGCTTCAAATCACACCTTGGTTCAGCTGCTTTGACTGCCTGTCTCCTCTGCAAGCTTATGACATTTCATGAGTGTGAGTTTTGGGGAGAAGATTGAATTCAGCCAAGGCAGTGTGTGATGGTGTGTGGCGCCAATAAACATGCATGGCTAAGGGTCTGAGAGTCTGGGTTTACTAAGGTTCACATGGGCAAAAAGGGAAAAAAGCCTCCCGGTGCATGAAATATTGTAGGCTACAATTTGTCTCCACTCTAAAATTTTTGTATTGGTTGCATTCAAGACAATGTCGTTTTTATTGATCTCGGGTTATCAGTGTCAGAGTAGCTGTCACGGATCCCCCCGGTACTGCTGCTCATTCCGTTCACCAGCTCTGGAGGTCTACGTCACCGGTCTTCTAGGCGTCACTGACCTGGATCATTACCACCAACCCCGGACTGTCTTGTCTCATTACGCACACCTGGTTCCCATTTCCCCTGATTAGTATGTGTATATACAGTGGGGAGAACAAGTATTTGATACACTGCCGATTTTGCAGGTTTTCCTACTTACAAAGCATGTAGAGGTCTGTAATCTTTATCATAGGTACACTTCAACTGTGAGAGACGGAATCTAAAACAAAAATACAGAAAATCACATTGTAGGATTTTTAAGTAATTCATTTGCATTTTATTGCATGACATAAGTATTTGATACATCAGAAAAGCAGAACTTAATATTTGGTACAGAAACCTTTGTTTGCAATTACAGAGATCATACGTTTCCTGTAGGTCTTGACCAGGTTTGCACACACTGCAGCAGGGATTTTGGCCCACTCCTCCATACAGACCTTCTCCAGATCCTTCAGGTTTCGGGGCTGTCGCTGGGCAATACGGACTTTCAGCTCCCTCCAAAGATTTTCTATTGGGTTCAGGTCTGGAGACTGGCTAGGCCACTCCAGGACCTTGAAATGCTTCTTACGAAGCCACTCCTTCGTTGCCCGGGCGGTGTGTTTGGGATCATTGTCATGCTTAAAGACCCAGCCACGTTTCATCGTCAATGCCCTTGCTGATGGAAGGAGGTTTTCACTCAAAATCTCACGATACATGGCCCCATTCATTCTTTCCTTTACACGGATCAGTCGTCCTGGTCCCTTTGCAGAAAAACAGCCCCAAAGCATGATGTTTCCACCCCCATGCATCACAGTAGGTATGGTGTTCTTTGGATGCAACTCAGCATTCTTTGTCCTCCAAACACGACAAGTTGAGTTTTTACCAAAAAGTTATATTTTGGTTTCATCTGACCATATGACATTCTCCCAATCCTCTTCTGGATCATCCAAATGCACTCTAGCAAACTTCAGACGGGCCTGGACATTTACTGGCTTAAGCAGGAGGACACGTCTGGCACTGCAGGATTTGAGTCCCTGGTGGCGTAGTGTGTTACTGATGGTAGGCTTTGTTACTTTGGTCCCAGCTCTCTGCAGGTCATTCACTAGGTCCCCCCGTGTGGTTCTGGGATTTTAGCTCACCGTTCTTGTGATCATTTTGACCCCACGGGGTGAGATCTTACGTGGAGCCCCAGATCGAGGGAGATTATCAGTGGTCTTGTATGTCTTCCATTTCCTAATAATTGCTCCCACAGTTGATTTCTTCAAACCAAGCTGCTTACCTATTGCAGATTCAGTCTTCCCAGCCTGGTGCAGGTCTACAATTTGGTTTCTGGTGTCCTTTGACAGCTCTTTGATCTTGGCCATAGTGGAGTTTGGAGTGTGACTGTTTGAGGTTGTGGACAGGTGTCTTTTATACTGATAACAAGTTCAAACAGGTGCCATTAATACAGGTAACGAGTGGAGGACAGAGGAGCCTCTTAAAGAAGAAGTTACAGGTCTGTGAGAGCCAGAAATCTTGCTTGTTTGTAGGTGACCAAATACTTATTTTCCACCATAATTTGCAAATAAATTCATTAAAAATCCTACAATGTGATTTTCTGGAGAAAAAAAATCTAAATTTGTCTGTCATAGTTGACGTGTACCTATGATGAAAATTACAGGCCTCTCTCATCTTTTTAAGTGGGAGAACTTGCACAATTGGTGGCTGACTAATACTTTTTTTCCCCACTGTACACTTAGGTTGGAGTCATTAAAACTCATTTTTCAACCACTCCACAAATTTCTTGTTAACAAACTATAGTTTTGGCAAGTCGGTTAGGACATCTACTTTGTGCATGACACAAGTAATTTTTCCAACAATTGTTTACAGACAGATTATCACAATTCCAGTGGGTCAGAAGTTTACATACACTAAATTGACTGTCCCTTTAAACAGTTTGGAAAATTCCAGAAAATGATGTCATGGTTTTAGAAGCTTCTGATAGGCTAATTGACATCAATTAAGTCAATTGGAGGTGTACCTGTGGATGTATTTCAAGGCCTACCTTCAAACTCAGTGCCTCTTTGCTTGACATCATGGGAAAATGAAAAGAAATCAGCCAAGACCTCAGAAAAAAATGGTAGACCTCCACAAGTCTGGTTCATCCTTGGGAGCAATTTCCAAACACCTGAAGGTACCACGTTCATCTGTACAAACAATAGTACGCAAGTATAAACAGCATGGGACCACACAGCCGTCATACCGCTCAGGAAGGAGACGTGTTCTGTCTCCTAGAGATGAACGTACTTTGGTGTGAAAAGTGCAAATCAAATCCTAGAACAACAGCAAAGGACCTTGTGAAGATGCTGGAGGAAACAGGTACAAAAGTATCTATATCCACAGTAAAACGAGTCCTATATCGATATAACCTGAAAGGCCGCTCAGCAAGGAAGAAGCAACTGCTACAAAACCGCCATAAAAAAGCCAGACTAGGGTTTGCAACTGCACATGGGGACAAAGATCGTACTTTTGGGAGAAATGTCCTCTGGTCTGATGAAACAAAAATAGAACTGTTAGGCAATAATGACCATCGTTATATTTGGAGGAAAAAGGGGGTAGCTTGCAAGCCGAAGAACACCATCCCAACCGTGAAGCACAGGGGTGGCAGCATCATGCTGTGGGGGTGCTTTGCTGCAGGAGGGACTGGTGCACTTCACAAAATAGATGGCATCATGAGGAAGGAAAATTACGTGGATATATTGAAGCAACATCTCAAGACATCAGTCAGGAAGTTAAAGCTCGGGCGCAAATGGGTCTTCCAAATGGACAATGACCCCAAGCATACTTCCAAAGTAGTGGCAAAATGGCTTAAGGACAACAAAGTCAAGGTATTGGAGTGGCCATCACAAAGCCCTGACCTCAATCCTATAGAACACTTGTGGGCAGAACTGAAAAAGCGTGTGCGAGCAAGGAGGCCTACAAACCTGACTCATTTACACCTGCTCTGTCAGGAGGAATGGGCCAAAATTCACCCAACTTATTGTAGGGAGCTTGTGGAAGGCTACCCGAAACGTTTGACCCAAGTTAAACAATTTAAAGGCAATGCTACCAAATACTAATTGAGTGTATGTAAACTTCTGACCCACTGGGAATGTGATGAAAGAAATAAAAGCTGAAATAAATAATTCTCTCTATTATTCTGACATTTCACATTCTTAAAATAAAGTGGTGATTCTCCGACTACGCCAGGGATCTAGGCCCACCTCGGAGTTTGCCCTGGAGTTCCGGAACATCGCGGCCTCCACCGGATGGAACAAGTCTGCTCTGGTCACCGTTTTCCGCAGTGGACTGCAGGAGGAGGTACAGAGGGAGTTAGCATGCCGTGATGACAACCTGTCACTGGACCAGCTCATCAGCATGGCGATCCGGTTGGACAACCTCCTGCGGTCCCGACGAAGACCTGCGCGGAATCCGGAGCCCCATGGTTACACCTGCTCCGTGGCCAGAGCCGATGGAGGTGGGCTCTGCACGTTTGCCAGAAGCAGAGCGTAGGAGCAGGAGGAATCTGGGCCTCTGTTCCTATTGTGGAGAAAGGGGTCATTTCTCCCTGACCTGCCCTCTATCCACTAATAGGCGAGGAGGTGACAAGCTGGGGAATTCCCCTGCTCCAACCCAGGTAGGACGCAAGATCTCCTCTCCTTTTCTGTCAACTCAGAATTTTCCATTAAATTCCCTGAATACCCTAGCCCCTCACTCCCGTTGGCTCTGATTAATTCCGGAGCTGCCGGGAATCTTTTAGGTAGCGCACTGGCCACTGCATTATGCATTCCTTTGGTTCCCCTACAGTCACCCATTCCTGTTCGAGCCCTGGATAATCGTCCAATAGGGAAGGGCCTCGTACATCACATCACTGATCCCGTTTCTCTGCTGACCCATGACAATCATTTAGCATTTAAAACAGATCACACCTTTTTGATTATAGACACCCACACGCACCCCGTTGTTTTAGGTCTCCCTTGGTTGAGTTGGCATAACCCTGTTATTTCCTGGTCTGAGAGGAGACTGCTGGGTTGGTCGCAGGAGTGTCAGGGGAGGTGTCTCGCGGTGTCTGTCAGCACCACTACGGTGGAAAGTCCGGACCACGCCATTCAAGTGGATTTACCGGAGGAATACCAGGATCTGCACCGGGTTTTCTCTAAGACCCAGGCTATATGCCTGCCTCCTCATCGCCCCTGGGACTGTGCCATTGACCTGCTGTCTGACGCAGCCCTCCCGAGAGGACACGTTTATATCGTCTCCTACTCGGAGACCGAGGCCATGGAGACCTACGTACAGGAGAGCCTCCAGCAGGGGTTTATCCACCCCTCTACGTCACCAGCCTCCTCAAGCGTATTATTTGTTAAGAAGAAAGATGGGGGACTGCGCCCCTGCATTGATTATCGGACACTGAATAAAGCCACCGTTAAGTTCAGCTATCCTTTACCCCTCATCCCAACCATCATCGAACAAATGCACGGGGCGCAGTACTTCACGAAACTGGACTTGAGGAGCGCCTACAATCTGGTGCGCATTCGTGCAGGCGACGAATGGAAAACGGCCTTTTCCACGACCATGGAGCATTACGAGTATCTTGTAATGCCCTTTGGCCTGTCTAATGTTCCTTCAGTCTTCCAGGCCTTTATAAACGAAGTGTTTCGGGACATGCTGGGAAGGGGTGTAGTAGTTTATATAGACAACATTTTGGTCTATCCTGCTGACTGAGCCCAGCATGTCTCGTTAGTCAGGTCTGTGCTGGGAAGACTGTTGGAGCATAACCTATATGTTAAACAAGAAAAATGTTCGTTTTTCCAGCGGTCCGTGTCCTTTTTGGGCTACCTCAAATCCACGGAGGGAGTGGAGATGGAGGAGCAACGCGTCAGCGCAGTCAGGTCATGGCCCATCCCCAACTCCGTGAAAGTAGTCCAGCGATTCCTGGGGTTCGCCAACTATGTCCGGAGGTTCATCCGGGGCTTCAGCACGGTGGTTGCGCCTCTTACCTCCCTGCTGAGAGGAGGTCCCCAGCGGCTTCGTTGGACGGCGGAGGCGGAGAGGGCGTTCGAGACACTGAAGGCACGCTTCACCACTGCTCCCGTGCTGGCACATACCGACCCCTCACTCCCCTTCATCATCGAAGTGGATGCCTCCGAAGTAGGAGTCGGGGCAGTGCTGTCCCAGCACACCGGAACCTCTCCAAAACTGCGGCCCTGCGCCTTCTACTCCAAGCAGCTGAGCCCTGCCCAGAGGAACTACGACATAGGGGACCGGGAACTCTTGTCGGTCAAGAAGGCTCTGAAGGCGTGGAGGCACTGGCTGGAGGGGTCCAAACACCCTTTCCTGGTGTGGACGGACCACCGCAACCAGGAGTACATCAGGGCAGCGAAGAGGCTAAACCCGAGACAGGCCAGGTGGGCTCTATTCTTTGCCAGGTTCCAATTCACACTTTCCTATAGGCCAGGCTTGAAGAATGTGAAGGTGGACGCCCTGTCTCGCCTCTATGACGCAGAGGAGAGGCAGGGAGAGGAGACCCCCATCATCCCTCCGTTCCATATCATCGCGAACAGTGGTGTGGGACGTGGATGCCGACATATGGCCCTGCGTACGGAACCAGCACCTGCACAGTGCCTGGAGAACCACGCCTATGTGCCCATGGGTGTGCGGGACCGCCTCTTTTCCTGGGCGCACACGCCGCCTATGTCGGGTCATCCTGGTATAGGCCGTACCATCGCCTGCCTGACTGAGAAGTACTGGTGGCCCACCTTGGCTAGGGACGTCAGGGTTTACGTCTCTTCCTGCTCCATCTGTGCCCAGTCAAAGATACCCAGACACCTCCCTTATGGAAAGCTCCTTCCCCTGCCGGTTCCACAACGATCCTGGTCTCACCTCTCAGTGGACTTTGTCACTGACCTTCCCCCCTCCCATGTGAACACCACTGTTCTCGTCGTTGTGGAACGGTTTTCCAAAGCTTGTCGCCTCCTTCCTCTGCCTGGGCTCCCGTCGGAAATGCAAACAGCGGAGGCTCTTTTTACGCATGTCTTCTGGCACTACGGGATACCGGAGGACATTGTGTCAGACCGTGGCCCTCAGTTCACCTCACATGTATGGAAAGCGTTCATGGAACACCTGGGGGTCACAGTCAGTCTCACCTCCGGGTACCGTCCTCAAGCTAATGGGCAGGTGGAGAGGGTCAATCAGGAATTGGGCAGGTTCCTGAGGTGTTACTGTCAGGACTAGCCGGGGGAGTGGGCGGATTTTCTACCTTGGGCTGTGTATGCGCCGAATTCCCGCCGCCATTCCTCCACTAACCTCACTCCTGTCCAGTGCGTGTTGGGGTATCAGCCGGCCCTGGCACCTTGGCATCCAAACCAGACCGAGGTCCCTGCGGTGTACGAGTGGTTTTGGCGCGCTGAGGAGATCTGGAACGCTGCGCACACTCGTCTCCAGCGGGCCGTGCGTCGGCACAAGGAACAGGCCGACCTCCACCGCAGTGAGGCGCCTGTTTTCTCTCCAGGCGACCGGGTCTGGTTCTCCATCCGGAACCTGCCCCTCCGCTTGCCCTGCTGGAAGCTGAGCCCGCGGTTTGTGGGTCTGTTTAAAGTCCTGCGGATGGTTAATGAGGTAACGTACCGTTTGCAACTCCCTGCTGATTACCGCATTAACCCGACTTTTCATGTGTCTCTCCTCAGGCCAGTGGTGCCTGGTCCCCTCGCTGTGGCTGGACCCAGTGACGCCCCGCCTCCTCCTCTGAACATCAAGGGAGATCCGGCGTACTCGGTCCGTGAAGTCCTGGATTCGAGGCGTCGGACGGGGCGTCTCCAGTACCTCATCGACTGGGAGGGGTACAGCCCAGAGGAGCAGTGCTGGTTTCCTGAAGTAGACATCCTGGACGCTTCGCTGACCAGGGATTTTCACCGTCGGCGCCCTGACCGACCTGCACCGCGATCCTGTGGTCGTCCCCGAGGCCGGTGTCGTCCCGCTGCTGGTGCAGCACGTCAGGGGGTGGGGTCCTGTCACGGATCCCCCCGGTACTGCTGCTCATTCCGTTCACCAGTCTTCTAGGCGTCACTGACCTGGATCATTACCACCAACCCCGGACTGTCTTGTCTCATTACGAACACCTGGTTCCCATTTCCCCTGATTACTATGTATATATATGTGCCCTCTGTTCCCCATTGTCCTTGTCGATTATTGTCCCATGTCTGTTGATCTCGTGAGTACCGTGTATTGTGCTCTTGTTATTACGGGTCTCGTCCCATGTATTGTTTAGAGGTTTACACCTTGCTCTTTTGTTTGGGAACCATCCCTGTGTTATATACACTACCGTTCAAAAGTTTGGGGTCACAGAGGCCCATTATCAGCAACCATCAGTCCTGTGTTGCAATGGCACGTTGTGTTTGCTTATCCAAGTTTATCATTTTAAAAGGCTAATTAATCATTACAAAACCCTTTTGCAATTATGTTAGCACAGCTGAAAACAGGACTGATGGTTGCTGATAATGGGCCTCTGTACGCCTATGTAGATATTCCATTAAAAATCAGCCGTTTCCAGCTACAATAGCCATGTACAACATTAACAATGTCTACACTGTATTTCTGATCAATTTGATGTTATTTTAATGGACAAAAAAATTGCTTTTCTTTCGAAAACAAGGACATTTCTAAGTGACCCCAAACTTTTGAACGGTAGTGTATATACATTTGTTTTGGGTAATAAAAAAACCTAATATGTATTCCTGCGCCTGTCTTCGAATCATTATACAACGTGATAGTAGCCTAGTATTTTCTGTCATTTTTGCCTTATTAAAACAAATTCTGGTAATTTATCAAGTCATGTAATATGACGTAGAATTGCAAGAAATGCATTTATAAGAAGACAATTTCCCCCAGATCCTCCTCCTCCTCAAAAAGAAATGTGTGCAAATCCTAGAAACGCCTCTAGTTGCCAGAATGTTGCTAGAACATTGCCAGAACCATGCTCCCCAACCAGCAGATATTAACTAGTTAATGCAAGACGGCTCGCTATGTGGGGCATTCCAATCTTTTCATACAACGATAACTGTCAACATGTGTTGGGCCTGAGGAAAAAAAAAAGAAGAACAAATCACTTTGAGCTATTTAACATGTCTGTCTGTTTCCATCTGAGAAGGAGATAATGTAAGACTGGAGCCTCAGGAAAGTATCATGTCATTACAGTCCTTCAACACCAATTCTACTGCTTTGACATGCCCACTGCCATTCCATCCATCCATCTCTCTCAATCCTCTCTTTTCTGGTCATCATCTCTTTCCCCTCCTCTGTCTATTCCACTCTAATCGAGGAAACACCGTAAAGGGAGAGAGTGGTGGGAGGTGGGGTTGTTATGGGATAGGGGAAATGAATCTGTTTTGATATGAAAGCTGACAGCTACTCCCCAATGATATGATATGAGAGGGCCCAGTGTCTATGGGCGAGGTAATGGTTTCTCCCACTCGTCCCCCTGAGGTTGGCCTTGTGTAAATTACATCCAGCTTGGCCTCCCACAATACCTTCTCCTCGTCACCGCTATTTCCTGTGAGATATTCCCTCTCAATGAGACATGGGACATGTTAGACTGTTTGTGTGTATGTGCATGCGTGCATCTGTCAGTGTGTGCATACGTGCTTGTGTGTGTACATACACGTGTGTGCATGGGTGCCCACAATTTACAGTGTGCATACAGGATGTTAATCTGGACATTTTGATATGTGTCACCAACACACAGGTCCCCAAGTTACTCAGAATTCAGCTGTGCACACTTCACATGTTGTCACATTACTGTCCGAGAGGTGAAAACTGAACTCAACCCTCCAACCCTCCACATTACGAAATCAGGGGATGCATTGTATGGCCTCATTGAATATGCAAACTACACTCTAGGAAGAAGAGGAACGAACAGTGAGGGTTGAAAGTTGGCGACTGGTTGACCTAAGTCAATGTACTGTGTTTGTCCAACCCTCTTTCATGTTCTTCCATCTAAATTCAATCTCACTCTCTCAGGTTCCTCTTTCTCTGTAAACACATCAAGTATCACGATAGCACAAGTTCATCTACCCCCTAACGTTCTACTCAGAGACCATCTGTGGGTTTTGGATGTGCCCTACGCCTCAGCACTTTGCAGGGAAGCAGGGAAGCAGGGAGGCACACGATCTGGCGGTGGAGGGGTGGGGGGGGTCCAAAACACGCTACTTCACCCTCCACCCACAACAGATCCACTTAAGGCAGATTGAAAGTGTCAGAACAGCTTGGATGGGAAGCAGGAAGGGGGAAGGAGATGCCAAGCGGGCTGTGTTTCATGGCCTGACAGGTCAGGATGCATTATCCCTCAGACATACTGTTTCTCATTAGCCCCCTGATGTGCTGTGACGCTATGTCTGTCTGCCCTGCACTGCATGGGGACTGGGGAGGCCTGAGATGGAAGAGGAGAGGAGAGACGCAAGCAGACAGGTGGAGGAGGAGAAGGAGTAGGAGAGAAACGGAGGAGGCAGAGGTGGAGTGTGTGTATGTATGAGAGAGAGAGAGAGAGAGAGAGAGAGAGAGAGAGAGAGAGAGAGAGAGAGAGAGAGAGAGAGAGAGAGAGAGAGAGAGAGAGAGAGAGAGAGAGAGAGAGAGAGAGAGAGAGAGAGAGAGTATATGGATGCATGTTGCGGTTGTTGTGGTTGACTGTGTATATGTGAGTGTGTGTGCATGTTTGTGGGTGTATGTATGTGAAGCGACAGGAAGGCAGCAGAGTAAAAGCCCAGAGTCTCTGATGGGGTACCCAGGCGGGGGAGAGGGAAAGACGGGGGGTCTCAGTGGCAGCCTGCGCTACCACACACACAGATGGGCTGGGAGAGGGAGCAGCACAAAACACTGTGGGGGAGGAGAAGACAGGGAACGAAAGAGAGAGAGATAGAGCTACACAACAGTGAATAAGGGGAGGAGAGAATTGTGAGTGAGTGAGCGAGGTTGTACCACGATGGACAGCTCCCACAAATTATTCTATCTGAATATATTCCCCCTTGATTGGGAAACTTGGTGGCATTTTGAAAATGAGGAGAAATAGCAATCCAAACTGTCACTTTACTCCAATCTCAGGCTTTCGAGCCACCTGAATAAGAGACAAATATAGAGCTGGAAAGCTAATCCACAGATCACATGGAGAATCACAACTTGTGTGTCTGTTCCCTCCTCTCATCTCCACACAGCCAGACAGAAATAGCCAGCTTTGGTACTCCCGTAATTTCGTTTCTCTCCTTTTTTCTGCTCGCTCCCTGTCTCTTCTCCCGCCTTATTCTGGGCAGGGACTGAAGTTATTGCATGTGACACACTGAGGAGATCGGGGGAAAGGGGGGGAAAGGGGGGGGATTGCATTACTCCAAAGAATGGAATGCCAAGAGAGTGCTGGGATGAGATGCATCTCATTGCTCCTTAATAACACTGGAATTATTTAAAATAGAAGCAGCAGCAGCGATGGAATATTTCTGAATCTATTTTTAGATTGGGAGTGATGCGACTCGCCCTAGCAGGCAGGAAGGAAGGCTCATGTGAGATTCACAGAGGAGACATGCAAAGGGATCAGGCTGGAGAGCAATCTAGCGTGCTACGTAAACTATTTTCATATAGAGGGACTGAAAGACAGCATATCAAAATGAGATAGGGAGGTCTTGTGGTGTCTTGGATTTCAATACATCATTATAAAATATGGGTATAAATAATTTGCTCAGTCTTCCAGCATGTTCAGTATTCAATTGGGATGGCTAATTCTGATAATGGAAGATGTTTGCCAAAATGGTGTTACATAAGAATTGTGGTCCATTCCATTTCAATGGAAACACAAGACACTATTTTCAATTAATTTGTTGTTGTCATTTCCATATTTTAATGAACTATCTGAGAAATGCCCACTTCCTGCTCGTTCACCAATCCTCCAACAGGACTGACGTTGTCCATCCAATCACAGACGAGCCCATCCTCATCCAACCAACCCCTACTTTCGCTCACTATTTCATTGCAATTTCAAAGATGATTACTTTCCTTGTCACTGGCTAATTGCATTGATTAGCGAGGTGCTCTAAATCAGTTCACTTTAATTGACCCTTCGTGGCTATGCTAAGCCTATAGCTCGCTGCGATCGCCACTAAATTGCAATCACCCAGAGGCCCGGGGCACCACTGACTAAGACATAACAGTACATCTGCGTAAATCAATGTTATGTGGAGACGCCCTGAGGCTTGGTCATCTGTGGAAATAATCGGACGCTTCAAATTGAAACTCTGGTTATTTGGTTATTTTCATATCCCTCTAAATTGTATCGTTTGCTCTTAATGATACTCAATCTAGCATAATTGATCATTTCTATGAGTTTCTACAATTAGAATAGCATAACATCTGTTATAAGTGATGTAACATGTGTCAAATAAGGTTATAGACAGTTAATGTTCCATCCTTATTGTGAAGAAATGTGTTAGCAAATGTAAAATAATTGAATAGGAGACTTGCTAAGGTCTGAATAGGTGCTGCGCACATTTAACATGAGTGGATGGTCAACAGATGGTATATTTCACAGGTTGCCGGGTTCATTGGCCAGATTAGCAGCGTACAGTTAGCAGGAGGTCAGAGGAGAGCCCAGGATGTTTGTCTCCACCAAACAAAGAAACACTGTTTAACTCTACTCTGTAGAAACCATCCAAAACAAGGGACTGTGATTGATCAACAGTTTTCTATTACCTGACCAAACCAACATTCCATGGCTGCCTACATACCCCATTAGTCTTGTCATACAAAAACGTTTTTTTGTGTTTTGTTGAATTAATACAGTTGAAGTCGGAAGTTTACATACACTTAGGTTGGAGTCATTAAAACTTGTTTTTCAATCACTCCACACATTTCTTGTTAACAAACTATAGTTTTGGCAAGTCGGTTAGGACATCTACTTTGTGCATGACACAACTAATTTTTCCATCAATTGTTTACAGATTATTTCACTTATAATTCACTGTATCACAATTCCAGTGGGTCAGAAGTTTACATACACTAAGTTGACTGAGCCTTTAAACAGCTTGGAAAATTCCAGAAAATGATGTCATGGCTTTAGAAGCTTCTGATAGCCTAATTGACATGATTTGAGTCAATTGGAGGTGTACCTGTGGATGTATTTCAAGGCCTACCTTCAAACTCAGTGCCTCTTTGCTTGACATCATGGGAAAATGAAAAGATATCAGCCAAGACCTCAGAAAAAAATTGTAGACCTCCACAAGTCTGGTTCATCCTTGGGAGCAATTTCCAAACGTCTGATGGTACCACGTTCATCTGTACAAACAATAGTACGCAAGTATAAACACCATGGGACCACGCAGCCGTCATACCGCTCAGGAAGGAGACGCGTTCTGTCTCCTTGAGATGAACGTACTTTGGTGCGAAAAGTGCAAATCAATCCCAGAACAACAGCAAAGGACCTTGTGAAGATGCTGGAGGAAACAGGTACAAAAGTATCTATATCCACAGTAAAACGAGTCCTATATCGACATAACCTGAAAGGCCGCTCAGCAAGGAAGAAGCCACTGCTCCAAAACCGCCATAAAAAAGCCAGACTATGGTTTACAACTGCACATTGGGACAAAGATCATACTTTTTGGAGAAATGTCCTCTGGTCTGATGAAACAAAAATAGAACTGTTTGGCCATAATGATCATCGTTATGTTTGGAGGAAAAAGGGGGACGCTTGCAAGCCAAAGAACACCATCCCAACCGTGAAGCACGGGGGTGGCAGCATCATGCTGTGGGGGTGCTTTGCTGCAGGAGGGACAAGTGCACTTCACAAAATAGATGGCATCATGAGGAAGGAAAATTATGTGGATATATTGAAGCAACATCTCAAGACATCAGTCAGGAAGTTAAAGCTTGGTCGCAAATGGGTCTTCCAAATGGACAATGACCCCAAGCATACTTCCAAAGTTGTGGCAAAATGGCTTAAGGACAACAAAGTCAAGGTATTGTAGTGGCCATCACAAAGCCCTGACCTCAATCCTATAGAACATTTGTGGGCAGGACTGAAAAAGTGTGTGCGAGCAAGGAGGCCTACAAACCTGAATCAGTTACACTAGCTCTGTCAGGAGGAATGGGCCAAAATTCACCCAACTTATTGTGGGAAGCTTGTGGAAGGCTACCCGAAACGTTTGACCCAAGTTAAACAATTTAAAGGCAATGCTACCAAATATTAATTGAGTGTATGTAAACTTCTGACCCACTGGGAATGTGATGAAATAAATAAAAGCTGAAATAAATCATTCTCTCTACTATTATTCTGACATTTCATATTCTTAAAATAAAGTGGTGATCCTAACTGACCTAAGACAGGGCATTTTTACTAGGATTAAATGTCAGGAATTTTGAAAAACTGAGTTTAAATGTATTTGGCTAAGGTGTATGTAAACTTCCGACTTCAACTGGATCAAAGGTCAAACTGAATGGCAACTTTTAGTCACATACTAACTTTGATGTAAACTTTTAAATAATAACTAGGCCAGAGGCCAATCATACTATAGGTAGTAAATAACCCCTCCCCCCGTCCAAACACACACACACACACACTGTGACTCACCGGAAAGTAGAGAAGCAGTGCTCCAGTCAGGATGGCCTCCAATAGAACTACCCCAGAGGCTCTGATACTCTGGAACACAGGAGACAGAAACAACATTTAACAACGTATTAGTAAGAGCCAAGACGACATGAATAAAGCCTACTTTCATAGCTACTTTACTGAGGAAAAATGTACTTACTATGACTGTGATATGTGGTTGTCTCACCTACAGTAATTACCTTAAGATGAATGTACTAACCGTAAGTCGCTCAGTAAGAGCATCTGCTAAATGACTAAAATGTAAATGTAATAGTTCATTCGTAAACAAACAAAATAAATAACAGCTGTATCCTAAGGCTTATCAAACCTCATCAAATAAATGTTTGCCCCACAGAACTAGAACATTCTACGTATTTCTATGGTTTTCCATTTCATGGATATTTCCAGGCTCCTCTTACAGTACATCAGACATTCAGCCATGCATAATTTTACAGTAAACAGTGCTTGAGGATGCTTTCAAGGGGCAATGGACAGCTGTGCCATCGGTTTGCAAACATACAGTATACACAGCTTACTGCTCTTGAACCTTGAGCAAATGATAGTGCTGTTACCATGCATAGAGTGGCAACAGAAGTAAAGTCTCTAATTTAAACTTCATTTTAGAGGATAAATTATGATTACATACAGTGTCATTCAATATGACATACCTCCAACTTCTACAAGTTGTATTAGTGAGAAAAGGTATTGTTCGTCTCAACCCTATTAGGGCTAACTCATCCCAAGGTGTGTGTGATCCAGTAAGGAGATTTTCTCCTGTTAGTAAATCTGTTAACCTCCATCCTAATCCAGAGATTTCTCACGCTTAAGACAAAGTCCTAAATGAAGCCAATTAATTGACAGAACCCAACTGAGGGCTTAGGTGGTGTGCTCCAATCCAGAAAGCTAATGCGATTATAGAGCCAAAAGTTCCACAGCCAAAAGTTCACCAGGCTGTGAATAGTGAACTGGTTCAGGACTATACGGATCTACTATATAAAGTAAATGTCATATTGTGGATGTAGAACAGTGAAGTTGCCTTTAATACTGTCAAGTCTAAGTATTGGCCTTGCCATATTTTGCCAGTAAACACAGTCTTGAGGATTCCATATCCATGGCAAGGAGGTTTCTTAACATTTTTACTTGTATCGAAGAATATCACTGTACCCAAGATTGTTCTATCTCAGATATGTTATATTATTTTACTGTAAGAAGCCTGGGGGGATTTGGAGAGTGTGTGGGCATTGGAGAAGCTAGGCAGATCTATTTATAAGCCCATAGCATGGAGGACAGCCATGGAGAAACTGAATCTTGTTAAGAGAAATCAGATCCCTCCACATACAGTGGGGAGAACAAGTATTTGATACACTGCCGATTTTGCAGGTTTTCCTACTTACAAAGCATGTAGAGGTCTGTAATTTGTATCATAGGTACACTTCAACTGTGAGAGACGGAATCTAAAACAAAAATCCAGAAAATCACATTGTATGATTTTTAAGTAATTAATTTGCATTTTATTGCATGACATAAGTATTTGATCACCTACCAACCAGTAAGAATTTCGGCTCTCACAGACCTGTTAGTTTTTCTTTAAGAAGCCCTCCTGTTCTCCACTCATTACCTGTATTAACTGCACCTGTTTGAACTTGTTATCTGTATAAAAGACACCTGTCCACACACTCAATCAAACAGACTCCAACCTCTCCACAATGGCCAAGACCAGAAAGCTGTGTAAGGACATCAGGGATGAAATTGTAGACCTGCACAAGGCTGGGATAGGCTACAGGACAATAGGCAAGCAGCTTGGTGAGAAGGCAACAACTGTTGGCGCAATTATTAGAAAATGGAAGAAGTTCAAGATGACGGTCAATCACCTTCGGTCTGGGGCTCCATGCAAGATGACACCTCGTGGGGCATCAATGATCATGAGGAAGGTGAGGGATCAGCCCAGAACTACACGGCAGGACCTGGTCAATGACCTGAAGAGAGCTGGGACCACAGTCTCAGAGAAAACCATTAGTAACACACTACACCGTCATGGATTAAAATCCTGCAGTGCACGCAAGGTCCCCCTGCTCAAGCCAGCGCATGTCCAGGCCCGTCTGAAGTTTGCCAATGACCATCTGGATGATCCAGAGGAGGAATGGGAGAAGGTCATGTGGTCTGATGAGACAAAAATAGAGCTTTTTTCTCGCCGTGTTTGGAGGAAGAAGAAGGATGAGTACAACCCCAAGAACACCACCCCAACCGTGAAGCATGGAGGTGGAAACATCATTCTTTGGGGATGCTTTTCTGCAAAGGGGACAGGACGACTGCACCATATTGAGGGGAGGATGGATGGGGCCATGTATCGCGAGATCTTGGCCAACAACCTCCTTCCCTCAGTAAGAGCATTGAAGATGGGTCGTGGCTGGGTCTTCCAGCATGACAACGACCGAAACACACAGCCAGGGCAACTAAGGAGTGGCTCCGTAAGAAGCATCTCAAGGTCCTGGAGTGGCCTAGCCAGTCTCCAGACCTGAACCCAATAGAAAATCTTTGGAGGGAGCTGAAAGTCTGTATTGCTCAGCGACAGCCCCAAAACCTGAAGGATCTGGAGAAGGTCTGTATGGAGGAGTGGGCCAAAATCCCTGCTGCAGTGTGTGCAAACCTGGTCAAGACCTACAGGAAACGTAATCTCTGTAATTGCAAACAAAGGTTTCTGTACCAAATATTAAGTTCTGCTTTTCTGATGTATCAAATACTTATGTCATGCAATAAAATGCAAATTAATTACTTAAAAATCATACAATGTGATTTTCTGGATTTTTGTTTTAGATTCCATCACTCACAGTTGAAGTGTACCTATGATAAAAATTACAGACCTCTACATGCTTTGTAAGTAGGAAAATCTGCAAAATCGGCAGTGTATCAAATACTTGTTCTCCCAACTGTACCAACTCAGTGGCCTTGTGGTTAGAGTGTCCGCCCTGAGATTGAAAGGTTTGGAGTCTGATCCCTAGTCGAGTCATACCAAAGACTCTAAAAATGGGACCTAATGCCCTGCTTGGCACTCAGCATTAAGGAGATGGATTGGCCCTGCGAAAGTCTAGCATCCTGTCCAGGGGGTGTACAAGCTGCCTCACGCTACAGAAATAGGTTATAGGCTCCTGCCCCTTTGGGCTGTTCTGGCTCTGACAAGGCTTACTTACCAGTGAGGCCTAGACTAAGCCCTTGTCTTAGACTCAACATAGTTATTATCATCTACCTAAGGTATGCACCTACAGCACTGTTCTCAACTTCACTGTCCTAACATTCTCCCTTCATAACATATGCTGAACATCAGGGCCCATATTCTTAAAGCGTGCTGATCTGGGATCAGTTTTCCCTTTAAGATCATAATGAATAAGATAATGTCGACAGGGTGGACCTGTTCCTAGACCAGCACTCCTACTCTGAGACTCCTCGTGAATAGAGGCCCAGCTCTATAAACTTTGTAGCTAAGATCATCTCATCTAAGAGTAAAACATTTGGTTGGCAAGGGATGAACGCTGGTCTTAGTGCCAGGAATGTTTTGGGAAACTCACCCCAGTTCAGTTGAAACTAAAGATACTGGTGCAAATGCCAACTAAATATGTCCATCAGCATAAAAGCTCAGAGTTGGAACCTTAGTTCTCCCATCAATGTGGCAAACTGTACCAGAACAGTACAGTATGTGCCCCTGTTCTCATTCAGGTTCAAGAACAAAGAAAAGGAAAGGATAAGATGGATCCAGTCATCCATAATTTTTTTTTACATTTTAGTAATTTAGCAGAAGCTCTTATCCAGAGCGACTTACAGTTAGTGAGTGCATACATTTTTCATATTAATGAATAAATCAATGTAGGCTAATAGGCTAGATGATGAATAATGATGGAAAATAACATGAATAACATGTATCAAGTCATCCATTAACTAATACATCCACATAGATTATGAATAATGATGGAAAATAACATGAATAACATGTATCAAGTCATCCATCAACTAATACATCCACATAGATTATGAATAATGATGGAAAATAACATGAATAACATGTATCAAGTCATCCATTAACTAATACATCAACATAGATGACGAATAATGATGGGAAATAACATGAATACATGTATCAAGACATGAATTAACTCATATATCAATGAATAGTGATTATAATCAACGTAAAAGGGGATGAATTACGACTGAATAGTGCCGCACCTTGTTCCTGCGGAAGTGGTAGATGACCACCATGCTGACAAAGTCCACCAGCATACACAGGACCTGGAAGGAGAGCATGGCCATGCGCAGGGCGCTGTCGCCTCGAGCAACGCAGGGCGTGTCATCCTTGCAGTAGGCACAGCCCTCCTGACAGGGCAGGCAGTCGCTGGACGACCCCTCTGCCAGGTTAGGACCGCCGTCTGAAGTTTTCCCCATTCTGCCCCAACCTGTGACAGAAATCATTCTTAAAGATTTTTCACCAGGGTCATAAAAACAATTTCAAATAAAATGGCATTTCAACACTCAACTAAATTAGGTACTTTGTAGTACTTTATGGTAGCTTTATGTGGTAAATTACTTAGTGCTATTTTTTTGCTCCTTTGTAGCAATTAGAGGGAGTCAGACTCCTCATGTCAACGTAACCTTTCACCCTGTTCAAGTGGCTCTCCCTAAACGTGTTAAACATAGGCCCTTCTCTCTGATTATGGCTGCTCCTCCTGTGGTTTCCTGTAGGTCTCTACGTGGGTGTTCGAACACCATCTGTGCCAGGCCTTTATAGCTCCAATAGCTTCTCTGGCTTCGGCACCATCATCATCATCATATCATCTCACCTCCATTTATTGGAATTTCACAGCTGTTTTTTAAGATAAGACCCAGCATGTGCCACAAATGTCACCCTATCCCGGGCCCTGGTCAAAAGTACTGCACTATAAAGGGAATAGGGTGCCATTGATTAACTTCCACATCTTTCGATCATTGATGACATCATTTTCAGTGTGTAAACTTCATAGCAAAGGGGGTGAATACATATGCATGCACCACTTTTCCGTATTTTTTTTTTTTTGAAACAAGTTATTTTTTTCATTTCACTTCACCAATTTGGACTATTTTGTGTATGTCCATTACGTGAAATCCAAATAAAAATCAATTTAAATTACAGGTTGTAATGCAACAAAATAGGAAAAACGGCAAGGGGGATGAATACTTTTGCAAGGCACTGTACACCTACACCTGACACTACTAAAGCCATAGCTAAGTAATGGACACTTTAAATGTTGCTGAATGTTTGATTGGCTGTATGAATGAGGGCATAGAAACACATCTTGTTTAACATTTTGAATTCATATTGAGTCAAAATGACTCACTTGGCTCTAGTGTTAAAGGTCCAATGCAGCCGTTTTTATCTCAATATCAAATCATTTCTGGGTAACAATTTGTGATGAGGTGTGAAAGAAGGAGTCAGGCGCAGGAGGTAAAAATACTGAAGTCCAGAGTTTAATCCGTTTACATAAATCAAACGCCCCAAGCGTCAAACGAAACTGTACAAGGGAAAACATCCACCTTGGCAAATAACACAGTGAAATGTAGCTCAACCGAGCTACACGCTCTCACAACAAAACAATCACTCACAAAGACAAGGGGAACACTTATACACATACTAATTAGGGGAATGAGCACCAAGTGTGTGTGATTGACAAGACATGACAAGTGGAGTGATGAGAATGGGATCGGCAGTAGCTAGTACTCCGGTGACGACGAACGTCAAAGCCTGCCCGAACCAGGAGGGGGGGCAGCCTCGGCAGAAGTCGTGACAGTACCCCCCCCACCCCCGACGCGCGGCTCCAGCAGTGCGACGGCCAGGAGGACGCGGAGCAGGGTGAGTCGGATGGCGACGGTGGAAATCCCTCAACAGGGAGGGATAGAGGATGTCCCGCCTTGGGACCCAGCACCGTTCCTCCGGACCGTACCCCTCCCACTCCACGAGATATTGAACGCACACCCCCACCCGACGCCTCGAATCCAGGATGGAACGGACCGAGTACGCCGGGGCCCCCTCAATGTCCAGAGGAGGTGGAGGAACGTCCCGTACCTCAGACTCCTGGAGCGGACCAGCTACCACCGGCCTGAGGAGAGACACATGAAACGAGGGGTTAATACGGTAATCAGGGGGGAGTAACAACCTGTATGTCACCTCGTTTATTCTCCTCAGGACTTTAAACGGCCCCACAAACCGCGGGCTCAGCTTCCGGCAGGGCAGGCGGAGAGGCAGATTCCAGGTCGAGAGCCAGACCCAATCCCCCGGTACGAACACTGGGGCCTCCCTGCGGTGACGGTCAGCGTTGGCCTTCTGCGCACTGAAACCAGTCATCCACCGCGGGAGCCTCGGTCTGGCTCTGGTGCCACGGTGCCAGGACCGGTTGGTACCCCAAAACACATTGGAAGGGTGTTAGGTTAGTGGAGGAGTGGCGGAGAGAGTTCTGAGCATATTCTGCCCATGGCAGGAACACCGACCACTCCCCCGGCCGGTCCTGACAGTAGGTCCGCAGGAACCTACCCACATCTTGATTCACCCTTTCCACCTGCCCATTGCTCTCGGGGTGAAAACCAGAGGTCAGGCTGACCGAGACCCCCAGACGTTCCATGAACGCCTTCCAGACTCTAGACGTGAACTGGGGACCTCGGTCGGACACTATATCCTCTGGTACCCCGTAGTGCCGGAAGACGTGAGTAAACAGAGCCTCCGCAGTTTGTAGGGCCGTGGGGAGACCGGGCAGAGGAAGGAGGCGGCAGGACTTTGAAAAGCGGTCCACAACGACCAGGATTGTGGTGTTACCTTGGGAGGGGGGAAGATCAGTGAGAAAATCAATACTCAGGTGAGACCATGGTCGTTGTGGAACTGGTAAAGGTTGTAGCTTACCCGCTGGAAGGCGCCTAGGTGCCTTACTCTGGGCGCACACTGAGCATGAGGAAACATACACCCTCACGTCCTTAGCCACGGTAGGCCATCAGTACTTCTCGGTCAGGCAGCGCATTGTACGACCGATACCTGGATGACCAGAGGAGGGTGACGTGTGTGCCCAGTAGATCAGACGATCACGGATAAGCGCAAGCACGTACTGCAGCCCAGCTGGACACTGCAGTGGAGATGGATCTGTGCGTAATGCCTGCGCTATATCTGCGTCCATACTACTGGTGCCACAATGCATGAGGCCGGGAGTATGGGGGTGTTGTCTCTGGGCCTCTCCTCTGTGTCATACAGCCGAGACAGTGCGTCTGCCTTCACGTTCTTCGTACCCGGAATGTATGAGACTGTGAAATCAAGCTTGGGTGGCGTGCCCGAGCGTTGGGATAAGACAGCTCCTATCCCTACCTCGGACACATCTACCTCCACTACGAACGGTAGTGATGGATCGGGGTGAGCCAGTACCGGGGCTGAGGTGAACAGACCCCGCAATCTACTGAATGCCAAATCAGCCTCAGCAGACCAGCGGAGCCGGGACGGCACACCCTTCAACAAGGAGGTAATGGGAGCTGCGACCTTGCCAAAACCCAGAATAAACCTTCGATAGTAGTTGGCAAAGCCAAGAAAACGCTGCACCTCCTTTACCGGGGTTGGAGTCGGCCAATTACGCACGGCTGCAATGCGGTCTCCCTCCATCTCTACACCTGTGGTGGTAATGCGATATCCGAGGAAGGAGATTGACTGCTGGAAAAACTCACACTTCTCTGCCTTGGCATAAAGATAATTTTCCAGCAGTCGGACCAGTACTTTGTGAACCAGGGACACATGCTCGGTGTGCGTAACGGAATACACCAGGATGTCATCGATGTAGACCACCACACCACGACCAAGCATGTCCCGCAACACCTCGTTCACAAAGGACTGGAAAACAGATGGAGAATTCATCAAACCGTAGGGCATCACCAGGTATTCATAATGCCCCGAGATTTACATTTACATTTACATTTACGTCATTTAGCAGACACTCTTATCCAGAGCGACTTACAAATTGGTGCATTCACCTTATAGCCAGTGGGATAACCACTTTACAATATGTTTTTTTTGTCTTTCTTTGGGGTGGGGTAAGGGGGGGTAGAAGGATTACTTTATACTATCCCAGGTATTCCTTAAAGAGGTGGGGTTTCAAGTGTCACCGGAAGGTGGTGAGTGACTCCGCTGTCCTGGCGTCGTGAGGGAGCTTGTTCCACCATTGGGGTGCCAGAGCAGCGAACAGTTTTGACTGGGCTGAGCGGGAACTGTGCTTCCGCAGAGGTAGGGGGGCCAGCAGACCAGAGGTGGATGAACGCAATGCCCTCGTTTGGGTGTAGGGACTGATCAGAGCCTGAAGGTACAGAGGTGCCGTTCCCCTCACAGCTCCGTAGGCAAGCACCATGGTCTTGTAGCAGATGCGAGCTTCAACTGGAAGCCAGTGGAGTGTGCGGAGGAGCGGGGTGACGTGAGAGAACTTGGGAAGGTTGAACACCTGACGGGCTGCGGCATTCTGGATGAGTTGTAGGGGTTTAATGGCACAGGCAGGGAGCCCAGCCAACAGCGAGTTGCAGTAATCCAGACGGGAGATGACAAGTGCCTGGATTAGGACCTGTGCCGCTTCCTGTGTAAGGCAGGGTCGTACTCTCCGAATGTTGTAGAGCATGAACCTACAGGATCGGGTCACCGCCTTGATGTTATCGGAGAACGACAGGGTGTTGTCCAGCGTCACGCCAAGGCTCTTTGCACTCTGGGAGGAGGACACAACAGAGTTGTCAACCGTGATGGCGAGATCATGGAACGGGCAGTCCTTCCCTGGGAGGAAGAGCAGCTCCGTCTTGCAGAGGTTCAGCTTGAGGTGGTGATCCGTCATCCACACTGATATGTCTGCCAGACATGCAGAGATGCGATTCGCCACCTGGTTATCAGAAGGGGGAAAGGAGAAGATTAGGTGTGTGTCGTCTGCGTAGCAATGATAGGAGAGGCCATGTGAGGATATGACAGAGCCAAGTGACTTGGTGTATAGCGAGAATAGGAGAGGGCCTAGAACTGAGCACTGGGGGACACCAGTGGTTAGAGCACGTGGTGCGGAGACAGATTCTCGCCACGCCACTTGGTAGGAGCGACCGGTCAGGTAGGACGCAATCCAAGAGTGAGCCGCGCCAGAGATGCCCAACTTGGAGAGGGTGGAGAGGAGGATCTGATGGTTCACAGTATCAAAGGCAGCAGACAGGTCTAGAAGGACAAGAGCAGAGGAGAGAGAGTTAGCTTTAGCAGTGCGGAGAGCCTCCGTGACACAGAGAAGAGCAGTCTCAGTTGAATGACCAGTCTTGAAACCTGACTGGTTTGGATCAAGAAGGTCATTCTGAGAGATTGTGCTGAATGCTGTTTTCCACTCATCCCCTTCCCGAATACGCACCAGGTTGTAGGCACTCCTGAGGTCTAATTTGGTGAAAAAACGGGCCCCATGCATTGACTCAATCACTGAAGGAATGAGGGGAAGAGGATAACTAAATCGTACCGTCACATTATTCAGTGGTCGATAATCAATGCACGGGCGTAAACCGCCATCTTTCTTCTTCACAAAGAAGAAATTCGAGGAGGTTGGTGAAGTGGAGGGACGTACAGTCATGGCCAAAATTGTTGGCACCCCTGAAATTTTTCCAGAAAATGAAGTATTTCTCACAGAAAAGTATTGAAATTACACATGTTTTGCTATGCACATGTTTATTTCCTTTGTGTGTATTGGAATAACACAAAAAAAACAGGAAAAAAGCCAATTTGACATAATTTCACACAAAACTCAAAAAATGGGCCGGACAAAATGATTGGCACCCTTAACTTAATATTTAGTTGCACACCCTTTGGAAAAAATAACTGAAATCAGTCGCTTCCTATAACCATCAATAAGCTTCTTACACCTCTCACCCGGAATTTTGGACCACTCTTCTTTTGCAAACTGCTCCAGGTCTCTCATATTGGATGGGTGCCTTTTCCCAACAGCAATTTTAAGATCTCTCCACAGGTGTTCAATGGGATTAAGATCTGGACTCATTGCTGGCCACTTCAGAACTCTCCAGCGCTTTGTTGCCATCCATTTCTGGGTGCTTTTTGAAGTATGTTTGGGGTCATTGTCCTGCTGGAAGACCCATGATCTCGGACGCAAACCCAGCTTTCTGACACTGGGCCCTACATTGCGACCCAAAATCTTTGGTAATCCTCAGATTTCATGATGCCTTGCACACAGTCAAGGCACCCAGTGCCAGAGGCAGCAAAACAACCCCAAAACATCTTTGAACCTCCACCATATTTGACTGTAGGTACTGTGTTCTTTTCTTTGAAGGCTTCATTACATTTTCGGTAAACAGTAGAACGATGTGCTTTACCAAAAAGCTCTATCTTGGTCTCATCTGTCCATAAGACGTTCTCCCAGAAGGAATTTGGCTTACTCATGTACATTTTGGCAAACTGTAGTCTTGCTTTTTTATGTCTCTGTGTCAGCAGTGGGGTCCTCCTGGGTCTCCTGCCATAGCGTTTCATTTCATTCAAATTTCGACGTATAGTTCGGCGCTGACACTGATGCACCCCTGAGCCTGCAGGACAGCTTGAATTTCTTTGGAACTTGTTTGGGGCTGCTTATCCACCATCCGGACTATCCTGCGTTGCAACCTTTCATCAATTTTTCTCTTCCGTCCACGTCCAGGGAGATTAGCTACAGTGCCATGGGTTGCAAACTTCTTGATCATGTTGCGCACTGTGGACAAAGGAACATCTAGATCTCTGGAGATGGACTTGTAACCTTGAGATTGTTGATATTTTTCCACAATTTTGGTTCTCAAGTCCTCAGACAGTTCTCTTTTCCTCTTTCTGTTCTCCATGCTTAGTGTGGCACACACAGAAACACAATGCAAAGACTGAGTCAACTTCTCTCCTTTTTATCTGCTTTCAGGTGTGATTTTTAGATTGCCCACACCTGTTACTTGCCCCAGGTGAGTTTAAAGGAGCATCACATGCTTGGAACAAACTTATTTATCCACAATTTTGAAAGGGTGCCAATAACTTTGTCCGGCCCATTTTTTTAGTTTTGTGTGAAATTATGTCAAATTTGCTTTTTTCCTGTTTTTTTTTGTGTTATTCCAATACACACAAAGGAAATAAACATGTGCATAGCAAAACATGTGTAATTTCAATACTTTTCTGTGAGAAATACTTCATTTTCTGGAAAAATTTCAGGGGTGCCAACAATTTTGGCCATGACTGTATATACCCCTGGCGCAGGGACTCGGTGACGTATATTTCCATAGCCTCCGTTTCAGTCTGCGACAGGGGATACACATGACTCTTGGGAGGTACAGCGTATACCCGAAGGTTTATCGCACAATCCCCCTCCCGATGAGGTGGTAATTTAGTCGCTTGCGTCTTGGAAAACGCGAGCGGCAGATCATGGTATTCGGAGGCAATGCGCACGGTGGGGGTACCGTCTGGACTTTCCACCGTGGTCGCACCAACGGAAACACCTAGACATCTAGCCGGACACTCACGCGACCACCCCGTCAGAACCCTCTGCGGCCATGAGAAATTGGGGTTGTGAAGGGCTAACCACGGGATACCCAAGACTACAGGGTAAGCAGGAGACTCAATAATCATAAAGGTGATATGCTCAACATGTGTCTCCTGCGTAATCATGGTGACTGGTACAGTAACTTCCTTAACCAACCCGGACCCTAATGGTCGACTATCTAGTGCTCTGATGGGGAGTGGAATGGTTAGGGGAACCAATGAAATGCCTTGACGGTGTGCAAATGCCCTGTCCATAAAATTCCCAGCTGCGCCTGAATTGACTAGTGCCTTACACTGGGAACCTACCAAGTGATCTGGAAAGGAGATAGATAAAGTACAATGCGCCGCAAAGGGCTCTGAACACGTTTGGGTGTTCGTTACCTGGGGTGATGCATGAGTACCCTGCCTACCGCCTCCAGACCCAAAATAACGTTGACTGCGACGTAAGGTGGATTGTCCCTTCGTGCCACCAGAATGGCACTATCGCTGTCCTCCTGCGCTTTCTCTACCGGCGGCTCCCCCCAGCTCCATCTGCTCGGGGTCAGAGTCTCCGGAGTGGGAACGGGCAGACCCCTACCAGGACGTCCTCTGGCTGCTAGCAGATTGTCCAGCCGGATGGCCATATCCACCAGTTGGGAGAACGATAGCATGGCATCCCGGCAGGCTAGCTCCCATCGGACGTCCTCCCTTAGGTGGCACCGGAAATGGTCTATCAGGGCCCGCTCGTTCCACCCGGACCCCGCTGCCAGCAACCGGAACTCCAGCGCGTAGTCCTGAGCGGTCCTCGTCCCCTGCAGTAGATTAACCAGTCGTTCGCCCGCCTCTCGACCCTCAGGCGGGTGATCAAAAACGGCCGAAAAGAGGCGAGCAAACTCCCCGTAGTTCTCCAACGTGGTACCTCCCTCGTTCCATACCGCGTTAGCCCACTCCAGGGCTCTCCCACAAAGGCAGGAAACTAGGACGGATACCTTCTCCCGTCCTGGGGCTCCGGCCTGATGCTGGAGAAATACAACTCCAGTTGGAGTAGGAATCCCTTACATCGCGCTGCAGTCCCGTCAAATGCCGGTGGCCGGGATATATGGATCCCTCCAGCGGCTGGGGTGTAGGTGGCTGGATCCGGTTGACCAGCTGGTCTCGATAGATCGGATCCTCTCCTCTCCAGGCGTTCTACCACCTGAAGAACCTGATCCATCGCTTCCCCCAAGCTGGCCAACATCGAGGAATGCTCCTGGACCCTTGCCACAACTCCAGGCATGCAGTCTTCTCCTGCTGACTCCATATCAGATCAGGTGAGTGATTCTGTGACGAGGTGTGAATGAAGGAGTCAGGCGCAGGAGGTAAAATACCGAATTCCAGAGTTTAATTAAACGCCCCAAGTGTCAAACGAAACTGTACAAGGGAAAACATCCACCTTGGCAAATAACACAGTGAAATGTAGCTCAACCGAGCTACACGCTCTCACAACAAAACGATCACTCACAAAGACAAGGGGAACAGAGGGAACACTTATACACATACTAATTAGGGGAATGAGCACTAGGTGTGTGTGATTGACAAGACATGACAAGTGGAGTGATGAGAATGGGATCGGCAGTAGCTAGTACTCCAGTGACGACGAACGCCGAAGCCTGCCCGAACCAGGAGGGGGGGCAGCCTCTGCGGAAGTCGTGACACAATTAAATACCTTGCTGTGATTGTTTTCAATTAAAATTGTCAAAAAGAAACAAAAATAGCTTCTCAGCAAAGAGCAATTTCTCAAGAAATAATTTTGCTAGGACTGTCTGGAAGTGGTCTGAGTGGGAAGGGGAAAACTAAAAACTAGCTGTTATTGGCAGAGAGGTTTGGAACTTTCTTTCTTATTGGTCTAATAATGATGTCACCAGGCAGGCCAAAACTCCATCCCACCAAAACAGGCAGAAATTTCAGGTGGTCTTTCAAACAGCATTTGCACTAAAAGGGCATTATCATAATTTTCACAATTAGTATTATTATTATAGTATTATTAAAGTATTATTCCAACCTCATAGTGTGGAAATATATATAAAACACAGGAAAATCTAGTTTTTGACTGCACTGGGCCTTTAAGTAAACAGTATTTTTATGAAAGTTAAAAAATAATACAATGGATAGGTGCAGTGAAATGTGTGGTTTTACAGGGTCAGCCATAGCAGTACGGTGCCCCTGGAGCTAGGGTTAAGTGCCTTGCTGAAGGGCACATCAACAGATTTTTCACCTTGTTGGCTCAGGTATTCGAACCAGCGACCTTTCGGTTAATGGTCCAACGCTGTAAACGCTAGGCTACCTTCCACCCTATGATAGAGTGAAAGCCTGGAGGATGAAACCTAAGCTCTCTCTGGTGTCCGTACTGCACCTACACATCAAAGCATATGTGTGAACATGAAGAGTCAACACTGTTTCCCTGGTTCAACGATTGGCATATCATAACAGGATTCCGCAGAGAATACTCATGGCTAAAGCACAGAGAAATGTACAAGGCTCACATTATTTCTACATGGACAAATTCAGGGCATGGGAAAGGCTGGTGGGCTCAGATAATTATCTCAAGAGGGGTGTCGATGGAGAGAGCGAGAAACCCTTTAGTGATGCCGGTTTGGCTGCGATATTGGGTAAAACAGGGTTTAAACCACTTCACTATCCAAACTCCAACCGTTTCTCTCATTTACTGGGACTTTGCTCTTAACCAAAGACTATTTTAGAAATCTATGACTCTGCACATCCTTGATCTCCTGAAAAGACCTACTTATCTCCCATTGGTTTGATCGTATGACTCATAGCTGTCTCTCATTTGGCTCATTGCTTCTCCTGTTGACTCAGTTTCTCACGGTCTGAAAGCGAACCTGACTTGTCCCATATAATTGGAAGCAAAAGCTATGGAAATGTAAGGAATCAAGATGGAAAGGTGAACAGTGCCGGTTTCCTCTACAAAGAGTGTTGAGGATGGAGGATGTTCCCTTTGAGATTAAGACAACTGTTGTTATTGGCCCGGTGGTGGGCAAGACTGCTGAAGAACATGTCTGTAAGGCGCTTGCCTCTGTTCGCTCTGATTAAATTATCCCCCCCCCGCCCTCTACACACGCCTATGCACATTCACACACATCCACGCACACATGCACACACACATCCACCCTCTCTGTATGAGAGAGAGCGTAACTTCATGGTGGGAGCTCTTGCTGTGCTGTCATATGCAAAAAGGGACGAGTGTGGGTAGGGATGGAGGGATAGAGGGAGGGATGGAGGGGGGGACTGATGCAGACACAGAGAGACATGCAGAGGTCCGGGTGTGATGAGGAGACTGAGGGAGAGAGCTGGGAGGAGGACACCGGAGTGGGAGTGGGCTTCAAGGCTGACCGACCGAATACCACAGGGGCTTCATGTCTGCAAGGGCCTATTCTAATTAAAACACTATGGAGGGAAAGAGGGAGGGTCACAAAATAAGGATTCCACTGTATATTGTTCCTTAATTATACAACGGGTGGGTCTAATCCTGAATGCTGAAACCACATTCCAGCCGGTGTCTATTCCACAAGTTACCACTGGCTAAATCTATGACGTTAAAATGCCTATTTACTCTGTTCCATCTGACTGCGCAATCCACTGTCTCATCAACCCAGGCAGGCACTTTATAAACTTGATCTCCACTATAAAAAGCATCTAGACATTATCTCACAATTCTTTTAGACTAACATTTAGTTTTCAACAGCGGAGATTTGTATAAAGCTTGCTGTCTGTCTCTCTGACATTTGCAACATTGTTTCAATATTCAAATTCGATCTCCTGTTATCCCATAGTAATGAACGTGTCGGGAGTCGGGACGAGACAGAAAGGCAGGCAGCGTTTCTCAGCCTGTCGAAATCATGAATCAGCTGGCATCATTTTTATGGATATATACAAAGAAATGTCAATTGAAAAAAGGTCAAATGAAACTAAGTGCAGCTAGTTTGCAGTCTTTCCAGCTTCAGTTTGTTGTTGGCTAGCTCCTCTGAACAACAGTGTCCTGACGAGAGAGCACATTTTCTATGCCAGGCGAAATCGCGCCTCATTAGCTCATTGTAATGGATGTGTCCAAATAAATGTCATTAGAAAACAGCTTAAACAAATGCAAATGCTGCTACTTATTCTGGCTGCACTGTTTGACGTGACTGTAAGTTAGCCATAGCTGGCTAGCTAGCAAGCAAGGGATATGAACGTTGCCAGCCAGTATGGCAATGGAACATTTAGAACAAACGACTGGGTTGCGTCCATAGATACAGAACAAAAAGACTGAACGACCGAACCGATTGAACGAACGACCAGCCGGCTTGGGTAGCAACCCTAGATTTGTGTCGGGACTATATCTTGTAGAAGGATGAAATAGTATGAATAAATTCATCAAATAACGTTTTTAATGAAAATATGTCAATCATTATTTGAATATGTTGGTAACCTGTTATATCCTCCAAACACCGGCTTCGAGGGCATTATCACTTAAATAAAGGATTATAAAGGACCACATGGTGCCAACACCAGGCGAGGTTTAGCATAATGTCGTCATAACAATGGTAATGTTGTCGCAACAATGGTAATGTCGTCGTAGCAACGGTAATGCTAATGCTACTAACACTGCTGAACATGTCGCGAGAGAGCGTTCGGAGGGTCAGAGAGCTACATCTGCTAAATTCCTCATCCTGATTAGGAGCCATCCTATGTGACTGGAGGGAACAACAGAAAGAAGAAGAACTTGAATACATTTGCAT
Source organism: Coregonus clupeaformis (assembly GCF_020615455.1). NCBI lineage: Eukaryota > Metazoa > Chordata > Actinopteri > Salmoniformes > Salmonidae > Coregonus > Coregonus clupeaformis. The sequence continues at coordinate 12,637,255 of NC_059198.1, forward strand.
GGTTAACACATCACTGACTTGCAGCTGCTACAAATGATGATCATATTTTATATCAATCGGGTAAACATCACTTGATTGACAGTGTGTCCGAGTTTTTGAGGACCATGACTTGCCTTCAGTCCTCACCCTGCTCCCATCCCAAGTGATGTCACACATCGCAGAGCATGTTTGTAACACATTGACAAATATCAATAAAGTTACTTACTTTTGAAGCCATTGACCGCCACTCTGTTGGGGTGGTAGAAGCCTGTCTTGCACTGGCATTTGTATTTGTCGAGCACAAACCCATGGCCTCGGATAGGCATGCACTGTGGAAAGGAAAGATGACAATACAGTATTTGGCATCTACTGTAGGTACAGGTGTCAATATATGTTGAATACAATGGACAATATATGTATTTACTGTATATGTCTTCATCTTGAGAAGCAGTTGCTCTCAATGGTAATTCTATTTACATTTAAAAAACATATGACAAAGAATCACACTCAATTCTCTCAGCAATTAACCAATGAAAAACACTTACAACAGTGAGCACAAACCTCCAAAGCCTCGTCTTAATCAATGAACATAATGTGAAAACCAGTGAAATGCTCCATATTAAATTAGGCGAGGCTGTTTCATTTGATTGAGCTGATAGGAAACAGAGAGAGGCCTGTTAGAGAGAGCTCCAGAGGAGTGTCAAGGGGCATCCTTGGCAGACTTTTCTCTGCATTTGCCAAATTACAAGATGTAATTAATATCTAAATTAAGAACAGGCGTATTTGCAAGGATTAAAAGACAACTATTAATTCTATGTCTCGGGGGACCTGATTCCATCTTCCATTCTACTTCTAAAACATCTGGGTCACAATGAGACAAAACTTTCTAATGCAATTTTCTTTTCTTTTAAGAGTACAGTCTGATTTTCAAACTGAAACAATATTTTATTTTCTCAGCCCAGATTATTAATATAACTTAAGTTGAGAATCCCAGGATAACAACAAGGACCCAGACTAAGTATTGTACTCCACCAGACACTTAACATGATGTGAAGTGTTGAAGTGTTGGTGACCTATGGTTCAGGGCCAATGGCAGAGGCACCGTCTACTATAAGAGAAGCAGCGGCTATTATGACTGGACTTCGCATTAACAGGATGCTATTTCTGGCTGTCTCTCAAGGAGCTCTGAGCCGGCCATCTGCATTTACAAATCTGAAAACAGTCAACCAGACCCTTAGACAAATCCTTTGAGACTCTCCTTCCCGACCATCTGCAATCGCATGGTAATTATCAAGTTACCGCTCAATGGATGCTCTTCTCAGACAAATAGCAACTGATGTCACCAAGCCACCTAAATCAGCACTACACAGCTTTGTTAAAGGGCAGTATTCAGCAGAATGGTGGCATATTGGGTGACCATGTGTGGGGTCCTTGATACAAGCCCCGCCCGAGTTATATGGTGTCAGAAGTGGGATGTGCATTCAAATCAAATTTGCCATATAGGGTACGATGAGATTCCCCTTACAAGGCGCCAAATCCTAACTTCAGTGACACCTAATTTGCCATGACAATCTGTGGAAAACTCCTTCCAGCAGATCTTCTTTACAATCGGATGCAAATCTGCTGCAGGGGAAGAGGGTTCCACCCCTCATCCTCAGAGTGTGCCAGAGAATCCTATAACTGGCTCAGGCTGAAATTGCATTAAATACTTTTCTGAAAACAAATGATGCTGCTGAGGTTTTTCACTGATACAGCATATTTCAAATTCCATGGAATAGGATAGTGTAGCACAGTTCCTGCTGAATCTTTGCCATCTCTTTTAGCGTTAGTCCTCTGAATTCCCCACTCAGCAGGCATCTTCTCAGACCTTCAGTAAGGTCAACTGGGACCACCATGCTTCCAAACCCTATGAATCATTAAGAATGTGTGTTGACCTACTGAACTTTGCTCACCCTGCTTCACAAAGCGGCCAGCAGTGAACAACTCCGGGACAACACGTTACTATAGTGTCATACAGCACTCTCTCTCTATTGCCTTTAGAACAGAGAACATATGTTGTGTCAGCATGTTTTATTTTCTGTGAGCTATGGGAGGACTGGCAACCCTTTTTCTGGAGTATCGCAGGCAGGTCAGATTTTTTACGTGTCATGTTCAGTGGCGTGTATTTATGGAGGCCAAGGGAAGCCAGGCTCCCCCCCCCCAAAATTAAATAAAATAAAATAATGTATATTTTGTCTCTCTGTGTTTCATACTTTCCTTCAATTCGCAAGAGGCTGAATGTATCTCACAGGAGAAAGCATCAGAACGAGCGAAACAGCGCCCCTCGGTCTCTCTACGTGTAGGCCATCTATCCAGTTGTGGAAAAAGTACCCAATTGTCATACTTGAGTAAAAGTAAAGATACCTTAATAGAAAATGACTCAAGTAAAAGTGAAAGTCACACAGTAAAATACTAGAAAAAGTACCCAATTGTCATACTTGAGTAAAAGTAAAGATACCTTAATAGAAAATGACTCAAGTAAAAGTGAAAGTCACCCAGTAAAATACTACATGAGTAAAAGTCTAAAAGTATTTGGTTTTAAATATACTTAAGTATCAAAAGTAAATGTAATTGCTCCAATATACTTAAGTATCAAAAGTAAAAGTAAAAGTATAAATCATTTCAAATTCTTTATATTAAGCAAACCAGACGGCACCATTTTCTTGTTATTTTAATGTACGGATAGCCAGTGGCATACTTTATAAACTAAGCATGTGTGTTTAGTGAGTCCGCCAGATCAGAGGTAGTAGGATGACCAGGGATGTTCTCTGGAAGTGTGGTGCCAGGAAAGTAACCTCTCACTCAACATCAACAAAACAAAGGAGATGATTGTGGACTTCAGGAAACACCCTCAGAGGGTGCACCCCCCTATCCACATCGACAGGACCGCAGTGGAGAAGGTGGAAAGCTTCAAGTTCCTTGGCATACACATCACCGACAAACTGAAATGGTGCACACGCATACAGTGTGGTGAAGAAGGCGCAACAGAGCCTCTTCAACCTCAGGAGGCTGAACAAATTCGGCTTAGCACCTAAAACCCTCACAAACTTTTACAGATGCACAATTGAGAGCATCCTGTCGGGCTGTATAACCGCCTGGTGAGGCAAATGCACCGCCCACAACCGCAGGGCTCTCCAGTGGGTGGTGCAGTCTGCCGAACGCATTACCGGGGGCAAACTACCCGCCCTCCAAGACACATACAGCACCCGATGTCACAGGAAGGCCAAAAAGATCATCAAGGACATCAACCACCCGAGCCACTGCCTGTTCACCCCGCTATCATCCAGAAGACGAGGTCAGTACAGGTGCATCAAAGCTGGGACCGAGAGAATGAAAAACAGCTTCTATCTCAAGGCCATTAAATAGCCATCACTAGCACATTAAATGCTGCTACTGCCTATTGAAATCACTGGCCACTTTAAGAAATGGAACACTAGTCACTTTAATAATGTTTACATATCTTGCACTACTCATCTCATATGTACAGTTGAAGTTGGAAGTTTATATACACTTAGGTTGGAGTCATTAAAACTCGTTTTTCAACCACTCAACACATTTCTTGTTAACAAACTAAAGTTTTGCATGACACAAGTACATTTTCCAACAATTGTTTACAGACAGATAATTTCACTTATAATTCACTGTATCACAATTCCAGTGGGTCAGAAGTTTACATACACTAAGTTAACTGTGCCTTTAAACAGTTTGGAAAATTCCAGAAAATGATGTCATGGCTTTAGAAGCTTCTGATAGGCTAATTTACATCATTTGAGTCAATTGGAGGTGTACCTGTGGATGTATTTCAAGGCCTACCTTCAAACTCAGTGCCTCTTTGCTTGACATCATGGGAAAATCAAAAGAAATCAGCCAAGACGCAGAAAAAAATGTCTGGTTCATCGTTCGGAGCAATTTCCAAACGCCTGAAGGTACCACGTTCATTTGTACAATCAATAGTACGTAAGTATAAACACCATGGGACCACGCAGCCGTCATACCGCTCAGGAAGGAGACGCGTTCTGTCTTCTAGAGATGAACGTACCTTTGTGCGAAAAGTGAAAATCAATCCCAGAACAACAGCAAAGGACCTTGTGAAGATGCTGGAGGAAACAGGTACAAAAGTATCTGTATCCACAGTAAAACAAGTCCTATATCGACATAACCTGAAAGGCTGCTCAGCAAGGAAGAAGCCACTGCTCCAAAACCGCCATAAAAAAGCCAGACTACGGTTTGCAACTGCACATGGGGACAAAGATCGTACTTTTTGGGGAAATGTCCTCTGGTCTGATGAAACAAAGGTAGTACTGTTTGGCCATAATGACCATTGTTATGTTTGGAGGAAAAAGGGGGTCGCTTGCAAGCTGAAGAACACCATCCCAACCATGAAGCACGGGGGTGGCAGCATCATTATGTGGGGGTGCTTTGCTGCAGGAGGGACTGGTGCACTTCACAAAATAGATGGCATCATGAGGAAGGAAAATTTATGTGGAAGTTAAAGCTTGGTCGCAAATGGGTCTTCCAAATGGACAATGACCCCAAGCATACTTCCAAAGTTGTGGCAAAATAGCTTAAGGACAACAAAGTCAAGGTATTGTAGTGGCCATCACAAAGCTCTGACCTCAATCCAATAGAACATTTTGTGGGCAGACCTGAAAAAGCGTGTGCGAGCAGGGAGGCCTACAAACCTGACTCAGTTACACCAGCTCTGTCAGGAGGAATGGGCCAAAATTCACCCAACTTATTGTGGGAAGCTTGTGGAAGGCTACCCGACACATTTCACCCAAGATAAACAATTTAAAGGCAATGCTACCAAATACTAATTGAGTGTATGTAAACTTCTGACCCACTGGGAATGTGATTAAATAAATAAAAGCTGAAATAAATAATTCTCTCTACTATTATTCTGACATTTCACATTCTTAAAATAAAGTGGTGATCCTAACTGACCTAAGACAGGGAATCTTTACTAGGATTAAATGTCAGAAATTGTGAAAAACTGAGTTTAAACGTATTTGACTAAGGTGTATGTAAACTTCCGACTTCAACTGTAGGTGAGATTTTTCCTGAAATCACTGAAATTGATCAATTAGCTCAGTTGATGAAGTGAAATGCCTTGTTGCAGATATTTTCCTACCAATTGAGACTATAACTTTGTGCAACTTGGTTTGAAATGCAAGTCATTCCCAATTCTCCATCTGACAGAACAAACAGCTGTTGAAATCTACTCTGTGTGTGGGGAAGGAAGGGAAGGTGGGGCGCGGTGGACCTGTCTGCCACTTTCAATACAGTCTCTTTGCATTAGCTTGGGAAATGAGAAGTGTTTGTGTGTGTGTGTGTGTGTTTGTTTGTGTGTTTGTGTGTGTGTGTGTGTGTGTATAAAAGTGTGAGGGGCCGGGAATAGTCCCAGCACTCCCCCACCACTCTGACTAGGTGATTGATGCGGGCTGTGCCCGGAGTGTGTTGAGTGGTGAAGGAGGCCAGACAGAGCAGTCTGCCTCCCAGCTACCTGCCATCCGTCACATGTGATCTCAGCAACATCGGCCCAAGCCAGGAGTGGTATCACTTCCAATGGGCCGTAAAATGGGCCGTTTGGACAAGATACATAAACCTTTCCACACAGGGATAAGGAGCTTTAGAAGTGACAGAGAGGAGGATGCTAGGTATTATATGGCATAGTTTATGGATGTATACCTGATATGTATTCTATCATACATTCTGTCATACATTATCATTATAATGATATCTGTTTTTGACCATCTGTTTCCACCTTGCACTTGCGGATGTACAGAGATACCTATATAATGTATTTCAACTATTAATCATAAAAGAAAAGGTATGATGCAGTGGTTGCCGTAGGTCTCCCTACGAGCACAACTGCTCTTTGTTTACACCACAGCTGTGGCAGCTGTCAATCACCCACTCTCTGGCACGCTAATTGCCATGGTGACGTGTGTGACCGGGAGCGGGAGCCTTTTTATTGGAGAGCGTCATGTTGTCACGCCAGAGGGGGCCATCGGTACCGAGAGCTTATGACAGGGTACCTATAGGAGTCAGTAATAAACGGTGGACACACTGGCTCCAGCACAAACACATTATACAATAAGTATTGCCTGCAGGAAAACTTACACATTTGGTTCACAGTATATGGCTCCACAAATATACTGTAGAGCTGGGACGATAAACAGAAAATTATTGACACCGGCCACTTATCGAGGGCATTTTACTAATATTGATAATCACAGTAAATAGCCTATACTAGAGAAATATAAAGTTTGAAATTAAATAAGTCTGCTAATATGGGCACAAACACACACACAAAAACACACACACTTTCACATGACATATAAGAGGGTCTCCTCATTCACGTCTCTCTGACATTGAATGGGGGAATAAAAACATACTGCGATTGGGCTAATTGATACAGAAGCCTTCCTAGGTACACTGCTAGATCATTAGACCTTTACCCATAAACCCCTTCTCTTTGAATTAAGCCCACACTCCTCCGGTCAAACACAGCGCCTCATCAACTCTCTAATAGGGCTCTGGATGTGGACTGAGTGATCCCTCCAAGTCTTCATGCAAAGCACAGAGGAACGAATGCTCATCATACAGTGGTTACTGCTGAGGAACCTATATGGTATATGGCATGGTATTTTGGGGGGAGTTAAAGGGAAATTTCAACAATTTTCAACTTCATATTCATCATCTCCAGCACCACCCCAACATCAACATATGTGAAAATTGTGCATTTCTATGTTTTGTAATACAAAAGGTAGAGGAAGATAAGTGTTTCCAATGACATCATCAACCAATTAGTAGACAATTAGTAGGCAATGTCTACTCACAATTGGTTAAAATCACACAATGCACACCAATGATGTCATTGGAAACACTCATCTTCGTCTATATCTTTTACTACAAAACCTAGAATTTCAAAATGTTCACATATGTTGATGTTGGGGTGGTGCTGGAGATGATGAATATGAAGTTGAAACCTTTTCAATGTTCACTTTAAGGTAAAAAAGTGCTGTGGGAGTTATCATGTTGAAGGAGATTTTAGCGTGATCGTGGACCTCCATATAGAAGACATTCAAAGTAACACTGATAGTTATATGGTAATGATGATCATAGTGATAATCGCTATGATGTCCTGTCATAAGCCATTCGGCTCGCTCCCAAGCCAAATTCTATGGCTACACCAATGACAAGGTGACATTTCAAGATTTTACTTATCCCATTGTTTTCATGAGATACTGAAATAAGATCCAGCACGCTATAACCTTCATACATGTAGCTTTTTTAGGAGGTCCATGCATTTCTATGACATTTATAAATGCAACAATTCCAGGCATGATGTCGAAATGTGTGTGTGTGTGTGCGTGTGCGTGCGTGCGTGCGTGCGTGTGTGCGTGTGTGCGTGTGTGTGTGTGTGTGTGTTTGTGTGTGTGTGCTTCAGCTAAGATGCCAGCTCAGACTACAGTATGTGTGAAGGCTCGGGGGAAATAAGAGGATATTAAGCCAGTGCATGTTTTGTTTGTTAGAAGAGAAAAACAGCAGGAGGAGTTTTGTGAGAATTTCTAAACATAGCACCATCTTGACACCACACTTATTCTCATTAAATACATTCTGATAAACACAAACACAAACACACACACACACACACACACACACACCTTTGAGCAGTCTGGTCTGCAAGAGGCAATGCCCTGGGTAATGTCCAACGGCCAGCCTCTAAACGGCACTGAGATAACCACTGAGACCAACACTGAGCTAAACAGCCTACCATGCAAGGACTGTGGCCACTAGCACAGACAGCTTGTGACATATTGCTCTGATCATCCACACATATCAACACACACACGCACACACACTCTTAAAAACGTAGAGTAGGCGTACATACGCTGATAAGCATAGGGGCATGGAGAGCAGAGATGAGGAGAGAGTAGGCAGAGGATGGACACCCACTCTCAGCCTTCTGACAGGCCCATAACAGCCCCAGGGGGGAGAAGGCCTAAATCGTTTCATGGCTGATATAGTAAAGCTCAGGCCCATCATAATTATGCAGTGTGGGGAGATACTGAGCTGTCCTCCACTGACCTGACCCATTGTCTCTCATTATAGTGCTTTCTTTCTTTCTTTTTCTATTTGCTGTATTGCGATGGCTTTTTGCTGAAGCCAACAGTGTATAGTTTCTTGTTCAGGTACACCAACAACTTGCATTTAATTACCAGCCAAGGTTTAAGATCAAATCCCATTCGTATTTAAACTCAAGAGCTCTGGACTTGCAGTATCTGAAAACCCTTCTATCATCCCATACTTCCCTGACTGAATCTGTTTCCTTGCTGCTTTAGCTTTCTGCTTCATACACAGACATGGGAAACTAAAATGTGAAAGTATGCCTGAGGGCATGTGTATTCAAGTCTTCAAAGCATTTTCATGTAAATTCAGAGTTCCAACATTATCCACACGGCCAATTAACGGGACAGTGCTTAAGGAAGGCCCGTACAGACAAGGCCGGAGGCTACTGTTAAATCCACACGTGTTCTGTGATCTCTCCACTAACAGTATCACGGGCAACAGCCCAAATGTTACATTTGATGTTTTTATCTGGCTGGCCCTGTGGAGTTATGGAGTTATGGAAATGTTATTTCTCAGCGGTGTCCACTTTGGACTTTGAGCTCTGCGAATATCATTGGGGTCCCATTACCGTGCCTGGCTAATTCATACAATAGGGTCTGATACAAAAGACTGGTTGCGCTAAAATGTTCAAAATAATTTTCTATCCCTTCCAACCCAAATCTCTCACACATGTGATACACCCCAGTGTGTCATAACAGGCAGAGCAAATAATCATTGTTGTATGCTTACTCACAATCCCTTTGCTCAGTGTCACTGTCTGGCCCCTAATCAGTTGTACTGTAGATTGGGGGTGGGGGGAGGAGGAGTTCTCACAGAGAGAAGCAGGGGCCCTCATTCGTTGACATAGGGCCCTACTTGGGACTCCCGGCCCTCAGTATGACACAATGTTTATAACGCAGGGAAATCCCTCCGGAACAGGAGAATTCGCTATGTTTATCGAGCAATCTGGAACTAAGGCTGGAGATGAGAGAGTAAGCCCTTTTTTTTTATCCGTGTAGAAGGAGAACCAAGGCGGAGAAGCTGTCACTGTTATTAACAGAAAAATATGTTACTCACTGATGTTCTGCTAACATATCCCCTTCTTTCCCAGGGCTGCATGGGGGAGTATATGTATTCCACATCAAACAAAGACAAAGTAACGTCTTTGAGAAAGCATAGTTAGACTACAAAAAACCAATGATTTGCTTTATCTCAGTTGATCAATGATGACTGTGATTAGCATGTTTCTTTATATTTCTCGTACATGTGTTACATTTTGATTCTTTGTTTTGCTAATTATTTATTTAGTATTTACAGTACGTTTTGATACATTGTAATTCAATTTTGTCCTATTTAGTGCTAAATCCAACACATTCTATGTACATTATCGGGGGCAAAATGGCTAGCTTCAAGTACCCGAATCACAAGTTTGGCATCATGTAGGCCTATTTGTGTCACAGGAACCCATGGGATCTCAACTTAATATTCCACTTCATATTCAGAGAGCGCCAGCCTTGGCTGAACTATCTCAAAGTGTCTTTGGCTGGCTTTTGTGTGAGCTGTCAGTGTAATTGCTAGATAATTGTGGAGAAAAGCCGTTTTCTCCTGCTCTTTGAAAGGTAATTTGTGGGTCTTGCCTGAAGACAAAGTCAACAAAAGCTGGATTAAATTGTTGATGTATTCAATAGTTTTTTCTATTGTCTGTGTTTGATGCTCATTTTCGGGAGGGGGTGGGTCCCATCACTCACTTATACTAATTCATCCTTTGTTTGCTATTTCTGCGGCAATCGATTTTGCCTCAACTAAAGTGAAGTCCTTACCATACCCTTGTAGACCTTTAATTGGTTATCTCATTAAAAACACACTCAATTAGAGAGACGATAAATCCAATGTCCAATGATGCTACTCAGCTAATGCTAATGCTAACACTGCAAAGCCCTACCCTTCGAGAATGCTCAGTGTCTCTAAGAGCTCCCCTTTGGGTGGACACCCAGACAGGATCTAAACGGCATTAGCCAATTATAGCATGTTATTTTGACACCCATTTTGGCTGGGTCTGGTTGCTACAGGTTGCTGGTGAGCACACCAGATGAACTGTCCTGCGTTGACATGAAGATGGATCACTTCTTTTCACAGCTATCAGTGTAAGGCAGGCCTCTGTCTCATGCTATTACACTGAGGCCATGGGGATGCATACTGCATCTCTCTATCTGAACTTGTGAAACAGTGAGGCCAATACCACATCATCATTGGTTACCACCACTAAACATTATAAATTATCAGGTACCTTGAATTTATAAGTGATACTTCCCATAAATCCATTATAGCCTTACTAAACATTCAATGGATAGATATTGATAGAAGCCAGTGCTTCTATCAAACATCTTTTCAACATTGGAACTGCGGTGCCATCATAAGTTTTCCCAAATGTATCACTGAGAAAGATTACTATTAATGGAGCAGACTGAGGCATGTTGGTTTCTCATTCCTCTTCATGGAGTTTGTGTTAGCACAGGGCAGCAGGTCGCTGGAACACAGATTGCCTTATTAATTCAGAAGCACGAGGGGGACAGGGAACACCACAGCATGATAGAGATGACAGTGTGAGGCAATGATAACCTTGTGAACCAAGGTGAGAATTAACCAAAAAACACATTCAAAGAAAAGACCTGAAAAGGCAGAAGTGGCTTATCCACTCAGGAACTATAAAGTTGGTCGTGGCACACTGGAAAGACTAAGCTTGTCTCTCAATATGCATACTACCGTGCTCCACACTGTCATGCTCTGAGCTCATTCTCTGAGGACGTTCTCTTGCGTATGTTCTTGTGAGGACGAGAGTGTGGAGAAAGCAACACATTTTACATTTGAGAAGCACTCGCAGATTAAACAAAATGGCTACATTAAGCAAACACAAAAGTTTAACTTCATAATTATCAGCTAGCTATATGTGAATTATTTTAATCTAGCTAGCTAGCTAGTTTTACATGTAAAAAACAACCTAAAACTAATCCAACTGGGCAAATCCAGGTTGAACCAACGTTGTTTACACATCATTTCAACAACAAACATTCAATGTGATGACATAGACGGGTTGGTTGTTTAGCAACAAAACCGAGGTGTGCGCAACTATGGGGCAAAACTCAGTATGTCTCCCGAGTGGCGCAGTGGTCTAAGGCACTGCATCGCAGTGCTAGCTGTGCCACTAGAGATCCTGGTTTGAATCCAGGCTCTGTCGTAGCCGGCCACGACCAGGAGACCCATGGGGCGGCGCACAATTGGCCAAGCGTCGTCCAGGGTAGGGGAGGGAATGGCCGGCAGGGATGTAGCTCTGTTGGTAGAGCATGGTGTTTGCAACGCCAGGGTTGTGGGTTCGATTCCAGTATGAAAAAAACTCACTAACTGTAAGTCGCTCTGGATAAGAGCGTCTGCTAAATGACTAAAATGTAAATGTAAATGTAAAAACAGAAGGGGTTGGCTTAGATTGTTGACAACATGTAAGCTATATTTCGTCTCCGATGTTTATTGAAAACATAAATACATTTGCACAATGAGCACTTTTTGTCTCTCAAATACATCGTTACAGTTGTTGGTTAGTTAGCGACCAAATTTTTTGCCATACTAGCATTGGACTGAATCAGTCAAAACACCTCAAAACAAGACATGGTATCAATAACAAGATGAAACAATCTGAAACTAGCCACTTATGATTCCCCACATCGCAGTTTCTTGCCATTTTGCTAACAATCTGGCCATCCAGAATCACAACAACACGCTGACCTCTGCCCCATGGAACCACGCATATCGTTTTCGTGACATTGTCAGCTAACCCATCTATTGAATCAACGTGTAAAACTGATTGGATTTGCAAAAAGTCATCACCGTAATAGTCATCCTATTTTTTTCACACAACTTTCAACCTATATTCAATGACATGGTGACATTTTTTGTTGATTTCACGTTGAATTCACTTTAGTTGACAACTCAACCAAATGTAAACAAAACTAGATGTTAAATTGACATCTGTGACCAGTGGGATGTTTCTATGTAGTATGCAGGGTAGATTGTCAACGTTAGCTACAAATTCTTCATGGGTAGCTAGCTAGCTACCAATTCTTTGTCAGTTAGCCTACGATCTATGCACACTACAGTGGATATTTTAGGGAGTTAAACATGTCAAAATGAACACAGCATGTATTTATTAACATATCAAGATAAAATATTTAAGTCAGGCAACATAAAGTATATAAAATGTGAGTGGGCAACTTTTCATTACGACGTAAGAGAATAATTTTCTCTCGCTTCATCCCAAAAAAAAAAACAGCCGTCATTATTTTTAATACATTTACATGCGTTGTTTTTTATGTGGTTGCGTCATATTACGTTAACAATCCTGGGAATATTTCAGTTGAAGCTTGCTTTGATGCATGCTTCTTAATGTGTACAAATGGAGTAAGCATCTGAGAACTGCCCTCGGTGCTCTGTTTCCCATACTTTGAAAGACCAATCCCTGCTCCAATTTTTGTGTTCGACACACGGAAGTATGCATATTGAGAAACACTTGAAGTCTTTGTTCAAATATCCACACTAGCATACTACCTAGAATGAGGCAATGCATTTGACATTCTAAGTGATATCCTAGTATGGACATGAGGATGTAGCCTTAGACTTTATGTTTCAAAAACAGCACATATCAGAACTCAAGTTCCATGAAACACTGGGTTAACTCACTGCCAGGGTTGGGGTCAATTCCATTTAAATTCCAGTCAATTCCAAAAGAAAACCAAATTGCAATTCCAATGTTTCCTCATTGAAAAGCATTGAAAATGATTTGAATTTGAATTTCAGTGTACTTTCTGAATTGACTGGAATTGAAATGGAATTGACCCCAAACCTGCTCACTGTTGCCTGTTGATTTGAGGCCAGCCAGTGCAGCCAGGCACTGAGCACGACCACTTCTCCACAGCCAGTCTTTGTAACTGAGAGCCTTGTGAAGCCTACAGTCACTGTTATTCTGCTGGGTCAATCATTCAGGCTATGTGTCACTGCTTCCACTGGGCTCCAGCAGCCAGTCCCTGAGGGCTTCACCACTTGTTCTGTGCAATAAGCTAAGTGATTGAGACAATCATCATCATCTTTATGTATTTGCATGAAAGGGACCCCCGGGGCAAAGTTCAAGACTTTTGAAGAACACCGAAGCACACGAATGAAAGTGCCATTATTAGGAGATGGGGGAAAAAGGGAAAAAGGAAAATGTCAAGTATGACAGGTTTGTCTCCTATTTGCTTCCTGATTGAAGGCCTATCTTGTTTGTAAAAAATGTATGCAGCGATAGCAAGTACATTATGGCTCACTAGTATGGCTGCAAACATTGTGTATCCATTAGATTATATATATAGATATACATATATATCATATAGATCTCCATTTTTATGGAACAGTCTGCCTACCCATGTGAGAGACGCAGACTCGGTCTCAACCTTTAAGTCTTTACTGAAGACTTATCTCTTCAGTAGGTCATATGATTGAGTGTAGTCTGGCCCAGGAGTGTGAAGGTGAACGGAAAGGCTCTGGAGCAACGAACAGCCCTTGCTGTCTCTGCCGGGCCGGGTTCCCCTCTCCACTGGGGTTCTCTGCCTCTAACCCTGTTGCAGGGGCTGAGTCACTGGCTTGCTGGTGCTCTTTCATGCCGTCCCTGGGAGGGGTGCGTCACTTGAGTGGGTTGAGTTACTGACGTGATCTTCCTGTCTGGGTTGGCGCCCCCCTTGGTTTGTGCTGTGGTGGAGACCTCTGTGGGCTATACTCGGCCTTGTCTCAGGATTGTAAGTTGGTGGTTGAGGATATCCCTCTAGTGGTGCGGGGGCTGTGCTTTGGCAGAGTGGGTGGGGTTATATCCTTCCTGTTTGGCCCTGTCCGGGGTTTCTTCGGATGGGGCCACAGTGTCTCCGGACCGCTCCTGTCTCAGCCTCCAGTATTTATGCTGCAGTAGTTTATGTGTCGGGGGCTGGGGTTAGTTGGTTATACCTGGAGTACTTCTCCTGTCTTATCCAGTGTCCTGTGTGAATTTAAGTATGCTCTCTCTAATTCTCTCGTTCTCTCTTTCTCTCTCTGAGAACCTGAGCCCTAGGACCATACGTCAGGACTACCGGGCATGATGACACCTTGCTGTCCCCAGTCCGCCTGGCCTTGCTGCTATTCCAGTTTCAACTGTTCTGCCTGCGGTTACTGAAACCCCTACCTGTCCCAGACCTGCTGTTTTCAACTCTTAATGATCGGCTATGAAAAGCCAACTGAGAGACCTGAGCCCTAGGACCATACGTCGGGACTACCGGCCGTGGTGACTCCTTGCTGTCCCCAGTCCGCCTGGCCTTGCTGCTATTCCAGTTTCAACTGTTCTGCCTGCGGTTATGGAACCCCTACCTGTCCCAGACCTGCTGTTTTCAACTCTTAATGATCGGCTATGAAAAGCCAACTGAGATTTATTCCTGATTATTATTTGACCATGCTTGTCACTTATGAACATTTTTGAACATCTTGGCATGGTTCTGTTATAATCTTCACCCGGCACAGCCAGAAGAGGACTGGCCACCCCTCATAGCCTGGTTCCTCTCTAGGTTTCTTCCTAGGTTTTCGCCTTTCTAGGGAGTTTTTCCTAGCCACCGTGCTTCTACACCTGCATTACTAGCTGTTTGGGGTTTTAGGCTGGGTTTCTGTACAGCACTTCGAGATATTAGCTGATGTAAGAAGGGCTATATAAAATAAAATTGAAAAATTGAATTGAAAATTGAACATATATATATATACGGTACCAGTCAAAAGTTTGGACACACCTGCTCATTCAAGGGTTTTTCTTTATTTTTACTATTTTCTACATTGAAGAATAATAATGAAGACATTAAAACTAAGAAATAACACATATCGAATCATGTAGTAACCAAAAAAGTGTTGAACAAATCAAACTATATTTTATATTTGAGGTTCTTCAAATAGCCACCATTTGCCTTGATGACAGCTTTGCACACTCTTGGCATTCTCTCAACCAGCTTCATCTGGAATGCTTTTCCAACAGTCTTGAAGGAATTCCCACATACAGTGAGGGAAAAAAGTATTTGATCCCCTGCTGATTTTGTACGTTTGCCCACTGACAAAGAAATGATCAGTCTATAATTTTAATGGTAGGTTTATTTGAACAGTGAGAGACAGAATTACAACAACAAAATCCAGAAAAACGCATGTCAAAAATGTTATGAATTGATTTGCATTTTAATAAGAGAAATAAGTATTTGACCCCTCTGCAAAACATGACTTAGTACTTGGTGGCAAAACCCTTGTTGGCAATCACAGAGGTCAGACGTTTCTTGTAGTTGGCTACCAGGTTTGCACACATCTCAGGAGGGATTTTGTCCCACTCCTCTTTGCAGATCTTCTCCAAGTCATTAAGGTTTCGAGGCTGACGTTTGGCAACTCAAACCTTCAGCTCCCTCCACAGATTTTCTATGGGATTAAGGTCTGGAGACTGGCTAGGCCACTCCAGGACCTTCATGTGCTTCTTCTTGAGCCACTCCTTTGTTGCCTCGGCCGTGTGTTTTGGGTCATTGTCATGCTGGAATACCCATCCACGACCCATTTTCAATGCCCTGGCTGAGGGAAGGAGGTTCTCACCCAAGATTTGACGGTACATGGCCCCGTCCATCGTCCCTTTGATGCGGTGAAGTTGTCCTGTCCCCTTAGCAGAAAAACACCCCCAAAGCATAATGTTTCCACCTCCATGTTTGACGGTGGGGATGGTGTTCTTGGAGTCATAGGCAGCATTCCTCCTCCTCCAAACACGGTGAGTTGAGTTGATGCCAAAGAGCTACATTTTGGTCTCATCTGACCACAACACTTTCACCCAGTTCTCCTCTGAATCATTCAGATGTTCATTGGCAAACTTCAGATGGGCATGTATATGTGCTTTCTTGAGCAGGGGGACCTTGCGGGCGCTGCAGGATTTCAGTCCTTCACGGCGTAGTGTGTTACCAATTGCTTTCTTGGTGACTGTCACGAACGTCGTATGAAGGAGTGGACCAAAGCGCAGCGTTAGTTGCGAACATACTTGCTTTATTTAATTAAAGCATACACACGAAATAACAAAACAATAAACGACTCGTGAAGTCCTCAGTGACAATGACCGAACACGGAACAAAAACCCACAAACACAAAGTGAAACACAGACAGTAAAATATGGCTCCCAATCAGAGACAACCAGCACACAGCTGACACTCGTTGCCTCTGATTGGGAGTCACTCAGTCAAACATAGAAATAAACAACCTAGAACACCCAACATAGAAACAGAAAACATAGAATGAACACACCCTGGCTCAACATAATGAGTCCCAGAGCCAGGGTGTGACAGTGACTATGGTCCCAGCTGTCTTGAGATCATTGACAAGATCCTCCCGTGTAGTTCTGGGCTGATTCCTCACCGTTCTCATGATCATTGCAACTCCACGATCTTGCATGGAGCCCCAGGCCGAGGGAGACTGACAGTTCTTTTGTGTTTCTTCCATTTGCGAATAATCGCACCAACTGTTGTCACCTTCTCACCAAGCTGCTTGGCGATGTTCTTGTAGCCCATTCCAGCCTTGTGTAGGTCTTCAATCTTGTCCCTGACATCCTTGGAGAGCTCTTTGGACTTTGGAATCTGATTGATTGATTGCTTCTGTGGACAGGTGTCTTTTATACAGGTAACAAGCTGAGATTAGGAGCACTCCCTTTAAGAGTGTGCTCCTAATCTCAGCTCGTTACCTGTATAAAAGACACCTGGGAGCCAGAAATCTTTCTGATTGAGAGGGGGTCAAATACTTATTTCCCTCATTAAAATGTAAATCAATTTATAACATTATTGACATGCGTTTTTCTGGATTTTTGTTTTGTTATTGTGTCTCTCACTGTTCAAATAAACCTACCATTAAAATTATAGACTGATCATTTATTTGTCAGTGGGCAAACGTACAAAATCAGCAGGGGATCAAATACTTTTTTCCCTCACTGTATGCTGAGCACTTCTTGGCTGCTTTTCCTTCACTCTGCGGTCCGACTCATCCCAAACCATCTCAATTTGGTTGTGGAGGCCAGGTCATCTGATGCAGCACTCCATCACTCTCCTTCTTGGTGAAATAGTCCTTACACAGCCTAGGGTGTGTTGGGTTATTGTCCTGTTGAAAAACAAATTATAGTCCCACTAAGCCCAAACCAGATGTGATGGCGTATCGCTGCAGAATGCTGTGGTAGCCATGCTGGTTAAGTGTGCCTTGAATTCTAAATAAATCACAGACAGTGTCACCAGCAATGCACCCCCACACCATAAAACCTCCTCCTTCATGCTTTACGGTGGGAACTATACATGCGGAGATCGTCCATTCACCCACACTGCGTCTCACAAAGACACGACAGTTGGAACCAAAAATCTCCAATTTGGACTCCAGACCAAAGGACACATTTCCACCAGTCTAATGTCCATTGCTCGTGTTTCTTGGCCCAAGCAAGTATCTTATTCTTATTGGTGTCCTTTCGTAGTGGTTTCTTTGCAGCAATTCGACCATGAAGGCCTGATTCACACAGTCTCCTCTGAACAGTTGATGTTGAGGTGTGTCTGTGACTTGAACTCTGTGAAGCATTTATTTGGGCTGCAATTTCTGAGGCTTGTAACTCTAATGAACTTATCCTCTGCAGCAGAGGTAACTCTGGGTCTTCCATTCCTGTGGCGGTCCTAATGAGAGCCAGTTTCATCATAGCGCTTGATAGTTTTTGCGAGTGCACTTGAAGAAAATTTCAAAGTTCTTGACATTTTCGGTAATGACTGACCTTCATGTCTTAAAGTAATGATGGACTGTCATTTCTCTTTGCTTATTTGAGCTGTTCTTGCCATAATATGGACTTGGTATTTTACCAAGCAGGGTTATCTTCTGTATACCCCCCCTACATCGTCACAACACAACTGATTAGCTCAAACGAAGGAAAGAAATTGCACAAATTAACTTTTAAGAAGGCACACCTGTTAGTCGAAATGCATTCCAGGTGACTACCTCATGAAGCTGGTTGAGAGAATGCCAAGAGTGTGCAAAGCTGTCATCAAGGCAAAGGGTGGCTATTTGAAAAATCTAAAATCTAAAATATATTTTGATTTGTTTAACACTTTTTTGGTTACTACATGATTCCATATGTGTTATTTCATAGTTTTGATGTCTTCACTATTATTCTATAATGTAGAAAATAGTACAAATAAAGAAAAACCCTTGAATGAGTAGGTGTCCAAACTTTTAACTGGTACTGTATATATACTGTATTTAATACATTTCATATGCATTGAGTCTTTACAGCATTACTGATACAACTTTATAGAGATCCAATCGGTCTAAGTAGCCTGGCTGTTAAGCTAATGGATGGTTGGTTCACAGCCTAGAATCCATGACCAAATTGATTGTCATATATTGTCCTTGACAGGCCAAGTAACATTGGCATTGGCCTAAGCAGTCTGATTGATGCTTCCACCCTGTATGCATTGGCCTTCCTGGTATTCAACTGTGATATAAATGTATTTACAAATGTTAACTGAATAAAGCTTGGTCACCCCTTTTCCTAGCCTGGTGTAGCAGCCGGTGATAGCTAGCTACAGATGTAGTTTGAGCCAGTTTGCTACAGCAGGAAAATAATCCTGCAGCAACAGGAAATGTGAATTATTATGTGGATT
Organism: Coregonus clupeaformis; assembly: GCF_020615455.1. Taxonomy (NCBI): domain Eukaryota; kingdom Metazoa; phylum Chordata; class Actinopteri; order Salmoniformes; family Salmonidae; genus Coregonus; species Coregonus clupeaformis. The sequence continues at coordinate 12,656,118 of NC_059198.1, forward strand.
ATAATTAATTGACATTTTTTAATGGATTGATACATTTTTCGTAAGGGAAAATCAAGTTTGAAATTCCAAAGTGGAATCTACAAACTTCAGAAGCCTTTTTTAACCTCAAATACACTACAAGTTTTAAATGTCCTGCATTGCAGGAAAGTTCTCCTGCTACAAGGTGATCAAATTAAGATCCTACATCTCTAATGCACCATCTGGTAGAATGGAATGGAATTATTTGGAAAGGCTCCTCCCAGGACCGCTGCAAGACGGAATGTTGAATAAAATGACATTTGAACTCACTCTACCGGTTGTCTGGGTGGATGGTCCTTTTGCTGCTAGGAATTTGAGACAATATATCCACAGGAAAGTATTATTAAACCAACTTTTAAAAACGTTGGTAGTGCGTTCAGATTTCTATCACCTGAAGCATGCGCAAAACTAGCTAGCTATCACTGGCTGGTCCACCAGGCTACCCTTTTCCAAATATTACTTCCTCATGCCTTGCTCTCATTTTCATTGCAAAGGAAAAGGCACAACACTCGCTCACCATTAAAATATATATATTTTATTTAAGTAAGATTAAAATATAAACTTTTCGGCCTACAATGGCCTTAATCAGAGTGCTGTTATTTTCATAAACAGACCATAAGCAGAAATGTAAGCCGGAAGAGGTAAAAAAAATCTAACATCTGACATTAACTCGGGTGGATCTCAGAATTCAGAATGAGTAGGATGATTGTACAAGGAGACTTGGTGGATGCAAACATTTCAATACAGATGTAAGTATGTTGATGTTTGAAAGGAGAAGACAGTGTGAATAACTTTAACTGATCATTGTGGTTGTTTTCTGATTCTAAGAGGCCTCAGAGAAACTGCTCCTGAGCCACCATGCAGCGAAGCCCCCCTCATTACCACCACGTCTCTTTGAAGACGTATCTCCTTCATGACACTTCTAAAAGACAGGCAAGGAGAAAAGGCTTGCTAAATATGTACTTTTAACAAACTTCACGATAGAGAACACAACTGTGCATGCACGCACAAACACACATACACACACACAACCACTGATTATTTAAGATATTACAAAGGTAAAACATATTACGGCTTATGCAATCCACTGTGTTTGTTTGGCAGTCAGTTATGTTACAAAACAGCTCCTTCAAATGCTCATATTTGCCCAGTCTACTTTATGTAAAGGTTGGCAAAAAAAAAAAGGATAGTGAAAATGATCAATAAGGACAAAAGCTGGATGAGTCAGTGGGAATAGATCGATTCAAACGGATATGGGGGTTGGGTCTTAAAATAACGATGTCTGGCAGAAAATAAACATTGGTTGTTGTTGTCGGGTTGTTGCTGTTTCTTTGGGTCTTCTTTTTCAGACAGAGAGACAGACTGGGCCTCATTTTGTTTTTTCTCTCTGTGATGAATCAAACATCCGTCTGCCTCCATCTCAGTTTGGGCTAGTTGCATGCTTGGCTGGCCAAACAGCAGCTTGAACAGTGGGGTAAGATATGGGTGGGGTGCTGTATTAACCCCTTACATTGTCAAACATTCAATGAAGGGAAACAATCAATTACACTGGCACTATTGTAGGAAGAAAGGAGGAAAATAGCTAACATATAAATACCATTATTTGGATAGAGGGGGATACATTGATGATAATTGGGAAATAAGACACTTCAGTCGAAGAAGTACCCTTTGCCAAACAATCTTTTCAATTGCAAATAGCAAATATAGCTGCGAGCAGCAAAGAACAGGGTTCACAGGATGACAGAAAGGACAAAATAGCAATTGTATAACAAAGCAAGCACTCTATCATATAGGAACGATCTTCCTTTATGTAAAATCATCTCTCAAAACATCGAATTTTTCAATTTAAATTATTATATAAAATTATTGCTACCAATAGAATGTTATTTGTATGGGGGATACAATCTTCCCAGCTCTGCAGATTTGGCTGTGAAGAGACAGAATCATTAGATTATTTGTTTTGGTACTGTCCATTTGTAGCTTGTTTCTGGACACAGATTCAGGAATGGCTGAAGGATTGCAATATTTGCATGGAGCTGACCCTGCAGATAGCACTACTGGGTGATCTGAAAAGTCATAGTCAATCGATCAATAATATAATAATACTTTTAGCAAAGATGTTTATTTTCAATTCACAAACTGTAGAAACAATGAGAATACAAAAGGTTCAGAACTTTTGTAAAACATCACAGTACAGTTGAAAGATATATGGCAAATAGAAATCCAATATGGATGGTGTTAAGAGATAGATGGGAGGTGTTGAATGGAGCTGAAGGATGGGACTAATAACAACAACTGACGAATGTGAAGTTTAGTCTTGTGCTGTAGGTTGGTTATCTTTGAATGCAGCAGGTAATCTTCTAAGGACATATACAGTGGGGAAAAAAAGTATTTAGTCAGCCAGCAATTGTGCAAGTACTCCCACTTAAAAAGATGAGAGAGGCCTGTAATTTTCATCATAGGTACACGTCAACTATGACAGACAAATTGAGAAAAGAAAATCCAGAAAATCACATTGTAGGATTTTTAATGAATTTATTTGCAAATTATGGTGGAAAATAAGTATTTGGTCACCTACAAACAAGCAAGATTTCTGGCTCTCACAGACCTGTAACTTCTTCTTTAATAGGCTCCTCTGTCCTCCACTTGTTACCTGTATTAATGGCACCTGTTTGAACTTGTTATCAGTATAAAAGACACCTGTCCACAACCTCAAACAGTCACACTCCAAACTCCACTATGGCCAAGACCAAAGAGCTGTCAAAGGACACCAGAAACAAAATTGTAGACCTGCACCAGGCTGGGAAGACTGAATCTGCAATAGGTAAGCAGCTTGGTTTGAAGAAATCAACTGTGGGAGCAATTATTAGGAAATGGAAGACATACAAGACCATTGATAATCTCCCTCGATCTGGGGCTCCACGCAAGATCTCACCCCGTGGGGTCATAATGATCACAAGAACGGTGAGCAAAAATCCCAGAACCACACGGGGGGACCTAGTGAATGACCTGCAGAGAGCTGGGACCAAAGTAACAAAGCCTACCATCAGTAACACACTATGCCACCAGGGACTCAAATCCTGCAGTGCCAGACGTGTCCCCCTGCTTAAGGCAGTACATGTCCAGGCCCGTCTGAAGTTTGCTAGAGTACATTTGGATGATCCAGAAGAGGATTGGGAGAATATCATATGGTCAGATGAAACTAAAATATAACTTTTTGGTAAAAACTCAACTCGTCGTGTTTGGAGGACAAAGAATGCTGAGTTGCATCCAAAGAACACCATACCTACTGTGAAGCATGGGGGTGGAAACATCATGCTTTGGGGCTGTTTTTCTGCAAAGGGACCAGGACGACTGATCCGTGTAAAGGAAAGAATGAATGGGGCCATGTATCGTGAGATTTTGAGTGAAAACCTCCTTCCATCAGCAAGGGCATTGAAGATGAAACGTGGCTGGGTCTTTCAGCATGACAATGATCCCAAACACACCGCCCGGGCAACGAAGGAGTGGCTTCGTAAGAAGCATTTCAAGGTCCTGGAGTGGCCTAGCCAGTCTCCAGATCTCAACCCCATAGAAAATCTTTGGAGGGAGTTGAAAGTCTGTGTTGCCCAGCGACAGCCCCAAAACATCACTGCTCTTGAGGAGATCTGCATGGAGGAATGGGCCAAAATACCAGCAACAGTGTGTGAAAACCTTGTGAAGACTTACAGAAAACGTTTGACCTGTGTCATTGCCAACAAAGGGTATATAACAAAGTATTGAGAAACTTTTGTTATTGACCAAATACTTATTTTCCACCATAATTTGCAAATAAATTCATTAAAAATCCTACAATGTGATTTTCTGGATTTTTTTTCTCTCAATTTGTCTGTCATAGTTGACGTGTACCTATGATGACATTGACAGGCCTCTCTCATCTTTTTAAGTGGGAGAACTTGCACAATTGGTGGCTGACTAAATACTTTTTTCCCCCACTGTACATAAGGTTTACATACCAAATTTCATGGCCCCATGTCCATCGGTTCAGCCCTTATAGTCCTATATGATGCCATCTAGTGGTGTAGCGTGGCCGACTTTGAATGCAGCAACTAATCATTCTCAAATTCACTAGAGGCTAGCGTTAGCGCATTGACCGGAAGTCTATGGGTAACTGCTAGCATGCTAGTAGATACCCATAGACTTCCAGTCATTGTGCTAACGCTAGCCTCTAGTGAATTTGGCTCGCAAAACTACAGTACCTCTAACTTCCTTCATACTGGACACAGAGACATAAAAATGGTATCCACGAGTTCATCTGTCTCATTGCCAAAATCACGAAATATCCCTTTAAACATGTCCCATTGAGTCCCAATGAGACCAATGTCTCAAAAGCAGCAAACAATTACACATTAAAAGTTAGACACAAATACTTCAATTAAGACTGTGTTTTATAAGACAATTTATCGCAGATACAAATTTCCAGGTACAGTGAATTCGGAAAATATTCAGACCCCTTGACGTTTTCCAAATTTTGTTACATTTCAGCCTTATTCTAAAATGGATTAAATTGTTTTTTTCCCTCATCAATCTACATACAATACCCCATAATGACAAAGCAAAAACAGGTTAATACTGAAATATCACATTTACATAAGTATTCAGACCCTTTACTCAGTACATTGTTGAAGCACCTTTGGCAGCAATTACATCCTCGAGTCTTCTTGGGTGTGACGCTACAAGCTTGGCACACCTGTATTTGGGACATTTCTCCCATTCTTCTCTGTAGATCCTCTGAAGCACTGTCAGGTTGGATGGGGAGCGTTGCTGCACAGCTATTTTCAGGTCTCTCCAGAGATGTTAGATCGGGTTCAAGTCTGGGCTCTGGCTGGGCCACTCAAGGATATTCAGAGACTTGTCCCGAAGCCACTCCTGCATTGTCTTGGCTGTGTGCTTAGGGTCATTGTCCTGTTGGAAGGTGAACTTTCGCCCCCAGTCTGAGGTCTTGAGTGCTCTGGAGCAGGTTTTCATCAAGGACCGCTCTGTACTTTGCTCCATTCATCTTTCCCTCGATCCTGACTAGTCTACTAGTCCCTGCCGCTGAAAAACATCCCCACAGTATGATGCTGCCACCACCATGCTTCACTGTAGGGATGGTGCCAGGTTTCCTCCAGACGTGACACTTGGCATTCAGGCCAAGGAGTTCAATCTTGGTTTCATCAGACCAGAGAATTTTGTTTCTCATGGTCTGAGAGTCCTTTAGGTGCCTTTTGGCAAACTCCAAGCAGGCTGTCATGTGCCTTTTACTGAGGAGTGGCTTCCGTCTGGCTACTCTACCATAAAGGCCTGATTGGTGGAGTGCTGCAGAGATGGTTGTCCTTCTGGAAGGTTCTCCCATCTCCACATAGGAACTCTGGAGCTCTGTCAGAGTGACCATCGGGTTCTTGGTCACCTCCCTGACCAAGGCCCTTCTCCCCTGTCAGCTTTGTGGAGTGTACAGCTTAAAGTGGTCCTATGGACAGATACTCCAATCTCCGCTGTGGAGCTTTGCTGCTCCTTCAGGGTTATCTTTGGTCTCTTTGTTGCCTCTCTGATTAATGCCCTCCTTGCCTGGTCCGTGAGTTTTGGTGGGCGGCCCTCTCTTGGCAGGTTTGTTGTGGTGCCATATTCTTTCAATTTTTTAATAATGGATTTAATGGTGCTCCGTGGGATGTTCAAAGTTTCTGATATTTTTTTATAACACAACCCTGATCTGTACTTCTCCACAACTTTGTCCGTGACCTGTTTGGAGAGCTCCTTGATCTTCATGGTGCCGCTTGCTTGGTGGTGCCCCTTGCTTAGTGGTGTTGCAGACTCTGGGGCCTTTCAGAACAGGTGTGGATATATACTGAGATCATGTGACAGATCATGTGACACTTAGATTGCACACAGGTGGACTTTATTTAACTAATTATGTGACTTCTGAAGGTAATTGGTTGCACCAGATCTTATTTAGGGGCTTCATAGCAAATGGGGTGAATACATATGCACGCACCACTTTTCCATTATTTATTTCATTTCACTTCACCAATTTGGACTATTTTGTGTATGTCCATTACATGAAATCCAAATAAAAATCCATTTAAATTACAGCTTGTAATGCAACAAAATAGGAAAAACACCAAGGGGGATGAATACTTTTGTTTATGCACAATACCTTGTTTGAAGGTGCTCTGCCTATTACATTTATCTGCTTGTTATCTTGAAAGTCTATACAGTATGTCAGTGTTTGCCAATGTCTTGTAAATACTAATGGATCCAGCACACCATCTGTAAATAAATACCACCATTTTGCACCTGAATCCTGCCTGACTCCTGATTCTTCACACCCCACTGACACGCCTCAAAACCCTTTTTATTTAGGTAACAGTGGGATAGTTTCGGTGGAGGATTGTACAGTTTCAGTGTGAAAAAGTACCACGGTAATACAACAAAATGAGTCCCTGTTTTTTATCCCATTACAGTACTGTTGAGCATGTCTTGATTACATTGCAGTCCAACGTGCTATTTATAGGGGTAGTCTCCATCATTAGAGAAGCCCCACTCTCCCACCTTTACTTTACCTCATACTGTAGCACGATCCTATAGAAAAAGCAAGCTGTTAACTGTAACAGATACATTGCTAACATCGACTCATTGATGGCACTACAGTACGTTCAGATGTGTACAGCAACTGCAGGCAGCAACACAAGGTCTGAGGATAGCGGTGAGTGTGTATGCTGGAGTAGATACTGTACCGTCAAGGGTTTCTTTCTTAAGGCTTACTATCACATTCACAAAGCTGTCATATAGCTGTCAAGCTCCTATTACATACAGTATGCAAGGCCAGATATATTACATGCCAAGGCCAGACTGAACTGGGTTACTGTATCAACAAGCACACAAAAATGACCGCATACAAACACAGAGAGAGAGAAAACAGTTGCACTAACACACAGGCCTACTATTTTGTACACACACAGAGACACACACATACACACACACACACACAGACTCTGCCAGTCTGCTACTCTAGCGAACTGTCCATGGAGAGGTGGAAGTGCTCAGACAAAGAGACTAATTAATTATTCAGAGAGCTCACTGAAATCCATTACATCACATGTATTATGAAGCAGTCTGATCTACAGTGCCTCTTAAAAATCTATCATTCCCAATGATGATCCTAAAACAGCAGGTTAAAGCATTAAGACCATCGACAAAAGACTAGTTGATAACTAGAAAAACCTATTAAGTACAGTAGGTACAAAAATATAATAGTAAAGGCAATCAAAGTGTACCGTATTATTGTAGTGTAAAATGAGAAATTAGTTTATATGTTTCTGTACATGATCCAACTCTGGGATTATTGTATTTATTTAACAAAAATGTATAGTGAAATGAGTGACCTCCATTCAAAAAATGGGACAAAATATAGCCAATACAACAATACAATGACAGGCAACATAATGTGACTATTAAGTGCTGTGATACATGTACAACATCAATGAATTACAAGAAATATAGTATCTGCCATTGTGGTGCAATGATTCAGCATTTACCCATTCATGGCATTCAAGACATTGTAATGTGACTTGCCACAGGTCAGTGTCCAGGTTTATGGAAGGCATGAATCATAAAACACACACACGCACACACGCACACACATACGCATGCACATACACACACACGCACATACACACACACCGAAACACGCACACACATACACACACGCACACACAAACTAATCAGTCATTCATGCATCCATTAGACGTAGCTACCTCCATAGTAGTCAGGTTGCATCGATGGGTCCCAGCAAACCAACCGTCCACAGAGCACTGGTCGATGTCAACACTCTGCAGATTGACGTCCACTCGAACCACACCCCTGGAACAGAGGAAGAAACAATGATGCATTACCAAAGCCCGTTACAGACTATCTATCTGTCATACAGTATATCTGACAGTACTTGTAAATATATCTATAAGAAAAGCTTCCTGAACTAGTACTACAAAGTAAACACTACTTCCAATCTGTAAATTTCGTATTCACAATAAATCTTGTAGGAGTTATTATTAGCTATTGGCACTAGACACATTGCAGTAACATGCATAGAAATCATTGTACAATTATAGGAAACGCTTGGCTGGAGGCAAAACACTTAAAGCAAGGTTGATGAAGAAGTCAGCCTGCTAATGAAAATGGAAAAGCAGGAGCTTGTAAGGCCAAGATTTGGGGCAAAACAACTGTAAACTTCAAAGGCTTATTGATTGAGAACATCTGAACTATATTTAGTCTCCAAATGTTTATTGAAAACATAAATACATTTACACAATAAGCACTTGTTGTCTTTCAAATACATTTTTACAGTTGTTGGTTAGCTAGCTAGTGAATATTTGCCATATTAGCATAGGCTGACATAAACACCTCAAACCAAGATATGGTATCAAGAACTAGCTGAAAACAAGCCAAATAAGATTCCCCACATGGCAGCTTATTGTACTTGTTGCTTGCTATCTGACCGTTCAGAATCATTACACACACATAATTTTCGTAACCTTGTCAGGCAACCCGTCGCTGCAACCTGGACTCAGAGGTAGACGTAACATAGTAAATGTAAATCCGGGATACTCCAATTAGTATGATATGTTATGTTTCTTATGACATGTATTCATTTGTGGATGTCCATTATCCATTTCATATGTTATGTAATATATAATATAATATGCCATTTAGCAGACGCTTTTATCCAAAGCGACTTACAGTCATGCGTGCATACATTTTTGTGTATGGGTGGTCCCGGGGATCGAACCCACTACCTTGGCGTTACAAGCGCCGTGCTCTACCAGCTGAGCTACAGAGGACCACAATGTTATCCTAACCTTAACCCCTAACCCTAACCCCTAACCTAGCTAATGTTAGCCAACTAGCATTAGCCACCTAGCTATCGTATGATATGTTACCAATTGCAATTAGTACAATATTTACGAATTTGCAAAACGTATGATATGTTACAAATTCCAATTTGATGTGGCAAACGTTAGCTAGGTGGCTAATGCTAGGTGGCTAACATTAGCTAGGCTAGGGGTTAGGGTTAGGGGTTAAGGTTAGGGTTACGGTTATGGTTAGGGTTAAGAGTTAGGTTAAAGGGTTAAGGTTAGGGTTAGGGGAAGGGTTAGCTAACACGCTAAGTAGTTGCAAAGTAGCTGAAAAGTAGTAAGTAGTTTCAAAGTTGCTAATTAGCTAAAATGCTAAAGTTGTCCGTGATGAGATTCGAACGCGCAACCTTTGGGTTGCTTGACATTAACATTATACATCCATCCATCCACCGCAACCAACCTCTCTACTTTCTTTTTTGCCTTAAGTAACCTTCTGTCTTATGTAACCATACCAAACATAACATATCAAACTAATTTGAGTGTCCCGGATTTAGCTTTACTATGTTACGTCTAGTCTATGAGACCAGGCTGGTCGATATGTAAGACAAAAAATGGACACCACTATCCATGTACCATTATCTTGTGATTTATCCCTGAGCAAAATAGGAACAAGGTCCCTACACCTGCTGCTTTGTTAATTAGGCTTTACCGTGCTTATGATTTCTATAATTAATGTTATTTTGCCCCCAGTGCCATAGAATAGACCCTAATGCTCCTGTGCAATATACTTTTAGAAAAAAAGGTGATATCTAGAACCTAAAAGAGTTATTCAGCGGTCCCCATAGGAGAACCCTTTGAATAACAATTTTTGGTTCCAGGTAGAATCCTTTTGGTTCCAGGTAGAACCCTTTTGGGTTCCATGTAAAACCCTTTACACAGACGGTTCTACATGGAACCCAAAAGAGTTCTACCTGTAAGCAAAAAAGATTGTCCTATGGGGACAGCCGAATAACCCTTTTGTAACCCTTTTTTCGAAGAGTGTATCAATAACAGAGAACAAGTTTCAACCCAGGACTCATTCCTAATGACATCTCATCCTTACACCTCCCTCCCCAACAATAAGAGCTGAGGAAATGAGTCTATTTTTCTCATTAGTGGTAATGAAGAGAAGCTGTTCCAGTAGACTTCCAGTCATTGTGCTAATGCTAGATAGCAATGGGTTGTGAAACTACCTTCAACTTCCTTCAAACTGCACGCAGAGACATAAAAATAGATTGATTGACACAATCTCGCACTATCCCTTTAACATGGGAGAATCTCATGAAATAGTGTTTGACCTGTAGTTGATAAGTTAGATCTATGAGGCTTATGAGGACGGTGATTTCTGATGGGAGAGAGGATATAGGAGGTTGACTGTGCTATTCAGTCACAGTATGCCGTTTAGGCTTTGCTATCTTTTCACCTTGTTTATTTTTACTCTAGCTGCAGCAGGTGTTTGCACCTGATTTACCTGCACCTGCTGTTGGCAACCTCACTGTGATTTGGAGAACAGCTTGGCACAAGCAGATACCGACAGAAACGAGAAAAGAAAAAAGGTGCCATTTCTCCGTCCTCCTATGATGCTACCAGCTGCTGTCAAAACTAGATACCGGTAAACAATATTTTGAAATGAATGAATTTCAGTGTTCTGCCTCTGACACAATCATTCAGTCTCAACTACCTAAAAAGTAAGATTTGGATGTGTACATAAATGGATACTATGTACTAGGACATATTAATATTACTCCTATTACTCCTTCCAGTCACACACTCACAAGCAAGCAAGCACGCACACAAACACACACATACATACAAGTTAATGTTGCTGGTGAAGTACCTTCTCCAGGTGCAAGTGAACTGGTTTATAGTGTACCCAGTGGACAGAATGTAATGTGTGCACAAACACTCCCTACCTACAGTATGCTGTTATTAATAACTCTTGCTACGACCTCGCCTGACCCACACCCCCAGCCAGTGCTCAGATAACAAGACATTGCTTTCCCACCAAACAAAACAATTCTGTTCTGCCCCCTGGATCCTGAGATAACACACTGTCTTCTCATCACATCTTGTCCAAAATACCCTGAAAAGCATCACTTGGCTTTTTCTTCCGAATTCATCCATCTCTTTTGTAGCCTAAGCCAAATTCCCCAGGCAATTTTCAGCAGCCGAGCTAAAGTGGCCATATGGTACGCAAAAAGACTCGAGCATGTGCAGTTTTCCGAAGCGTCCAAATGCCTAGAACCATGGCTCTCTCCGACAGAGGCAGTGAATGAATAAGAACGATACCGTTGGAGTGCAATTTAATCTGGGCAGCCACCAGGAGTAGGCTCCAAAGGTGTCATGGTGGTCATTGGGCCCTCAGGCACAAAGGCTGAAAGATCACAGGGAACAGGAAAGAGTCTTGCCCCAGGAATCAGAGAGCTCTCTTTTTTTCTCCTTCTCCATTCATTGCGGGTCTAAAGAGCAGTGGGAGAAAGGATGAGCATCGGACAGGGGGGTTCCACTTCCTCTAATGGACCAGTCAGCCACAATGCCATGCTAATATTAGCCCACGTACTCGGAAGTCTCTTCCACGTGTTTCAAAGTCAATAGCTAATATGTGCAGTGATTTGCAGAAATGCTGAGACCTAATGCTAAATGGGGCAAAATAGTTGTTCAGAATTGGATAACTAGAAAGACCAAATGCAAAACAAATTGTTATGTTTCTCCAATGGTCAAATGGTTTCCATTAGAGAACTGGGTAGCCGGCTTTCAGTTTGGCTCAGCAGCTGTCTGCTATCTGGACAGCTTGACTGCTACGGGATATCCCACTGTCCTCCAGAGTGGGAGCACAGTGAGGTGCCAATAGCATCTGCTGAGATGGTGGCCTTCCAGAAACAGCTTGTAAGGAAGCCCCAGTATGCCTCTAGCTAAGTGGAATAATATGCTAGTAAACTGTGAAGATCAGAGAGGACAGAACATGATAATTTTGACAGCCATACTCTCTAAGATCAGGGACTTCAAATTGCAACAAACACAAAACATACCATAATGTTGCAATAACATTAAGCCAGGGTATATTAAACGGTTTACAGCATTGTAGCAACGTTGTATTTGACATGTGCAATGGCTAGCTAACAATCCCTGGGGTTTGCCTACATTTTCCATTGATGTCATGGGGGCTCCACTGCTCAGTAAGGTTGCTTGTCAATACTCTGTCGCCAATCAGGTAAATGTCCACAGTGAGGACGCACAAAAACACGACTTCCCCTACATAGAGAGAGAAAGCAATTAATAATAACCATTTCATTAATAATAACCATCTCAGTGGTTTTATTAATGATAATCAAATCACCATCTGTTGTTGCATTACAGATCGCCAAACAGGGATTTTAATCCTGTAATGTCTTTAGATTTATCCCCCTGTAATCTTTTGCAGTGAGCTAGAGCTGTAATACAGTAGAGATGGCCTAATGAGAGATGTGTTTGGGCTGGCTAGTTAGGGGTAAAGATACATGCTGTAAACAATATAGGGCATAATAAAGGATAAACAGTTCAGCTATGGCCATGTCTCTGTATGTTTAGCTGAACTCAAAGTAATGGTGAGATTATCTTAAATTTGATCTTCTCAATACTATGGATACTATGGATACTATGGATACTATGGATACTATGGATACTATGGATACTATGGATACTTTCACCTTTCATTCATTTGATAAAGATGGGGGTATTTCTCAATCATCTCAATCATTTCTGGGTTAGAGTCTAAAGAAAGGAGGGTTGACGTGAGGGTGTTTAGAGTGCAGTGCCACTATGACAGAAAAGCGAGAGCACTCAAGAGAACGGCGTTCAGTGCTTTCTGTGACATTAAAGTCGCCATGGGCGTTCCGTCTGCTTTGATGACCGGCGACAGAACTCAATAAAATGACCCCTAGTTGCTTCATGGAGGCATCAGCGGCAGAGCCCAGCCAGCGGCTAGCTAGTCAGATTAGTCTCCGCTTGTCCTGTCAGGTTAATGCATTTCCATCACATTGGAGACATTTTCCCAGAGAAAATCGGACATTGTGATCATTCTTTGACGTAATGCATAAGTTGTTGTGCTCTTCTGAAAGATATTATATATTTGGTTATATGTGGGCTATATATGTGGGCTAGCATGTGACTTGGGCTGGCTAAACAAATGACTTCTGGCCAGAGGAGCTTTGATTTAATATAACACATGAAGAAGTGACCATGTATATTATGCCTGGCTTAGTGTAGAGTCATCATGGCGGTGCCAAGATATTACCACTGCATACTGTATATAACTATATTAAATGGTTGGCCTTGTCCTCTCTCTACACTCTTAGAAACAAAGGTGCTATCTAGAACCTACAAGGGTTCTTCAGCTGTCCCCATAGGATAACCCTTTGAATAACCCTTTTTGGTTCCAGGTAGAACCTTTTACACAGAGGGTTCTACATGGAACCCAAAAGAGTTCTACCTGGAACCAAAAAGGGTTCTCTTTTGGGGACAGCCGAATAACCTTTTTGGAACCTTTTTTTTCCAAGAGTAGACTCCACCTCATCCATTCTCCGACACTAATGCTCTAGTCTACAGTACAGTCAGTATGTTTCATATTGTAACTTCATAGGACATTTGTATTTTGAACAGAGTAAGAAACATGTAGATAGTATATCAGCCATGAGCCTTCTTGTTCTTTTCATTGTATTTCTACAGTAGTGTGCTGAATTAATTGATTTGCAATCACATTAACAGAGTAGAAAATCTGTGTTTTGATGGGGTCTTTTCAACTCAAAGCTCCTCTGAATGTCTATTCTGATGTAATAGAGACACCGCATTGTGAAACTAGATCGACTAATGTATCCAACCATGCAATCATGGCTTGAATATTGGCCCGTCAATATTCAAGGAAAGTTGTTCCTAGTAACTGCGATAATGTGCACAAATTAAAACAAATCTTATTTTAACGGACTCCAAATGTCAAGCAAAGAGAGGATAATCCCTTCATTATACAGTTGAAGTCGGAAATTTACCAACACCTTAGCCAAATACATTTAAATAGTTTTTCACAATTCCTGACATTTAATGCTGGAAAAAATTCCCTGTTTTAGGTCAGTTAGGATCACCACTTTGTTTTAAGAATGTGAACTGTCAGAATAATAGTAGAGAGAATTATTTATTTCAGCTTTTATTTCTTTCATCACATTCCCAGTGGGTCAGAAGTTTACATACACTCAATTAGTATTTGATAGCATTGCCTTTAAATTGTTTAACTTGGGTCAAACTTTTCGGGTAGCCTTCCACAAGCTTCCCACAATAAGTTGAGTGAATTTTGGCCCATTCCTCCTGACAGAGCTGGTGTAACTGAGTCAGGTTTGTAGGCCTCCTTGCTCACACACGCTTTTTCAGTTCTGCCCACACATGTTCTATAGGATTGAGGTCAGGGCTTTGTGATGGTCACTCCAATACCTTGACTTTGTTGTCCTTAAGCCATTTTGCCACAACTTTGGAAGTATGCTTGGGGTCATTGTCCATTTGGAAGACCCATTTGCAACCAAGCTTTAACTTCCTGACTGATGTCTTCAGATGTTGCTTCAATATATCCACATAATTTTCCTTCCTCATGATGCCATCTATTTTGTGTCCCTCCTGCAGCAAAGCACCCCCACAGCATGATGCTGCCACCCCCGTGCTTCACGGTTGGGATGGTGTTCTTCAGCTTGCAAGCAGCCCCCCTTTTTCCTCCAAACATAACGATGGTCATTATGGCCAAACAGTTCTATTTTTGTTTCATCAGACCAGAGGAAATTTCTCCAAAAAGTACGATCTTTGTCCGCATGTGCAGTTGCAAACCGTAGTCTGGCTTTTTTATGGCAGTTTTGGAGCAGTGGCTTCTTCCTTGCTGAGCGGCCTTTCAGGTTATGGCGATATAGGACTTGTTTTACTGTGGATATAGATACTTTTGTACCTGTTTCCTCCAGCATCTTCACAAGGTCCTTTGCTGTTGTTCTGGGATTGATTTGCACTTTTCGCACCAAAGTACGTTCATCTCTAGGAGACAGAACGCGTCTCCTTCCTGAGCGGTATAATGGCTGGTGGTCCCATGGTGTTTATACTTGCATACTATTGTTTGTACAGATGAACGTGGTACCTTCAGGCGTTTGGAAATTGCTCCCAAGGATGAACCAGACTTGTGAAGGTCTACCATTTTTTTTCTGAGGTCTTGGCTGATTTCTTTTGATTTTCCCATGATGTCAAGCAAAGAGGCACTGAGTTTGAAGGTAGGCCTTGAAATACATCCACAGGTACACCTCCAATTGACTCAAATGATGTCAATTAGCCTATCAGAAGCTTCTAAAGCCATGACATCATTTTCTGGAATTTTCCAAGCTGTTTAAAAGCACAGTCAACTTAGTGTATGTAAACTTCTGACCCACTGGAATTGTGATACAGTGAATTATAAGTGAAATAATCTGTCTGTAAACAATTGTTGGAAAAATTACTTGTGTCATGCACAAAGTAGATGTCCTAACCGACTTGCCAAAACTATAGTTTGTTAACAAGAAATGTGTGGAGTGGTTGAAAACAAGTTTTAATGACTCCAACCTAAGTGTATGTAAACTTCCGACTTCAACTGTATGTTATCCTCTAACACTGAGTTCAGTTGCTTACTGGGAATAAAGTCAATTCAAGTACATGAGATGAAGAACTATTTGTTTAGAAAGTGCTAATTATATGGCCAGAAGGGAAGGACACTTTTCCTTGCTGGGTTCTTACCAGCTTGATCAGAATGTGAGTGTGAGCTCCCTTACAAAGAAAAACATTAAAAAATCCTGGTTGGTCCCTGGATGGGAGACAAGATGTAGCTGGAAGTTGTGAAAAATGTCACATTAAAAAACATATACTTGTATATACACTACATGACCAAAAGTATGTGGACACCTGCTCGTTGAACATCTCATTCCAAAATCATGGGCATTTATAGGGAGTTGGTCCCCCCCTTTGCTGCTATAACAGCCTCCACTCTTCTGGGAAGGCTTTCCACTAGATGTTGGAACATGGCTGTGGGGATTTGCTTCTATTCAGCCACAAGAGAATTAGTGAGGTCAGGCACTGATGTTTGGCGATTAGGCCTGGCTCGCAGTCGGCGTTCCAATTCATCCTAAAGGTGTTCAATGGGGTTGAGGTCATGGCTCTATGCAGGCCAGTCAAGTTCTTCCACACCGATCTCGACAAACCATTTCTGTATGGACCTCGCTTTGTGCACAGGGGCATTGTCATGCTGAAACAGGAAAGGGCCTTCCCCAAACTGTTGCCACAAAGTTGGAAGCAAAGAACCGTCTAGAATGTCATTGTATGCTGTAGCGTTAAGATTTCCCTCCAATGGACCGAAGGGGCCTAGCCCGAACCATGAAAATCAGCCCCAGATCACTAATCCTCCTCAACCAAACTTTACAGTTGGCACTATGCATTCGGGCAGGTAGAGTTCTCCTGGCATCCGCCAAACACAGATTCGTCCGTTGGACTGCCAGATGGTGAAGCATGATTCATCACTCCAGAGAACGCGTTTCCACTGCTCAAGAGTCCAATGGCGGCGAGGTTTACACCACTCCAGTCGACGCTTGGCATTGCGCATGGTGATCTTAGGTTTGTGTGCAGCTGCTTGGCCATGGAAACCCATTTCATGAAGCTCCCGACAAACAGTTATTGTGCTGACGTTGCTTCCCGAGGCAGTTTGGAACTTGGTAGTAAGTGAGTGTTACACTACGATTTTTACGCACTACGCGCTTCAGCACTCGGCGGTCCCGTCCTGTGAGCTTGTGTGGCCTATCACTTCGATGCTGAGCCATTGTTGATCCTAGACGTTTCCACTTCACAATAACAGCTCTTACAGTTGACTGGGGCACCTGTAGCTGAGCAGAAATGTGACGAACTGACTTGTTGGAAAGGTGGCATCCTATGATGGTGCCACGTTGAATGTCACTGAGCTCTTCAGTAAGGCAATTCTACTGCCAATGTTTGTCTATGGAGATTGCATGGCTGTGTGCTCGATTTTATACACCTGTCAGCAAGGGGTGTGGCTGAAATAGCTGAATCCACTCATTTGAAGGGATGTTTCACACGTTTATTTTTCTAACTTCCATCTACATCTTCTCCCCAATCCAAGGACAGACCCTGCTTAGCTTCAGAAGCAAACCAGCAGTGCTATGCAGTGTGCTATGTTGCTGGAATGAATGTGCCAAAACTTGCAAATTGAAAAAAGGCAGTGAAAGCTAAGGCCAATGTAACATAACCAAAGATAGGGAATATTGTAGGAAAAAGGGAGGCGTTTTATTTCACCCTTGGCCTACAATGGTTGCGCCCCCCGCTGAAACCTAAATTAACATAATAAAAAGATCTCCATCTAAATCTGTCTGTTTAAGCTAGAGATATGTGTTTTTTTGCATGGTCTGCGTCTCAATCCACCGCATCCGCCGATATCGCCCATCCGAATCTGCGGTGAAAGGTGCCAGAGCTAGGGCGGTGTTTGTCAGACCATGAGACATCCCGAAAATCGGTCTTCTCACGAAAACGTCTGTAGCATCCAAACGGTTTGGCCTACAAACCACCCTATTGAAAGCTGAGACTCTCACGAACATGATGGTGTTCTCCGTTTTGCTCTAGGACGCCCAGAAGCCTCGCAAGACTCCCCTGAAGTTGGTACAGCCTCTTCTGCCAACTTCTGTCTGTAGTTTCCGAACAGTTTGGGTTACAAACTAATATGAATGGAAGTATATATGGAGAGTTTAGTGCCTAAAATAAGCGGATAAATACATGTAAAAATCCACACTCTCTCTCTCACACACACACACTCACACACACACACACACACACACACACACATCCCCGATGGGTGTAGCTAAGGGCCAGAACTGTAGAGACAACCTGTCTCTCTACACTGTTCTAACTACACCCTGTGGCCTTCTCTTGTCCCCTGAGGCAAATGTTGAGGAATTGAGAGGAGGTTCAAAGTGTGAGCTCTCACACCTCCACATGAGCAGGTTGATCTGTCACACACACATCCACACATGTTCATATAGATACTCACTCATTCTATTGTACCAATCTACTCTACCGTATAGGGACAGATTAGTACGTGTTTGCACCACTACAAAGTTTACTCTAATCTACTTTGAATACTGTAGGAAGACATTAACAAATTCATAGTTTCCCTCTCTGTGTTGTGGGCAACAATTTTAACGAGGCACAAATCTCAAATTCAGACTGAGGGCATTATTAGTTTAAAAATGTATCTATTGAAGAAATAAAGGATTTAAAATGGCCCAGGGTTGTTGTTGAACATCTTTCATTATTAATTCATCATTGTATTGATTGCGTATTGATCTGGAGGGGAGACTGAGAAGTGATGTCTTACGCAGTATATTACAAAACATTTCCCCCTTTGTATCTGTGTATGGGGGAGGTAAGGGACAGGAAGGTTTTAAGAGAAGAAATATGTTACTTTTAATCTAGTCTGAGAGGGGGTAATTGACCAACACACCATTCAAAGAGAGAGTGAAGGAAAGGGGTACCAAAACAAAATGTTGACTAAGTAAAAACCTGATGAACCACATATCATCTTATAACCAGATAGGCCTATCCTCTGTGTTAAACAAAAGGTAACACAGCAGTCTTAATGACACAGCATCACAATATGTCCTCATCTAGTTCGAATGTGGGGGTAAGAATAGACCAGACAGATACAAGCTGTTATTGAACTAATCATTGAGGTGAAACACAAATGTTTTATGTACGGATACTGCTTCACAATAATGATTCTCAGAGGACAATGTATAATCCTGAATCAGGAGTACCTGTGGGATCAATTGGATTGAAAAGATGCACCATTGATTGCTGTTGTTGTGGCCACTCCCCAAGGACCTGAGACAATACATAACATCCACTATTTAACCAGTATGATGTTGTTATTGAGTTTACACAGTTGATGGGGTAAAAATGCATTGTAACATTCTTGTTGTATGTTGTTGTTACATTGACTTAACATTGTTATCACAAATGGACATGATGCTGTCTGCAATGAGGGAAGAGAAACTGAATAGAAAATGAATTTGGTTCCAAAGCTTAATATAACCTATCAGCAATATTTACGTTGGTGAATGAGCCTATACAATGTTCAGCACTATATGTCTAATTTGCAATCCATGCCTTTCCGTGAGCAACCCTGGTGTGTATCAATTAAAGATTAATTGAACGCAGTGCACACAACTAGCTATCTGAATAAAAAATGTATCACGAAGATGTCGGTCACAATTCTATTGAGCCTCACTTGGGCTAGGCTACGTAAACATGACAATACCACACTTACAGGCGAACTATTAGGCGGTAGTGGTGGTAAACATATTGGAGCATGAATAATAGATAAAACACTCATATTCAAGAATATATTTTTCAACATTCCTCGTTACAGCTGAGAGGCAACCTGGCCACCCTGGAGCCTGCATGTGACTGTCTCGCATTTTATTTGGATGCAGTTTCACTCGAAAGACCAGGATATTATGTTTATTATGCACAATGTGAGTGATATGAAAAAAGAAGGTTTCCTTTTCTGAGAAGGGAAAAGCACGCACCCAACACTGTATGAGTCGTAAAGGAGGTGTGCGAGTTTGAAAAATTAATTAGCCAGAGGTTTCCATCGTTGCAACGGAATAACATCGGGAGTTATTTTTAGCATCATCCTCTGCACCTGCAGTGACGCTTTACGACGCGCGTTCTTAGACGAGAGAAGGAGCGACACCAGTTGGAAATAACGGCGGCGGTAGATAACAACTTGAAATGAATATTTAGCTTTCACGCAAAAGTAAGGAGTACCAGTAGACCTACCACACCAACTGAAAAGTCTTATATTGATTTGTGCATTGGGGTGTTTTAAGAAAGATGACTTAAACAAAAAAAGTATAGGCTACACAAGGACACCAGGATGCAGCTGCCTCACTACTTTATGCACGTGCCATAAATCAAAAGTAACGTTACGTTATAGCAGCAGCATAGGCCTACTATTCTGGTTTCCTCTGGGTGCAATGCTTATGAATAATGACTGAAACAACAGTAGTAGTTCAACCATACCTGAACTCTGGTGCCAGGTTGGGTTTGAGGCCATAGAAACCAGCTGATAGGGTCAAAATCCACCGCGGGATGAAATTCCCGTTTTCACACTCCAGGTACGGTGCTGACCATTTGATATGGGATTTGTCAGGTATGAAACTCTCTCCTCTTTTCAGAGAAGCGTCAACTGATGTAATGTCTTGGCTCAACACCCTTTTGTGGAAATGGGGCTTCTTCTTGTCTTTGATGTCGTGGTACCACTCTGTCTCGGTCGTTCTGTTTTTGAGGTGATGGTGCGCGGTGCTGGAGAGATCCTGGAGAACTATCTCGCCTCCTGCTCTCGTAGCTTGGAGAAAGACAGAGCGCCCTTGGGCAGACGACTCAGTGTTGAATATGACCACGGCCCTGTGGATCTTGGAGTCCCCCTCTAGTATACTCCTGACCAGTGCGTGGTACCACTCAATGTCTCGTCGGAGACTCTGCTCCCTTGACCTGTTGGCTTGCAGTATCATGTTTAGGAAGTTAGTAGCGTGCATCACAGTGTCTAGCACGCTGTGCATGGAATAATGCGGGGCTGTATGAGACCTCCCTCGCAGAGCACTGAGCTCGTATCTCCGTGAGCAGTTGGCATGTTTTAAGGTGGTAGAATCCCCCGTGTGTAAAAACGCCGTGACGACCCGAGGAAGATGCTCCTCAATAGTCTGCGGCAAGACGGAGCGCTCTGTCGCGCCTTTTGGCGGATGAGACGCACGAAGATGTGCTTGTTGGTACTTGATATGAGTGTTGTAGATCGGCTGCTGTGCTCTGATATCTTTCTCGTGCTCTGGCCACTCCACGAATCGATCATTTGATCCAATAACAAATCCCACTTGCAACAGTAATGATAACCGGAAAACAGCCATATCCCCAATCATTTTACAGATGTTTGGCGACTGGATTGATGCTCAGCAAATGATTGCGTTGGGCAGTGTACAGCAGGCCAATTTCTCAGTTACAAATCTTTTTTTTTTCACCTGTAGATATTCACGCGAGTTCCACACTTGGCTCGTGAAAATAAGATAACTATCTTGAAATCTCTAGTAAAATCCCTTCTTCTTTTCTCCAAACAGATGTCACGTTTAGCTTGTTTATGTGTCTCCCGCTTGAAGCTGTTTTATCCTCTCTGATTCCTTTTGGTTAAACCAATCTAAAGAACATCGAAGACGGGCTTGGATGTTGCTTGGCGTCCTCCTTAGACTGTGATGTTTGAACACAGCCTGAATTGAAAAGAGAAAAAAATCCTCCGATTTTTGGAAGCACGGAGTCAGGATTTCACACTTGGGTGACAAACACACTCCGCCCTCTTCCGTCCACAACAAGCAGTAACTAAACCGTGGGGACATCGGGACCCATTCGTTCTTAAAGCCCGTCTCTTTCATTATCTTATAGGATTTCTAAAGTGCCCTTGATTCGCGAATGGCCGTTTCCTCTGTCAATCATTGCACTGGGAGCGCGGGTTAGGTGGAGAGGCGAAGGAGCTGTCTCGTGCTGAAAGCTGCGCTCGAGAAAAACAGCCAAGGAAAGGAGTCGCTCGCTCAGCAAACTGTGATCTCTCTCGGACGATGTTTTTTTAGAGGGAGACTTTCGGTTATTCTAATCTTTAATAACGTTCTAAAGATAGGATTACATGATTTTGAGATTTTATTGATAAAGGTCTGATGTCGTAAAATGTCGCCGTGTTGATTTATTTAGGCGAAGTGGTATAAAATATGCTGTCCATAGGCTAGTCAACAGGGATAACAGCAGGATTTGACTACAAATTGAAAATGTATACGTTGTAACCGGAGTAGATTGTCAGTTGTAGGTTAAGATTGTGCATAGTCAATCTGCTGAGGCGCTAAAGCCTACTCTATAATCGGTATAGGCTACAAATGGATTGATGATTAATGCTAAAAACATGCCACAGCGAAGATTACGTTGCTTTCGTCTTTATTAATAAATCCGTTAGTGACTATAGGCCTAGGAGGCAACCACAATTTGTATTTTATCACAAATGGGATGTTGATTGGACACATTTGATTCCAGGTTTCAAAACAATATTGAAAGAGGTCACAATGGCTGCGTTTACACAGGCAACCGAATTTTGATATTTTTTCCACTAATTGGTCTTTCGACCAATCACACCAGATATTCTCAAATCAGATCTTTTTCAGAACTGATCTGATTGGTCAAAAGACCAATTAGTGAAAAAAACGATCAGAATTGGGCTGCCTGTAGACGCAGACAAAGTAGGCTATATGGCATCGAAATTGTCTCATATCCTTTCTGCCTCGCAGACAAACATGGTGCAACAAAAGGCGATGAGGGACCACAGGCACATAGAACAAGCTGAATGTAAAACGTTTAAAGTTGTGAATCATGGTGCAATGAGTCATTGCAGCTGCACGACCACTTAATCCGTTGGCTCATGTCTGAAAACAAGGTAATATTGAATAACAAACAATTTCATCTTTCTTTGGACTTGCGTCACTGGATCAAGTGGCACAAAAACAGATTTTTCTCGTTTTAGACATCCTAAATGAATGCTAGGGCATGGCTGATTGAACCTTGGTAAATGGTGACGAGATTGAGTTGCACAAATACATACTGTCATATTATGCAATGTTAATTTCACTCATCTTTATAAATGAAACAATATGTGAGATGCAATTTGCAGTGAAACACTGTCACACACAAAATGGCCAACATTCTTACTCAATTCCATATCCAGAATATATCATATGGTTATGGATTTTGTACTAAAATCAATGCATTCTGTGCCACTAAACACACGCACACAGTAGTCATTTCTGTGTGCCTAATATATGCCTAAATCGTCTGGAGCTTATGCGGGAGCTATGTGCCTAAATACAGGATGACGGGAGATGAAGTCAGGTTACAAGTTAAAAAAAAAACGTTTCTCTAAGGATGTCAAGAAATGACGTGAGTCTGTGATATCTTGTTGTCCATAGGGTGTCACTTTAACCCTCATAAATGTTTATGGGCATGAATATTTAAAGAACATTTTTCGCTTCATCAACAACATTCTGTACAACCAAGACCATCAATACAACAGTCAGGCATTCACAACACATTTCCTGTCACCTTTGCATCTTAGTCTTTTGACACCTTTTCAATGGGTCCCGCTATCCTCACAATCAATCAAGTTGTCAATCAAGCTATAACTCTCTACACCTCATGGGTGGTACTGTATTCCCAATAAGATAATAAATAAAGAAAATATACAAAGAATGCAGCCATTTCTATGATTCCAAACTAATCAGACTAATAGAATAGAATAGAATATGGACTCCAATTCTCCTTTATACCTCTTGTGAGGCATAAAATGAGGTGAAGCATCCCTTTAAGCATGTTATATCCTGCCAGCAGCACCTTGCAAATTCAGGTGTGTATTTCCCCTACAATCTACTATAGACCCGTGCACCTTCCAATCAATAAACTCATCTAAAGTATGCTGTGGGTCCCTCATTTGTGTTACTCAAGCAAGCATCATTGAAAGATCATGGCTTTATTAACTCATGTGGACTCTCTATCTATCTATCTCATTGCATGTCTTTCACCCCCCCCACACACACACACACACACACCTCTATCTCCATCTCTCGCTCTATCTCTCTCCATCCCCCTCTCCCTCTCTCTCCACCCCCCCCTCTCCCTCTCTCTCCACCCCCGCCTTCCTTCCCTCCCTCTCTCTATCCATCCCCCTCTCCACCTCCCCCTCTACCTCTCTCTCTCTCTCTCCCCTATCTCTCTCTGGGGTGTAGGGGCATGTCAAGTCACGCTGTTTGGGCTGGAGGCATCTCATCCAGGGAGGAGGCTGAGGCTGGGGGAATACAGCCGTGACGGAGGGGAGGGGGGGTGTGTGACAGCTGGGTGCTGGGGCATCTCCTGAGGGCCACTGGGGCACCAAACCCAACATCCAAGACAGATTTATGGATCAGCAGGTGCACCCATTGTTATCAGCCACATCTCAAACCTCTGCTTTTCCAAAATATTGGTTGAGGAATTGCATAAATTGTGGCTCAATTCAAAATAGCAACCGTATCCCCATGAGTGATGCAATGTAAATGGCACAGATAAAGCAATTTGATACATAAGCAAACACATATGCTGATTAGTTCATTTTGAAAGAGGTCACCATTATGCCATTATATTTAAGTAATCAGGCACAATAGGCAGTGGGCCAGTCAACCCATTTACCTGTGACTGTATTCATGATACAGCACTGCCTATTGTGCCTGATTACTTAAATATAATGGCAAAATGTGTGCCTTATTGCTTTTATAAAACTGTTACCATATTTAAAATAACAATGAATTACATATGTTCATTAAACCGTTATTTTGAAAAGTACATTAATACAATTTCATTCTTCCACCAGAAGATATAGTCCGGACAAAAATCTGGTTGTTAGTTATTTTGATTTAACAACCCAGTGGTTAATTATTTTTACATAGTTGCTATGCAAAAGGACTACAATCCGTTCTAAACAAAATGGTTGCTATGCAGGCTGGATAGCTAACGTTATTGTCACTTCCTAGCTAGCTAGCCAACTTTAGCTAACTCAGTCACTCAAACGTTGAACCTGAAATGACTCGCTGCATTTTCGTTTGTCTTAACTTTTTTTCTATTGGCATTTACTTGGATATGTCCATGATAATAACGTTGATGCGTGATTTCGACTGGCTCAGAAAAAGTTGTCTCGTCTGGGTACGGTTCACTCTATGTATGTTACTAGAGATCGAAATTCAAAAGTGAAATATTGTTTCCAAGGTCGGACAGGCAGACAGCAAGGCTTATATTAACCCCGGCTGTACCAAACTAAATGCTAGGCTGGAAGCAAGGGGAAACAACGTGCGAGTTGGCATAAATACAAGAGATGATTCGGACAACAACATGAACATGATATTCTTATGGAAGCGCAGTGATACTTTTCAGATGGAACCGTTATCAGGCATAGGTGTGTCTATGACGGCCAATACAGCACGGCTTGGAACGCTGCTCGTCCAATCACCATCCAGGATCCAAACAACCAGTTTTCTAACAGTAGCGATTAGAAAGTATTGTGTACATTTTCTAGACAGATTGTTCAATATCTTCATACCCAGACAATCAAATGTAAACCATTTCAAATTATTTATTCTAGATAAACAAACTGAAGGTGACTTTTAAGGGTGCGTTCGTAAATTCACTCTGGACGCTCTGCTCTGAAAATGCGAGCGCTCTAGTTTTAGCGTCTAGAGCGCTTGTTAATGTCGACGAATTTACGAATGATAAAACGGTTCACAAATAAAAATGGCTGAAAACAGAGAAGGCGTGACTGCTCTCTTTTGGGTAGTAAACAATGTTGTTTCATCTATTTTTGAGACTCTGGTTGACAGCGACAGTGATGAAGACAATGTAAGATCAACACATTGGCCTTGCATCATGAATTTGGCGTGTCAGTGTGTCACTAACCTTGTTTTTAGCTACAGTAACATCAAGCTAGCTAGCTAGTTAACGTTAGCAAGTGCAGTCAGCTGATTGTCAGATGAAATGGCAATAGCTAGAGTAGTATAACAGAATTTACTTAGTTAGCAACATAGCAGGCTATTCTAGATAGCTAGCTTGCTACAGGACAATGTCTTTCATTTGGTTTTTTTAGGAGTATGACACTGCCAACATTGACATGGAAATCCTTAATATGTTAACACCCAATCCGCAATTTACACACACACGGATTCCAGACTATGCCGAAAAAAGTGTACTTATGATGACGACTTCAAAATGCACTTCAGAATGAAAAGGAGCACCTTCCAAACCCTCTGCTAGGAAACAGCTAACCAAATAACCAACCAGGCAGTCGGTCGGCCAGCCATTCTAGCAGACAAACAGCTCATGATTGTTCTGTGGTTATTAGGAAATCAGGAGTCATTCAGGTGAATATTGTTGTGCCATTATAAACTAATCATGATCATGGATGTGATCAGATACAGAACTTGACAAAATTATGTCAAAATCTACAGTACCACACCATTGACAAGCAACGTCATAACTAGCCAACTCCATCACAGCTAGCTACTGTAGTCCATACACGTGCACAGACCAACAACATACAATTATAGACCTAGCTACTTCAAACACTGTAATACGTTGTCATAATGCTCAGACAACAGGTAAACAGGGCCACAGACTGTTACTCGCACATTTCAAAATATATAATAAAATAAACGGCAAGCGATCTGCAATAAAACTCACCAGAAATCCATCCTGCTAAATGGTCAATCGGTTTTGTTTACATTATATTGACATTACCTTTCAACTGTCATCAAGCACTGTATTAAAAGGCACATGGTAGCGCTTACGCCTTGTTGTGTTAATGACGAACTGCATGTTACTGCAGCATCATTTGGATTTGATCTCGAATCATGACTGATAGGCCTAGCTGGCAAATAATGAATTTAGGTTCAGAGTAATGTTATAATGTTATTATAACAGTTATATCATAATGTATATAATATCATAATATAAAATTATATTCCTTTGTGCAGGGGAATCAGCGACAGGTTCGATGTCTCTAAATCTACGGTCAAGGCCTGCTTCCAGAGGGTGATCGAAGCAGTATCTCATCTCTCTGCACGAGTCATCGTCTGGCCAACAGGGGCCGGAGCACAAGAGGTCATCAGTGGCTTCGCAACGGCAGCTAAGTTCCCTGGGGTGATCGGAGCCATTGACGGAACACACATTCCCATCAAGGCCCCCCGAGAATACCCTGAGACAAATGTCAACCAAAAGTCTTTCCATTCTATGCACCTCCAGGCCGTCTGCGACGACAAAATGCTTTTCACCAGTGTATTAAGTGCCTATCCCAACTCAGGGTATTCACTCTGCACCACAAGGTATAGACAATAGAGAGGTCCTTCACCCATCTGAAGGAAAGGTTCAGGCGCTGAAGTACCTTGATATGAACCGCACTGACCTGATCCCACTCTGTATACTCGCATGTTGTGTGCTACACAACATTTGCCTCTGCAATGATGATACCATAGATGGTTTGCTCCGGGGCATGCTACATGGTGAACAGGAAGAAGAGCAGGATGTCAATAATAATATGCCATTTAGCAGACGCTTTTATCCAAAGCGACTTACAGTCATGCGTGCATACATTTTTACGTATGGGTGGTCCCGGGGATCGAACCCACTACCTTGGCGTTACAAGCGCCGTGCTCTACCAGCTGAGCTACAGAGGACCACAATGATGAAGAGAGGGTGATGCCTGTTGCATCGCAGAAGCGGAACTACATTGCTCACCTGTTGTCTCATGAGCTGTAGGCTAAAACCCAAACCCACCCAATGCCTCTGGACCAGCGTTGGGCACCCCACCTCAAGATGTGTGTATGCCATGGAGCCAGCACCTACTTTTCCACTGCAGCTCTCGCTCTGTTCCTTCCCCCCACAAACAAAAACAGAAACAAATGTTAAATAGTTTTTATTGAATAATTAAAGTCAATGTATTTCATTTACTACAAATAATGAACTTGTAAATAATTGTTTTGATATGCCTATATCAAAACTAAACCTGTTTTGATGTGACTATATTTATTTGACAGAATTAATAAATACCATTTTCAGGTTCTTAATTTTTGACACTTCACTTCTTCAAGCTTTGGAGGATGTTTACTACAGTTCTCTGTTGCTCCAGTAGTTGTTTCATCATGGCCATCTTCTCTGTGTGGCGTGTCTGTGCTTCCAATGCCCTTTTTTCAGCTGCCTGCTGTCGTGTATCATCCTCCACCCTGTAACCTTTAAGCCAAACTGGCTCCTCTGCAGGTTTCCTTTTTCTGATGTGGTGGCTTCACAGATTGTGTTGTTTGTCCCTCATCCTCTGGCTGGTGTGCATTGTCCTCTGGCTCGGTGGACTCTGCTTGTGTCAGGTCAGGTTGAGCGGTGGGCTTTGGAGCAATTGGTAGACCTAACATGGGCTATTGACACAGGGTTGATGTTGGGGTATCTATGAAGGAGGGTGTCTAGCGCATTCAAATATGGGTATATTGCCATTCCTATGCCCAATCTTTTGTTATTAGAGAGGGTCTCCTTGTACACTTTTAACATGCCCTTCCACTTGTTGTCATATTGGGGGCCTGTGACCTGATGGCCTTTCTTCTGCATTTCTAGTGCTATGACCTCCCAGGCAGCTTTTTTTCTCATTTTTGAAGAATGGAAATTTGATCTGTATTGTTCATAAAGTGCAATGAGGAGAAGGAACGCTGCCTGGTCCCAGGTGAACCCTGCTACCCCTGACTCAATGGCTCCCTGACTGACAGCTGAGGTTTCTTCACTGGCTCCCTGAATCCCTGAATCCCTTGCTCCCCCACTGGTTGGCTCCTGCAGTGATCCTGACTCTACAAAAGAATAAATAAATAAATACAACAATATAAGGCTACTGTCGGCTGATTAATTACTAGGTTGAAGATAACAACCCCTAGATCAATTGGATGGAGAAACTTGGCTAGTGTCACGTCTCCTCCCGTTGCTCCCCTCCGGCGCTCTGATTCGCCGGTCTACTGAGCCACCGGTCTGAGCGCACCACCTCGGCAACACCGGAATGGAAACCCAACGCACCATAATCACCTCCAGCGCACCTGCACCTCATCTCCTCACCACCCCTATATAGCCCTGGACTGTTCAGTGTGTGTGTGTGAGAGATTGTTAGTGTCTTGTCATGTACTCACTCTTTGTTGTTCTCTTGCTCAGTGTTAAGTAAACCTTTACATTGTTGATTCCTGCGTCTGCGTCCTGCCTCTTCGTATCCTCAGTACTCGTCACAGCTAGCTAACGTTAGCTAAATTACCTAGCTAACATTAGCTTACCTAGTAGGTGAATGTAATAAATTACATACACCTTCAATCTTCATGAACACATACATACGCTACATAACTAAATTACCTCCTTGGTTTGTTTTGCCATTACATTTGGCAATATGTTGAATTATAACTTCAAGTGTATCAATATAGCCACATCCATCACAGCTTGCTGAACTCTTGCAGATGCTCGGATCAACCCTACTCCTTGGCCAGAGCGTCCAGTGTACGCTCCGAGAGCGAAACGCTCTGAATTGACGAACGGACAATCCGATAACGCTCTGAATTTACAAACACCCAGAGCACACTCTGAGCGCTCTCTGGCACTCCAGAGTGAATTTACGAGCGCACCCTAAGTCTCTTAAAAAGACATGCCAGTGTTTAAAGTACACTATACTTTATCAGAGGACCCTAATGCAGAATAATTGGGACCTTGAGAGACATTAAGTCCAGATCTCTCTGACAGTTTAGAGATGAGAGTAGTTAGCAATTCTTCTGGAATTGAAAAAGCTGTAAGACTTGTGTTGATAGGTTATTTAGCTGATTTGGTGAGCTAAGACATCAGGTAATTGTTGTAAAATAGGATTTCTACTTGTGATATAATTGGATACCCATTGGATAACATTTAAATAGGACGTGTTAAACAAACTTTATTTGACATTTTAAAAAACTGTTCCTTCTAGGACACAAGTCAACAGATACAGTCAAAGTACAAAATAAGCTGATTTTGTATAACATATTAAAGATAAAAAACATAGACAAACCCAAAAAATACAACCGTAAACAGCACCTTAATTGACACACATGGTCAATAATATATTCAGTCACAGATTTATCAAAACTGTACAGTACATGAAGACATTCTGGGCTAGTCTCACCATACTTCTTCATGGGCAGTCAGGGTCTGTGGCCCAAATTGTGTGAGCCAAATAGTTTTTGTTTTGTATTACACAAATGTGTGTTTTCTGTGTACATATTGCGTGTTTGTCATAGCAAACATTATCAGTAACAAATGCGTTGTTGTCACAGGCTACACACTTGTCAAGTTTCATTTCATTTTGCATAGTATTATTATAAGGCACAACCCTGCTCTTAAAATCTTGTTTCAGATCACTTTTTTGTTTTTCTGAGTTGCGTGTGAATAAAGTTAGAAACACTGGGAGGAAAGTGATGCCATGAATCAGCCCAAAAAGCATTACCAAGAACATAATCTTAAAAAAAGTCCTGAAAATATGATTATTTGAGGCAGCCAAAACCACCACACCTAAAATGGTCGAACTAGCCCCTTGTACTATGGGATAGCCCAAAGTAAAGAGAGCATCAACAACTCTTTCATTGCCACTCGATTTTTTGCTCGAGACAAAGGCATAGGATATATGAGCAGAAAAGTCAACGGTGAAACCAATGCAGACAACAAGAATGATCATGGATATGGAGTCTAGATTGACGTCCCACAATGCCATGAAACCAGTGACGCCCACAATGACAGAAGCAATAGAGAATGTCACCCACAGAGAACAGAGAGGGTTAGGAATCAGTAGGAGGGCGATAATCAACATGACTGCTGTCGTGACTCCAATATTCTGGAGGGTGCCACTCACTATAACAGCATACTGGTCATAGTAGATGAATGCTGGGTGGTAAACCATCAATGGGACAACACTACAACTCTCTGCTGTTTCTTTAAGACTGTTGACCATTTCAATTTCCATACTGGCATTGACTATATTAACAGTTTGGATGAAGAATCGAGAAGCATGGATAGCATTACTGGTGAAGTTCACATCTTGCTTAAAATCAGGGTACAAATTCAGAAAAAGAAATACATTTGCACTGAATACAATTTCATCATCAATATTTAAATGTGTACTTCGTGCATAGCCTTCATAGTAATCAAGCCAGGATGTATACAAATCATCCGCAATAAATTGAAGCTTTTTAAAGTCATCCATGCAGGAGTGGAGTTCAGATCGTTTGTTCTTATCCCAATATGGAAATTTCTCACTGACAATTACCATGACATTAGGACCATAAGTAGAGAAGTATTGCCTGTCATTGTCATAATATGGAATAACGTAAGAGTCATCAGCTGCCAAATCACGAAGATCAATTCCTTGCTGTATTTGAAAACACCCATAGATACTTGTGGCCAAATACCCAGCATAAATAAAGATTACAATTACTTTGGTCCATGGTTTTGTCAGAGAAGGACCATAGTATTTCTTAAATAAATTATTGATTGGTTGTTCTTTCTCTGTCCCAGTGTCTTTATCATAGTTCCCTCCCACACAGCACATACTATACCCATTAGAACATTCTTTGGGATTCTCAGATGGAATCTTCATGCAAGTCAACCAGTGTCTGTTGCTTCTTTCTCTCCTCCCATTCAATGCCAGGAAAGCTCCAAAGAATGTTATATTGTAAATGTAGCAAAATATAATGGCAGTGCTTGTATACAGGCAAAAATATTGTACTGACGGAAAGTCGGACATGAGTCCAATGTAAAACCCAAGGACGTCAGTCAAGGTGGTGATGGTTATAGACATGGCAGCTTCTTTGTAGGTGTGTGCCATGCGTTTCTCCACGGGGTCTTTGACATTGGTCTGCTGCCAGTTTGACACCATGATGAACATGTCATCGACACCAATTCCTGTAAAGTATACATGCTGTTGTCATCTAGTGAACAGAGTCAGTTGGAGCTTTGAAATGCATTTAACCTGACATTGAAAATTGACTTATTATTGACTCCATGAATTATCTTACCAAGTATAAGGAAAGGACAGTTTGCCACAGTAATGACAAAGGGCATTCCAATGTAAAACATCAATCCAAATGAGGAGAGCACAGCCAGGCCAGCAGAGAGGACACCAATGGCAGCCACCCACACTTTGTTCCTCACATTGTCCAGCCTAAGACAAAATGGTTGTCATCAACTAACAACCGAATTTACTTGGAATGATCAACATTTGAATGGCAATTTACCATACTTTGACAGCGACTGGTCAATTTGGTCTGAAATTCAATTGTATTTTTCTTACCTTAGGCAAGATATGACTGAAAAGGCGATGGCAAGGGCATATGTGGTTGAGAACAATGGAATCCCATCTGTGGTGTGTTTTTCGATCTCCTCCTGCTTTGATCGTGATGTATAGTAAGACACCTACAAAATTAGATGTTCCATGGTGAAGCAACTGTTAAACAAAATATACATAATTCAATGTACGGCCTACTTAAAAGTAAATAATCTATAAGAGCAGTATCGTAACTGTGGTATAGAAGATTCCTCTGGTTTGTAAAGGACAGAGAGTGTTATATTTCATGTGCTGTAGCCATGCCACTACTGTACTTGGTAACACTTTACAATATGGTTACGTGCACTTGCATTAACTAATGTTTTAGCATGAGTAAATGATTACCAAATACATTGTCAAAGCAATGTTCTGAAAATATCGTCCATAGTTCATATTCTATTCAATTTGTCATATAGCTAGCTAGCTATCTTGCTACAGTTCTCCAGTCAATGTTTAGCTGCCTAGCAAAGTACAGAGAGTGCTATATTTCAAGTGCTGTAGCCATGCCATTACTGTACTTGGTAATGCTTTACAATAAGGTTACCGGTACATACATAAGTATTAACTAATGCATCAGCATGAGTAAAATTATTAACAAATACATTGATAAAGCAATGATCTGAGAACATCGTACTTCTGCTGATTCCGCTGGTTTGTAAAGTACAGAACATTGTACATGTCTACAGTTTGTATTCTATTAAATTTGCCATACCTAGCTCGCCTGCTGTGCCAGTCAATGTTTAGCAGGCTAGCTAACGTTTCATGTTTAGCTTGTGATGGAATTGTGTGACACTTGTGTGATTGTGTGACTGTGTCAGTCTTTATGCTTAAAAATAAATAAATAGATTACTCTGAATTCGTTTTTTAAAGTGATGAAGTAGCATGAAGTTCAGCTGTCATGGCATATTAGTTAACGGTTGTCACGCCCTGGCTCTGGGGACTCTTAAATGTTGAGCCAGGGTGTGGATTTTCTATGTTTAGTTTTCTATGTTTTTTGTTCTAGATCGTTTAGTTCTATGTTGGTCAGGGTGGTTCCCAATCAGAGGCAGCTGTAGCTCGTTGTCTCTGATTGGGGACCATACTTAGGCAGCCTGTTGGCACCAGTTAGTTTGTGGGATCTTGTTCCGTAAAGGTTTGTGTTGTGGAACCTCAGGACTTCACGTATCGTTTTGTTGTTTTGTTCGTGTGTTGTGTACTAAATAAAGATGTACACTTATCACGCTGCGCCTTGGTTCCACGAGTCATCAGTCAACGTTCGTGACAGAAGATCCCACCTAAAGAGGACCAAGCAGCGTGTCCAGGAACAGACAGCCTGGACTTGGGAGGAGATCCTGGACGGGAAGGGATCCTGGACTTGGGAAGAGATTCAGGCCGGAATGGATCGCCGTCCTTGGGAGGAGACTGTGGAGGCGCGCTACAGAGAGGAGCAGCGGCAACGCAGAGGGTACCGGCCGAGGAGGAAGCCCGAGAGACAGCCCCAATAAAACATTTTGGGGGGGCTAAAAGGGTGGTTGGCGAAGCCTAGAGTTAGAGCAGAGCCAACTCCCCGTACTCAGGCTAGGAAGCGTGAGACTGGGCAGGCTCCGTGTTATGCGGAGCCACGTACTGTGCCGCGAGTGTTCCGGCACTGTCCTGTACGTCCGGTGCTAGCACCACGCACGTGTCGTGCTAAGATGGGCATGCAGCCAGGACGGGGTGTGCCGGCTCAACGCTCGTGGCCTCCAGTACGCCTCCTCGGTCCCGTATGTCCTGCGCCAGTGCCACGTGCTGTAGCGCCAGTACGAGTGCACAGCCCTGTACGTCCTGTGCTGATGCCTCACACATATTGTGTGGAAATAGGCATTCAGCCAGGACGGGTTGTGTCAGCTCTCCGCTCCAGACCTCCAGTCCGCCTCCACAGTCCGGCCCGGCCCGTTCCGGCTCCCCGCACCAAGCCAGTGGTGCGTGTTCCCAGTCCAGCCGGCCTGTTCCTTCTCCCCGCACCAAGCCAGTGATGCGTGTTCCCAGTCCAGCTCGGCCTGTTCCTGCTCCCCGCACCAAGCCAGTGGTGCGTGTTCCCAGTCCAGCCCGGCCTGTTCCTGTCCCTCGCACCAAGCCAGTGGTGCGCGTCGCCAGCCCGGTCCGGCCTGTTCCTGTCCCTCGCACCAAGCCAGTGGTGCGCGTCGCCAGCCCAGTCCGGCCTGTTCCTGTCCATCGCACCAAGCCAGTGGTGCGCGTCGCCAGCCCGGTCCGGCCTGTTCCTGTCCCTCGCACCAAGCCAGTGGTGCGCGTCGCCAGCCCGGTCCGGCCTGTTCCTGTCCCTCGCACCAAGCCAGTGGTGCGCGTCGTCAGCCCGGTCCGGCCCGTTCCTGCTCGCCGCACCAAGCCAGTGGTGCGCATCGTCAGCCCGGTCCGGCCCGTTCCTGCTCCCCGCACCAAGCCAGTGGTGCGCGTCGTCAGCCCGGTCCGGCCCGTTCCTGCTCCCCGCACCAAGACAGTGGTGCGCGTTGTCAGCCCGGTCCGGCCCGTTCCTGCTCCCCGCACCCAAGCCAGTGGTGCGTGGTGTTCAGTCGGCACGCCCGTGCCTGTTCCACCGGTGCCTGGTCCGGCACCGGTCAGCTGCTCCACTCCGGAGTCAGAGCAATCCGCTCCACCGGGGTCCGGTCCAACTCCAGTCAGCGGATCCACTCCGGAGCCAGAGCAATCCGCTCCACCTGTGTCCAGTCCAGCTCCGGCCAGCGGCTCCAGTCCGGAGCCGGTAAGGTCTGGTCCACCGTCGTCGGGTCCAGCTCCAGTCAGTGGGGCCAGACCAGACCAGGGGCGCAACGGGGAGGTGGAGAAAAGGTGGTGGTCACGCCCGGAGCCGAGGCGGAATGCCCACCCGGCCCCTACCCTCTTGTGTTTGTGTGGCGCGGTCGCAGTCCGCGCCTTTGGGGGGGGGGGGGTACTGTCACGCCCTGGCTCTGGGGACTCTTAAATGTTGAGCCAGGGTGTGGATTTTCTATGTTTAGTTTTCTATGTTTTTTGTTCTAGATCATTTAGTTCTATGTTGGCCAGGGTGGTTCCCAATCAGAGGCAGCTGTAGCTCGTTGTCTCTGATTGGGGACCATACTTAGGCAGCCTGTTGGCACCAGTTAGTTTGTGGGATCTTGTTCCGTAAAGGTTTGTGTTGTGTAACCTCAGGACTTCACGTATCGTTTTGTTGTTTTGTTCGTGTGTTGTGTACTAAATAAAGATGTACGCTTATCACGCTGCGCCTTGGTTCCACGAGTCATCAGTCAACGTTCGTGACAACGGTAGTCATTGGTAAAGATGTGAACTGTAACCACTTTACTATAGTGTCCACAAGACGATGGACTACTGATGAATTACAATTTGTTAAGGTCTAAGGCCCCGGGGCTGGGTTTCTACTAAGCTAGTCTCTAATTTAATAATTGTAAATTGAAAACACAGTCTCCAAATGCATTTGTAGATAACAGCCATGGAAGAGGGTGAAATTGCAGCTCCAGCTGTCAGTAAAGGGAGAGTGTAGGCTACCGGATAGGGCAGGTAATATTGTGGGAGGACATTATGAAAATATTCTCCAGTTCCAGTACCTAGAGGGTTAAGTGCTGACATATAAAATTGTTTAGTGCAAATCCAACCCTTGTAATTTAGGTACAGTATGAAAATAAGGAGATTACAATTAGGCTACAGGAGATGAGCATTACAGGTAACATTTTATGAGGTTCATTTTATTTAATTCCATTCATTTTAGCAATGTTGCTTGCTAAATGATTGCAGTTGTTCCCATAAATAGACAGTACATGGCTGCTCTATATCACTGACCCTGGATAAGCTAGCGACTGGGCTAACACAGCTAACCTTTTAGGTCATTAATATGCTGTTATTATTAACACTTCGTTGGCTTTATAAGCATGAGATAAATCGAACTAGCTAGTAGCTAGCTAGTTAGTTATACCTATGTGGCTTACAAGGTTAGCTTACTTTTTTCAAAACTAACCTCATTGTGGCTTCTTGTCCCTCATACTAGCCTTTACAGCCAAATATCACTTCAGAAATGTCAAAAATATTGATATGGCCAGCATTGTAGACCATTTCTCCCCTCTTGCTGCAGCTTTAGCTCATCTCGAAATAACAGAGAAATGCTGTGAAAACCAGCATGCTGCAACTGTTCTAAAATGTTTTGTCACCAGTCCTTGATTTGTTGACATTTTTAGTCCTTACGGACTGTAGCTCCTATGGCACTAATCAAGTGAGCACCTTTGGAGCTTCGCCCAAGCAAGGCATTTGATTGGTTTGACATGTTGCAAGGCGTCACTGATTTACACCGGTTCTTACCCCTCTTTAGTTGATTTCTGCCATGGAACTTCCCCAGGCTTCCCATTGTAGGGAAGCTTGGTTCGCGACAAGGCTACTACTAGGCTAACATATGGAATTGTTTTAAGATGGTCATACCAAGGATCATTTAGCTATTTTATTAGGAATTTTAGGACCCCTGTAAGTATCAAAAAAGACATACAGTATATAAAAATGATTTGATGAAACATCGAATTTGGCTTTACTGCTATTATCCCATAGAAACGCATTGAATAACAGATTCATACATGAAAAGACAAAGTGTCTGTCCTATATCTGAAAGAATTCCCCCCAAAAAAGAAGAAAAAAAGGAGCTTTCTAACATTATTAATTTTTCGGCCTGGTACCTGGTTATCTTCAGACAAGTCCCATGACACTTGTGGGGTCGAAGAGCAAAACGGAGAAGATAATCGTGTTCGTGAGTGTCTCATATTTCCATAAAGTGGTAATATTAGTTTATAGCCCAAACCATTCAGACGCTAAAGACGTTTTCATGAGATTCAGGATGTCTCCTGGTCTGACAAACAACGCTGTGGCTCTGCCACCTTCCACTGCAGAGGCGGAAGACCGACAGCGGCGGATGTGGTGGATTGAGACGCAGCCCATGCAAAAAATATCTCAACTTTAAACAGACATATTTTGATGGGGAATTTTGTAATTAGATTAGACACGCTCTCATGGGACATTAGTTAGTCAATGGTACCGGTGTGAATAGTAACACAAACAAACTTTTACATAACATGAACTGACATTATGTTCACCATACGTGTGTCCCTTATGGAAAAAACACATGATTTCACATGTGGAAGATCATATTATTTTCTCACCTGGGATTTGAACTCACAACCTCTATGTTCTCGGCATTCCAATATTTCTGCTGTGCCACCACGCCTCTGTTAACAACTGATGTCACCTGTATTCTTACAGGTTGGACATCAAAGTGTATCTCAGCTTTGTTAAAAATATACGATTATATTTATC
This sequence comes from Coregonus clupeaformis, assembly GCF_020615455.1. Classification (NCBI taxonomy): domain Eukaryota; kingdom Metazoa; phylum Chordata; class Actinopteri; order Salmoniformes; family Salmonidae; genus Coregonus; species Coregonus clupeaformis. Next base: position 12,693,405 of record NC_059198.1, read on the forward strand.
ATAGTGATTCAGGAGTAACATTAAAATTGAATAATATGCCCTACCACATTAGTCAACTATACAGAAAACCTTCAAATTGCTGAAATAAGTCAATGAAATCAATGATGAGAGATTAGTCAGATTAATTGATAACTAAAATAGCAGTGCAGATGGCACTCTTTTGCTAAGTGCAGATATGTATTATAGGTAACGAATGTGTATGGGAATGCTATAGACTTTGTGGCGCAGCAGCAAGTTTAGTGCACCTCAAATCCAGAGGTTGTGAGTTGCAATCCCAGGTGGGGTCATACTTTAGCTGACAGCATATCACTAACTTTAAAACAATTTCATTACTTTACTTATAAAAGACCATCACCTGACATCCTGACGAATGGTAAAACAAATGTCTTGAGAAACGTACAAATATCCTAACATGAATGTCACGTGATCATGTGAAATGTCACATGTGAACTGTTCCAAGTTTCCACGTGAAATCATGTGTTTTTTCTGTAGATGCGGCCGCATAATTTGCTCCTAGCAGAATTCCGCCTAGGCGAAGTGAATGTCTGTGCCTGTCACACCAGCCTTCGCTTTGGCTCCCTCTCCTGTCCAGCTCAGGCGTTCGGCGTCGCCGGCCTTCCAGCTGCTGCCAAACCTACTGCTGGAAAACGCCCTTCACTCATCAACCCCGGACTTGTCTCGTCATCATTACACACACCTGGTTCCAATCCCCGCTCTATCACTCTATATACTCCCTCTGCCATTTGTCTTTGTCGGTCATTGTAAATGTTACTTGTTTTCATGAGAGGAATCTCCTACTATTTCCTGAGTACTTCATATTTTGCATTTTGGGTTCGCCCTGTGCCTTTTTGTTTATGAAGATATATTTTGAGCACAACACCGTTTGGGTTTCGTCCCACTTTGATCTATGGTACTTAAATAAATTCAGTAGTTCTAAACCTGCGACTGCCTCCTCCTCTCTACACCAGTGACAGTGCCTCGCATACTACCTTAAAGACCTTCGCTTGAAAAACGAGAAAAAAGCGGCAATGTTACTGTTTGTCCCTCTTGAGACAACATAGCTACAACATAGCTAGTACACACTTCCTCAAAATAGTTTGTAAGATAAATCAATGAATCTGTAATTAATTTTGACGTTTTTGCCGAGGAGGTCTTAGTCGCACAATTTTACATCTAACTACGATGTTTGGTGCAGTATTTCTCAAGTGAAAAAATGTGCATGAAAACTAGTCTCATCTCATTGAATGACAACAAACACTTTATTGAAGAATCCCGTCCATAGTTCTCACTCCTCTTAAGAGTAGTACTGTTGACCAATCACGTATGAAGGGGCGTAGACTTCGGCTACCGAACCTCGACTTGCCTCAAGAAAAAAATGTGTGCACACGAACCTGGTGCGAACAGACTAGCCTCAAGAAAAAAATGTGTGTGCTCGAACAGAAAAAATAATTATATCCAAACTCCATGCAAACTCCATAACAAACAAAAGCGTCACAACATGTTGTCATAATGCGCAAACTGTTTAGACTGGGAAGCATGCAACAGGTGTCAGGGGGATGCCAGCAATCTGAATTTCATGCTACGCCACCAGGTCTGTGGCCATGACAGAGATTGGCCAGAGTTTTATTGGCAAGAATTCATTTGTGTACTTCTAAAAGTTGCCCAGAATGAAGTCAATAATTGTGCAATTATCTGACAACACCAACTAAAAAGTAGCAGTGCTCGGGAACACTTGACATAAATGCTCTCTGGATTTGAAACTGCAACTGTTTGGTCTGGAATGCATTAGGGGACTTTCACACCAAATTGGTTTGGTGCATTTCCGTTTACCCCCTTAGTTCAGTTTGTTTGGACTGGTGTGCATTCTGGAGCGCACTTAACAACACACCGTGGTTTGCTCAAAAAGGGTGGTCTCGGTCATTTGCAACTCATACCATGGTGCGGTTAGCTGCAGGTGAGAACGCAGTCCGGACCAAACACAGGAAAATAACCAGAAGCGCACATTGTTATATGTTGTTTGACTGCGAGCATTTGATGAAATACACCCAGCATCATAACTTGATATCTCTGAAACATTCTGTGAGTAGGAGTGCATTTATGAGCGCATCCGATGCAGATTAGGGGATATGGGGGCTATACCGGGATAAAGGTTACTGAATATAGCCTATTCACCTTGCAGTAAGAGCGTTTTTTGCGGTTTCCTCCCGCATGTTGTTGGAAGACCAGAGTGAAAGTAATATGAAAATTGGAAGACAAGTGATGCTTCATGATAATCATAAATGGATTTAACATGAGTATGTTTGTCCAATAAACAAATATCTTGCAAGAACACGTGGTTTTGTTTAGGAATTTTTGTTTGTTTGACATTTTGGGAATGTGAAACCAACCAGTTTAAAAATGGCAAAAATACAATGTAACAAATAGTCAAACTCTGATTCAAATATAGCTCAGAACTATGTGTGAAAATGCCCTTAATGTCTCATTAGTGCCACCAGATACTTATTTGCTACCAAGAACATACATTCACCAGCCAGTTTATTAGGTACACCCATCTAGGACCCCCCTTTGCCTACAGAACATCCTGTATTCTTCAGGGCATGGATTCTACAAGTCGGAAATGTTCTACAGGGATGTTGGTCCATGCTGACCTGATGGCACTTTCCTCTTTTGTTCTCTATTGCTCCTCTATTGTTTCTCAAGCAAGGGGGGGAGGCCGATGACATCACAAATCTCCATCAGACCAACTCCTTGAATGCCCTACTCCTTGAAGTTTGCAGCTACTTTTCTCAAAACGTATTTTTTTACACTTTAGTACTTTCCTGTATTTATACTTGGGATATCGCTTTTCAACAGTAAAAGTTAAACAAATATTTAAGTATTGCCCATGTTTTGTGAATCAAATTGATAATTGTTAGCTTATAATGGTGCAGTTGGTAGAACATGGTGCTTGCAACACCAGGGTTGTGGGTTTGATTCCCATGGGGGACCAGTACAGAGATCTATGCACTCACTACGGTAAGTTGCTCTGGATAAGAGCATCTGCTAAATGTAAAATGATTAGTTAACACTGATTTGTGTAACCTTCTTGTGAAGTCGACAGGGTTGGGAAGCAAGTGGTTACATGTTACATGTAATCGGATTACAAAAAACTAACTGTAATCAGTTACGTTACCAGCAAAAATATTGTAATCTGATTACAGATACTTTTGAAAAACTAGACGATTACTTCTTGGATTATTTTTAAATTCAGAAATGATGTTTGCGAGAAAAAAAATACATTGGCACCTTTCTATTTCTCAATGACATTCAATTCGGCATTGAATAAAGGGCAAGTTTAAGTTTGTTCCACCTGAGCGAGTCTGACCACAAGTCAGAGACCATTATGATGACACACCAAATGCATTTGTTGGATCCTTTTTGTGTTCTTCTTATGCCTCTTAAGTAATCCAAAAGTAACAGAAAGTAATCAGATTACATTACTGAGTTTGGGTAATCCAAAAGTTATGTTACTGATTACAATTTTGGACAGGTAACTAGTAACTGTAATGGATTACATCTAGAAAGTATCCTACCCAACCCTGTTCGTCGTAATGCTTTCATAAGATTGGCTAAAGCTATAGTATATACAGCTCTGGAAAGAATTAAGAGACCACTGCACATTTTCTTAAATCAGCATCTCTACATGTATGATAGCCATTCCATTCCAGTGTCTGTTGAATTCCAACACAGGCACACCCTATCTAATGAATTAGGTACTGATTAGGTGATCACCTGAACCAAATCTTATTTAACGAGGAAAAGTATAAAAACCACTGCTGTGGTCATCACTATCCTCTTGCAATAGGGCGAAAATGACTTTCTACTGACCGGGATGACCGCCAACTAATTTGAATGTCACTCAACAACCGTAGGATGACATCAAGTGACCTACAAAAAGAATGGCAAACTGCAGCTGGGGTGAAGTGCACGGCGAGGACGGCTCGAAACAGGATCCTAGGGGCAGGGCTGAAGTCGTGCAAAGCTAGAAAAAAGCCCTTCATCAATGAGAAGCAAAGAAGAGCCAGGCCGAGGTTTGCAAAAGACCATAAGGATTGGACCGTAGAGGACTGGAGTAAGGCCATCTTCTCTGATGAGTCAAATTTTCAGCTTTGCCCAACACATTTACGTCATTTAGCAGACGCTCTTATCCAGAGCAACTTACATGAGCAATTAGGGTTAAGTGCCTTGCTTAAGGGCACATCGACAGATTTTTCACCTAGTCGGCTTGGGGATTAGAACCAGCAACCTTTCATTTACTGGCACAACGCTCTTACCCACTAAGCTACCTGCCACCACTAACACCTGGTCGTCTAATGGTTAGACGGAGACCTGGAGAGGCCTACAAGCCACAGTGTCTCGCACCCACTGTGAAATTTGGTGGAGGATCGGTGATGATCTGGGGGTCCTTCAGCAAGGCTGGAATTGGGCAGATTTGTCTTTGTGAAGGACGCATGAATCAAGCCACGTATAAGGTTGTCCTGGAAGAAAACTTGTTTCCTTTTGCTCTGACATTGTTCCCCAACTCTGAGGATTGGTTTTTCCAGCAGGACAATGCGCCATGCCACACAGCCAGGTCAATCAAGGTGTGGATGGAGGACCACCAGATCAAGACCCTGTCATGGCCAGCCCAATCTCCAGACCTGAACCCCATTGAAAACTTCTGGAATGTGATCAAGAGGAAGATGGATGGTCACAAGCCATCAAACAAAGCCGAGCTGCTTGAATGTTTGTGCCAGGAGTGGCATAAAGTCACCCAACATCAATGTGAAAGACTGGTGGAGAACATGCAAAGACGCATGAAAGCTGTGATTGAAAATCAGGGTTATTCCACCAAATATTTATTTCTAAACTCTTCCTAAGTTAAAACATTAGTATTGTGTTGTTTAAAAATGAACATGAACTTATTTTCTTTGCATTATTTGAGGTCTAACAACACTGCATATTTGTTGTTATTTTGACCAGTTTTCATTTTCTGCAAATAAATGCTCTAAATGACAATATTTTTATTTGGAATTTGGGAGAAATGTTGTCAGTAGTTTATAGAATAAAACAAAAATGTTAATTTCACCCAAACACATACCTATAAATAGTAAATCCAGAGAAACATATATTTTTGCAGTGATCTCTTAATTTTTTTCAGAGCTGTATATGCTATTATTTCAATGACATACATACCTTAATATTTTCATTGTCTCTCTCATCTGATAGGATCCTTAGGAATTCTTTTAACCATGCCTCAGCTCTGGTGGTGTGACTTTCCAAGAAGTAGAAAAGCTTTACAGCTTTGGCACTTTTGACTTCACTTTTGTTAGTTGCTCGAACCCCACCTATTGCAGATCCCAGAAAGATTTGTCTTGATTTGTGTGTATATAGAGGAAAAGTAATGTTTGTCTGCTCAATTCTGCTTGCGTTGAAGTCAATAATTTCCATAATCTCATTTGACACACAATGTCCATTTGTCTTTGCACATAAATGGTTGAACCTCAACTCCCTTTGGTCTACATCAACTGAGATATCTTTAACTTTATTGTTCACTTTGATAATGTTCTCAAAAGGTTCTGTGCTTAGAATATTTGATTCGTCATTGGATACCATGATGATTGATGCGTAATTCCCTTCTTCATAGACCCTCTGGCTTGAAAACTCTGCGTCGTCATTTGGAAAGTTCTCTTTGACAAAAGCCCTAGCAATCTTTGAGGGTCCACTCCTTGGTGTAAATTGTCGTTCAATGTCATTATCTTCCCTGTCTTTCAGAAAATAAAACCCACCTCCCAGAATTCCGGACACTATCAGAGTTATAACAAAAAACCAGACCGGGTAGGTGCCAACAATTCGTCCAAATTTCTCAAAGAGATTCGACAAGGGCTTCTCAATGCAGTCTGTACGTTGGCAGCCCATCCTATGACTTGAGTTTGTTCTTCATTCAGGCACAGTAGAGCGCTGAGGCTGCTGGTGGCCTTTCTATAAATTAGAGACTGGTTAAAGACTGACAGGCATATTTATTCATAAACTGTACTCCTCCAGTACACCTGACCTATCGGAACAAGAAGGGTTGGGTTGTTTGCAAATTAAGATAAAAGAATAAAAGGCTTTTGTAAAAATAATACAATTGTGGAAAGTCAAACAACTTCCCTAAACAAATAAGACACCTATACAAAGGCTCCTGAATAGCTTCTACCCCCAAGCCATAAGACTGCTGAACAGTTAATCAAATGGCTACCCTGACTATTTGCATTGACCCCCTTTTTATTTGCACTGGCTCTGACTCTATGCACACTCACTGGACTCTACCCACACACTCACGCATACTACACTGACACTCAAACACACACATACACACACACACACACACACACACTACATACACACTACATACGCTCACACACACAAAACACACACACACATGCATAGTGACACCACACACTCACACACGTTCACATTCTTCCCATACGCTGTTGCTACTCTGTTTATTATCTATCCTGATTGCCTAGTCACTTTTACCCCAACCTACATGTACATATTACCTCAAGTACCTCAACTACAGTGGGGGAAAAAAGTATTTAGTCAGCCACCAATTGTGCATGTTCTCCCACTTAAAAAGATGAGAGGCCTGTAATTTTCATCATAGGTACACGTCAGCTATGACAGACATATTGAGAATTTTTTTTCCAGAAAATCACATTGTAGGATTTTTAATGAATTTATTTGCAAATTATGGTGGAAAATAAGTATTTGGTCACCTACAAACAAGCAAGATTTCTGGCTCTCACAGACCTGTAACTTCTTCTTTAAGAGGCTCCTCTGTCCTCCACTCGTTACCTGTATTAAAGGCACCTATTTGAACTTGTTATCAGTATAAAAGACACCTGTCCACAACCTCAAACAGTCACACTCCAAACTCCACTATGGCCAAGACCAAAGAGCTGTCAAAGGACACCAGAAACAAAATTGTAGACATGCACCAGGCTGGGAAGACTGCATCTGCAATAGGTAAGCAGCTTGGTTTGAAGAAATCAACTGTGGGAGCAATTATTAGGAAATGGAAGACATACAAGACCACTGATAATCTCCCTCGATCTGGGGCTCCACGCAAGATCTCACCCCGTGGGGTCAAAATGATCACAAGAACGGTGAGCAAAAATCCCAGAACCACACGGGGGGACCTAGTGAATGACCTGCAGAGAGCTGGGACCAAAGTAACAAAGCCTACCATCAGTAACACACTACGCCGCCAGGGACTCAAATTCTGCAGTGCCAGACGTGTCCCCCTGCTTAAGCCAGTACATGTCCAGGCCCGTCTGAAGTTTGCTAGAGTGCATTTGGATGATCCAGAAGAGGATTGGGAGAATGTCATATGGTCAGATGAAACCAAAATAGAACTTTTTGGTAAAAACTCAACTCGTCGTGTTTGGAGGACAAAGAATGCTGAGTTGTATCCAAAGAACACCATACCTACTGTGAAGCATGGGGGTGGAAACATCATGCTTTGGGGCTGTTTTTCTGCAAAGGGACCAGGACGACTGATCCGTGTAAAGGAAAGAATGAATGGGGCCATGTATCGTGAGATTTTGAGTGAAAACCTCCTTCCATCAGCAAGGGCATTGAAGATGAAACGTGGCTGGGTCTTTCAGCATGACAATGATCCCAAACACACCGCCCGGGCAACGAAGGAGTGGCTTCGTAAGAAGCATTTCAAGGTCCTGGAGTGGCCTAGCCAGTCTCCAGATCTCAACCCCATAGAAAATCTTTGGAGGGAGTTGAAAGTCCGTGTTGCCCAGCGACAGCCCCAAAACATCACTGCTCTAGAGGAGATCTGCATGGAGGAATGGGCCAAAATACCAGCAACAGTGTGTGAAAACATTGTGAAGACTTACAGAAAACGTTTGACCTGTGTCATTGCCAACAAAGGGTATATAACAAAGTATTGAGAAACTTTTGTTATTGACCAAATACTTATTTTCCACCATAATTTGCAAATAAATTCATTAAAAATCCTACAATGTGATTTTCTGGATTTTTATTTCTCAATATGTCTGTCATAGTTGACGTGTACCTATGATGAAAATTACAGGCCTCTCTCATCTTTTTAAGTGGGAGAACTTGCACAATTGGTGGCTGACTAAATACTTTTTCCCCCACTGTACCTCATACCCCTGCACATTGACTCGGTACCGGTATACTCTTTGTATATGGTCTTGTTATTGTTATTTTATTGTATAACTTTTTTTTTTTTTTTTTTACAATTGTCTTACTTTTTAACTCTGCATTGTTGAAAGGGCTCGTAAGTAAAATAAGTCTAGACCTGTTGTATTAGGCGGTTTTTTTTGTGTGGATTTGTGTGGATTTGATTTGATTTGATTCGGTGCCTTTTGAGAATGCAACTTGGTTAAAACTTTTTTTTAAACATTCTGTCATAAAGAGCACATGTTCAACTTCATAAAAAACATGTTTTCCCATCTCAAGAGGTTAAATAAAAAAATTACTATAGTAAGTGCCTACTAAGTGCCTATTAAGGTCTTAAGGTACAGCATGTAACACCAAGGGAGTGGGTTCGATTCCCGGGACCACCCATACATAAAATGTATGCACGCATGACTGTAAATCGCTTTGGATTAAAGCGTCTGCTAAATGGCATATATTATTAAGTGCCAAATAAAGTAACAGGGTTGATAATTTCATGTTAAATCAGCCATAAATCCCCTCGAGACAGTGGGAATGGAAGCTTGTTGTATGCAACAGGGAGCCAATTGCCACAGCAGGAAAATAATCCCGCAGCAACAGGAAATGTGAATTATGATGTGGATTATAATTAATGGACATTTTTGTGGGGGTTGATACACTGTACATTTTCCGTAAGGGAAAGTCAAGCCTAAAATTTCAAAGTGGAAATTACAAACTTTAGAAGCTTTTTAAACCTCACTACAAGTTTTACATTTCCTGCCTTGCAGGAAAGTTTTCCTGCAACCGGGTGATCAACTTAAGTTCCTACATCTGTACATTTCTAGCCTGTCTATCTACGGGTAACAGGGTTGGCATGTTATGCTCGACCCGCTCAGTTTTCCACCACAAAACACCAGAAAATTGCAAAAAAATTTAAAACCAGCTCAACTGCTTTTACACCATGATTTGACTATTAGATGTTCAATGTTTCTTTTGATCTTTTTTTTTTTAATGAATAATTTCACCATATTGAAACAAGAGTTCAGTTCATGTAACAGGGTTGACCTTAAAATAACGGACAGACGTAAATGAATCACTAATCACATAAAATAAATAATAATCTTCAGAAATGAATTTATCAAAGCAACAAAATAACTAAGGCTTTACAATGATGGTGAAACTTGGAGAAATGTTGGGATTAAGTGGGTTGAAATCTTCCTAGAGGGTTGAGGAAGGGACATGTAAAAATGCTGAATTTTGGCACTTTACCAAACCTTTATTTATTACAAAAATCTGATTTATTGAATTCTCCATATGGTCTTCATTAAAGGGCACTTCATTTAATATAACAGGCTCTTAAAATTGAATATTGGTACAGAATTTCTACTTAAAATACATGTATCAAAGGGATGCAAAAGGTAACTTTTTTTGTGGAACGACCCAAACACAAAGAATATCTTGGTTAAACAGGCTCTTTTGCGCAGGAAGGTTACTATAGGTTGTCAACCCTCTGATACCCTCTTGTTCCAGTAAACATTTGAGTTGTCAGAAGTTTGCATTAAGACGTGGATAAGGCGTTTGTTTTTAGATCAAAGACAAAAAGTTCATTAACTTTCAAAATAAAGTTAATGTGCACTAGCTAAGTATGAAATCAACGTTTGAGATTAGATAAAAAAATATATTAAAATAATAATCATGGTTATGTAAATATCATATCTGAATTGTTCAATGTTTCATCAGCTTTTAATTATGCTGGAATTATATAATTAATTGGGTTGTATTCCCATGATTGATACTGTACATTAATTATCGTTCATGTATATCAATGCACTGTGTTCGATACACCCTCATTCAGGCAGTTGAACAGTTATGAACTCATCTTATTATGCAAATATTAAGGTATAAACAGACTGAAATACAATAAGATGCCATCTATCAAAACCTTGAACATGATCAAGTAGAAAATCCAACAGAACAAAGAACAGAACCTACGGAGCTCAGCTGTGGCCATCCTCTGTGTATCCACCCTGCCCTGTGCACACAACCACCCACACGTTTCAATTTCCAATTCCTTGGCATGGTCGAGTGCCAGTCTGAGGAGGATTGTTTTACAACTCTCAACCAGCCTGTCTCTATGTGGCAGTTAACCCCTGTCAGTCACCTGTCAGTCAGGCACACGCCGCGTTCACCAAGACAGAGCTCATATTGCATTTCATACAGATCCATCTCACAGCCATTGATTTCCCCGACTCCATGTGAGAAATGGATTCTTCTTTCCCTCATCACAAAGAGAGAGAGAGAGGACTGACCACCCTCAATGCTCGCCGACAGACAGCTCGGCCTCCTCTGGGGAGGTTGAAGTTAGATGGAATCCATTTTGATACCATTCTCAGGTGCCTGGCTGTAATTTTGTTCATCGTTAATTGGAATGTTGCTATCATGGCTGTTGCTGAATGTGTCTGAATGAAAGAATGTGATCCATGATGATTGTGTAAGTAGGTGTGCGTTTACATGTGTCTGTGGGGTATGTTTGTCTTTGTGTGGGCCTGTTTGTTTAAATGTGTATGTCCGTAGGTTGGGCTTGCCATTTCATATAAGCAGAAAGGGTGAGTAGAGCTACTCAAATGAAACAGGGATATTTTTGACTCAATGATCACTGGGAGTGTCCGGAAGATATACCCGAACAGCCACATAGCACATCTGAACATCTTGTTCACCTAAGGCTTCTCTACTAATTAGCAAAGGCATTGATTCTCACCTGAAAATATCCCTTTGAAGTGGGTGAGAGAGAGAGAGAGAGAGAGAGAGAGAGAGAGAGAGAGAGAGAGAGAGAGAGAGAGAGAGAGAGAGAGAGAGAGAGAGAGAGAGAGAGAAGCGAGAGAGAGAGCGAGAGAGAGAGAGAGAATACAGATCTAAATTTAACAAGACTTCTCCTCCAAAATATAATTTTTTATAAACTAGTGATCATAGGAAGGGTAATGTCAGCAATTATTGTAATTTAGATTGAGGTGACATGTAGTTTCATTTAGATGTCGTTCATTTAGACATCGTTTGCCTACTGTATCAGTCTGGAATGGCAAGAAGTGGGACCTATCCTAGATCAGATAATATCTGCAAAGAGGAGATGTCCCCAGTGACCGGATCACATACACACTAATATAGCCTATTAAGTCAAAAGGTAATCAATCCAAAAAGCAGGAACTATGGTCTCGGGCTCAATGTTGGTGGTCCTTCCACTGCATAATATTTGAAGTCATTTGGAGCACTTCATAAAGTTGGTGACATTAAACCAAATTATATTAAACAATTAAAGTTTAATCTCCTGTGTATTTTCTGAAATTCCTGAGATAACAAAAGTGAGATAAAATAAAATAAAAAATGAGAGCAGGAAGTCCTTGTTTTTTTCCTAACTCTACCAAAATGAGTGAGTCATTGTAACTCCTGGTGTCAAAGTCCCAGCTTTTTAATTACAAAGATAATGTCGTGTATTAGGATTATGCCTTTGTTAAATGTTTTAAGTGGAACCAGAGAGGACGTTAATTTTAGTATCAAGAGGGAATGTTTTAGTGTAACGCCACATACAACAGACAGGAAGTGTGTTGTAGACAGGGGAGACTGGTGATTGGCCAGAAGAGGGAGCATCTTTTTGCATTGTTTATAAGTAGGGGCTAAACGAAGAAGAAGGCAGAGCGGCCATTCTGAGGCGTCGCTCTCCGGGTGGGCATGTCACCTGTAACTTATGCTGAAAGCTTGTGATCTGAATAAACCTTATGATAAAAGTTCAGTATGAGCGGACTCCTTTGTTTATCAGCAATAATTTCCACCATTCACCCGATACGACAAATGGCGCCCAACGTGGGGCTGGTCTGCATCTCTCCTTTGCTCATTCGTAGCCGCCAAGCTAACTCGGTCTGAAGTGCCAGAAAAGGGTGAGTTTTCCTCACAGGTTGTTAGTTTGGATGCTATGTGATTGTACACTGGAGAAATGTACCATACGACCGTGCCTCGTGTGGCGTTATTGCTGATGACTGGGGGTCTGGCTAATCATTATAAAAAATTTAAAACAGCGCAAAAGTGGGTAGAGCTTATGGATTGTTTATAGAGATGTGTTGCTTGAATAGTAAGTCAAGAACAATCGGGGCCAAGATATGTATACAAGTTAGGACATTGCAGGATTTGATAAGCCCTCAACAAGGCGACCGCATGGTGGGCCATAAATCCTGGTAACGCGTTATGGGTTTCAGGTCAGTCTTCGACTGGAGTTTGGTTGTAGATTTAGTGGGGGTTGCTTGCCCATCTTCTGTCCGACGGGATATCTGCTTGGGGGGGACCGCTCATATAAAATATCCAGAACTCACGGCAGCCTAAAGTTAGGACAAAGGAAAAAGTAATTAAAGACGCAATGTCGGGTGCATTGTTTTTATGTTACATGGTGCATACAGGCTAAGGCTAAATGCTAATGCTAAATGCTAATATGCTGCATGCTAACATGTGACCGTAGAGGTCCACTGCGATGGGAATAAAGCCTCTTAAATTATGTTTGTATGTGGAATTTCGGTTCTATGTTTTGTGAGCGCTGTTAAATGTTGTTTGACTATGAGGGGGAAACGGAGGTACAGCAGGACTGTTAACCGTCTATTTGGGGTTGGGGAGAGATCTAAGAATCTCCCTTCCACGGTGAAAAAGTATTTTTGAATGTATCGCGCATGCGTGGGATTTTACTAGACTGGGCTGCAGGGGGAGACAGGGAGACACAGACGAGGGAACAAAGAGGAGAGATTTTAACACGAATCTTATAGTTTTAAAGTGGCTGGTGTTTGAACATGAAACTATTTGTTGAGATGTAGTGAATTTATACATTAAATATATGTTGACGGAGTATAATGAATTAAATTAAATGACGGATTAAAATAAAATAAAAATGTTTTTGAGCGATCTATTTAGTCCTGAGTTAAATGACGGATTAAAATAAAATACGTAATGAATTAGATTAAGTCTTAGAGCGAATGTGAACGAAGGAATATTGAATATGGTTGAAATAACTCAGTGATTGCATTAACTGCTAAAATATTTTCCTGTGTCTCTGTTCTTTTGTCATATGAGAGGAACAAAGGAGAGAGAGAGGAGGGGCTAACGTGTGCGTGACGTGACAAGACGTGACGCGACAGAGGATCGAGTCAAGGGTTTGAGACTGGTCTGGTTACAAAATATCTGATGTTATGACAATTTCACATAGGCTTGGCAAATACTATTTCATAAAAAATTGCATTTTGGAGGCTATGTGCATCACTGGGGTTGATTGGAGGTGTGTTGGGAATCAAGGACTGACATTATTCTGTAAATTTAAGATAATTAGGTGCTTATAGAGCAAGGGGTTTATGGGAATTGGAGTAATGGTAGGGTTACAGGCTTTGTTTATGGGTATTGTGGTCTGAAGTTGACTACTTGCATTTGATGGGTTGTGGTAAGATAGCCACCACTAATTGATAAATTGGTAAGATAGGATAGAAATAAAAATTGGTTTTAATTATTCATAATTTTTAATTGAGTTTTTAATTGATTTTTTATTTTAATTAGAAATGGTTTTTGAATAAAAAATGTAATTGATTTTTTTCATATTCATATTTTTATTGATTTAATAAAAATAAAAAAGATATATATATATATATATATATTTTTTTTTTTTGGGGTTGTTTAGGTTTATATTAATAATTAAAGGGGGGAAGCCATAGGCTATATAGTCTAAAATAAAATAATTCATGATAAAGGAATATAAAAGGGTTGTTACAATGGGGAGAAAGGACAGCAAGGCTATAAAAGTCATTACACCGATTGATATAGTACGAAATGGTAATCCTTTAGTTAAGAGTATTGCTAGGTTATCCGGCAAATGAAACAAAAGTTGCCCTTCATTCTCAAACAAAAACTGATAAAAGATTCCAGCGATAAGATAAACAGAGGTATAGAGAAGGCGACAGGAAAAACTAATGGCAGAAGTTAGTACACCTTTCTCACATACGGATTCAGCAAAAAGACACCCACCTTACGAGAAGGAAGTAGAGCTTAGGGATGTTTATCCTCAGCTTCCAGTGATCATCCAGCAGGGTGATTGTTGCATCAGAGATGAAGATGAATAATAGATAGAGGACAAGCAGAAACGACCAGAAAGATGAATCCAAAACTCCAGAAGGAAGAAAAACCGAGATGTCTGGAAACTAAGAGAAGAATGAGGTTCGAGTTCAGATGAAGACGGCGATAAAGAGGAGACTAAAGGTGCTGTGTATTCAAAAGGAGGTTATCCTACAATGACTAGCAAAGAAGAAATAGAGATATAGACCGATGTTTATCATGCCTGGATAAAGCAAATAGTTTAGAAGAAGTAACACAGCTGAAGATACAGAAGAGGAGAAACTGCTGAGAAAAGGATCCCAAGAATTGGAGAAGAAGAAGGAGAAGAGAAGCTTTGGTTATGAAGAATCAGAGTGAACCAAATCAACAATCACTGTTACAGCTTCAACTGAACAATATCAAATGCAATTGTACCAGACAAGGGGGGTACCAGGTGTTTCATATCCACAGCCAGTTTCTGGACAGACACAGAATTGGAGAGGAAGAGGACGAGAAGGCTTAGAAGGAGGAGGAAGATTTCAGCTACACTTCCAGCAACTTTCAGAAGACTGTTATAATTGTGGACAGGTTGGTCACTTTACCTGTGAGTGCAATGGGCCAGGAGGAAACAACAGAGAACATTTTTAAGGAAGATAAAGGGGCCAGTCAAGATCACCTGTTCTCCAGGTGAACCCTAAGGATTCTAGAGTGCCTAGAAGATACGAAGGGGGGTGTCAGCTGGTAGCACCGATTAGAGAAGAAGAGAAAATATCCAACAATTGAACTAATTAGGATAGGGATTTGAGGTAGTAAAACAGTTAATTAGTCTTAGGGAACCAATTGAGCTATGCTATAAAAATCAAAGAGAAATTAAAATAGACATACTAATATTAAAAAATATACCTATTGCATTGTTGGGAAGAGATGCATTGTTTAAATTGAATTGTACAATAAGATGTACACTAGACGACTGTCTGGTAGAAGATTTTTAAAAAGTAGGGTTTTTGGGAATCATATTGGCTTAAAAAGATAATATCATAGGAAGGATGATAATCTATTGGACCGCCTATCAGACAATCTGTCTGGAAAATAAAGTTAAAAGGGGTGACTGTTATTCTGGGTTACATTCTTACACCAAGAGATTTCAGGCTAGGCTAAAGGTGTCACGGTTTACTATGCCAGAACCCAGAAGCAGACCAGGACAAGGTACGTAGAGAGAAAGGTGAGTGTTTATTAAATAGATTCCGAGTGAGGCTGAATAATCCAGGGAACAGAGCGGGTGGCGTGGATGGGTTGTTGAGGGTGCAGTGGTTGGTCCGGTACTGGCTCGGCAGCCGCCGACCATCAGGCAGAGGTTGGGTGAAGGTTCCGGGTGAAAAGGCTGCAGACAGAACAAAAACGGAGGTCAGTACACAGCAAGTCACAAGGTGCAAAACAACAAAACTAACACTAATGGCTCAGAAGCTGATACGCTGACAAACATACTGTTCATAGCTAACGATCCGGCAGGAACTGGATGTTAGGCCAGAGCCTAAGAAGGGTGATGATCAGGACCAGGTGTGCAGATTGCTGATGGGATGCAGGTGCGGAAAACAAGAGCGCTCCCGGAGCGTTCCCGAACCCTCGGGAAACTGGAGATTACGAACCGGAACACTAGTCACCAGACAGGACCCGACTCAGACAGCCGGGATCGTTACAGTACCCCCCTCCGACGAACGCCACCGGGCGGACTCCCCGGAGCGCCAGGATGGAGGCGGTAGAAGTCACTGATGAGGTCCGCATCTAGGACCTGTCGCCGCGAATCCAACTCCTCTCTTCAGGGCCATACCCCTCCCAGTCCACGAGATACTGGAAACCCCGGCCCCGCCGTCTGGAATCCATGATGCGACGCACCGTGTAGGCAGGACCACCTCCGATCATCCGAGGAGGAGGAGGAGGAGGCGGAGGAGGCAACAGAGGACTGAGGAAGACAGGCTTGAGGCAGGAGACATGAAAGGTGGGATGGACTCTGAGCGTCCTCGGTAGTTTGAGTCGAACTGCCACTGGATTGATCACCTTCTCCACCACAAACGGACCAATGAACCTCGGTAACAACTTCCTAGACTCAGTCCGTAACGGAAGATCCCGTGTGGCCAACCAAACCCTATCTCCGATGGTATAGGTGGGAGGCGGGGATCCGGCGACGATTCGCCTGGAGCTGATACCGGTCCGAAACTCTAAGGAGTGCCTTTCTGGCCCGATGCCAGGTCCGGTGGCAACGACGAATATGGGCCTGAACAGAAGGCACTGAGAGCTCCTTCTCCTGAGAAGGAAACAGGGGAGGTTGGTA
Organism: Coregonus clupeaformis; assembly: GCF_020615455.1. Lineage (NCBI taxonomy): Eukaryota > Metazoa > Chordata > Actinopteri > Salmoniformes > Salmonidae > Coregonus > Coregonus clupeaformis. The sequence continues at coordinate 12,710,041 of NC_059198.1, forward strand.
GCCATACAGGCACTGGAAGGGAGACATCCCAGTGGCAGATGTAGGAAGAGTATTGTGGGCATACTCAACCCAAGGCAACTGAGAGACCCAGGAGGTGGGGTTGGAAGAGACCAGACAGCGTAGCGTGGATTCCATCTTCTGGTTGGCTCTCTCCGCCTGACCATTGGATTGGGGGTGAAAACCAGATGTGAGACTGACTGTAGCTCCAATGGCCAAACAGA